>NC_090440.1:1722526559-1723165016 GCF_031143425.1 Pleurodeles waltl | reverse complement strand
ATATCCTGCTTTTTATATACACAGCACCCTGCCTATACAGCTACCTACGGTCACCCCTAAGAGTGACTTAGGCATCATAAAAGGTGAGACTAGGACTTGGCTAGTAGCTTGAAATGCCGAAGTGGCAGTACACTGCACACGCAGGCACTGCCGTGGCAGACCTGAGTCAGGCTTGGAAGGCTACTTCTGTAGGTGGTGCAATCAGTCCTGCAGGACCATGAGTAGCATTGAATCGACGTTTCCTGATTATTTGGTATACCACTTTACAAGGAACTTACAGGTAAATTAAATATGCCAAACAGTTGTAATCCAATCATACCATGTTTAGGGGAGAGAGCACATGCACTTTAGCACTGATTAGCAGTGGTAAAGTGCCCAGAGTCCTAAAGCCAGAAAAAAGATCAGAAACGTATGAGGAGGAACGCAAAAGGTTTAGGGTAACCCCGCAAAAAGGGCCATTTTGGATGTACTAATCCCCAACCTGTGTCTCCAGGCATGGGCCCCTCTGCTGCAGAAATAATGAACTCACTCTGTGGTTAGGTGCAGTTTCGTATCATCAGTAGGGTGGTCAATATAATTCATCAGCAGACCTCAGTGTGACGTACGGATTATGTACACTACTTACGATTGAGGTACCAGATTCAGCTGTGTCCGAGCCAGAGTTCGATACATGTTCAGATTGGGGTAAAGGGAAAGGATTAACGGTGCACTGGGAGGCCGTCTCCACTGCACTTGTGCGCTCCACGGCTGTCTGATCCTGGGTGGGTTGTGCTTGAGTGCCCCTGCATTTCTTGCATAGGGCGCGGGACCACCCATTCTCCCTCTGCTTGATTGTTAGTAATGGTGCAGGCCAAACCTTTCATGTGGAGTCAAGTCCAGACCTCTTCAGGTGTGGAGAAGATGTGGGGAGGTTTACCATTTGTTCCCCTGAGCTTTGTTCGGTACAGTAGTGCAGAGCGGAGTTGCAGCTCCTGGAGACTATGTTTTACTTTCATGTAGGAGCCCCTAAAATATTGCACCTCAGCTGTGAAGTCCGGATACACTATTATTTTCATTTTCTCAGAGAGCCTGGGGCTCTCTGGAAACATTCAGAAACATTGCAGGATTAGGTCATGGCCCGATAGCTAAGGATTCAGGCAAAAGGTTGTCATGGCGGTGCTCCAGGCGGCAGCCTGCCAGGGATGTGGTGTGCCCTTTCCACGGAGTACAGCTTGGAGATCTTGTTCTCCAGTATAGTAGCTGCCAGCCAGTTCTCGAGGAAGAGCTTAGCACTTGGGTGTCCCGAGCATTCTGGGAAGCCCAGTAAGCGGATGTTGTTGCACCATCAGCCTCCCTCAGCGTCTTCCGCTCTACGATGCAAGTAGGCCACCTCCTCTTAATAGCATTAAGGCTGGACTACAACTCACACACTGTGGGGCCCTTGGAGGTCAGCCCAGACTCCATCTCATGCACAGGTTCCTCTAGTTTGCGGTGATCTGCCCTCAGTAAATTCACATATAAAGAGACAGCATAGATTTTTACCTCAAGTGACAATTTGGTGTCTAATATGGCATTAAGGACCTTCTCCAATTGCATCCAGTTCTTGGCCAGAGTGGATTCCAGTTGACGTAGTGTCCCCGTGGTGTGGTCAAAGGAGGTAAAGGGCAGCGCCAGGGCGCTGGGGTCTGAGGACGGATTCTTGGTTGATCTGGGTTTCCCCATCATGGCATTATGGGACTTTGGGGGGGGGGGGGACTCGGGCTGTGAGATGTGTGTCACGTAGTGTCACACTGCCCCTCCTGAGCCCCACTGTTGACAAGTGTATGCAGGGAGGCAGGGGGGGAGGTGCAGTCCCTTCCTGGAGTCCTGTTTGGGGGTTGATTGTTCTACAGGTAGTTCAAGGGGACGAATGGTCATCTTGGATAGCCAGTCGCTGCCCTGGGTCGATGTGTTCGTGTTTGGCCCCACTTGTGATCCCTCAGGCAGCATGGGGGTCAAAGTCCTAACAGGTGCTCTACACTGGGCAAAAGTCAAGAGGTGGGCTTTTGTGGGTTTGTAAAGTACGAGAGTGCCTTTTGGCGTTGCATGCTGGACCTTAAGCCTGAGGAATCTACAGGCCCCGATCAGTTCTGAGTGCTGGGAGGGGAAGCAGCAGGGTCCACAGGGGCAGCCAGTGGCTCTGTGCGGCAGAGTCACAACTGGAAGACCACCTGGGGAGCCCCTGGTATCAGTGTGCATTCGTGAAGGGCGCTCTACCTGTCGTGCTCCCCCACTTGTATAAATTTCCTGGTTGGACTGCAGATGCTGGGGTACAACAACATGCCTTACGCCAGGCAGCAGGGACCCGGTCGCACACCGGCGGTTCGCCACTGCCATGTGCCCCAGGCACACTGAGGGCCGTATTTATACTCCGTTTGCGCCGAATTTGCGTCGTTTTTTTCGACGCAAATTCGACGCTAAACTAACGCCAACTAACGCCATATTTATACTATGGCGTTAGAGGCGAATAGCGCCAAAGTTCCCGGAATGTGCGTCATTTTTTAGCGTGAACCCCTTCCTTGCGTTAATGATATGCAAGGGAGGCGTTCCCGTCTAAAAAATGACTCCCAGGCCTTTACGTGGTATTTATACTCCCGGGCAAAAGAGACGCCCGGGAGTGGGCGTGGCTAAAAACGGCGCATTTGCGCCGCTTTTTAACGCCTGGGTCAGGCATGGCGTTAAGGGACAAGTGGGCTCAAAATGAGCCCAGAGTGCCCTCCCCTGCCCCCAGGGACCCCCCCTGCCACCCTTGCCCACCCCAGGAGGACACCCAAGGCTGGAGGGACCCACCCCAGGGACATTCAGGTAAGTATTTTTTTATTTTTTTTTAATAATTTTTTTTGGCATAGGGGGGCCTGATTTGTGCCCCCCTACATGCCACTATGCCCAATGACCATGCCCAGGGGACAGAAGTCCCCTGGGCATGGCCATTGGGCAAGGGGGCATGACTCCTATCTTTACAATGATAGGAGTCATGTTGATGGGGGATGGGCGTCGAAAATAAATGGCGCAAGTCGGGTTACGACGATTTTTTCGACGTAACCTGACTTGCCCCATTTTAAGACGCCCATGCGCCATTTTCCCCCTACGCCGGCGCTGCCTGGTGTACGTGGTTTTTCTCGCGCACACCAGGCAGCGCCGGTCTGCTTGCGCCGGCTAACGCCATTCATAAATACGGCGCCCGCATGGCGCTTCAGAATGGCGTTAGCCGGCGCAAAACTTTTTGACGCTAAACTGCGTTAGCGCAGTTTAGCGTCAAAAAGTATAAATATGGGCCTGACTGTCTTCAAATAATATATGTGGCGCGGTGGTGGTGGGATTCCAGGGCCCCCATACCCAGGAATCACAGTAGTCCTCCTGCACTTCCCTGGGATGTCCAGGGGCCTCAGTCGTTCTCGTGGACACAGGGGGAGACACTCTTTCCCAGACACGCTCCCCCACAGGTACCTTCACTTTAGACTGTGGCTGACAGTCCCGATATCAGAGGTGGCGGTGGCCCAATGGTAGGCAGCAGTTCCCTGTCTCCGGTGGGCGGTTCTCACCCTTTGTATGGGCCAGCAGCACCGAGTGATCTCCATTCGCATCGCAGACATGGCCTTGGAACTCCCACGCTGAAATGCTGCAACAGGCCTCACATGCCAGTTACGCACCTGGTTCCCAGTCCTCTCTCAGCTCTCCTGATCCACAGTACTCCCGAGGTAGGTCCACGCTGTTAAACCACCGCAACAGCAGGTCGGGTGCCGCCGATGTGAAAGGATATTATACAGGCCCAGCATGGAGCTCACTTAAAGAGCGGCTGTTGCGGCTGCCATCACGTAGGGAGTATCCCTGTTAATAACAAATACTGAAAAAGTAAGGAAAAAGTAAAATAAAATGTAAACGGCCCCAGATTAATCATCTGTGATTAACCTTTAATCAAACAACACATGGGACCTATACAAAAGCCATTGGTGCTGCTTCAAATAACAACCCCCTCTTGGCTTCAACAGACTGAGTGAAATGAAACTCAGATAACTGGTAGAAGGACTCAGTTTAAAATGTGGGTAGCCTACACAAGTGTAATGCGTGGTTTTTCACTAGAACTTCTTTTTTTTTTGTTGTTGTTGTAGTTTGGTGAATAGATGTGCAATATAAGTTAAGAAGTCACATCTACGAGCAGGCCATCTTCATGCTGAGTGTGGTTAATTACCTCAGGAAAATATGACACTGGAAGTAATACCAAAATGTACCACAAGGAAGACTATTAATTACAAAGCTGAAACGGGGAGAGGGATCGATTGGAGGCTCAAACAGCTAATTGATACAACGTTCCAAACATCATGTGGCGCCCCAGAATACAATGAAATGTAACACAGCAATTGGACAATTGAAACAATGAAATATAACGCAGCAATGGACTATTAACAAAAATGGAAGAGTAAAGAGACCCGGTCCTGCTTTTCAAATCAGGAAGCCCTTATAACAGAAGTTCAACCACAGCGGCTGCGCCGGCCTCGGAACAAAAGGGCGCACTAGAGTGGGTGCCTGCTTCGGCCTGGGGGGACTGGTGAGTGTGTGTTGACCAAGAACTGGTGGGTACCAAAGTGGATGTACACAGTACTGGGGCCTCAGGATGCAGATAACACCAAACACACAAGGAAAATAAACATTGGTAAATGGAAGAAAATAGCGTGGCAGCCAATAGAAACAGAGGAAAAGAAAGTGACTAGCGCAGGAACCAATGAAAGCAAGGCAACCAAGGCGCTGGGATCGAAGACCCTTTGGAGATTTATATTAAATACATTAGATTTTACAAGCACTGTGCAGGCGAAACCTAAAAACTACCCTCATGGTATTGGATGCCATATTATATCACTGTACCACGGGAAGAAGATAGATAGTTACCTGTCATCCACCATCGCCCTAGTTGCAGCAAAGCAAAAGGCGGCATTGAAGCAGTATCGCCACTAAGAAATTGCAAACAAACAACTTCCGGTCGTTGGTATAATAATGGTGCTGCGCTCAGCAGTTTTCGTCTTGATGAATATATGTTGTGTTGTTTTGTTGCCCACTCCTCCAGACGTTGATCGTGAGCTACAGAAAATGTAACCAGAAAAGAAATGAACCGCCCGAGGGTAGAACAGTCGCAGCCTGCTGTGTATTAGTCTCCACGGCAGGATGGAAATGTCCCTGATTAGTTCCATTAAGCGGAAACAGTGGCAAGCAGCCAGTAATGAGGTGAGGATTTTCACAGCGTCAAAATCAGCAGTAAAATAATTCAAACAGCAGCTGGAGAACACCCCAAACATATCAAACAGCTCCTTTCTCATTCTGTCTGCTTTATAATTAGCTCAGCATGATTCAAAGCATTTGAATGTTCCTTTGAAATGCTCTCATTACAAGCTTTCTAGCATCTGAACTGATGAGCGTGGTATTGTCCCACGTCCCGGTTTGTAATGGCTGAACTGGATTAAATGAAATATCCCATTGTTATCAAGATGGCTGCTCTTCTCCGGTGCTAGCGTTGAGCATATCTAGGTACATTTATGGAGCGCGCTTGAAGTTGCTAAATCTCTAGGAAGTTTTTAAAGTGTCATTGACTAATGTGTGGGATGTTAATAACTCTTTAATATATCCTTTTCGTTGTTTAATTAATTACATGGTATAGTGGTATCTGTAAGGTGCTTAATATCATTATTATTACAATAGCAAATCAACACTCGTGGTAAGTGATGCACAATATCAATAGTATCTTCTCTGGGGAATTCGCTGCTACATTCCAGAGCAAGAAAACTCATGTTCAATCACTGGTGCATTCCAAAATCTGCTACTGTAACTCACTCTTCACTGTTCTCCCCCGAACTCATCTCAGTGCTCTTAAATCCAACCTACACACCGCAGCATGTTTTATCTATGGGGCCAAAATGAATCTCTGTATGTCACAGGTGGACACGTTTATGCCAAGACCACATACATACAAGACAACTTATATCACTCATAAGGCTCGGCCCACATCTACTCCACGTTAGCTGATAAGCTCAAGCCATCTAGTGGGTGACTAGAAAATCGCAAAATGCTGAAGCAATGCTGTTTGAACCTTTGACATTGTAAATGGAAATAGGTAGGGTGCAATCTTTCCCAGGAAAAGCAACCAGAATAAGGAACTCCTTACTTTCGATCATGTGCTCCACCACTTTGAAGGTTATCTTGAAATCGGAGCTGAAGCCCTACTGTGCCAAAGATTATTTTGCTAACTGCTCCTCCCCAGTGCAGACCTCTATTGTTTAGTCTCCACACTGGTTGGTGCTTTGAGATCTACCACTCTACCTCCTTATACTTAGGCTCTATCATGTACATAGCCAGTAGCAGCCAGTAATTTTAGGAGGGGGGGATGGGACACACACGCACACACACACACTCACACTCATTCATTCACAGACACACACATGCGCTCACTCACACACATCCATTCACAACACTCATTACCAAATATTCAAACATACACACAGGCACCAACCATTCATTAAAAAAAACACATACTTACATGCAGCTCAGCCTAGGAGGTCCCAGGAGGGTTGGGACTGCTGCCTTACCTCATTGGCTGACCCTCACTGACTAACCTTAGGTCAGCCATGAGGGGAGGCAGCAGTCCCAACCTTGTCATGGAGTGGGATGGGGTCAGTGAGACTGCTGACCCAATCCACTCTGTAATGAGGTATCACTGATTGACACTCACCCTGAGCCCTTCAGGGCTTAAAACGGAAGCACACAGGTCGGTGGCAATGAGTGACACTACCACTTGTCACTGAGGGGGAGGTCTCGAAGACCCTTGCTGAGCTGAGGAGGTCATGACCACAGGAGCTGTGACCTCCTCATCTCAACAAAATTCAGCTCAGTCAGCCAGGAGCCTGTGCAAATAGTGCTTGTCTAATTCCTGGCTGCCTTACCTGAAAATGAAGTTTGTCATGCTGACCTTTGCTCAGCCTGACAGACACTCTCCTTGAGGGGCAAAAGGGAAGGGGCATGGCCTCTCAGCCCCCAAAGGACGTAGTTCCAGCCAACTTCCTTATACACTAATGCTATGACCACTACATCATTTACTGTATTCCAATGTGCATGGCTTTTAAATGTACCCACATTTTAGGATAATATTATTTTGTTTATTTGCAGCAGTCAGATTTGTAAATGTGTACATTCTGTAATGATCCGTTTCTAGTGCAAACCGCTCTAGCACTTTTAGTTGATGCCCATTCTATATAAAAATGCATAAATAAATATTGTGGCATCGTAATGCAGACCTGTCTGGGTGTCAATAGTTTCAGATCTGGTAGTCCTATCGCTCGACTGTGTCAGATGTTTATTGGTGCTTAGTTGTCTGAGATTAGCAGTGAGATTGTTCATTTTTTCGTTTCTACATACATACAAGTGTCTTACAAATATGGATGGGAGTGATGAAACATTTACGTTTGGTCGGATGTCCATTAACTTACTACTTTACCTGTTCTATTTCCGATTTTGGTTAGCATGCATTATTCACCTCACGTAAAGTGTAGCTAAAGGTTTTTTTGCACTTACATAGTCCTGAAAAAACTAATTTTGAGCTTTATGGTGGAATAATTGTGGCCTCAGCAGAAAACCCCAAAAGACTTGTAGTTTACTTAGCTCCCACCTCGTCTATCGTTGTGTGTGGATTTTATGTCTTTAAGGTTTTAGCTTTAGCCATTCTTTTCTTACCTTGCCAACCCTCACACTTTCATAACTTTATTTTTTACGAAGTAACATTGCGGGTTTTCATAGATGCATGTCTAATATGTTTGACGAAAACATGAGTTATAATATAGGGTGCAAACAGGATGCCACGGTAATTGTCATGTCTCTGCCTTGCATGACATTTTTTGGGAGAATGAAATATGCCCTGGACAAGTGACAGTTCTGTAGCACTTGTGGCCTTTAGCCATCCCCTGCCTTGAACAAGAGCAGGATACACGACCCGTCCCTCCTTTCACAAGGTCGAGGAGTGGGTGGTAGTAAACTAACGTGTGAAGTTATACATATTGTTCTGAGCATGGAGGCACGTTCCATCCTTGGCCTTCGGTAAAGCATAGTTGTAATTATTAATTACAACATCCCCATTCCTGTCCTTACACAAAGTAGTGGAGAAGGGTGGTTAGGGCTGCTGATGCCTCCACAATTTGTTCTGCAAAGTCTTCCCCAGTGGTAGCAAACATGGGGAGGGATTAAAAAAAAAAAACATATTAGCAAAGCAACTCATTATGGCTGTGGGAGCACATATTTTGAAGAAGGGGCAGAGCGGTTGCAGGGTTAGCTGGACATGCAGAGGGCATTAGGAAAGGGGCATGGCTACACAAAGGAGCTGCAGCGGGCGGGTAGGTACTAAGAAGAGGTGCAGGGCCTCGCTTGCCATAAATTTCAAGGGGGTAGGAAAGGGGTGAGAGGTTTTTACAAGGAAACGCAGTTACTTTGTCAAGGGCAAGTGAGAAATGGACCAGTACCCGCTAGCTTCAGAAGTGCGGTGGCGTGCTTACGGCGAAAATGAATGGAATTCAGTACTATTCACACTGTTTAATTAGCAGGCTTTGCTGAAGAAAAGCAGCGTGGCTCTCATATGCTGCAACACATATACTTTGCACAAAACCCGAGCGTACTGTGCACTTTAGAGTACTTCATTTCATGACTTTGTTAGAATGAGGTGGGTACATTTTAAAACACACTCTCACCAAACTAGTTTACTAGCAATACATCCTGGATTCGCTATGCTATTCACAAGGTTTTCATTGTGCCAGGGAAGCTTGCTTTTGTTGCTGGCCACCATGTGTGTGTTACATTCTGTGTGAGATTGCTCGTGCCCAACATTCTGAGTGTGCTTGGGGGCCGATGTTCTGTGTAACTAAAATTCATGCAGCTTGCACTCGGTTTCTGTGTGTCATGAAAGCTTTCACTTTTGACATGTGCTGAGCAGAGGTGCATCAATGAAGCTTCCGCTTCTGCTATCTTTGGTGCACTCCTTCTATGTGTGATGAAACCTTGTTTTGCTGCTGCCCTATGCAATACCTGTTTGTGTTTATGAAAGCAGGCACTGCTTCTCCCGGAAAATAAACAGCTGATATTTTGCAGCAATAATAATCCATTAAGAAATAAAAATCACACATATTTAAATGATAAACCTTGCCAATGTTGAGACCACTATGTCTAGTGTTTTGGGATATCTAAGGCCAGTATTAATATATTTTCTTTTCCTAAAACAATTGCAGGCGCATGTCTAACAAATCAGATTGGTGCTGTGTCGGTTAATTCACAACTTAAAATAAGTACAGACGCTTTTTATGACCTTGCTATCAGTATTTATAGTCTACTTAAGGTCTGATTATGCTCTTGAGTGATCCCTCTTCTGATAGATTGTAACATCTTTCTAATCTGAGGGAAAGCTCTGCTGCTCAAGACTTGGAATTTATGATGTTTGTAACCTTTTATTGTTCCATCTTGGGCTTTCAATAATATGCTTGCTCATTTTATATAACTAGTAATCTGTGAAAGGAACAGAAAAGGAAACAACAAAGGCAATAAGTGAGCTGCTTTCAATATGTAGAAAAATGAAATGAGACCTCATCAAATTCTGTAAATTATTTGAATCATTCATACAACCTATGGCTTTTTAGCAACTGTTTGGGAGCCGTTGGCTAAATGTTATTGTTTGGCTCAGATGGTCTTAAAGCATTTTCAAGCCAAGCGTCTGCACTTGCCGCAAATGCCCTTTTGAAGAGGTGGGCTTCCTTACAACATCACTTTGACTTTTCTATGAACGAATGTCCACAGAATTGCATGTAAAAGCTATGGTGTTTTAGTAAGTTTCAAAATTGTGGTGCAATATGTAAAATTTTTCCCTATTATTCCCAAAACATTTTGTCGGGGTGAGTCCCTTATTAATCTTTCTTACAGAGTTCTAGCTTGTTTGTGATGCTCGCTCAGAGGGTGTGATGAGTTACACACCATTACTTACAAAGTTCACCAGCCGCCACTGCTCAGGAAACACAGGAAATGACAAAATAAATAGGAAAGTGTCAGCATAACAGAAACGTCAGTAGAAGTTCTAATAGAGAAGTGTTGTGTAGCATAAAGCCATTCAACCAAATAAAGAATAGAGAGGTCTGTGCCTCTCTACATTTCAGGGAAACCTGCTCTCTCCAAATGGATTTACAAATCAAGCACTACATAAGTGCAAGACCTGCACACATGGAGTTAACACCACAGGTTATATTGCACGTTTCTAAAGCTCCAGTGTTGATTAATAAACCATTACACTGCAAAAGTGAATATGCAGTGTATGTGCTTAGGTGCACATGCCCCAAGATGTATGTAGGAAGCACTGTTCTGAAAGTTCATCTACGAATCCTACAGCACATTAGGGCCTTCAGGAAGAAAGACCAAAATTATCCAGTCGCAAGATACTTTGAGGAGTTTCATGGTGGCCAGGAGGCTGAACTGCGCTACTTTGTTTCGGATCCAGACCCAAAAACTGGGAGGGGTGGTACCAGGGTGTGAGAAAGTAGCCTTGTTACCCCCACTTTTGGCCTGTTTGTGAGTATATGTCAGGGTGTTTTCACTGTCTCACTGGGATTCTGCTAGCCAGGGCCCAGTGCTCATAGTGAAGACCCTATGTTGTCAGTATGTTTGTTATGTGTCGCTGGGATCCTGCTAGCCAGGACCCCAGTGCTCATAAGTTTGTGGCCTATATGTGTTCCCTGTGTGATGCCTAACTGTCTCACTAAGGCTCTGCTAACCAGAACCTCAGTGGTTATGCTCTCTCTGCTTTCCAAGTTTGTCACTAACAGGCTAGTGACTAAATTTACCAATTCACATTGGCATACTGGTACACCCATATAATATAATATATGGTACTGAGGTACCCAGGGTATTGGGGTTCCAGGAGACCCCTATGGGCTGCAGCATTTCTTTTGCCACCCATAGGGAGCTCTGACAATTCTTACACAGGCCTGCCAGTGTAGCCTGAGTGAAATAATGTTCACGTTATTTCACAGCCATTTACCACTGCACTTAAGTAACTTATAAGTTACCTATATGTCTAAACTTCACCTGGTGAAGGTTGGGTGCAAAGTTACTTAGTCTGTGGGCACCCTGGCACTAGCCAAGGTGCCCCCACAACATTCAGGGCAAATTCCCCGGACTTTGTGAGTGCGGGGACACCATTACACACGTGCACTACACATAGGTCACTACCTATGTGTAGCGTCACAATGGTAACTCCAAACATGGCCATGTAACATGTCTAAGATCATGGAATTGTCACCCCAATAGCATTCTGGTATTGGGGTGACAATTCCATGATCCCCTGGGTCTCTAGCACAGTACCCGGGTACTGCCAAACTGCCTTTCCGGGGTCTCCACTGCAGCTGCTGCTGCTGCCAACCCCTCAGACAGGTTTCTGCCCTCCTGGGGTCCAGGCAGCCCTGGCCCAGGAAGGCAGAACAAAGGATTCCCTCTGAGAGAGGGTGTTACACCCTCTCCCTTTGGAAATAGGTTTGAAGGCTGGGGAGGAGTAGCCTCCCCCAGCATCTGGAAATGTTTTGATGGGCACAGATGGTGCCCATCTCTGCATAAGCCAGTCTACACCGGTTCAGGGATCCCTCAGCCCTGCTCTGGTGCGAAACTGGACAAAGGAAAGGGGAGTGACCAATCCCCTGACCTGCACCTCCCAGGGGAGGTGCCCAGAGCTCCTCCAGTGTGTCCCAGACCTCTGTCATCTTGGAAACAGAGGTGTTGGGGGCACACTGGACTGCTCTGAGTGGCCACTGCCAGCAGGTGACGTCAGAGGCTCCTTCAAATTGGCTCCTACCTCTCTTGGTAGCCAATCCTCCTTCCTTGGTAGCCAAACCTCCTTTTATGGCTATTTAGGGTCTCTGCTTTGGGGAATTCTTCAGATAACGAATGCAAGAGCTTATCAGAGTTCCTTTGCATCTCCCTCTTTACCTTCTACCAAAGGATCGACCGCTGACTGCTCAGGACGCCTGCAAAACCGCAACAAAGTAGCAAGACGACTACTAGCAACATTGTAGCACCTAATCCTGCCGGCTTTCTCAACTGTTTCCAGGTGGTGCAGGCTCTGGGGGTAGCCTGCCTTCTCCCTGCACCAGAAGCTCAGAAGAAATCTCCCGTGGGTCGACGGAATCTTCTCCCTGCTAACGCAGGCACCAAAAGACTGCAACACTGGTCCTCTGGGTCCCCTCTCATCCTGACGAGCGTGGTCCCTGGAACTCAGCAACTCTGTCCGAGTGACTCCCACAGTCCAGTGACTCTTCAGTCCAAGTTTGGTGGAGGTAAGTCCTTGCCTCCCCACGCTAGACTGCATTGCTGTGTACCGCATGATTTGCTGCTGCTCCGGCTCCTGTGCACTCTTCCAGGATTTCCTTCAAACACAGCCAAGCCTGGGTCCCCGGCACTCTTTCCTGCAGTGCACAACCTTCTGAGTTGTCCTCCTGCATCGTGGGACTCCCTTTTGTAACTTCGCATGGACTCCGGTTCACTTACCTTCCAAGTGCCTGTTCAGGTACTTGTGCATGTGCTGCCTGCTTCTGTGAGGGCTCCCTGAGTTGCTGGACGCCCCCACTGTCTCCTCCTCCAAGTGGCGACATCCTGGTCCCTCCTGGGTCACATCAGCACCCAAAAACCTCTACAGCAACCCTTGCAGTTAGCAAGGCTTGTTGGCGGTCTTTCTGCGTGGGAACACCTTTGCAAACTTAATCGCGACGTGGGACATCCATCCTCCAAAGGAGAAGTCCCTAGTCCTCTTTTTTCTTGCAGAACCCCAAGCTTCTTCCAACAGGTGGCAGCTTCCGTGCACCCTCAGCTGGCATTTCCTGGGCTCCTGCCCACTCTCAACACTGTGGCGACTATTGGACTTAGTCCCCTTGTCTTACAGGTACTCAGGTCCGGAAATCCACTGTTGCTGCATTGCTGGTGTTTGTTATTCCTGCAGAATCCCCTTATCACGACTTCTGTGCTCTCTTGGGGTAGTAGGTGCACTTTACACCTACTTTTCTGGGTCTTGGGGTGGGCTATGTTTCTAACCCTCACTGTTTTCTTACAGTCCCAGCGACCCTCTACAAGCTCACATAGGTTTGGGGTCCATTTGTGGTTCGCATTACACTTTTGGAGTATATGGTTTGTGTTGCCCTTATACCTATGTGCTCCTATTGCAATCTATTGTAATTCTACACTGTTTGCATTACTTTTCTTGCTATTACTTACCTAATTTTGGTTTGTGTACATATATCTTGTGTATATAACTTATCCTCATACTGAGGGTACTCACTGAGATACTTTTGGCATAATGTCATAAAAATAAAGTACCCTTAATTTTTAGTAATTCTGTGTATTGTGTTTTCTTATGATATCGTGCATATGACACCAGTGGTAGGGTAGGAGCTTTACATGTCTCCTAGTTCAGCCTAAGCTGCTTTGCCATAGCTACCTTCTATCAGCCTAAGCTGCTAGAAACACCTCTTCTACACTTATATGGGATAACTGGACCTGGCACAATGTGTAAGTACCTCTGGTACCCACTACAAGCCAGGCCAGCCTCTTACACAGGGAACAACAATTAAGAAGATTAGAGTCTTGCTACATCCTCCTACTAGACACTAAGACACCAGTGGGTTTAAATATGGAAGAAGATTTGAATGTTCAGCTATAGACACCAACAGGAGTTATTAGAAACGTTGTCCCTTTAATGCATTGAGAGGTCGATGCATTGTAGTATTGTTCTGCTTTCCCTCTTATCTCATAACCGAGCTTACAGAACCTCTCTGGAATGCACTTCTGAGTTTAAAGAAGACATTTATTGTTATTAATTCCCCACCCACAAGTTCCTGAGAGACGAAATTAGTAGATTGGAAGCACACGTTCAAAAGTAGTCGCAGCAATGAAAGCAAAATATATCAAAGTACTTCTCAGTTGCAATGTACACAGCAAATATAGGTGATTATATTATAGCTTAACTTCAAAGCAAAACATAAAAGTCAAAATTCATCAACGTAGGGCCTATAGCTCATCTTCATCTTTCTGGGGTCTGCAAGTTGCTGACTTTGGTCAACTGCGAGAAAGAGATTCTCTACCCAAACGGGAAACAGGCGACTGACGTCTAGTTTCTGTCTGAAGTCAAGCAGATTCAATCTACCTCACCGTAGCCCAGAGTCATCCTTCAAAGCAAACTCAGTGTGAGAGCCGAAGAACCTTGGAGAGAGGCCAATTCTCCTGAGCTCCCCGTTCTCAGACTGGATTGCGAGGTAAACACAAAATCTACGTGCTTTTATCAGCTAAGGTCTAGTGTGAAGAAAACAGCTTGGTCCATCTTGTGGAAAAACACAGCTTGGAAAAACACAGCTCATCTGCAATGTCTCAACTGCAATGTCTAACCCCACGTTAAAGCCAATAGGCAGCTAACCTAAATATCAAATGTAATGTCTAATGTCATGTCAAAGCCAATAGGCAGCTAAGCTAAATACAGAATGTAATGGTTAATGCCATGTCAAAGCCAATAGGCAGCTAACCTAAATATTAAATGTAAAGGCTAACGCCATGTCAAAGCCAATAGGCAGCTAAACTGAACAAAACATATAATGTGCTACTGATGAACATTGAGCAACTAATATGCGCAGTGGTGAAACACAAATTCATTGATCAAACACAATTAATAGCATCACATTCCACCCTATGACCAATTAATTTTTTTGTTTCACATACCTCTTATTTCAAACGAAAACAAAAACATCAACAAAAAAACATTATAAGCAAATCAGATTTGAATGATAAAAGCAATCACTCTAAAGCAATGGAAGAGGATTAACATATTGATCTCATAACCTTTCACATCAGATACATCTACACAGGAAAAACTGAAACTTATATACTCTGATTGAGATAATAGTGTCTCTAAAATAGCAATTTTATGTAGCATGAGTTCCACTCATGTAAAGGTACACGGTCCACCTGAAAGGTTTGCTGGCAAAAGTCAGAGTTCCACACGAAAAAACACAGACAGTTAACTGTTAAGGTTGCTTAGTTCCAGTGGAAGAAGGTAATCAAACAAGTTGAACTTGAACTGAGGGCGCCAATTGCGCAAAATGGATCCATGGAGTCTGTACTTGACTCAATCAGGTTCAGGTTGGGGGTTCGGTCCCTTCCCCGACCCCACACGCACACACCCGAAGGGAGACCACACAGCACACTCAGGGTCAGTGGCGAAACATGGTAGGATCTACAAAAGAAAAAAGTATGACTTTTCTTGCAAATAACATTTGTCATCTGAAATGTGCCCTTCCTCTTCCTTTCCCTGTCTTATAATCAGCAGGACGTTTTTGGGGCCCTTTTTTATGATTTCTGCAAGCTCAGGAGGGTCATCTGGGGCTTCAACCTACACCTCAGCACTGAGGTTTTTTTTCTGCTGCACCACAGCTTCCCTTTTCTTGCACTGTCAGAAGGGCTGGGGCAGACTCCTTCTTTACCAAACCTCCATTCACTACACTTTTGACAAGTTGGGCCATTCTGTCTACAATTTGTATGAATGAATCAGATTATTTTCTAGTTATCAGCATAATTTTGATTTTTCCTTGGTAATCTGCAGCAATCACTCCCCCTAAAACCTCATCAATTTGCCATATCTGTCCTGGTAACTTTCCTCTCCCCAACTGATCTTTGACTGTTTGTGGGACAGATTGCTGTTGTGCGTGCTGCAAAGTTTTAATCAAATCTAGGGGAATGTGCATCTCTCTAATCTCTGCCCACCTGTAAGTGGCTTTTTCTCCCAGCTGTCCACATTTCTGGTGCACCCACTTAGCCATCCCCATTAAGTCAGAATTCTGGGTGGACACTTCAGACTCTGAATTTTTCTCTTTAACATCTGCAAGGGAATTGAACGAGTTATGTACAAGCCATGTGGAAAACCAAACAGCCAAACCATTGGCAGTGAACCAAGAATCAGTGTAAAAACGACACATCTCAAACAGCTCTTGCTTTAAAGTCTGACACACATTGTACAACGCTGTTCCTTCTCCTGTGCTAGAAAACAGCTCTTCAGTCAATGAATCATTAGTCAAACAAACATGCTTTTTATCCTCGGGCGACACAAATTCAAATGGTGCACTCAATTTCACTGGTGACTCTTTTACCTGTGGTACATCCTGCACCCTATCCACATTCTGAAAAGGGGCTTGTGGCACATGTTCATGTAGGGCTGCAGTGACTATAGCCCTGTCTTGCATGTACTAAATCCAGTGTATGATACTAGCTTTCTGTACCTGTCCTAAACTGTGAGATTTAGGTGAATTCCTCACCCAATGCATGCTTGATATTTCAGTTTCTATACTCCAAAGTTCCAGGGTCACTCTTGTCCTCCCCTGTTCCTGATTTACATGTAAATCAGTGTTTCCCTCTTGCACTGCACAGAAACATAAAGTCTGAATTATTTCATTTGCCAAATCACAAGCGCGCAGCTGCTTATATTTTTTCCTAGTGACTTTATCCCAAAGTGTTAAGATTTCACTCAGATGAGGGCTATACTGTTTCCAAAAATCAAACCGGCTCATGAAACTCGGTGTCTCTTGCTTAGTGCAAATAGTAAGAATCTTTTGTTTTACTTGTGCCGATAACTGCACATTTTGCGAGGGTACCTCTGCCATGTCATTAATTTTCCTTTGCAGAAGCGGTCTGTAAATAACATTCTGAGCTCTGTTCTCAGTGTTATCAGTTAAGGAATGCACTTCAACTGCCAAAATCTGAGGGGTATTTTGTTCCATGTCCGGCTCACAGCTGTCTTAACGCCCTCATTACTGGAATGGGAAAAGCCAGATTCTTCTAAAACAGCAGTTTTATAGATTTCAGCATTATCTTGCAATAATGTGTTCTGGCTAATTTGCTCACGTAAATTCCTATTTTAATGTTCTAACTGCCTACATCTCTCCTGCATTTTTCTGTAAGCAGATAAAAGTATCCAAACCCTTCTGTCAAGAACAAAAGGAACGTCATTGCTTTCAAAAGGCACATTTTCTAAATATGCTTTATCACAGCAAGAAAACATGTTTCTCACAGCACCATCAGGCAGTTTAACTTCACATGCATTTTCAAACATGGTCTGCCGTGGTTCTGTAATTCTCTAAACAACAAAAAAACAATTACACTTTAAAATTGTGCACTTAGAAATCTCTAACTTCCCGACTCTGAAAACTGCTGACTACGCCACAATGTTCTGCTTTCCCTCTTATCTCATAACCGAGCTTACAGAACCTCTCTGGAATGCACTTCTGAGTTTAAAGAAGACATTTATTGTTATTAATTCCCCACCCACAAGTTCCTGAGAGACGAAATTAGTAGATTGGAAGCAAACGTTCAAAAGTAGTCGCAGCAATGAAAGCAAAATATATCAAAGTACTTCTCAGGTGCAATGTACACAGCAAATATAGGTGATTATATTATAGCATAACTTCAAAGCAAAGCATAAAAGTCAAAATTCATCACCGTAGGGCCTATAGCTCAGCTTCATCTTTCTGGGGTCTGCAAGTTGATGATTCCGGTCAACTGCGAGAAAGAGATTCTGTACCCAAACGGGAAACAGGGAACTGACATCTAGTTCCTGCCTGAAGTCAAAGAGATTCAATCTACCGCACCGTAGCCCAGAGTC
Source organism: Pleurodeles waltl (assembly GCF_031143425.1). Lineage (NCBI taxonomy): Eukaryota > Metazoa > Chordata > Amphibia > Caudata > Salamandridae > Pleurodeles > Pleurodeles waltl. The sequence goes on along the minus strand of NC_090440.1, from coordinate 1,723,147,309 downwards.
ATCCTTAAAAGCAAACTCAGTGTTAGAGCCGAAGAACCTTGGAGAGAGGCCAATTCTCTTGAGCTCCCCGTTCTCAGACTGGATTGCGAGGTAAACACAAAATCTACGTGCTTTTATCAGCTAAGGTCTGGTGTGAAGAAAACAGCTTGGTCCATCTTGTGGAAAAACACAGCTCTGAAAAACACAGCTCATCTGCAATGCCTCAACTGCAATGTCTAACCCCACGTTAAAGCCAATAGGCAGCTAACCTAAATATCAAATGTAATGTCTAATGTCATGTCAAAGCCAATTGGCAGCTAAGCTGAATACAGAATGTAATGGCTAATGCCATGTCAAAGCCAATAGGCAGCTAGCCTAAATATCAAATGTAATGTCAAAGCCAATAGGCGGCAAACTGAATACAGAATGTAATAGCTAACTCCATGTTAAAGCCAATAGGCAGCTAAACTGAATACAAAATATAATGGCTAATGCCATGTCAAAGCCAATAGGCAGCCAGCTAAACTGAACAAAACATATAATATGCTACTGATGAACATTGAGCAACTAATATGCGCAGTGGTGAAACACAAAGTCATTGGTCAAACACAATTAATAGTATCACAGGTATACCATAATTTGACTTGATTTTAATGTCGGTTTGTAGGAGGCTGGCCAGGCTTATAGTGGGTACCTTGTGGTACTTACACCTTGTGCCAGGTCCAGTTATCCCTTATTAGTAGAAAAGAGGTGTTCTAGCAGCTTAGGCTGATAGAGGTCGCTATAGTAGAACAGCTTAGGCTGAACTAGGAGACATGCAAAGTTCCTACTATACCACTTATATCATATAGCACTATATCATAAGAAAACACAATACACAGAGTTACTAAAAATAAAGGTACTTTATTTTAGTGACAATATGCCAAAAGGATCTCAGAGTATACACTCCCTTAGGAGGTAAGCAATATACACAAATTATATGCTCACAAACCAAAATCAGGTAAGTAACAGAATAGTAGTGCAAACAATGTAGAATCACAATAGAATGCAATAGGGAGAAATAGGCCTAGGGGCAACACAAACCATATACTCCAGAAGTGGAATGCGAACCACGAATGGACCCCAGGCCTAGAGTAGTGTGTAGAGGGTTGCTGTGAGTGTAAGAAAACACTAAGCGTGTCCAAGATACCCCACCCTAAGACCCTGAAAAGTAGGAGTAAAGTTACTCTACTACCCCAGAAAGACTGTAAAGTCGAGATAGGGGATTCTGCAAGGACAACAACTGACTACACAGCACTGAAGACGGATTCCTGGACCTGAGGACCTGAAAAGGAAGGGGACCAACTCCAAGAGTCACACAAGTGTCCTGAGGGGGCAGGAGCCCACTAAACCCCAGATGAAGGTGAAAAAGGGCTGCCTCCGGGTGGAAGAACCAAAGATTCTGCAACAACGGAAGGTGCCAGGAACTTCTCCTTTGGTCAGAAGATATCCCACGGCATGCTGGAGGATGCAGAGTTGTTTTCACGCAGAAAGACCACAAACAAGCCTTGCTAGCTGCAAGAGTCGCGGTTGAGGATTTTGGGTGCTGCTAGGGCCCAGGAAGGACCAGGAGGTCGCCCCTTGGAGGAGGAGACAGAGGGGGCGCTCAGCAACACAGAGAGCCCACGCAGAAGCAGGCAGCACCCACAGAAGTAGGGGGAGGGAGGAGAGGACAGCAGGGAGGTGGGGGTGAAAAATGGCATGAAAAAAGGGGGCAGGGCCGCGGGAGCAGCAGCAGTGGGAGTGCAATGCGAGCGAGAGGAGAGGGGCGGGCCATAGGGGGCTGCAGCAGCGGTGGAGAGAGAAAGAGGGGGAGAGCGAGAGAGCGGAGTGGAGGGAAAGTGAAGAGAGAGTGAGAAAGCAAGAGTCAAACAGAGCACTGTGAGAAGCGAACGGCAAAAGGGGCACAAGGAAGCAGACACGGAAGAAAGAACGAGGCAGAGAAAAGGAGGAGAGAGGCAGAGGGCAGCCTAGTAGGAAAGAAGGGGCCTCAGACTCCTCAAACAACAACAACTGGGAGGGGCATAAGTGGGAGAATCGGAGAAAAAACTCCTGGTCCTGTGTGTACGGCTCCCAATAGTTAATAAATCAACATAATATACACACAGTTCCAAAACACAAGGGGGTTTCTTTCAGACTAATGGTTCTGTATTAGATGGAAATCAATTTATTCGAAGCAAAAAGCCCTCACTCACCTTCCGGTGACATGCTTCATCATAGGGCTATGCTCCTCGTCAGGCCGGCACTGCAATGCCTGACGGGCCCCACAAGGGGGCTCTTTGCCGGAGAACTTTTGATGATAGTGAACAACCGTACAAAAAGTATAAGGAGGATTGGTATAAGGATAGTTAAAAATGCCTAGAGGTAAAAAATACTATTCATTATGATGCTAATACCTCTGACACGATTAAAAACGACATATGGGGATATAGTAAAATAATGTCTACACTCCCCAAATGACAAACAATTAATGTAATCACTGAATCTCACAATGGAGAATAGTGTAGGTAAACACAGGATCCCTTGTGTTACTCTTATCTAATAGGTCAACATGTTTCTCGCTGTTTAGTCAATAAATTATCTAGTGCGATTCGTCAGGACCTTGACACGTACCTAATCCTTTAAGCAATTAGGGACCCATAATAGGGAAATCAGAAACCTAAAAATTAGAAGAAAGAAACAATCGTCAAAGAATTTCTTTGTCATCAAAAGTGACGTGTACACAATGTCTTATGTTTCTAACCCGTACACTCGTGAAAAGTCCCATAGGTGCGATGTGACAAAGGTACAGCAGTGAAATAAAACGAAAAATAAGAAGAGGACCAACATGGCGATGGTACCACAATGCTTACCCTCCAAATATTAAGGTAGGGCCTCATCGGGGAAAACATCAGGCTTGAGAAATCCACTATGGTCTAAATACATACACAGAGAAAAAGCCTTCAAGAACAACAACAAAAATATAAAAATTTGGTTGATTGTTTTGCTGTATAAAGAATGCATGAAGACCTAAATGTAACATTACAGCCATGGTGTAGTATCAATACAAAAAACTCATATCCATAATAGTAAGGTATTATTAGGATAACAAGGTATAATATGGCTGATTAAAAACTGTAAGTGTGGCTGAAAGTGGAACTCACAGGGAAATACAGTACCAAACACTTGAGGTAGAACCCTCAGGCCAGGAAAAGGAATAAATAAATAAGAGGTAAACAAAGTCCGACCTGCTCATGGACAGAACTGGGAGCAGTGTCAAAATGTCTGCCCTATGACTAGTAGCACTCAAGAGGTGGACCTGGGTGAACCCAAGAAATGGCAATTGAGATCTCATACCAATTGCCGCACAAAGGACTGCATATCCATGATTACATGCCCGTGTGACTTGAAATACATAGGTATGACAACCAGAATGGTAAAAATACAAATCAATGAGCACCGCAGTACCATCAGATGTAAGAGATCCTCTACGAAACTGACTAATCACTACCTTGAAAAACACCACACTCCCGGTGACATTAGATGTTTTTTTTTGGAAACCATTAGAGACAATAAAGACTGCACAACCAGACTCTTTGAGAAGGAACAACAGTGGGTTTTCAGGTTGAAGACCCATATATCTGGACTTAATGATGAGATTCCGTGGATCAACTTTATCCACAAATAATTAGGTCTCGCCGACCTGGCCAGTGTGCCTTTTTGCATATTCCCGGTATTCCTTCTGCCACACTTTAGTCTTAAGACTATCCTTGTTCTGACACCGATCTTCCATCATGAACTTATTTATATTTAGTACATCCATTGTGACTCTCTCCTTGTTGCAGTTTAAATTACTTTAATGCATTAACCCTTGTGTGGTAGCGTAAATTTCCCTTATATATGGCCGGATTTACCTTTTTGTCCTTTCTCTATATTTATTATAGTCCTATTTCTGTTTCCTTTTCCTCTAGCTTTAAAACTCCTCCCACTGACTATCTCCCATAGTTCCGGGGACCCTCAGTGCATGTAGGTTTACCAGATTGGGCGACTCTACACAGAAGTAAGTGTCACATTAGGTGTATAATGGACCTCTCTTGTTTTCTTTTGATTCGAATAGCTGGCGCAGGTAGCTGTTCTCACGCCCGCGTTAACAGCAAAGTGTGCTTTCTCAGTGTTACCGGTATACTTATTGCTTTGGGTAGCACGTTAGTTGTTTTCTATACGCGCGGTCGTCAACAGGGCTATTTCGGCCCATTTAGGCGGACCACTTCCAAGAGGTGAGACGCGTCGGTAAATACACGTGCACACCTCGTCCAATGTTTAACTTCCTTTTCTTCATTCCGGCTGCTGGTTTTATTTACGGCCACCACTAACCACAGTCCGCGCCATTACCTCTCGCAGCCCACCCCTCCGAGGTTATTAATCTGCCAGTGGTCCGGCCGCATATTACCTCTGTGAAGCCCACAACCCCCAGAGGTTTATAAATTTGTCAGCATTTCGGCCGCATGTTGCCTGTTTTACTTTACAGTACGGATAGATGCCGGCAACTATTTGCATTACGGTGCTGGCCGGTTTTCTTAGTTTCATTTTCACTTGCAGCGCGTGTGATTTTATGCAACACCCTTTAGCACACTAATGATTTATTTTGACACTGCTCCCAGTTCTGTCCATGAGCAGGTCGGACTTTGTTTATCTCCTAGTTATTTATTCCTTTTCCTGGCCTGAGGGTTCTACCTCAAGTGTTTGGTACTGTATTTCCCTGTGAGTTCTACTTTCAGCCACACTTACAGTTTTTAATCATCCATATTATACCTTGTTATCCTAATAATACCTTACTATTATGGATATGAGTTTATTGTATTGATACTACACCATGGCTGTAATGTTACATTTAGGTCTTCATGCATTCTTTATACAGCAAAACAATCAACCAAATTTTTATATTTTTTTGTTGTTATTGAAGGCTTTTTCTCTGTGTATGTATTTAGACCATAGTTGATTTCTCAAGCCTGATGTTTTCCCCGATGAGGCCCTACCTTAATATTTGGAGGGTAAGCATTGTGGTACCGTCGCAATGTTGGTCCTCTTCTTATTTTTCGTTTGATTTCACTGCTGTACCTTTGTCACATGGCACCTATGGGACTTTTCACGAGTGTACGGATTAGTAACTTAAGACATTGTGTACATGTCACTTTTGATGACAAAGAAATTCTTTGACAATTGTTTCTTTCTTCTAATTTTTAGGTTTCTGATTTTCCTATTATGGGTCCCTAATTGCTTAAAGGATTAGGTATGTGTCAAGGTCCTGACGAATCGCACTAGATCATTTATTGACTAAACAGCGAGAAACATGTTGACCTATTAGATAAGAGTAACACAGGGGATCCTGTGTTTACCTACACTATTCTCCATTGTGAGATTTAGTGATTACATTATTTTTTTTGTCATTTGGGGAGTGTAGACATTATTTTACTATATCCCCATATGTCGTTTTTAATCATGTCAGAGGTATTAGCATCATAATGAATAGTATTTTTTACCTCTAGGCATTTTTAACTACCCTTATACCAATACTTCTTATACTTTTCGACCGGTTGTTCACTATCATCAAAAGATCTCCGGCAAAGTGCCCCCTTGTGGGGCCCGTCAGGCATTGCAGCGCCGGCCTGGCGAGGATCATAGCCCTATGATGAAGCATGTCACCAGAAGGTGAGTGAGGGCTTTTTGGTTCGAATAAATGAATTTCCATCTAATACAGAACCATTAGTCTGAAAGAAACCCCCTTGTGCCTCAGACTCCTGACAGGAACGAGGGCTCTACTTACAGGTGGAGCTACGGGAGGCAGAGCAGTTCACTTACCAGGTCAGTGATATTGCTCTCAACCAATACATATTGCAAAGAAGACCCACCAGGATGCCCATGATCTTCCTTATTTTTTGTTAGTCATTGAGCTTTGCCTCCGGTGCTCAGGGCCTCGTCTTCAATTGTGGGCATTCCAACTCTTGTTGGGTCTGTCATGGTGCTTTTATATGCAGATGACAGTCTCCTCACCAACACTTTTCTGCTCTCCTTGTTAACGGTAGTCATATCCCTCACACAATAATTCTCAGCCATCTGCGAGTATAAAGTTAACAAGGGGAAAATTGAGGCTCTGCCATTAACATATACATCCATGAATTGCTACATGGGGGACCATAGAGTGAGATGGGTATTTAAGAAACAGAAGTATCTTGGAGTGTTTGTTAATAGAGGCCTGGAGGGCATGGTGAGGGATGATTTGGAAACGTAGACGACCAAATCAGACAATGATTTCATCAAATCGTCTGACCTCAATCTCTGGGTTGCTGATCGATGGCTTTTTCTCAAACCTTTTTTTGTCTGCTTCAAGCCTATTTTGGCAAATATTATTCAGTTAAGAAATTCCTGAAGATCACTGGTTATTGCTACTGGCCGCACAGAAATATATCTAAGGGAGGCATGTATGAAATTATTCTCAAGATTCTAAACAATTGGTCTTGGGTACCTGTTAGTTTTTTTTTTAGTTTTGTACTACATATGAGTTGACGCCATATATGATCAATCAATTGAATAACATTTTGGTCTAATTATTTGGTGGCTTTGCACATATAAGTTTCCTTTTGGTTTTCTGCATTTGCATTTATTAATACAATATTTTTAAATTGCCACAGCCCTGACGAAGGTCAATTTTTGTATGAATGCAACACATTGGCTGTTATGGGTGGCAAGAAGATTTATGAAATTGGGAAATAAAATATTTTAACTATGGATTTACACGTTGGATTCCACTCATTTTTTAATATGGACTGTATTTTCACCCTTCAAGAAATCAAGGTACTACATTACACTATTTGGTTGGCAGTTGTTTTGCCTTCACGCCATTGTGTTTCGTGCATCAGACAGCTTGCCCTTGGAAACTGGGCAGCAATTATACTGAGAATTTAAATTAGTTAATCTGTTGTGAGGTGCGATTTACCACTTTAGGTGTTTGTCTTTGAATATTATAGGACTCCTGCTATGCTGTAATGTATACTATTTATATGGTGGGACAGTTCTGATATGATAGCATTGTGAAATATTTGCTACTCCATTTGATGTGCCTGATTCATGCACTGTACTGTCTTGCTGACCTTTAGTTACTACCCCTTTTGAATAAAGAATTATTGGAAAAAGAAGGAGCGCGTCTCTTTTGTGAATGGACAGACAACACATTTTGACCCTGCTGTCTCCTTTTATATTAACAATGATGCATCATATACCTCTTTTCCAGAGATAAGACTCAAAGGTCATGGTTTTAATTTGAGTCTGTACTTCTCTCCTGAAACTAGTCGCTCTCAGACTCGAAACCTGTGTACTATTTCTCTATCTGCTAAAGGAAGTCGTATTTATTCTGCTAGCGATCGTCTTTACCATTCTGGTAAATCGTTTCTGCTCTACTGTGACATTCTGAAAGCTACTAAATGAAGGATTATATTGTCTGCTGTTTTAGAGTTATATGAGTTCTAACGTAGGCAGTTTTATAACATAAGCTGCTGTGGAACCAACCCAGCTAGCAATGACCTTTAACTTCTTGCTTTTGTTGTCTGGAGGAGGGCCCTCTCGTGGCCAGAGGAAAGCGAATTATTTCATTGTTGCAGCAATTATAGATTCAGCTTCTGGAAAACATTACACCCAAGGCAGTTCCTTGGTTTGTAGTATTTAGATTTTGAGAATTTATCTGATGTATGACACCTGTTTTTGGAACATTTCCTTAATCTACTTGAATAATTGACAGAAAATATAGACAGTTTCCAAACACCCATTGGCGATTTAAATCTTGACCAATACATTTGTTTCTTAGTCTTCTGGGTGGGACTATTAAGCAACAGTATGTGCGTAATGAGGTAAAGAAATAAGTGACTATTTTTCCTGCGCATATGGAGATTGGAACCTTCAAAAAACTCTGTTAGACCTGTCAGCTCTTGATGTGGTTTCCCCTGTCTTTATGGCTTCTGACCTCCAGGTTTTGAACGTGTACTGAATTTAGTTTTTGCTGGCTTTCGGACTCTGGGCACTTTACCACTACTGACTAGTGCTAAAGTGAAAGTGCTCCCTGTGTAAATTGTATTTGGGATTGATTTCTCTATGATTGGCCTAGCAAGTCCCTAGCAACGTGCACCATGTGTGTCCACGGCCTGTAAATCAAATATTACCAGTGGGACTGCAGCACTAATTGTGCCACCCAAATGAGTAGCCCTGTAAACATGTCTCAGACCTGCCAATGCAGTGTCTGTGTGTGCAGTGTTAAACTGCATTTTCTACCTGGCAAGTGCACCCACTTGCGAGGCCCAAACCTTCACTTTTATTACATGTAAGACACCCCTAAATTAGACCCAAGGCAGCCCCTTTGGCAGGATTCAGTGTATTGTAAAGATAGGATATGCACTGATGTGTTTTACATGTCTTGGTAGTGAAATACTGCTAAATTTGTTCTTCACTATTGCAAGGACTGTCTCTCCCATGGTGTAACATTGGGATTGCCTTGAAATATCTTTCAAGTGTAATTTTCCATTGGGAGCAGATAGAGATGTGGAGTTTGGGGTCTCTGAATTCATAATTTTAAAATACATCTTTTGGTGAAGATGGTTTTTAAATTGTAAGTTTGAAAATGACACTTTTAGAAAGTGGACATTTTCTTGTTTAACCATTCTTTGCCTCAGCCTTGTCTTTGGAATACACGTCTGGGTTAAGATAACAGTTAGGCTGCTTGTGAATTCACTCTAGACAGACGTACAAAGGGAGCTGAGGTGTGCCTTGCATATCCTGATGGGTCTACCTGGGTGAGAGTGGTGGGAGGAGCTGACACTTGCACCTGAATAGGGCTGTGCCTGTCCTCACACAAAGCAGTCTCGAACCCCCTGGAGTGTGTCAGGGGCCAGGATGGGAAAGGCAGGGTCTTGTGCACTACAAAGACTTCCCTTTGAAGTTTGCCTACTTCAAAGGCAGAAATGAATATAAGTATTAGACCTCTGAGACCACAACTACAATCCTTCCGGACTGAGGACATTCTGCCAGGAAGAAGAGCTAGATACTGTAGGAGGGACTGCCACTCTGTCTGTTGCCTTTCTGGCCTGCTGCTTCTGTCCTGGAAGTGAAAGGACTGGACTTTTCTTTCTACATGCTTTTTCCAAAGATTCTCCAAGGGCTTGAACTGAGTTTACCTCCTGTTAGAAGGCTCAAGTACATCAAAGACATAGGGGGTCATTACAACATTGGTTGTAAATGCCGTTTACCGGCGTGCAGAAGACCGCCAACACACCGCCGCGGAATTCCGCCACAGCTATTACGACCCACAGCTCGGAATCTGCCAAAATCCAGACACCCACACAAGTCCGCCACACCAAAGGTCAGTGATAAACTGGCGATAACAAAACCTCCACCGTCACGCCAACAGGAATACGCCCACACTATCACGACCCACCAATTCATGCAGCGGTCTTTCAACCGCGTTAGTCCATTGGCGGTACACACCGCTGCACTCAAAATACACACACATTTACAAAACACTACCACAATGGACAATTCCAAATACGCACACCTGATACACATACACACACCACACCCACACACCCAATACAATATAAAACACGTGCCCACATCACCCACAAACCCATACTACCAAATATTTTGAGGAAGGCCAGAGAGACAGCACAGCAAAGACAACACCAGCATAGAGAGGCACACAACACCATCACACATACACATCCATGCACAAAACACCACACACCCCTAAACATCACCCCACACATCACAACACACACCACCTCACACATCACCCACACCACCCCATGGCACCGCAAAGACATCCCAGGTTTTCTGAGGAGGAGCTCAGGGTCATGGTGGAGGAAATCATCCGGGTAGAGCCACAGCTATTCGGATCAAAGGTGCAGCACACCACCATAGCTAGGAAGATGGAGCTATGGCGCAGAATCGTGGACAGGGTCAACGCAGTGGGACAGCACCAAGAACTAGGGATGACATCAGGAAGAGGTGGAACGACCTACGGGGGAAGGTACGTTCCGTGGTCTCAAGACACCACATCGCGGTCCAGAGGACTGGCGGCAGACCCCCCCTTCCTCCCCCACAACTAACAACATGGGAGGAGCAGGTCTTGGCTATAGTGCATCCTGAGGGCCTCGCAGGAGTAGCTGGAGGAATGGACTCTGGTAAGGCAAATCTTTCACAACTTCATCCCTCACCCTACCAGCATGCTATCACATGCCCCCACCCTCGCCCTCACCCACATCACTCCAACTCCTCACATATGTCCCTCTATCACAACCCACCCATCCCAACACCAAGCCCTGCATGCATAACCAAAGCATGGACACCCATCACCAATGCATGGCCACTGCACATACCCACACACACCCCTCAACAATTATTACACAAGGTCCTACACAAGAATGCAAGCACTGGGGTACAGGGTCACCCACCCATTGCACACCATGGCACACACAGATGCAATAATTATGCCTTTACATCCTTGCAGGACCCCTACCCAACGTCACCGGACAGGAAGTTCCAGACATGTCCACTCCCCCCACAGAAGAGGCCCACAGTGATGACAGCAGCTCTGTCCAACTGGATCTAGATGACTAGCCCGACCCATCTGGGACCTCGGGACAGTCGGTTCCTCTCACACTGGCACAAGCCACAACAGAGCCTCCCCCATCTGGAAACACCAGCACAGCACCCACCCAGCGGGCCCATACCTCTGTCCCCAGGACACGTCAAGCAGCAGTGTGACCACCACTACAGGGAACCCAGGCTAACCCACCACCCCAAGAACAGCAGGGACCTGGGGGCAGTGGCAGTGGGCACACGGTTCAGGGGACAGAGGCCCAGGAACACAGGGGAATTGGGAGGGCTGCTGTGCGACAGGGGGAGGACAGGCCTAGGGAACCCACTCTCCACAAGGCCCTCTCTAACATCATGGGAGCCTACCACCATTCCCAGGAGACGATGGCAACGGTACTGGCCAAGTTTCAGGAGAACCAGCAGCTGCAGGAGGAACAGTATTTGGGGTCCAGGAAGGAATTCAAAACCATCAATACCACCCTGGGCACCATTGTAGGAGTGCTGAAGGAACTCGTGAACACCAGAATGGACACTGTGGCACAGCAAGGGGCCCCTGACACTAGCCTGGACGATGAACTGCCCACCACCTCCGCAGGTGCTAGTGGACAGGAGGCACCGCCACAGGACCACAACACCAGCACCCCACCCCCTGCAGATGAAGAACCACCCGCAAGCGGTCCCTGAGATCCAGGACAAAGACAGAGAACAATGCCAAGACCCCCACCAAGAAATGAGACCACCCTGATTGTTATCCTTTTGTCCCACTTTGTCACCCTGTCCATCCATCAACTGCCCGCTCCACTTCCTATGCCCCTTTGGACGATGCACCTGTGAGACTAATAGACTGGACTCTGCCATGGACATTCCTCCACCATCACCCCTGACCATTTTACAACCCCCTCCACTATTTAGCACTTCTATAAACACCCTTAAATCACAAAACTATCTGGAGTCAGTTTGTGCTTTCGAAAAATGTGTATTTGCAATATCCATTGTATTGTCAACTTACCTTTGTCACACAGCTCCAGTCCATGAGGAAACAAAACAGATGTCACACAGTGGGACCCACATCTGTGAAATCGAAAGGGAAAGTGACAACTTAGGGTCCATACACTGGATGAAAGTGACAGACAGATGAGAGGTAGAACAAGTGTATCAGATGTAGCAGGCAGTGATGTCTTCTTACCTGTGTCTCACTGGAAGTATTGATGAATCACTGTGTTTCCTTTGTCGATATCCGCTTCTTCTGCTTCCTCGTCTTCACTGTCCACAGGCTCCACAGCTGCCACAAGACCTCCATCTGGACCATCCTCCTGCAGAAAAGGCACCTGTCGTTGCAAAGCCAAGTTGTGAAGCATACAGCAGGCCACGATGATCTGGCACACCTTCTTTGGTGAGTAGTAGAGGGAACCACCTGTCATATGGAGGCACCTGAACCTGGCCTTCAGGAGACCGAAGGTCCTCTCTATAACCCTCCTAGTTCACCCATGGGCCTCATTGTAGCATTCCTCTGCCCTTGCCCTGGGATGTCTCACTGGGGTCAGTAGCCATGACAGGTTGGGGTAGCCAGAGTCACCTGCAAATGTCAAGGGAAATCTGTTAGACACACACTAACCCTTAGGGACAACCCCAGACCCATACACCTAGTCACACTGTATAGGGTCCATGTTCTCACCTAATAGCCACACACGGTGCCTCTGGAGTTGCCCCATCACATAAGAGATGCTGTATTCCTCAGAATGTAAGCGTCATGCACTGAGCCAGGAAATTTGGCATTCACATGGGAGATGTACTGGTCGACCAAACACACCACCTGCACATTCATAGAGTGGTAACTCTTCCGGTTTCTGTACACCTGTTCACTCCTGCGGGGGGACCAAGGCCACATGTGTCCCATCAAATGGCACCAATTATGTTGGGGATATGTTCCAGGGCATAGAGGTCACCTTTCACTGTAGGCAAATCCTCCACCTGAGGGAAAATGATGTAGCTGCCCATGTGTTTCAGCAGGCCAGACAACACTCTGGACAACACGTTGGAGAACATAGGCTGGGACATCCATGATGTTATGGCCACTGTTGTCTGAAAAGACCCACGTGCCAGGAAATGGAGTACTGACAGCACCTGCACAAAGCATTGGGGTGACCCAGAAGCATGTAGGTGGGAAATCTTGGACTAGAGATGTTGAAAGCTGTGTCTGTACCATCTAAAACCTGCTGCCAGTACCACGTTAGTTTCAGACAATGCCATTGGAAGTGAATAAGGGTCCCGTGGCACCACAGCCCTGCCAGCACTCCTGTGAGCGTGATGCATTCCAGCTGTGGATGTGAGGCAGGGTCAGGTACCAGTAAGAGGCAATTGTATATGCAGATTTAGTGCCAGCTATATTGTATGTGGTGTGATGAGCTCTGTAAAAAAAAAAATGTCGTTCCACTCCTGGGCTGTCAGTGTTCTACCAAATTTTGACTCCCACTTGAGCTGTCCCTTGGATTGTCCTCCCAAGTCAGAAATGCATAAAGTTCGTGTATAAGGCGTTTGTCATCTTATTTAAGTAGGAGGCACCTACGGTCTACTCACTCCCGGGCAGATCACTTGCGATGACACCCAGTGGCAAACTTGGAGGTAGTGTACGTAATCGGCACTCATCAGGGAATAGTCATCCTTCAGTTGATCGAAGGGGATGAATCATATACTGGGCCCTATCTAAGTCTAAATGCTGGTAAGTCCCTCTAGATCCTAGGTGCCCCAGTGCATTTATGTATTGCTTCCAATTCAGAGACTGTGTCTTCCAGGCTGCACCACTTGTCTCAGCGATGTTTATTCTCAGCCACCGACCTAGCTATCAGTTCGCCTCGGACGACCAGTTTTAAATCCTACCGCCAGGGAGCTCTCTCCGGTGTCATTGGCCTGTAGGAAGGGCACAATCATTTGGCGGAGGAAGTCGACCATTGCCAAGGAGCGGAGCATGGAATCTTGCAAGCGCCAAGTACTGCAGGGAGGTTGGGGAAATGGTAAGCACAACATGAGAATTAGAGGGGTATGATCAGGAAGGGGGTACTGGAAACATCTGTAGTAGGTGGTAACATGAGTGCTGTGGCAAGGAGGTAGTCAATACATGCATAGGTCTTGTGGGCCGCTGAATAGTATGTATAGTCTCTTGAGGTAGGATGAAAGTGCTTCCAGGTGTCTTGGAGGCCGCAATCCTTGAGTAACACCTGCTTCCCAGCGGCCGAAAAAGCTTTTGCTTGGTCCGAGCATTGGCCGGATCTGTCCATGTCAGAGTTCATAATCAGGTTCATGTCCCCTCCCACCAGTATGGCTGCATCTGGTGTTTGAAGCACTGGCACTAGTGAATTCAGCATAACGTCCTCTTGATGCATGTTAGGGGCATAGATGTTCACTAGTGTGAAGTATAAGGAGCCTATCTTAAGCCTAAGTCCTATCAGTAGCCCCTTTACTTCTGCTATTGTGGAGTGGACAACCCCCTGAATCTATGGGAAAGAAGAAGAGCAACTCCACCTTTCTGAGTGGGACCAGAGGACCAATACTGACGTGGGAACCAGCGGGAGTGCATCCTGTGTACATCCTAGGCAAGTACATGTGTTTCTTGTAAGAGGCAGATATGGCACTCCAATTGCTCAAGGAGGGACAGGACCACTAACCGCTTCGAAGGATTATTAAGACCACGGACATTAACACTAAGAATTTTAAGTTCCATAGCACCGCAGAGGATTGTACATGTGTCTATGGAGGTCCCTACAGGGGCCTCGGTGATTCGCCCTATTAAGTCATTGAGCATCAGCCCCATGTATGTTGAGACAGATAACGAGATAGGAAAAACTGTGTCAGCTGGAGGAACGAAGGTAGCCCCCCCAAACAACAGAAGAAAAACCTTATCTCCAAAACACAACAGTCCATTAACCATGGAAACAAGGAATAGTACATGGTCCAAGTGGGGTAGTTGTGGGTGGAGAAGCATCCACGCAGGTGTTGCCATATCCCCGAAGGCCAAAAAGATATGCCAAAGTCTAAAAGATAGAGTCCCCTGGCCTGTACACGCCCCTCTGGGCCCTTCTGCTGCAGTGCATAATTTCTAGATGGAGGCCCCAATTTTAGGAAGAGTTTACTTTATCTGTGTCCCCTGATAATGAGTCCATGACAGACAGTCTTTCTAGAGCCATGGTTTCTGGATCCGGGCGAGCTACACTAGTGGTACGTTTTGGGCAGTGTTTCCGTTGATGGGTATGCAAAATCAGGCCTCTAGGGCTGGCTGGGCGGTCATCCGTGGGAGTCTCGTCAATACCCAGCACGCTGCAAGCCTCTTGGAGGTATCAGATCTGCTGGATTTTTCATTCAAGACGAAAGACATTCCAAAAGGGGTGGCTCCAATAGTACGAACCACCAAACTATCATAGGTGAGCAATGACGAGTGGAAAGTTTGCCGCTTCTGGAGCATGATGGCTGCAAGATCCTGAAACAGCAAAGGAGTGTGGCCTCTGAATTGAAGTGGTAGTGAGATGGAAGCCTTGCGCAGGATGAATTTCTTCAGCTGAAAATCATGCAGGCACACCAGGATGATCACCCAATATTTGCCCGGAAGGCCGTGACATGGAGGTCAGATTCCACTGCATTAGTCAGGATGCCCCTGATACCAATGTAGTTTCATATAGAGCGGTTCTCTAAATCTTATGTGTGCACCTGCAAATCCAGTTGCTAGTCCTGAAGCCAAAAGATTTCTTGCTGGAGCAATTCTATCTCCTCACTACAGCCATCATCCTTGCCTTCTACGTAGTGCGGAGACTTTCTCACTGACGTAGTCCAGGTTGCGGCGTATGTCCTGCAGATCAGCTGAGAGGTCTTTCTTGACTGCTTGTAAGTTGCAGGGAAGGGAGAAGAATAGGAACTCCAGGAAGGTCCGCGTCATCAGGCTGTCCGCAGTCTCTTTTTCTGGCACGTGATCAGGCTCACTGGTAGAAGCAGCATATCCCGTTGGTCCTCCGAGGGTCTTGTCAACATATCTCTGAGGGAACAATCTTTTTTGTTCAGGGCTGTGGACATCATGGCAGTGGTGTCCATTTTCATTCGTCAGGCAGTCGCAGACACAGAAAACAGTGGAGGTCTCCATTTTCCCAAGGCCCTGGGACAGCCACAGAAAAGAGGACGATGGGTCCCTCCACAGAGCAGGCCCCTCAGGGAGCATCGCTTATATGTTGGTAGGGCAGTATTATTAAGAATGCTCATCCCCAAGGTGTAGTCTCAGGGTCTGCCTTAGGGTAATCAGGCCTCAGGTATAGGAGTATGACACAAAACTGCAAGCAGGCCCCCCCAGAAAGCAGTGGCAGAGCGTGAAGGATTAGCTGAGAGAACAGTGCATTAAACAGAGCACAGCACAAGTGCGCGTCACAAGTCCAGGTCACTTGTAGGCATAATTAGTGCAGGTAGCGCTATGGAGAAAATCAACAAATACCAGCAATGCAAAAGGTCACACAGTTCACCAGTGCTCTCTAGGCAACAGGCAAAAAAACTGTAGGGACCACCCAACCTCACCTCCATAACTGCTGGCCAGTGAGATCCCGAAGCTTCTCCCAAGGAGGTGGAAACTGCAGCAGAGTGCAGGAACCTAGGCCCATGCGATTGGGGAGAATCACAGTAGCCCACTCCAAGCCCAGTGGTCTTGCCGCATGCCAGGGTGATATCTGAGCCTGTGAGATTGTTGGCATCAAGAAGGTGCAGGTGGGCTCCCGTGTTACATATCCGGGGCCCGGCACCACTAGCTGTGGGTACTGGCAACCTCTTCCTAGGTTCAGGCAGAGAGCACGAGACGGGCGGCTGCTCCGCTGAGCAGAAGTGTCAGAGCAGTGGTGGGGCCTGCTGGAATGCCAAGGACGGGGGCTAGCTACTCCCCACTGAAGTTAGCACATGAGCAGGGCCCCTGAGTCTTAAAGCTGTCGATGCCAATACAGGGCTGAGAGGTCACCCTGTTCCAGGGGCTGGGCGCCTTAGATAGCGCGGCCTGTCACGCCATCTTAGGTCCCCAGGTGCTGCCTCAGAATCTGTTGCTTTGGGACACATTCTCCAGTGGCAGGAGGAAAGTGGTGAGGGTCCCCCACATTGTTCGCAGCCTCCATGCTGGTCAGGGGAGGGCTGCGGGAGTCAAAGTCAGCGGCAGGAAGGACACTAGAAGTTAGGATGCTTGGCGGTGCGGTGGAGGGACGGGGAAGTGCGTCTTAGCCACCCGCCATCTTGGCTACACACCCTAGACTCGCCTCTTTGAAGAGCATTACATCACAATGCACTAATTGTTCTCAACTCAGCTTTCTCTCCTATTATGCACCGAATTTAAGGTTTCCTTTGACCATGCCCAGTGCTCTGCTACCTTTTGGCTAAGTTTGTGCAATACAATCATAATAAAATTCCTTCAGTTCATGAAGCCAAGTGTACAATACTGATGCCTTACTTTGGTTCTGCTTTTCAGTGTCACTAGGTCTGAGCCTATAAAAAAAATCTAAAGATGGACCAATGCAAGAGGTATTGTGCCACACGATTAGGCTACCTCGCCATAGGCTTTATAATGATTGATGTCTGAAAAAGAAACCTTTGAGAAAAACAAATGAAAATTTCTGACCTAATCAAACAGATGGCAGGATATAAACATTTTGTGGCTCTACAACAGTTGCATACAGCAAAAATAGGAGTGCTGTAGAATTGATGGCAAAATTATTCAGCATTTCATCTCAGATACTTTACTTCATAGAAATTGATAGGCTGACACAATCCATCAACTTGACTACAACTATGGGAGTGGCCAGGGAACATGGCCAACAGGACATGAAAGCGGAGAGCTCTGTCCTCCCTGACACTTATCCTTCCACATCCTGTAGCCTGCAACAGCCGCCTGCATGCACAGAGAACCTATGGGAGTCAGCCTGATACCCACCAGTGGTGCAAGGCTGCCCCAATAGCTGGGCAGCCACTGTGGCTGTGTGCCCTCATGGGAACTGGAGGCCACATTGTTTCCTAGATCACAACCAGCAGCTCAGAGTGCCGCATACTGGCTGCTTAGTCTGCTCGCCGATGCCTCTGGGACACAGTGGACACCCGCCAGTGGCGCGGGCTGGATTGCTCAGGCGGAAGACTGCCGCTATGGGGCAGCTTAATGGAAGCGGGCGAGCGGCTGCGCCTGGCAACCTCATGGATGGAAGCTGTAGATGCCACGAGGTGGCAGCCTGACCTCAGGGTAGAACGTTGACAGACCGAGGCAGCCGGGGTACCCGAGACATGAACTTCATTCCAGGCAGGACCCTGTTCAGGAACACTGGGCTCTACCACCACCACATTCCAGACCAGACCGCAGGGAAACCCTGAGTGGACAGCAGTTTTGCAGACATTAGGCTGCGCACTGGGCCTGTAATAAGCCACAGAACAGAGGAGGCAGAGTGGGGTCCCACAGAGATTCCCCAGCTGCGACACAAGACAGATCATGCTTCTGTGGTCAGGCACTAAACCCCACCTCCTACCTGGCAAGAGCCAAACATAACATTCCTGGCATTGACTGTCATCCATATATGGACATCCCTGTGAGAAGCTATGCACTTGCCAGAGCAACTGAGAAGGTGAGGCGGCTAGGCCCTGCCCGAGGACACGTGGAGGGATAACTCTGGACTAGGGGAACTAGCTGGCACCCCTATTCCTTGAGAGAAAAACAGCAGACTCCCCTGAAACACATTGTGATATACGAGGATGATACAGAGGGTCTGCTCCTATGAACCCACTTTCTGAGGAACCCCATGGTCCATCCAGGTAACCCTACTAGGGTTGTGACCCTACTAGATGGGAAAAGACAGGACAGCACGTTCGCAGCAACACAATATAATGACACAATATACTACCCACAACCTCTCCCACAGAGGACCACAAGATAAATAGCAGCCCAAAGGGTGCCAACCCAGGGAACACAAGCAGGTGGAGGAGCCAACTTGCGCCAAACTCCTGGTGGCCACACAGGGTTCCAGACAAACCCTGTGGGTGAAATTTGAGACCATCGCAGTGAAGGTAAAGCTGCTGCATGCCGATCTACATAAGGTCTCAGACAGGGTCCAAATGGTGGAGGGCAATGCATGGGTGCTGAGGGTCGAGGTCACTGCCCTTAAACGTCACATGGCTGCCTAGTTCACACTGACAGCTATGTCTGAAAACAGAGCGGAGGATGCTTAAAGTCACTATGATGTAGTAATCTTTGCTTTCTCAGATTCCTAGAGAGCACGGAAAGGGAAACAACAGAGAAATTATTTGAGGAGTAGATAAAACACGTGTTGAAACCACAGGAACTGTTGGAAGGGTTCACAATGGAGGGACTGCATGGACCATTGGTGGCCAGACCACTGCCAGGGGTGTCTTCTGATTGTCTGTACTCTCAATCATATGGACAGGGGTTGTATACTCTTTTGGCCAGAACAGTAGGCATGCTGAAGTTGGAAAAGCACTCCATTGTCATTTACCCAGATTATACTAGGAAGGTCCAATCACAGAGCAAATCTTTCTTGGAAGTAAAGCAGGAAGTTCGGAAGTGCAATGTACAATATATATGCTATTATTCCAGGAGTGCTTCCTAGTTATCGCTGAGGGAGGAGCCATTACTTTAAACAATGAGAGAAAGTATGGCACTGAATAGAAAAGTAGGATTAGTCATTGCTCCAGAGAAGAGGGGACGCCATGCTTCACATATGGTGCTGACAGTAAAGGGGAAGGAGTGGATGGAGACCTTGGAGATTCCAGAATGATTCTAGCACATAATTGAGGAGTGCGCAATGTACCTCAAGGAAACTTTCTCACAAAAACAGACTGCCTCCCCCGGGGAACATAGCTCAATATATATGGAAGGCTGCCCTCCCACTGCTCACAAGGGAACAACAGATGATGTTGGAGGCCCCACTTACACTGGAGGAATTGAGGGAGACTCTTGAAGGTATGAAAAATCTAAAACCCAGATACAAAAGGCATCCCAGCCAGATTTTATCAGATGATTCCCGACTTGCTACTGAGGCTATTTAATGAAGTGCACAAGAGTGGCCATCTCCCTTATTAGCTGAGGGAAGAGGTAATAGTGCTTATTCCTAAGGAAGGCAAGGACCCGGAGCTCCTGCAATTGCACAGACCATTATAAATGCTCAAACAGTTAGGAGCGCACCTGCCTGACATCCCAGCAATTAATCTGCCCCATTGCATCATGGTAGATGTAGTATCTTCAAAAAACGAACTCCATTAATTTTTAAATATTTCACCTTTAAGTAGGTACAGCCTTTACTGTGCATCTCTGGACACATGTGTTTCTGGGTTAGTCCCTTCTTCAGCAGAGAACATATTTGCGGGGTGCTGGGAATGCTGCCATAAATCCCCCGGTTTCAGTACCTCTTCCCTGGCATGCTGGTGCCTGCTCCAGAGCTCGTCAGCCCAGTAGCTCAAGGGAGCCTTTAAAGTCACAAACAGTTAGGAGCGCACCTGCCTGACATCCCAGCAATTAATCTGCCCCATTGCATCATGGTAGATGTAGTATCTTCAAAAAACGAACTCCATTAATTTTTAAATATTTCACCTTTAAGTAGGTACAGCCTTTACTGTGCATCTCTGGACACATGTGTTTCTGGGTTAGTCCCTTCTTCAGCAGAGAACATATTTGCGGGGTGCTGGGAATGCTGCCATAAATCCCCCGGTTTCAGTACCTCTTCCCTGGCATGCTGGTGCCTGCTCCAGAGCTCATCAGCCCAGTAGCTCAAGGGAGCCTTTAAAGTCACAAACAGTTAGGAGCGCACCTGCCTGACATCCCAGCAATTAATCTGCCCCATTGCATCATGGTAGATGTAGTATCTTCAAAAAACGAACTCCATTAATTTTTAAATATTTCACCTTTAAGTAGGTACAGCCTTTACTGTGCATCTCTGGACACATGTGTTTCTGGGTTAGTCCCTTCTTCAGCAGAGAACATATTTGCAGGGTGCTGGGAATGCTGCCATAAATCCCCCGGTTTCAGTACCTCTTCCCTGGCATGCTGGTGCCTGCTCCAGAGCTCGTCAGCCCAGTAGCTCAAGGGAGCCTTTAAAGTCACAAACAGTTAGGAGCGCACCTGCCTGACATCCCAGCAATTAATCTGCCCCATTGCATCATGGTAGATGTAGTATCTTCAAAAAACGAACTCCATTAATTTTTAAATATTTCACCTTTAAGTAGGTACAGCCTTTACTGTGCATCTCTGGACACATGTGTTTCTGGGTTAGTCCCTTCTTCAGCAGAGAACATATTTGCGGGGTGCTGGGAATGCTGCCATAAATCCCCCGGTTTCAGTACCTCTTCCCTGGCATGCTGGTGCCTGCTCCAGAGCTCGTCAGCCCAGTAGCTCAAGGGAGCCTTTAAAGTCACAAACAGTTAGGAGCGCACCTGCCTGACATCCCAGCAATTAATCTGCCCCATTGCATCATGGTAGATGTAGTATCTTCAAAAAACGAACTCCATTAATTTTTAAATATTTCACCTTTAAGTAGGTACAGCCTTTACTGTGCATCTCTGGACACATGTGTTTCTGGGTTAGTCCCTTCTTCAGCAGAGAACATATTTGCGGGGTGCTGGGAATGCTGCCATAAATCCCCCGGTTTCAGTACCTCTTCCCTGGCATGCTGGTGCCTGCTCCAGAGCTCGTCAGCCCAGTAGCTCAAGGGAGCCTTTAAAGTCACAAACAGTTAGGAGCGCACCTGCCTGACATCCCAGCAATTAATCTGCCCCATTGCATCATGGTAGATGTAGTATCTTCAAAAAACGAACTCCATTAATTTTTAAATATTTCACCTTTAAGTAGGTACAGCCTTTACTGTGCATCTCTGGACACATGTGTTTCTGGGTTAGTCCCTTCTTCAGCAGAGAACATATTTGCGGGGTGCTGGGAATGCTGCCATAAATCCCCCGGTTTCAGTACCTCTTCCCTGGCATGCTGGTGCCTGCTCCAGAGCTCGTCAGCCCAGTAGCTCAAGGGAGCCTTTAAAGTCACAAACAGTTAGGAGCGCACCTGCCTGACATCCCAGCAATTAATCTGCCCCATTGCATCATGGTAGATGTAGTATCTATAGCTCTGGAGCAGGCACCAGCATGCCAGGGAAGAGGTACTGAAACCGGGGGATTTATGGCAGCATTCCCAGCTCCCCGCAAATATGTTCTCTGCTGAAGAAGGGACTAACCCAGAAACACATGTGTCCAGAGATGCACAGTAAAGGCTGTACCTACTTAAAGGTGAAATATTAAAAAATTAATGGAGTTCGTTTTTTGAAGATACTACATCTAACATGATGCAATGGGGCAGATTAATTGCTGGGATGTCAGGCAGGTGCGCTCCTAACTGTTTGTGACTTTAAAGGCTCCCTTGAGCTACTGGGCTGACTAGCTCTGGAGCAGGCACCAGCATGCCAGGGAAGAGGTACTGAAACCGGGGGATTTATGGCAGCATTCCCAGCACCCCGCAAATATGTTCTCTGCTGAAGAAGGGACTAACCCAGAAACACATGTGTCCAGAGATGCACAGTAAAGGCTGTACCTACTTAAAGGTGAAATATTAAAAAATTAATGGAGTTCGTTTTTTGAAGATACTACATCTAACATGATGCAATGGGGCAGATTAATTGCTGGGATGTCAGGCAGGTGCGCTCCTAACTGTTTGTGACTTTAAAGGCTCCCTTGAGCTACTGGGCTGACGAGCTCTGGAGCAGGCACCAGCATGCCAGGGAAGAGGTACTGAAACCGGGGGATTTATGGCAGCATTCCCAGCACCCCGCAAATATGTTCTCTGCTGAAGAAGGGACTAACCCAGAAACACATGTGTCCAGAGATGCACAGTAAAGGCTGTACCTACTTAAAGGTGAAATATTTAAAAATTAATGGAGTTCGTTTTTTGAAGATACTACATCTACCATGATGCAATGGGGCAGATTAATTGCTGGGATGTCAGGCAGGTGCGCTCCTAACTGTTTGTGACTTTAAAGGCTCCCTTGAGCTACTGGGCTGACGAGCTCTGGAGCAGGCACCAGCATGCCAGGGAAGAGGTACTGAAACCGGGGGATTTATGGCAGCATTCCCAGCACCCCGCAAATATGTTCTCTGCTGAAGAAGGGACTAACCCAGAAACACATGTGTCCAGAGATGCACAGTAAAGGCTGTACCTACTTAAAGGTGAAATATTTAAAAATTAATGGAGTTCGTTTTTTGAAGATACTACATCTACCATGATGCAATGGGGCAGATTAATTGCTGGGATGTCAGGCAGGTGCGCTCCTGTTTGTGACTTTAAAGGCTCCCTTGAGCTACTGGGCTGACGAGCTCTGGAGCAGGCACCAGCATGCCAGGGAAGAGGTACTGAAACCGGGGGATTTATGGCAGCATTCCCAGCACCCCGCAAATATGTTCTCTGCTGAAGAAGGGACTAACCCAGAAACACATGTGTCCAGAGATGCACAGTAAAGGCTGTACCTACTTAAAGGTGAAATATTTAAAAATTAATGGAGTTCGTTTTTTGAAGATACTACATCTACCATGATGCAATGGGGCAGATTAATTGCTGGGATGTCAGGCAGGTGCGCTCCTAACTGTTTGTGACTTTAAAGGCTCCCTTGAGCTACTGGGCTGACGAGCTCTGGAGCAGGCACCAGCATGCCAGGGAAGAGGTACTGAAACCGGGGGATTTATGGCAGCATTCCCAGCACCCCGCAAATATGTTCTCTGCTGAAGAAGGGACTAACCCAGAAACACATGTGTCCAGAGATGCACAGTAAAGGCTATACCTACTTAAAGGTGAAATATTTAAAAATTAATGGAGTTCGTTTTTTGAAGATACTACATCTACCATGATGCAATGGGGCAGATTAATTGCTGGGATGTCAGGCAGGTGCGCTCCTAACTGTTTGTGACTTTAAAGGCTCCCTTGAGCTACTGGGCTGACGAGCTCTGGAGCAGGCACCAGCATGCCAGGGAAGAGGTACTGAAACCGGGGGATTTATGGCAGCATTCCCAGCACCCCGCAAATATGTTCTCTGCTGAAGAAGGGACTAACCCAGAAACACATGTGTCCAGAGATGCACAGTAAAGGCTGTACCTACTTAAAGGTGAAATATTTAAAAATTAATGGAGTTCGTTTTTTGAAGATACTACATCTACCATGATGCAATTGGGGCAGATTAATTGCTGGGATGTCAGGCAGGTGCGCTCCTAACTGTTTGTGTCATTATAAATGCTCAACACGGATGCTTAAATCTTGAGCAAAGAACTCACTACCACATTCTGAGGGATAAAAAGGCACCCTGATTCCCTCAGACCAGACAGGATTTATTACAGGCAGAAATACTGGCTACAACATTCGCAGACTCAAGCATGTACTCCATGAGGCAGTGCTTCTGATGGTCTTATAGTTACTACACAGTGACATCCCTAGATCTGGAGCTTGCTTGTGACACTGGCAATATCTGTGAGTAGTGCTGTCTTCTACAGAATTTGGCCCCCATCATATAAGATGGGTGCAGCTGCTCTAGAAGGTACTGCTGGCCAGAATACCTAGGGGGAAGAGGCATGGTCTCCGAAGAAAGGCATCCAACTTTATTATACGCTTTGGCAACTATTCCCCTAGCATGAAGCCTATGAAACAGGCTGCGTCTGTGGGGTATCCGAGTAAGAGATGTAATACATGTGGTCTCTATGTACGCAGATGATACACCAATTTATTTGAGTGATCCAAGAAGATCAATCCCGCCCTTCTTTGTAGAACTGGAGAAACTCTCAGCAGTCTCAGGTCTGCGCACAAACCATGTCAAATCCTTACTGTACTCTTTGGGTCACCTGGGACAAGTTGACCTGCCAGCTAATGTGGGGCTTTACAGGGTCCGTGATTGCTTCAGATATCTAATGTTCATTGTCTGAGGGCCCAATATACCCTCAATGCGGGTAAAGTGGTGACTGGCTTGGAACTCTCAGTAGAGTTCTGGTACATACACCCCCTGTTGATTATGGGTTGCAAATTGGTGGCTAAGATGGTTTTCCTCCTCCACCGCCTATATGTATAACAGCACACAAGGTGCTCGATACCAATTGCCTGTCTCTACAAACTAGAGAGTATGCTGTATGCATTAATGTGGGCAGGGAAAAGCAGCTGAATGAAACAGGACACTTTGAAATTACTGTGGATGGAGGGGGACTTGGACTTTCGTACCTGTTCCATGACTACGCATCTGTGTATTGAGACACATGGTGCACTGCCTGGATGATAGCCTTAACTGGAAAAACACAGTCGTACACAGGCATGACTCTGTGGGCGGACACTGCGTGAACTCCTCGTGATGGGTTGAGGCCAACCTTGCATGGATATGTTGTGCCACACACTTACGGCACAATGTGGTGATAATACTGAAATTGATTAATTTAAATTGAGCATTGCCAGTGACCCTGCTGACCATTTTACATGCCTGATACTATTCCTTGTCTGTCAGCAGGGTATCTATGTCAGCGTCTCAGGAGAGCCAGGCTTTAAAAGTGGGCTGAAACTTATCCAATTTCAGGGCTTTGTATGTCAGCATAACCATGCGTCTTCCTTAGCCAACCTGCAAGATGTATTCCAGGGTACTCAAGTTACTCGAGGCAATGGGGAACCCAGTCTAGTGGCCTAAGGCAGGACAGTCAATTTGGCATATTGTACAAATTGCCCCGGGCCCACCCTAAATGCTTCTTGCGCTTCCTGAAAGGAGATGAAGTTGTCTTCAAGCACTTGGCACCCCCACACCTCTCATTGTGAAATTGTCATATCTCCGCTGATTTATTGGAAAAGCTGCAAATCCCAGAAATTGATCTTTCTGGCAGAGGGAGACTATTTGATAATCCTAACCACAATCTTTCACCATGCACATGCAGTTTTTCATACTATGTATGGGAATGTATGATCCAGGTTGCTCCCCTCATCAATAGTACTGACTCGGGATCCAGCATAATAGCCTTTTCTTCCAATTGCCCTCCACAGCTAGCTATCTAGCTGCATGCTGTATCTGAGCTGCATTATATAAAAAATCTAACTGTGGGAGGTCAAGGCTTCCCCGTTCCTGGTCAAGACACAACATGTACAAGGCCACCCTCCTCCTCCTTCCCACCCACACCAGCGATGCCAGCAGGCTATTCAGTTGTTTAAAGATGTCAGGACCCAGGGGACGCTGAGTGTTTCGTAGAAGATAAAGGCAGCACGACAAATGAACCTTCTTAGCAACTGCCAACCATGGCATAACAGAGAGTAGGAGGGTATTCCAGAATGCTCGTAGGTATAATATGCAAAATCTAATGTATCAAGTGTCAGAAGGTTGAAAGAGGTCAACAACTTACTTATCTTCTGTAATGCTCTTTCTGGTAGAGACTATTTAGACACCGATTCCTCACCTTTTGAATACTGTCCAGGTACTGGATCCAGAACCTTTTCAGCAGTACCTCGCCATGATGGATGGTGATGTCTTGTGGCTCCACAAAGACACCGTTCCACAACGGAATTGTCATGCAGGGCCTTCATCAGCACCACTCCTGCACACTGACGCCACTGTTTTCGGGACTATCTGTACCCCAAGACACAGGGCACCAAAAGCAAATTGGTAGACAATCTGCAGACCTGGGATCTTATTAATGGATAGAGTTCAGTCATAGAAAGGAGTGGAAGGGAGGGTCGGTGAGGAATCTGTGGCTAGACAGAGTCTCTACCAGAAAGAGTGTTAGCATAGATAGAGTCTCTACTAGAAAAAGAGTTACAGTTACTTATTTTTCTGATAGATGTCTAACCACTGATTCCTCACCTTTCGAATAGATACGAGAGCAGTGCCTATTTGGAGGACAGCCTGTGAATGGATTTAAACCAGAAAGTCCTGCATGACTGAGCAGGCAAAATGACCCACTAGGAGAACCCGACAGTCCAGACATTAGTGCTTATGGAGAGACGTTCATATAGCTGCCTGGCAGATGTTTAGGACAGGAACTCTGCTAGCTAATGCAGTGTTAGGAACTGTGGCAACAGCAGAAAGAGCAGGCAGTCCTGGAGGCTGGATTTTGGCCTGTTTTTAGCAGATCTGAATTCGGAGCACTATTAAGCAGGAGATGGTTCTCTTCTGCACTGCTTTGCAGCTCCAGCAAACCCCACAAAGAGCTGGTCTTACACCCGGTAGCGATGGTATGATCAATGTAGAAGCTCAACGTTTTCTTGGGGTCCAAGCGATTAAGTCTCTCCTTCTCCTTAGAAGGATGAGACAGAGCACAGAATGCCGGCAAGGTGATGGTTTGACTGAAATGCGTCACAACTTTCTGCAGGAAGGATTTCGGAGTCCACAGTCAGTTTCTCTGGAAGAAAGTAGTGTGGGTTGTGTTGAAACAAAGAGATTGAAGCTCACTCACTCACCATGCCAAGGCGATGGCGACAAGGAACGCAGTGTTAATGATAAGGAGCTGCAAGGAACAGCTGTGAAGCAGCTCGAATGGAATGCACATCAAATAAGCAAGCCACAAATGTGTCCAAACAACAGGAATATAGACTGTTCATCAAGGGATGCCTTGCTCCCAAGATGACATCAACTACTTCTGGAGGAAGGTCGACGGTGTTCAGTAGTCACCACTCAATCTCCATACGCCCAATCCAGAGCCACTATGAGGACTTGGGTCTAGTCTGCCCTGACCTTCTTGAGTACTCAGGCCAGGAGTGGTATCGACAGAAAGGGATACAGGAGTCCTGAGTTCAACACGAGGCGGAATGCGTCTCTGAGCAAAAGATGCATTGGAAACTCCAATGTGCGACGCGCTGACATTACTTGTTCTCGGCACTGATGAATAGTTAGAGCCAAGGTTCTGCCATTTGCGGAACAGACTTTGCATCACCTCCGGGAGTAACTGCCATTCATGATTCAGTAGGCATTTACAGATAAGCTTGTCCGCCCCTGCATTCAGGAATGTTAATATTTCATAAATTATATATTTTTTTATATTTGTTTATTGTGCAGGAAGCATTTGCACAGTTTACACCCATAGGGTGTCTTTGAGCCTGGACCTAGGGGAATTTTATAGTTTGCCTATTCAAGGATTCTGGCAGGTGGTTTAACAAAAGGAAAATTCCTTGGTGGTCCAGCCATTTTCAGAGGCGCAAGATCCGTGACCACTCCCCAACTTGTTTGTTGCCAGTACCACATGGCAGTGGTATTGTCCTTGAGCACCTGTACGAGCCTCCCTTTGATGGACAGCAGGAAGGCTTTCAACTTTAAGTGGATGGCCCTCAGCTCCAGAAAGTTAATGTGGAGCCAGGACTCTGCCAGAGACCAGAGGCCTCTGATCTCCACCACAACACAGAATTAATAGTTTTGTCACTACTGTCAGTGCTGGGTGGAAAAGCGAGAGAGGTCTGCCTCTTACACAATCACAGTCCAGCAGCCACTACTGCAGATCTTTCGCAGTCTCTCTCTGAAATCTGGACTTCTCCATAGAGGTGCTCTTGATGTTGGACCTACTGGGACTTCAGATCCCACTGTAGAGCCTGCATTCACCACCTGGTGTATATGACCAGCAGGTATCAATCTGTCCCAGCAGGCTCAGAGTCGACCTAACTGAAATTGAGGACTGAAGATGAAAGTTAGGGATCATAGCCCGAGTGTCCTGGACTCCCTTTCCCAGTGGAAAAGCAAAAAACCAAACCATGTCCAGAATGGCTCACATGAAGGGAAGCATCTGAGGAGGAATCAGGAGTTGCTTTGGCATGTTGATCATGAAACCCAAAGGTAACAGGAGTTTCGCTGTAGTCTGGAGGTGGCTGACAACAGCCTGGGGTGAATCTACCTTTAACAGCCAGTCATCGAGTTAGAAAAAGACTGGCACTCCCAGACTTCCGAAAATGAGCTGCTATCACAGCCACCACATTTGTGAACATCCAAACAGCACAGGTGAAACTAAAGAGGGGCACAGTGAACAGTAAATGCTCCTGACCCAAAACAAACTGCAGGTAATGCCAATCGGCCTGCAGAACCGTAATATGAAAACAGAGGTCCTGCAGGTCCAGCACTACCATCCAGTCTTCAGGGTCGAGGGAAGACCAGACCTGGGCCCAGGTGAGCATCTTTAATTTCTCCTTTCAAAGGAAGGTGTTAAGAGGACACAAGTCTAATATAGAATAACAGAAGCCCTGTCTCTTTCTTGGGCACCAGAAAGTAGTGGAAATAACAACCACACCCTCTTGACTGCTAATTTGGCCAAAATGGATTACTCTTCCTGCCGCAAAATGAAGAGATGGTCCTCTGGAATGGTAGAGCATGACCCCTGCAAACTATCTGCAGGACCCAACTGTTTGTAGTGATTGCCTGCCAACTCAGAAAGAATAGTTGGATTCTGCCTCCCACCAGGAGCCTGTGCTCCACTGGGGGCATGTTAAAGATGTTTGGCAGGTGGGTAGAGGATTGGGGGGGTGGGAGGGATGGCACACTGTGTGGCATGCTGACATTAGCTGCAGACAGGGGGTACCTCAGCCATGACTACACCACTGCTGGGGCTGAACAGGCTGGCAGTAAGGGGTGCATCATCTAAAACTGGTGCAGTTGGCAAGGAGGGGCAGAGAGGCTCAAAGATGGAGCGGCATGCCTGCTCCCTTTAAATCACTTGAGAGCGGAATCATCCTTGTTCCTGAACAGGCACATCTCATCAAAGGGCATGTCCATCATGGAGGACTGGACGTCCTTTGAGAACCTAGTTAACCTCCACCATGCATGGTGGCAAATGGCAATACAGGTGCTGCTTGATCACCCAATTGAATCAGTGGTGTCCAAGCACGATGAATTGTGAACTTTGCCACACCACAACCATCCTGAAATGCTTGAGCCAGGATAGGTTGGAGGTCAGCAGGCACACCAAGGGAGGAGTTGTGCCACAAATTCCAAACTGGGTTTGAGAAGCACCTTATCAAGTAATTGGGGTTGACAGATTGGGTAGCCAGGGTGGCAGATGAAAATGCGTGCTTGCTGAATGCTGCCACTCGCTTAGATTTCCTGACAGGGAAAGTGATAGGGATTGTGTTCACATCAGACTGACTTGCAGAGGCTTGTATCACAAGGCTGCCTAGAGATGTTGGAAAAGGAAAGCAGAGTCGCCTGGAGCAGAGTGATGGCTCATGACAATTTCACAGTTGACAGGAGGCCAGAGCAAAGTTTGGCTCAGGTTCCTAATAAAGTGTCTGTCAGTGTCTCATTGAATGGGATTAGAGGCCGAGCAGAAGTCTGCCCTAGTTGCAGGACCTCAGAAAGAACATTGGTTTTCACCTCCCTGGTGTGGAGCAGAAGGATGAGAACTTTGGCCACCCTATGCATAACCATTGCATGAAAGGCTGAGTCTTCTGTGGCTGGACAAGGGGAGAATAAAAAACCCATCTCCAGAAAGGTATCAAGGCCACTAGCCTCCAGCAAGTCCTCATACCAATTGTCATCACTGTAGGCTTGAGTAAACTCATCATCATAGTAATTATCGGAATCAGTGCCAAAGAAGGAATGAAGAGTGGGTTGCCTCCCCTGAGAGGCTGGTATATCGTGGGAGAAGAGAAGCCTCAGGTATAATCGGGCACAACTTCAGTCGAGGTCGGATCATCACAGACATGAGGTCAGAGAGAAATATTAGGTGCTCCAGGAGGCAAGACTGACAAGGGGGGTCCAACTGGTGTTGAGGTTGAACTTGCTGTAGGTAATCCAGACAGAGGCCTCCTCAGCTCTTTGGGACCCGAACAGTCGGAGCATGCCTACAAAGAACTCTTCAAATCTGAAGAGGTGTGGCATTCTGCACCAGAAACTCAGGTTGTGCTGGCACAAGTTGCTGGATCAGCTCTGAAGTCTGCTGACTTTGAGTGGGAGATCGGGCGAAGTGGTGCCGCCCCTGTACTTGCTAAGGCGATTGTGAGTGGTGCAAGGGAGTGGAGTCCCACTTCGATGACTTGTGTTTCTTTGTGAATTTACCTGATGACTAGAAACTCAATAAATACCAACTTTTCAGGTGGTTTTGATGATTTCGGGAGTGAGAACGAACCTTGAATGTGGACCGCAAGTAGTCTTTTTCTGCATGGTGTTCCCTGATAACCTTCAGCTTCGTTGACCCACAGCTGGTGCAGGCCTGCTTGACCCCATGAACCACAAGCATACCTGGTTGGGATCTAACACAAACATCTATTTGTGACAGTCGCTGCAGGGTTTCCAATCTGTAGCTTTTGGAAGTGACATCTCTTGCACAGAGTACATTATTGAGGTGAGGTGATTGTCTCTGAGACAGGAAACGAGCTTCAGTGGTGTGTAAAGAAAGGACTAATTGTTAGCAGGCAGGACCGGTGCCTATAAATACTCCCCGCCCCACATCATTTCTGGAGCGGAACAGAATTTGTGCAGAACCGCAAGGTGCCCCCTTTCGGCACACAGAAGTACTGCTGAAAAATATTCAGATCCAGTCTGATGCTGGGGAGTATTCAAAAGGTGAGGAGTCTGCAGCTAGAAGTATTTATGGACGGCCATGCAGCAGTAGCACAGATGTTCATTTGTGCAATGAGCAATGTAAGCCTAGCCAGGCATACTCAGTAAACGCTAGCATGTTGAACAGGAGCCCGTTGCCTGTCATGTTCAGTTTGTCTCTACCCAACACTACAATTTTTTGCTGGCAGAGTCTGGTTCTGTTCTAGCCAGAACACCGACGATGTTTGTGCACACCACAGGCAATGTTTCGGGTGCCCTGAGTGAGAAAAATAAAACTGCAGCTGCAGCCACACATGAAATATGAAGAGTGGCATACCGGGCGAGAAGCCAGACCAAAATACAAAAAAACACCAAGGAGCAAAACAGAAGTAAGAAACAAGCCAAACCATGCTAACTGTCACTACGGCAGAGGCTCCAGTGGACCTTTCCTGATAACAAGATATGATTTTAGGTGTCCTGCTCTGCTCGGTCCTTCATTTATCTTTGTGATATAGACAAACACTTTGTCATATTTCTTGCCTCAACGTTCTCTAGTCACATATTTGGCATTATATGCAGAAGGCCACGTCATGGGTTGCAGCGTGAACTTAGCAACTGGCGGCACCTGGAAGCTAGTGCGTACTGGAAAGGCATTTCTCAGTTGCCTGTTCTTTTACTCTGTATGTCTGCCATTATGACCGAAAATTATTTAGAACAAGCAGAAGGAAAAAAAAACAATTGAAAAAATACGGGTAAACACCCAGAAGCAAAATAGGAAAGCATATTGCAGAGAAAAGCAGAAAATGAACAAAAAGCACACAAATTAAGTCTAAAACAGGAAACGCAGCATGTTCACATAGAGAAAATAAATTACGTTGACACATGGGGGGTCATTACAACCCTGGCGGACGGTGTTAAAGCTGCGGTAGGACCGCAAACAGGCCGGCGGAAAAAAAAAAGGGAATTATGACTGTGGCGGAAACCGCCAACAAAGACAGCCACTTTAACATTCCGACCGCCACGGCGGTACAGACAAGCAGCGCGGCGGTCACTGCCAACAGACAGGCGGGAGACAAAGTACCGCCCACAGTATCACGACCTACCAATCCGCCACCTTTTCCGGGGCGGATTCACCATGGATAAAAACACGGCGGAAACAGCCATTTCAATGGGAAAATGCTAATCTCAACACACTCCACGAGGAAGGAGGGCACCATGGAGCCGGAACTCCAAATACTCCCTGCAATAGTCTTCCTGCTCCTCTACGATCATCAGCAACAACGGCGCCGAAGACAACAGTGAGTACTGCACCTACGACATAGGGGAGGGGGGAGGCAAAAGTCAGGGACACACACACGGAACACCCCCACCCCGACCCTCACCCACTACAACACACACACCAATGCATATCCAAACATCACAGTAACAACCCCCAACCCCCCAGGAAGAATGCAAAGACAAAAGGAAATGAGTTCAACCATTGTAATGTATCAAAATACAGTAAGCTAATATATACAGATATATATACACATTCAACAAAATATACATCATGATTAGTAGTGCAGGTATGCACCATTCAATGTCCGTGGACCACTGGGCCCAAAATGCATGGGCGAGGCCCACACACGATACCTGACCAGAAACGGAGAGAACACTGCTGGGGCATCAGATCGAAATACAACAGGCATCTCAGGGGGAAGGGAAGAGGGGGCACCTCAGCTGGATGACAGCACCACGCCAGATCGACGACGGGGCTCCATGCCCATTGATGTATCCTGGGGAGTGCAAAGCCACAGTCTCAAGTTTCTACAGTGGGTGGGTTGCCCACTGTACCATCCTGGGGAGTGCAAAGCCACAGTCTCTCAAGTCTCTACAGTGGGTGGTTTGCCCACTGTACCATCCTGGGGAGTGCAAAGCCACAGTCTCACAAGTCTTTTCAGTGGGTGGTTTGCCCACTGTACCATCCTGGGGAGTGCAAAGCCACAGTCTCACAAGTCTCTACAGTAGGTGGGTTGCCCACTGTACCATCCTGGGGAGTGCAAAGCCACAGTCTCTCAAGTCTCTACAGTGGGTGGTTTGCCCACTGTACCATCCTGGGGAGTGCAAAGCCACAGTCTCACAAGTCTTTTCAGTGGGTGGTTTGCCCACTGTACCATCCTGGGGAGTGCAAAGCCACAGTCTCTAGAGTGGATGACAGTCTCCACTGGTTCTGGAGGGGGACTGGCGCCCAGAGTGCTTCATCCTGTTAAGGACTGAGGTAGTGGATGCTGTTCTCCACTGGTTCTGGAGGGGGATTGGTGGCCAGAGTGCTTCATCCTGTTAAGGACAGAGGTAGTGGATGCTGTTCTCCACTGGTTCTGGAGGGGGACTGGTGCCAAGAGTGCTTCCTCCTATTAAGGACTGAGGTAGTGGATGCTGTTCTCCACTGGTTCTGGAGGGGGACTGGTGCCCAGAGAGCTTCATCCTGTTAAGGACAGAGGTAGTGGATGCTGTTCTCCACTGGTTCTGGAGGGGGACTGGTGCCAAGAGTGCTTCCTTCTGTTAAGGACTGAGGTCGTGGATGCTGTTCTCCACTGGTTCTGGAGGGGGACTGGTGCCCAGAGTGCTTCATCCTGTTAAGGACAGAGGTAGTGGATGCTGTTCTCCACTGGTTCTGGAGGGGGACTGGTGCCCAGAGTGCATCACTCTCCCCGTGACGCTCCCAATTCCGTCACTGCCCCTGCCGCACATGGCCTAGCGGTGCTTGACCTGGCGGTGCTTGCCCTGTTCAGCGGTGCTTGCCATGGCGGTCTTTGCTCTGTTCAGCGGTGCTTGACTTTGCAGTTTCTGACCTGTTCAGCGGTGCTTGCCATGGCGGTCTTTGTCCTGTTCAGCGGTGCTTGCCCTGTTCAGCGGTGCTTGCCATGGCGGTCTTTGCCCTGTTCAGCGGTGCTTGCCATGGCGGTCTTTGCCCTGTTCAGCGGTGCTTGACTTTGCAGTTTCTGACCTGTTCAGCGGTGCTTGCCATGGCGGTCTTTGCCCTGTTCAGCGGTGCTTGCCCTGTTCAGCGGTGCTTCACTTTGCTGTCTCTGACCTGTGCAGCGGTGTTTGCCATGGAGGTCCCTCATTGCCCTGCGGGGCTGTGGCTGCCGGGGCCCTCCTCGGCACTGACTCTGGCGGTGGTCTCCTGACCAGTGACGATGGGACTGCCCTCCTGGACACTGACTCTGGCAGTGGTCTCCTGACCAGTGACGATCAGGCTGGCGGTGGCCTCCTGGGCAGCGGGGATGATGGTGGCCTTCTCCGCCGTGCTGCTCTTCGCAGACTTTGGTGCTTTATTCTGCCCCTTCCCCACCTTGGGAGGAGTCACAGCTGACTTGACACTCCCCCCAGGACCCTTGTGAGCGGCTTTGCCGGCTGGAGTCTTCCCCCTATCCCGTCGGGCACTGTCCAACTTCTGGTGCTTCACAAGGGGGGGGGGGGACTGGCTGTGCTTTGGCTCCGTGTCACACTGGCTGCCCTGGTGCCCGGTGCACTCCACATACCTTTAACAGGCACCACTGGTACCGGAGATTTTTTGGCTGAGGTGCTAGTACGGGACCTATGAATTGGAGGGGGGCTGGTGGGAAAGAGGTCAACGTTGCTCAGGAAAAGTTTCTGACGAACACTGGGACGGGTAGCTGGAGGGGGTCTGTGAGTGGAGGAAGAGGAGGTGGTTGTAGGAGGTGTAACTTTTGATGATTTGGGTGCAGTTGCATGTTCTGGAGGCTGTCGTGAGGTGGATGGATGTTGGGTGTGTGTGTGCCCGCGTTTGTGTACTTTGGGAGGGGGCGTCACAGACACACTGGGAGAGGACACAGGGGACGTGTAAATGGTAGTGGGGGTGGTGAGTGCAGGTGAGCGGGGTGTGGTGGTGGGTTTGCTGGTGCGAGTCCTAGTGGCTGTAGTGGTAGTGCATGCAGGTGAGAGTGTAGATGACACTGGGAGGGAGGAGGGAGACGACGAGGAGGGGGACACAGTGGAGGCAGTGGATGTTGCTGTGTCTTTATGTGGGTGATGCTTGTGTGAGTGCCTGTGGGATGTGTGGTGCCTATGTTTGCCGGAGCTTCCCTTGTGTGTTGACGTGTGTGCAGGCTGGTCTGATGGTGTGCTTGGGATAGGCAGAGGTACAGAGGATTGGGTCTGGGTGGAGGAAATTGGAGGGGGGAGGCTAGAGACAGGGACAATGGCTGCCATCAGTGCTGAGGCCAGAGATTGCAGGGTTCGATGATGGGCAGCCTGACCAGAATGAATGCTGTCCAGGAATGCATTAGTGTGTTGCAACTCTCTTTCTACACCCTGGATGGCATTCACAATGGTAGACTGCCCAACAGTGAGTGACCTGAGGAGGTCAATGGCCTCCTCACTGAGGGCAGCAGAGGTGCCTGGGGCGAAGGTGATGCCCACCCTCCTGGGTGAGCGGGCACGGGGCGAAGGCTGAGGGGCTGCTGGGAGGGCAGTGCTGGTGGGGGGGTGGCAGCTGTACGTGTAGAAGTAGGGGGCACAGATGTTGCCGCCACCACAAGGGAGCTCCCATCGGAGGACGAGTCCGTGTCGCTGGTTGCTGATCCGGTGACCGCCGTGAAGCTCCCCTCGCCCTCCGTCCCACTGGTGTATTCTGAGTCTGTGGTGTGGCCCTTCATGGCCATGTGGGATGCAGCCCCCTCGTGCTCCGGTGCCACTGTACCTCCTCCTGATGATGCTGATGCACAAAATAACAGGGAGAGCACAAAAAGGGGGGGGGGGGAGCGACAGAAGAAAGACCGGTTGAGTGCATGGCTTACCGCTACCGTTGGCGGACAATACAGACACAGCAGCCCCCTGCACTACGCCGCGCTGTTGGGCTGTACTGATGCAGTTCCTGGGATATGCCCTACATGGCTATGGTGGACATCTGCACACATAGATGACACAGGGGCATGTATACCTGTACTTGGCACTCTACAGAGGTGGGGTGGAGTGCCACATGGCTTGCATTACGGAGGGGCCTAGCCTACGGAACTCGCCCTGGCCTAGGGAAACCCACAGCCCTCCTCCCCCACCCAGACCCCTCCACTGCGTGCAAAATCAGCTGAATGAGAGTGTACTCACCACCTTGTGTCTGCTGTGATGCCCTCAAGCGCCCATCCAACTCAGGGTAGGCCACCGCCAGGATCTGGAACATCAGGGGGGTCATGGTGCGACGGGCACCGCTTCCACGTTGGGAGGCCATCCCCAGCTGAGCCTCCGCCGTCTTCTTGCTCCAGCGGCGAATGTCCTCCCATCTTTTTCGGCAGTGGGTGCTCCGTCTCTGGTGGACCCCCAGGGTCTGGACGTCCTTGGCGATGGCAAGCCAAATATACTTCTTCTGGTGGGCGCTGACCTACATGACATGTACAGGGGAAGAAGAGAAGTGATTACCAACTGCACCGTCGAAGTGGTTGGCCCACATCCCTACCCTTGCCATGTGGCACATGCATTCACAGTCCTTCATGTTCGCAGAACTCTGCCCACTTCCTTCTTACAACCAGCCATCTCCACCCAGGCATAGCCCATACAACTTGCACCCTATGTACTCACCTGTTGGTCTGGAGGACCGTAGAGTAGCGTGTACTGGGGGAGGACCCCGTCCATGAGCTTCTCCAACTCCTGTGCAGTGAAGGCAGGGGCCCTTTCCCCAGACGCACGTGCCATTGTTTCTTCCAGACCGAGGTCACAGCAGCACTTGCAGTGTAGGTCCTCTCCTGTCGAAGATCAGGTATCGAGTGATTCAACAGATAGAAAATGGCAGTCACGTCCGCGGCGGTGCGTATCATCATCACCACCGGCGCACTTCATCATTGGCTCCTGGGACCCATAGGGTCCAATGTTAACCAATGCAGCATTGCGCAGCGGTCTTCGACCGCCTACTGCGACGGTGTACAACGCCAGCGCAGTTACCTCACATCCCATTGTCCCATTTTAGAGGTCAGGCAGCCGCCATTTCAGGGGCCCACATGGCTTCATTTTCAACTGCGTCACACATACCTTGGCCTGGACTCAACACACATACAGACAACTTTTTGGATTATGTTTCGTTTTCTGTGTAGCTCTGGGTACATACATCTGAGTTGCTTGACTCTGTGGTCGCTTTTGTCCTTCCTAGGCACCGTCAGCTGGGACATGTGAGGAGATGGCGGAATCCTCCGGTGTACCGACCGCTGGTGGACCTGTTGACAATGGAGGAGCAACATTTAATCATCACCTACAGGTTTGACCGTGCCACAATCCAGGAACTATGTACCCAGTTGGAGTCAGACCTGATGTCAGCTATCCGCCATCCCACAGGAATCCCCCCTCAAGTGCTCCATTTCCTAGCAAGGGGTCTTTTCAAACAACAGTGGCCATGGCATCAGGGATGTCCCAGCCTATGTTATCCAACGTGTTGTCCAGAGTGTTGTCTGCCCTGCTGAAACACATGAGGAGCTACATCGTTTTCCCTCAGGTGGAGGATTTGGCTACTGTTAAAGGTGACTTCTATGCCCTTGGACATATCCCTAACATGATAGGTGCCATTGATGGGACCCATGTAGCTCTGGTCCCACCCCCCCACAGGAGTGAACAGGTGTACAGGAACCGGAAGAGTTATCATTCGATGAATGTACAGATGGTATGTTTGGCAGACCAGTACATCTCCCAGGTAAATGCTATGTTCCCTGGCTCTGTGCATGACGCCTACATCCTGCGGAATAGCAGCATCCCTTATGTGATGGGTCAACTCCAGAGGCACCAGGTGTGGCTATTAGGGGACTCTGGTTACCCCAACCTGTCATGGCTATTGACCCCAGTGAGGAATCCCAGGACAAGGACAGAGGAACGCTACAATGAGGCCAATGGGCGGACTAGGAGGGTGATCAAACGCACCTTTGGTCTCCTGAAGGCCAGGTTCAGGTGCCTCTATATGACAGGTGGTTCCCTATTCTACTCACCAAGGAAGGTGTGCCAGATAATCATCGCCTGCTGTATGCTTCACAATCTTTCTTTGCGACGCCAGTTGCCTTTTCTGCAGGAGGATGGTCCAGATGACGGTGTTGTGGCAGCTGTGGAGCCTGTGGACAGTGATGAGGAGGAAGCAGAGGAAGAAGACATTGACAACCGGGACTCAGTCATACAGCAATATTTCCAGTGACACACAGGTGAGAACACTTTCTTGACTACTACAAGTACTTTCACACTTCTACCTTTATCCTATCTGTCAATTTCAAGCAGTATTTGGTAACTGAGTTGTACATTTCCATTACGGTTTCACAGGTGTGGTTACCAACGTGTGTCATCTGCTTGCATCCTTCATGGACTTGTGATGTGTGACATAGGTATGTTGACATTACATTTGAAAACGCATTTTGTCACTGTCATAGCTAATACACATTTTCAAAATCACAGACTGACTCCAGATTGTTTTGTGCTTCAAATGTGTTTATTGAAGTGCTAAATATTGGAGGGGGTGGTAAAATGGTGATGGGTGATGGTGGAGGAATGTCCATGGCAGAGTCCAGTCTATTAGTCTCACAGGTGCACTGCCCATATGTGCATAGGAAGTGGAGCTGGGGCAGTTCCAATATGGACAGGGTTAAAAAGTGGGACAGTGGGATGACAATCGGGGTGGTCTCATTTCTTGGCGGGGGTCTTGCCATCATGCTCTGTCCTGTTCCTGGATCTCAGGGACCGCTTGAGGGGTGGTTCTCCGTCTGCAGGGGGTGGGGTGCTGGTGTGGTGGTCCTGTGGCGGGGCGTCCTGTCCACTAGCGCCGGTGGAGGTGGTGGGCCGTTCATCGTCCATGCTAGTGTCAGGGGCCCCTTGGAGTGCCACGGTGTCCCTCATGGTGTTCTGTATGTCCTTCAGCACCCCTACGATGGTGCCCAGGGTGGAGCTGATGGTTCTGAGTTCCTCCCTGAACCCCAAATACTGTTCCTCCTGCAGGCGCTGGGTCTCCTGAAACTTGGCCAGGCCCGTAGCCATCATCTCCTGGGAGTGGTGGTATGCTCCCATGATGCAGGAGAGGGCCTCGTGGAGAGTGGGTTCCCTTGGCCTGTCCGCCCCCTGTCGCACAGCAGCCCTCCCAGTTCCCCTGTGTTCCTGGGCCTCCGTCCCCTGGACCATGTGCCCACTGCCACTGCCCCCAGGTCCCTGTTGTTGTTGGGGTGGTGGGTTATCCTGGGTTCCCTGTAGTGGTGGACACACAGCTGATTGACGTGTCCTGGGGACGGAGGTATGGGCCCGCTGGGTGGGTGCTGTACTGGTGTTTCCAGAGGGTGGAAGGTCCGTGTTGGGCTGTGACTGGGTGAGGGGAACCGACTGTCCCGAGGCCCACAATGGTCCGGGCTGGTCATCTTGATCCAGTTGGCCAGGGCTGCTGTCATCACTGTGGGCCTCTTCTGTGGGTGGGGTAGAGATGTCTGGACCCTCCTGTCTGGTGACGTTAGGTAGTGGTCCTGCAGGGGTGTAAAAGCATGATTATTGCATCTGTGTGTGTCATGGTGTGCAATGGGTGGGTGGGCGTGTACCCCAGTGCTAGCATTCCTGTGTGGGGGCTTGTGTGATGATGGTTAGGGAGTGTTATGTGTATGTGCAGTGGGCATGCTTTAGTGATGGGTGTCCATGCTTTGTTTTTGCATGCAGGGCTTGGTGTTGGGATGGGTGGTTTGTGTTATTAGTACATTAGTGAGGAGTTGGAGTGATAGGGGAGGGGGTGAGGGTGGGGCTGTGTGATAGCATGCAGGTAGGGTGGGGGATATGATAGTTAAGATTTGACTTACCAGTGTCCATTCCTCCACCGACTCCTCCGAGGCCCTCAGGATGCATGATGGTCAAGACCTGCTCCTCCCATGTTGTTAGTTGTGGGGGAGGAGGTGGGGATCCGCCGCCAGTCCGCTGAACCGCAATGTTGTGCCTGGAGACCACGGAACGCACCTTCCCCCATAGGTCGTTCCACCTCTTCCTGATGTCCTCCCGATTTCTTGGGTGCTGTTCCACTGCGTTGACCCTGTCCACGATTCTTCGCCATAGCTCCATCTTCCTAGCTATGGAGGTGTGCTGCACCTGTGATCCAAATAGCTGTGGCTCTACCCGTACAATTTCCTCCATCATGACCCTGAGCTCCTCCTCAGAGAACCTGGGGTGTCTTTGCCGTGCCATGGGGTGGTGTAGGTGATGTGTGTGGTGGTGTATGTGGTGATGAGTGTGGTGATGTGTAGTGGTGTGGGGTGTTCTGTGCGTGGATGTTGTGTGGGTGATGGTGTCGTGTGCCTCTGTGTGGTGGGGTTGTCTATGCTGTGCTCTCTCTCTCGCCTTCGTCTATAATTTTTGGTCGTAGGGGTTTGTGGGTGATGTGGGTGTGTGTTTTATATTGTATTGATTGTGTGGGAGTGGTGTTTGTATGTGTATCAGGTGTGTATATTTCAAATTGTCCAATGTGGCGGTGTTTTGGAGATGTGTGTGTATTTTGAGCGCGGCAGTGTGTACCGCCAATGGAATACCGCGGTTGAAAGACCACCGCATGGATTCGTGGGTCGTGATAGCATGGGCGTGTTTCTGTTGGCGTGACGGTGGAGGATTTGTTTTTGCCAGTTTATCACTGACCTTTGGTGTGGCGGACTTGTGTGGGTGTCTGAATTTCAGCGGATTCCGAGATGTGGGTCATAATAGCTGTGGCGGAATTCCGCGCCCACGGCGGTGTATTGGCGGTCTTCTGCACGGCGGTAAGCGGCTTTTACCGCCAATGTTGTAATGACCCCCATGGTGTAATACAGTGGCTGTGAGTCATGGTAATTATATTCCAACCAAGATCTTGTCACAACACAATGCAAAAAGCCATCAGATGGTTCCAGAGGATCCCAACTCTCCGTAGTAGTTATTACATCCCTTTGCAATGGCAACAGCTTGATTAAGCTACTGGTTACTGGTTGTCTTAAATGTCCACACTGTTTTTTTTGTGAATGAATGAAGGAAGGAATGGCCAAGTGGCTTCCATACATATGTCATTCATAGGTATGTTTCGTAGGGTAGCTCCCTTCTTCCTTGTGGAATGTGCTCGAGGGTAGCTCCCTTCTTCCTTGTGGAATGTGTTTGAGGGTAGCTCCCTTCTTCCTTGTGGAATGTGTTTGATCACTGCACATGAGGTCTGGACCATCGCAGTTATACACATCACAGTAATGTGTAAAATACTTGCTGTAGGAGGCTGGCCTGGTTTGTAGTGGGTACCTAAGGTACTTACACCTTATTCTAGGTCCAGTTATCCCTTATTAGTGAAATGTAGACTGTCTAGAAGCCAGGATCTCTAGGGGTAGTGTGGATGAGCAGCCAAGGCCTTACTAGGAGACGCGCAAAGCTCATGCAATACCACTGTAGTCACACAGTACTCACACACATGAAAGAAAATACTCAGTGTTACAAAACTAAAGGTACTTTATTTTGGTGACACAAATGCCAACAATACCATACAGACTATACTCCCTTAGGAGGTAAGTAATACACAAATTACATACACTAGTATGCAGAAATAGGCATAAAAACAGTTAGAAAACAGTGCAAATGGTGAAAATCACAGTAGTTAGATATGGGCATAGGGGGAACACAAACCACATACTAAGAAAGTGTAATGCGAAAGCCAGTTTCCTGCCTAGGCAAGTGTAGTGTGTACAGGGGCGCTGGGAGTATTAGAAAACACCAAAGGTAAGTAAAAGAACCCACCCAAGAGCTCAGGAAAGCAGGAGTAAATCACAGTAACTTTCCTAGAACACAAAAGAACGTGAGAAAGAAGATTATGCAACAAACCAGAAGAGACTGCAAGACACCAACAATGGATTTCTGGACCTGTGGAAAAAGGGGACCAAGTCCAAGAAGCATTGAAGAGTCCAGGGAGAAAAGGAGCCCCTGCTAACCCGGATGAAGGTGCGAAAGAAGAACTACCGGTGAAGAACAACAGTCAGTACTGCACCCAAGAAGACAGATGTGGGTTCCTGGTTGGTGCAGAAGATGTCCCACCCTGGATGGGTGACTGGAGTCTTGTTTGCACCATTGGATTCCGCCAACAAGCCTGGGCACATGCAAAGCTCACTGTTAGTGGAAAATGGCGCTGCCTGGGACCAGGAGGGACCTGATGGACTCTACCCAAGAGGGGGAGTCAGGCAGGGCTCTCAGCGTCTCAGGGAGCCCTCAGAAGACCAGGCAGCATACACAGAAGGCATACAGCATGGGGGCAAAGAAGGTTCAAAAGGAGGCCCACGCAGCACTACACAAAGGGTTCCCACGCCGCCGAGGAACCACGCAGGAGGCTTTGCGTTGCAGGAGGGAGTGCTGGGGACCGGATCTGCACAGTGCACGAAGAAGTTTGTGGAAGGATGCCAACAAGCCTTGGCAACTGCAAAACATGCAGTGCAAGGTGGTACTGTCTTGTGTGGGGATGCAAGCTCTTACCTCCACCAAAGTTGGACAGCTGGACGTCAGGACCACTTCAGTTCACCACCCGTGATGCTAGATCCACACCCTTTGCCAGGAGAGGGGACCCAAGCCATCGGCCATCGCTGCAGAGGGGTGCCT
This sequence comes from Pleurodeles waltl, assembly GCF_031143425.1. NCBI lineage: Eukaryota > Metazoa > Chordata > Amphibia > Caudata > Salamandridae > Pleurodeles > Pleurodeles waltl. Next base: position 1,723,104,602 of record NC_090440.1, on the reverse strand, counting down.
TCTGAAGCAGGGAAGTGACTCCTTCAGTTCAAGGGAGATTCCTTTGTTCTTCTGGTGCAGGCTGAAGACAGGCAGTCCTCTGAGGATGCACGACCGGGAAACAGTTGCAGTTGCTGGCAGGAGCTGGAGATACAATGTTGCAGAAGTCATCTTTGCTTCTTTGTTGCAGCTGTAGAGTTCCTGGAGGTTCCAGATGCAGTTTCTCCGGTAAGAAGGTGAAGTCAAGGATACAGAGGATTCCTGCTGGAGTCTTGCAATTTGAATCTGAAGAACCACCCAAGAGAGAGACCTTAAATAGCCCTGAAAGGGGGATTGGTCAGCTACACAGGTAAGCACCTATCAGGAGAGGGCTCTGATGTCACCTGTTGGCACTGGCCATTCAGATGTTTCCAGACCTCCCTGCCAACTTGGAATCCAAGATAGCAAAATGCAGGGACCCTCTGGAGGAGCTCTGAGCACCACCCCTGCGGTGGTGATGGACAGTTATCTTTGTCCAGTTTTGCGCCAGAGCAGGGACCCGGGGTCCCTGCACCAGTGTAGACTGGAGTATACAAGGAGGGCACCATCTGTGCCCTTCAAAGCATTTCCAGAGGCTCTGGGAGGCTACCCCTCCCATGCCTGTAACAGATATTTCCAAAGGGAGAGGGTGTAACACCATTCTCCCAAAGGAAATTCTTTGTTCTGCCTTCCCTGGCTCGAGCTGCTTGAGCAACAGGAAGGCAGAAACCTGTCTGTGAGGTAACAGCAGCTGGTCTGCCTGGAAAATCTCAGAAGGCTGTAACGGCAGTACTGGAGGTCCTCTAAGGAGCCCACAGAGTGCATGGAAACATACAACCAATGCTTGCAAAAGCCTTGGGGTATGATTGCAACATGTTTGATAACAAACATGGCCATATTCGGAGTTACCATTGTGAAGCTGGACATAAGTAGTGACCTATGTCCGGTGTACGCATAAAATTGTGTCCCCACACTCACGAAGTCCGGGAAAATGGTCCTGGAGGTTGTGGGGGCACCTCTTCTAGTGCAGGGGTACCCTCATACAAAGGTACTCTGCACCCAGCCTTCAGGGCTGGAAGGCCTGCAACATGGGTGACTTATAAGTGACCTGGTGCAGTGTAAATGGCAGTTAAAGGGTGCATGCACCATTTCACACAGGCTGCAATGGCAGTCCTGTAGAATCCTTTGCATGGGCTCCCTATGGGTGACAAATGAAATGCTGCAGTCCATAGAGATCCCCTGGAACCCCTATGCCCTGGGTACCTAGGTACCATATAGTAGGGACTCATAAGGGGGGACCAGTATGCCAATTTTGGGTGAAATACTGAGTTACCAGTATGCAGTGACAAAATTTAGAGGAGAGATAGCATAATCACTGGGGTCCTGGTTAGCAAGATCCCACTGAACACAATCAAACACACAGACATCAGGCAGAAAATGGGGGTAACATGCCAAAAAAGGGTACTTTCCTACACTTGTGACAGGCATATGTCTGAGGAAAATCTGTGTCAGATATTGATGGGGACATACCGGTACATCACACAAATCGATGACTTACACAATGGTTTTTTTGGTTTAAGTAGTCACTACCAAATGAATGCTTGCATCAAAAAAACAATAACATCACATTTGTCAACTATGTTCATGGGTGCACATTGCAATGGGACCAGCACTTGTAACAGTGTACTTCCAGTTGTGCATGTGAGTCAGTGCTTGTATGTGTGTGTGAGTGCACTGGCTGGTTGAGGTAGAGGATGCTGGAGTGGGTGATGTGGTTGTGTCTGTATGTGTGCCACTTGAATAAGAGTCTGGTGTTTGTTGTGTATGTATGGGGTTGTGATGTGTTTCTGTGTGCAACATTCAGGTGAGTGTTGTTGTGTGGTGGTCATTGTTGTGATGTGTGCAATTGTGCATCTGTATGAGTGTGGGTATGTAGATGAATGTGTAATTGTGTTGGTTGTTGTGGTTGTGTTCTATGTGGGTGTTGTATCAGTAATGTGGGTGTGTTGTGACATGGATGTGTAGAAATGTGCGTTTTGGCATGTACATGTTGTGGTGGAATGGCAAAGGATAACAGCATGTAAGCAGTGTGTTGTGTACTGTGTCATGCTGGTGTACATCTATCGCCAATGTACATGGTGTATGTGTTACTTACCTTATTTCCAATGCCACTGCCATTGCACAGTGTACATTGTCTCCTGCGACCATCTCCCTCCATCAGCAATCTGCCACCAGTACAACACATGCACAACTGTAACATCTAAATATGGCCAGCAGAAGAGCACTCTGTCATGGCAGTCGGCAGTTAAGCCACAATACTTCTAAATATGGCGGCCGGAACTCCATCTAATTAAAAGTACTCTGGTCCACTGCTGCAACAGGAAAGGGGTAATACCGCAAAGATCTAAATCAGGCCCTGTATGTCTTAAGGAGCCAGGCTGGTGAACTCCAGATGGTGGACTCAGCCTGCCTGCATGGATAGTTGGTAGTGAGCAACTAGTTTTCTCTTTGAATTTCCAAGTGCCATTTCTATAAGGTATGGCTGTCAACTTCAGCATCATGCACAGGCTTATCACTACAAGCTATGAGGGTAATTGGTGGAAAAGCATACAGAAAGTTTCTTGATCAGTCTACCAATAGGTAACTCCCCTGATAGTGGTGGTGTGGGTAATTGATGCAAAGTTTTGTCATTTTTCATTTTCAAGTGTTGCAAATAGGTATGCCTCATTCATAGAAAGTAACTGTTTTAGTTTACATTTGTGTAAGACAGTTACTTATGCACTTATCCTGTCTTCTATGTTCTCTACACCTGCCACGTGTATGGCTATCAAGGTTATCCTCTAGTTGACCAATCTCCAAATGTCCTGGGCTATGTTTGATAGTTGATAAGACCGTGCCCCTCCTTGTTTAGGTAAATCTTTGTTGTGTTGTCCTTCTGGATTTGCACCAACTTTACCCACACTTGTTTTAGAAGGGTTTTAAGGCTAGAAAGACTGTTTTCAGCTCCAGCCCATTTTTGTGTTGGACTGCCTCCCCTGTTTCCATAATCTCCTGATGTTGAGTTTTCACAAGTATGCTCCCCATCCTCTCTGGGATGCAACCATGGTGATGGTACTCATTAGATTCAGTGGCAGGAATGGTCTGCCACTGTTATGTTGTTCATGTTCCACCATGTCATCTCTTCCTGTACTCTTTGCATTACAACCACTAGATCCTTCAAACTTATAACTATTGATTTTGTACCCATTCCTGAATTGGTTGCATGTGTAGTCTTGCACAGGGAATGAGTGGGTTTCAGGAGGCCCTCATGCCCATCATTGTCCTCACTGTTTTCACATTCCTAGACTGACCTCTCAGGTAAGGGCAAGCTTGGTATGTTAATGCCTGCATGCCCTTGGTGGTGAGAACTTTTTTTATCCTTACTCCGAGAAATAATTTCTCTCTCTGGCAAAGATTTCTCTCAGTTTATCGTAAAACCTACTCTGTGAAGTGTACCTGTCAGAACACAAGATAAACGTCTGATCAAGAGTAACTGGCCCAGCAGGAGCGATGCACGAGGCTTATCCTACCACGTCCCATGATGATCAGTGCAGTGGCCAACAAATAGTACCCATTTCGAGGAACACCGAAGGGAACGGGGAGGGATAAAATGAGAAAAGGCCAAACGCTGTCCATGTGTTGTCAACACACAGGACCTCTCTTGATTCACCCCACTCTGTAGAAGCATATAAAAGTTGTTTTTCTCAAATTGTTATATGGTTGTACCAGGCGGCTCTGACCAAGGCTACTCTTGTTAGCTAAAGTGCTCCGGATAGAATTAACACTGATTGGCAGTAAATGAGTGAATCACCAGTCTCACAGTCTTACTTTGAATTACTTCTCTTTAGTCCTCAGGCCTTTAGAACAACCAGAGACTCAAACTGGCCTGCTACAAATTCTCTTAACAGGTCAAGTGAGATTGATGACCTCATGTTTGGCTTGCTTCGCAGTAGGCCCTTTAGTTAAACCAAGGCTTGAGGGGAACGGCAAGTCTCTGTATTTGAGCATGTGCCCATGCATAAAACTGCAGACTGGTACATACTTAACTTGTCTTCTTATATCGTTCCTCTAGATGACGACTGTTGGAAATGGGGGTCTTTGGTTGGAAGTCAGGTTACCCCCTGTCCAAGCAAGGACCCTCTCTCTAGTCAGGGTAAATCACACACAATCCAAACTATCCTGTGCCCACCCTCTGCTAGCCTGGCACTGAGCAGTCAGGCTTACCTTAGAAGGCAATGTGTAAAGTATTTGTGCAATCAATCATGCAATAACCCAGTATAAACACCACAAAAATACACCACATAGGTTTAGAAAAATATCGAATATTTATCTGATTAAAGGCAGGTCAAAATGATCAAGATTTGATAAGTACATGTTAAAATATCACTATAGAAAATGATTTTAAAAAATCTTAAGTTCTTAAAAAAGCAATAAGTGTCTCTTGCAAGCACAAAGTACCTGGTTTGCGTCTAAATTATCCACAAGGGACTGCAGTAGAGGAGATGCGTGGAAAACGGGGAGGTGTCTCCAGGCGCACACAGACGATGCGTCAGTGTTTTACCATGCAGCAAGGGCTTTGCGTCGATTTCCGGTGCGCAAGCTTGGATCCTCTTTGGGTTGTAGGGTATTTGGACGCCCCGGGGACGATGTGGAGAAATCCTGGGCATGGAGGATGAAGTAACAGGAGCTGTGTTGATCCGGTGGGCGATGCAGAGAAATTTCTGTCGCACGGCAGGCACTGCATTGATTCTTTTTGCAGGAAGTCGGGCTGTGTCGTTCCGGGTCAGCTATGCATCAATCCAGTGGGCTGTGCGTCGAAGTTCCGGTCGCAACACTGGTGCTGTGTCAATCTCCACTCTGGACTGGGCTGCGTCATTCCAGTTCGCCGTGCAGTGATTTTCTCACCGCAATGCAGGTTGTGCCTCGTTTCCGGCAGGCTGCGCATCAAGTTTTGCCACAAAAGGAGTTATTTGCAGAGATGAAGTATTTTTGGCCCTGAGACTTCAGAAAACAGGAGGCAAGCTCAATCCAAGCCCTTGGAGAGCACTTCTTAGCAGAGCCAGAGGGCAGCAAGACAGTAGGGCAACAGCAAGGCAGCAGTCCTTTTTAGCAAAGCAGTCAGGTGAGTATTTTGGGCAGCCAGGCATCTTTTCTTAGCAGGTTGCAGGTTCTGGTTCAGAGTTCAAGGGAGTTTAAGGCTTGGCAAGTACTTTTAAATGCCATGTCGAATTGGCAGTGAAACTGCACACACAGGCCTTGCAATGGCAGGCCTGACACATGGTTAAGGGGCTACTTATGTGGGTGGCACAATCAATGCTGCAGGCCCACTAGTAGCATTTAATCTACAGGTCCTGGGCACATGTAGTGCACTTTACTAGGGACTTAACGGCTGTCAAATGGACCGGGGGAAGCACACAAAGGTGCAGTGAGGATAAGTCACATTCCAGGATCACTGGTGTTGTTGTGGAGTCACTTGCTTGAGGAGCCTACTACTCTGTAGGGCTGCACCCTTTCTTTTGTTCTGCCCCCAAAAAGGCTGCCTCTGAGAACTGCCACTGCCATGGTGTTGTTTGTTGTGGCCCTGTGTACTGTTAGGAGGCTTGCAGGGTTGAAGCTTGGAAGCTCCCCTTTCCTGTTGGTCTCCTCATGGAGGTTGGTCCTCTTTGTGTGTGGCTTCAGGACTGGAGTGCTCCCATGGCCTTTTTCATCTCATTATCATTTTTAATCTGTTGCAGTGTCTCGTCCACTGCTGCACCGAATAGTTGTCCCCCAGTATAAAGGATATTGATGATATTGGCCTGCACCTCATTTTTGAAGTCTGACACTGCAGTCAGGTGTGCCTTCTTGGGGTCGACCCATGAGCAGCTGCCTGCTTGCTGTATCAGAACCCACGCAAATTTCAGGCAGGTAGAAGCAATGTTTTTTCCCTCTATGAGAGCAGCTGCCCTTTTCTGGTATTACTCTGGAAGGGGCACAATTTCACTTCCTCCCATTGTTGGTGAGGAAGCAATTTATCAGGGCCCTTGATGAATGTTTATTATTATTTTTTCCTCCACTCTTAAAGTTACAGATTTTCATCCCGTCGGCTATTTGAATGTCCCGCTCCCTTGATCTAGAATGCTTGCAAGCAGAGGTAGATACAGACTCAAGATTTGTGAGTGTAGGAGAGTCTCTAGCAGGAAGCAAGCCTGCACTTTTTCTTTCTAGAATGCTACCCAAACTTGTCTGTGGGTCTCCTGAACCTTGCAAATTCATCCAGTTAGGACGGTCTACAAGGGTATGACTCAACTCTTTCCCCCGGAGAGTGGGCATTTAGTTTTTTTACCGCAGCTCTCCAATGCTTTCGTTGTCCTGGGACACATTTTATGGGAGGGTGTAACACCCCCAAACAATCCCCTACCCCCTGAATTGAAGCTACTTTCCTGCCTTGAGGCTCTTTGTTCCTCCTCCTTCATAATGATGAGATTGCCACCTAGAAGAATGTGCATAAAAACAACAAAGAAACCAACACATACAGCATGTGTGATGCTGCAAGCTCTTCCAGCCTTACAATCTAACTTTTTTTCAAACCTGAAAAACGGATGATACATGGTTGCAGCGCAACAGCAGAGGACAGGGCGGTGAACTGTATGACCACTGCCACTCTGGAGCTCTGAAAGTAGCAATGTTTAAGTCCCAAGCAAGAGAGATTAATAGGGGCAATCATTTGGCAGACTTAGCTGGTGTGCTCTCACAGGTGAATAGTCATCCTCCGGTTTTAGACTCAGAAAAAGTAGAGTGTCTACAATATGCCGACAACATCATGTTGCTGAACCAGACACCAATGGGTCTACAACGGAGCATGACAGCCCTAAAAAGCTTCCTGGATCAGCAAGGACTAGAAATAAACTTGAATAAAACAAAATGAATGCACCTTGTAGGTCTCAAACATAAGTCATTAGCTTGGGCGGACATAAGTCCTTCCTGGTAATAAAGAGTGGAGATGGTTCCCACGTACAAATACTTAGGAGTTGATCTGGAGCCTCGAATGACAGGGAAGTGTCAGTTGCTTGCAATTCAAGCAAAAGCACATTCATTGACGTACAGCTTCAAACTGATCGAGGAAATTGGACTGCCCCAGCTTGAATTACCTTCTCAAGGTCATGTTAGCCCAGCTGCTCCCTGCAGTATCTTATGGCGCGGAAGAGGGCCGGGAGATGTCTTCACCAAATAAAATTCAAAACAAAGTATAAAAGGCTGCCTTTAACATTCCTAAAAGCGCCCAAGGCCCAGGTCTGGCTTGAGTTTGGCCTAAAAAAAACTGCTTTTTTAGTGCAAGGGCGCATTTCTTAAATTATGTTAAAGGCTACAAGTTGCAGAGAACAGCTCTATAAATAACTCTAGCTGGCAAGAAGTGAAGGCCCAACAAATCAGTAACAGAAAAGGAACCTGGGGAAATTACCTAAAACATGTGATTCAAGTCCTGGGCACGGAAGATGCCTGGGCAACCAGCATGGGAAAATCGGCTTTTAATAAATATACGAACAATTCAGTCCGTATTTTATCATTCATAACGGACAAGGACTCCTTGGCTGAATGGGCCGTACTTGGGTCATACTTGACATTGTACCCCCAAGCATATTTATCAGAACACTTTTCCGCTCACACAAAACACCAGTTTATGCTTTTTGATCTGGGTTTCTTTGACACCAAAGACATATGCCCCCCTTTGAAGAAACAGTTTATGTACCAAAATTGTCGATTATGGGGTTAAAAACGAGAGTCCCTATGGCATGTATTTTTCACCCGTCCGGTTTTAGGGGCAGAAAGAAGAAAGTTATTGAAATACTTCTTTCTACTTCGAAAGATTCGCTCCTGTAGACAGGCAGTAACCAGCTGGTTAAATGGTAAGTCATTTCCATATTGCTGCAGGGAAGTAAAGTTTTTAAGTTTGTTTTTAAAGGAATTGGTTGAGACTGAGACTGGGTAATAGATTAAAAAGGAGCAATCAGAAGGAAGCGGCCTTTGATTGACAGTGTCTATCGCACGTTTGTCTGTATCTTCTGATTAACAAGCTTCGTTTTGGACCCTTGTACTAGATACTTGCCATGATCTATGCAGCAAACGATCTTAAGCATCCACATTTTTTTCTTTTCATGTTAATCTTATTTCTATTAGCTGTTTTTATTATTTTTTATGTTGTTTAGGTTTTATATAAGCCATACACAATAAAAAGAATTGAAGCTGGGTAATGAACTACATTATGCAGAATAGATCAAGACAAAGATGCTTTTCAACACGACTGGCTCTAACCAACTTTCAGTTATGCAATACATCTTAATAGCATGCTGTTTAAAGAACATCTCCTGTGACAGATTTGCATATAAGGTTGTCCAGAGCCCACCTCTAGAAGCGAAGGCCACCAACGCTGTTGTGGTACAGCATGACCATGGATTGTCTGTTGAAGGGGAATTAACAAACAGACGATCCTCCTTGGTAGCGTCAGGGCTATCATACATGACAAATTTCTTGGATAACCAATTTGGATACATTTGTTCTACAAAAAACTCTTTGGTTTTCCAAAGCTTATGAAGCGGACACCATGCTTTGGACGTCAGAGCTGAAAAAACAAAGGACAAAATTATATATTTTGTTGCAAAAACAGATACATTCAATACACGAATTTATGACTATGTGAAACCATGCAAGGTTTTGCAACAACAGAGACTTGGAACTCAGTAATTCAGTGTGCTGACATAAAGCTTAACAAAGGCTTCATGTTAGTAGCTTAGTAATTAGTAGTGGTAACAATGTGCACAAAAGTCATGTAGCAAACGTTTTAAAAATATAATCCAAATTTCAGACAAGAAGTAGCTTCAAGACTAGCAGAAAATATGGCTAAAATCATCAATATGCTGCACATTAAATTCATTCTATGCTCCAGGGGACACAAAGTAAGCTATTAAACAACTCATTTTCAATGTTAAAACCTGCCAGTGCTGACCCAAATACCGAGCCGAGGTAAGCTGGAATTTACAGGACTAAGGTTCATCTTTGAAGCCAGATGGCAAAACCTGAACCATTAGGTGCCATACGTTTTTTCTATAAATCTCTGTTCCTTTGCGTTTTCACAGCATCCTGTACAGAAAGTTTCAGGAGCTTGTATAATGGCTGTTCTAAGCTTAAACACTGCAACTCATAAATGGAAGGTAGGGTACAGGGCACCTGATACCCTTGTTGGTCAAGTTAGTAATGCCTGACTGTAAATGTCCATACAACCCCCTCACCAAACTCAGCAATTCAGAAAACCAAACGAGAGCTATCATGAACACACAGAAGAATGCCGACAACAGATGTGTCTCCTCACTTTCCAAGAGATCCATTGCAAAAAAGTGGTGTTCAGAGACGCTAATCTGTGGTACATGTCAACCTATAAGTGGGGATCCTTGTCTGTTAAATTTCACAACTCCGACCAAGAGGTGAAGGAATGACCCATGTATCGCATGATGCAGCCTGTGGAGCCTCCTCAACCAGGCACTAGTTGCTGCTAGGTGGCTGACAAAGAAAGGAATGTTTCACTCCAGATTGTGTCAACACCCAAAAATTCCTAGATGGAAGAATGGGCAACTCAATATTTGTTAATGTAGAAACATCTTCTATTACTTGTAATTCTTCCTTTACTGAACCAAACCGAGTTAGAGATGTTGTACAAGAATAAACCCCTGGAGCTCGAGAACATCGATACTGAGGAGGTTCTTCTGAGTATACAACTGGTTAACTCCTTGCAAGGGAATCACTGTTTTCCCTTTCAATTCCTCAGTCAGGCTGCCCTGTAATACTGGAGAAAATAATTAAGATTATTTCATTAAATTTTCAAAAGAACGCCATGTGACAGTCTGCAGCAACAGAAAGGCTAACTGGTGCAGCTGCACATTATCTTGTTCCGGGCCGTTGTGAAGCTGCACAAGTGCATCCCAAGTAATTTGAACCTCTTGGATACATTCAGCCATAATACACATAACAAAAAACAGTGGTGTGGCCTCAAGTTTGTAAGTGATGCAACACTTGTCAAGATACCACGAATCTTAATCTAAACAAGTCTCCTCAAAGCATACACACACACACCTCCCCCACTCAACTCCCTCCCCCTCAAAGAAATGTCTTCCAAGCATGTTGGAGGAGGATAATGGCACCTACAAATACATTTTCTGTACTGCTAGAGTTAACACTATCACTTACGGCACACTTCCAACAATTTCAAAGGACAATACTCACTCTCTCACAGCACAAAATCACACCACCTCCAAAACACATTATTTGTTCTGATCACCTAATAAATGCTCAACCCATCTCCAAAAATATATTCCACCTCTTCAATCTACTGACAGATACAGAACCTGACGTCCTCTTCATAAATGAATCATGGTTGTGGGAAGACATGGCACCAGTATTGCATAAAACTGTGTTACCAGGCTATCAAACTGACACAAAATTGCATAGGAAAAAGAGGAGGCGGATTAGACATCATATTTAGGGAGACAACAAACCTCAACAAAACTGCTAAGGATGTTTCCTTATAAGGTTATGAGGTCCTCCCTGTCAGATGCAACTCTACCCCAACCTTTGCCTTTAACTTTCTATGTCTTTACAGACTAGCAATATAACAGTTCCAGATGCATTTCTAGACACAGTTTCAAACCTTCTTATACAATATTTAAACATATACACCCTTGGTGACCTGAACATATTGTCTGACAAACCCAATGGAACTTAAGAACAATCCTCACTGGCCTAGACACACACAATCTATATCAGCTCATCCCCAAATCCTCACACATTCCATGCCAAATCTTAGATTACTCCAATCACATGGTCATACCACCTATTGGTCTTCCAATATAAGATGCCACAGCTCAACCCAGTTAAATCTACCCTCTGGCACCTACATATAGACTTTATAACAAACATAATTAAGGAGCTAGGAACCCTGCTTACCTCCAACACAGCTCTGGAGACAATAAATTCAGTTAAAAAGTTCATGGATGGCTCCATGAAGTTTTTGATATATTAACACCACATCTAAACATTACAATAGAAAACAAACTAATTGGATGAATGCAGAAATAAAGAGGTAAAAAACCAAATTGCTAAGCTACAACATACATGTCTCAAAACAAACCAGGCTCAAGACAAAATATGCCTATACGCATAACAGGATGTACAAGTCAAGAATCAAAAAAGCTACTACTCAAGCAGAATCCACAATGTAAAATGTGCCAATATAGAATTATATAAAATACTCTCCGAATTTTCTAAACCAAAACTTACAGAAGGAACTGATCCAATTTCTAAAGATGTTTCTTACAAACTGGCAAATAATTAAACAACCAAGGCAGACATATTGGATTCTACTTTAACCCGCAATAAATACCTACATGTTTCCAACAACCCATCCAAGGGTAGCTCAATACAGTCTCTCCACTCTTTCTATGAACTATCACCAACTGAACTTCTGGATGTCATCAAAGTGAGCAGGCCTGCTGACTGCCCCTTTGAATCATGTCCACCATAAATCTGCAAAAAAACATTCTTTTAACAACTTCAGCCACCACCCTAGTATTAACACTGATCCACAACTCCTTTACAACAGGTGTTTTTCCAGAGAAGTTAAAAACACAAATGTATGCATCAGTTATTAAAGAAAACATAACTCAACCCTCAAGAATCCAACAACCACAGACCTATAGCAAATGGGCAAAATCACACTTGGTCAAACTTCTAGAAAGCGTAGCCTTTGCCCAGCTTTCACAGGTATTGAAGACAACTCAGTACTTTCTGACAGGATTTCATATAAGAAGAGGAACTGAATGTGCCCTAATTGCCATCTGGGAAAATCTTACAAACATAGTAAGCCAGAATGTTGTTTCTGCTCTACTTCCCTTGGACTTTTCACCTGCCTTCAACATAGTCGATCATGACACACTAATCCTAAGGCTCAATGATGCCAGTATACAGAGCACCACTCTTGCTTAGATCACATCCTATCTACACAAAATAACACGTCATCCATATTCCTCTGTTCTCATTCAAGCTTGACAACATAAAAGCACAGGTCCATCAAGGCTTTATTATCTCACCCATGCTTTTCAACATCTACATGAAATCATTACTGATCAATGATTTTCAGTTCACCTTCTAGAAATGTGCAGGCAACACATGGCTAAGTCTTAAACTAGAACACCCCAAGGACAGTGGAAACTCCTAAATCTTCAGTTGCTTCCAGGCCATTGACCATGGGATGATATAGAACCACATCAAATAGAATGCCACCTCAAATATAATGTGTCCAAACCTGAAATACACTCTTGTGCAAACTGGAAAACCTATGACCCTTCGTGTGCCTTGCCTGATGATCTGGGACCACCAACGAAAATATCTAAGGAAATAAGAAACTGTGGAATTACTATGGACTCAGAGCTGTCAATACTTTCCCGAGTCGCTAATTTAGCCAGATCAAGTTTTCTTACAATGAAAACCCTGCAACATCTTCCCAAACCTAGGTTTCCCCCACGAGGTCCAAAAACAACTTCCCTTTTCCTATCAAAAAGTGATTACACTAAAGTCCTATGGCACTGCTCACCTCTATCAACTATGAAAAGATTAAACAGAATTTAGAAACTACTAGAGCCAAGCAACTCCTAAATGTGAAGTGTTAGAAATGGGGTCTCTAGTTGGCAGAGGTATACACCTTTTTCCAAATAGAGATCACAATCCTAGTCAGGGTAAGTCACACACAATCCAAATGATCCTGTGCCCACCCTCTGGTAGCTTGGCACTGAGCAGTCAGGCTTAACTTAGAAGGCAATGTGTAAAGTATTTGTGCAATAAATCATGCAATAACACAGTGAGAACACTACAAATAGACACCACACAGGTTTAAAAAAATATAAGATATTTATCTGACTAAATTAAGGATAAAACGGTCAAGATTTGATAACCAGAAGGTGAAATATAACTTTTGTAATGATCAGAAGAGTCTTTAGTGCTTAAAAACAACAACTGTCTATTGCAAGCACAAAGTACCTGGTTTGTGTCAAAATTACACGCATGAAGACCGCAGAGGAGGAGATGCATGGAAAAAGGTAGCAGTGCGTTGTTTTCTTTGGGCACACACAGACAATGCGTTGATTCTTTTCCACGTGGCAAGGACTTTGCTTTGTATTCTGCCGTGCAGGCTTGAATCCTCTTTGTAATGCAGGGTCTTTTGACATCCAGGGACGATGCGTGGAAATCCAGGGAGTGCGGGACAAAGTCACAGCTGTTGCGTCGATCTGGTGGGTGATGCAGTGGAATTTCTGCCGCCTGGCTGATGCTGCGTAGATTCCTCTTGCAGAAAATCGTGCTGTGTTGTTGGCTGTGCATCGAAGTTCTGGTTGCAACGTTGGTGCTGCGTCGATCTCCACTCGGGGAGCCTAACTGCGTCGTTCCAGTTTGGTGATACAGTGATTTTCTCACCACTGGACAGGCTGTGCGTCGATTCCAGCAGCGATGAAGTCTTTTTGGCCCTGAGATTTCAGAAACAGGAAGCAAGCTCAATCCAAGCCCTTGGAAAGCACTTCTCAACAAAGCCAGAGGCCAGCAAGGCAGCAGGGCAACAGCATGGCAGCAGTCCTTTACAGCAAAGCAGTCCAGGTGAGTCCTTTGGGCAGCCAGGCGGCTTCTCTTGGCAGGTTGCAGGTTCTGGTGCAGAGTGTCTGTCCCAAGAAATGTCTTGAAGTGTCTAACTTGGTAGGGTTTGGGACCCAGTTAATATACCCGAAAGTGCCTTTGAAGTGAGGTAGACTTCCAAGATGGGTTTTGAACTGCACAAGGTCTCCTTTCAGTACAACCCTGTCTGTCAGGGTCCCAGTAGGGGGTTTCGCAGTCCATTGTGTGAGGGCAGGCCACTGTCCTTTGAAGTGTGTCAGGCCCTCCACCCTTCCAGCCCAGGAAGATCCATTCAGTATGCAGATGTGTGCAGTTGTGACTAAGCATCCTGTGATTGTGGTTGTCTGGGTGAAATGCACAAGGGAGCTGTCAACCAGCCCAGCCCAGACGTGGATTGGAGACAGGCTATAAGGCACAGAAGGATTTTAAGTGCAGAGAAATCCTCACTTTCTAAAAGTGGCATTTTTACAATAGTAATATAAAAGCCAACCTCACCAGTCAGGAGGATTTTGTATTACAATTCTGGCCATTCTACATATGACCTATCTACCCCTTTCTGATCAGAACCTACCACTCAAACAGTCTATGAGGGTAGCCCTAATGTTAGCCTATGAAAGGAGCAGGCCTCACAGCAGCAGAAAATTAATTTATGAGTTTTCCCCTACCAGGACATATAAAACACACAGCGATATGTCCTGCCTTTTACCTACATAGAACCCTGCCCTGAGGGTTATCCAGGGCCTACCTTAGGGGTGACTTATGTGAAGAAAAAGGGGAGTTCCAGGTTTGGCAAGTACTTTTAAATGCCAAGTTGAAGTGAAACTGCACACACACACAGGTCTTGCAATGGCAGGCCTGAGACATGGTTAAGGGGCTAATTATGTGGGTGGCACAATCAGTGCTGCAGGCCCACTAGTAGCATTTAATTTATAGGTCCTGGGCACATGCAGTGCACTTTACTAGGGACTTACAAGTAAATTAAGGTATTAATTGGGTATGAGCCAATGTCACCATGTTTTAAGGGAGAGAGCATATGCACTTTAGCACTGGTTAGCAGAGTCCTAAAACCAGCAAAAACAGTGTCAAAAAGTGGGGGGAAGCACACAATAAGTTGGGGGTGACCACTTTAAAGCTGTCAGGTCTAACATGAAGCTGCATGAACGCATCTTCCTTGCCTTGAGAGACCTACATTGGTAACCAGCTGCCAGAAGATTCACTTTTTAGCTGCTTTGTATCACCCACAAAGCATGTCAAAGCACCACTTTTCATCAAGAAGAAAACACAAAATAATTACAAAAAGGAGCCTCTACTCCTACTAGATTGACACCCTGCATTAAAATCCCAGCATACAAGAAAAATCTAACTTTCTTTGTCTAAGCATCTTTCTCTGTCTAAGCATCTTTCTCGGTCTATGCAGCCAAACTATGGTATTCATTATCAAAAAACAGAAGACCCACTGACAACCATTTAAGCTTCAGAAAATTATTCACGAGTTGGCTTTTCCCTATCTGACTACAATACTCACAAAACAAAAACGTACAGCAATAGTATGTATAAAACATCAAAGCTATCAATTTAAAACTATATTTAAAAAATAAAGATAAAAAATTAATTAAAAAGTAAATTAAAAACAAGTGACATACAACTCTATGTATATATTCTATGCACATGTATTTACAACTTTACACACACACATCGATGCATTGATATTTTTATGAGTAAGTCCATATATGTAGATATTTAGGTCTGCACTTTGTATAGGGATTGCACTGTTGTCTAAATGTATAGGAAAACACACTTGCATATATATCTCTGTTTTTCTGTGTCTCTATATCTATAAACCTTGTATCTGGGCAAAAATACATTTCTCTGAAGAGTTCTAGTAAGAGTGAAACATGTGTTATGGGTTGCGTTTTATTCATTTCAGGTTGGCCTGGATGGTACTTTATCAATCTAAAGCTGTAATACTGTGCCTGGAGTGGTAAAAGGCTTTTGTCAACATCAGGCTCGGCATGGATAACACTAGCTAAGGTGGCATCGGTCAACTCCGCATTCATCGTTGGCGTTCTGGTCCCCGGATATGACATTGAGGGTCCAATATAGGTGCTGCCCCAGCGTGCTGACATCAGTTCTTTTCACAACTTTCCATGCCAGAAACGTGAAGCCATAAAAAACACGGACACTGGGGCGCCAAACTAGGGCCCTAAAAGGGATGTCCCTGACCCTAGAAATCAGTTGGCAGAGTGGGGAGGATCAGTGGGTCGGTAAGGAATCGGCTACTAGAATATGCCTCTACCAGATAATTTGTTACCGAAGGTAAGTAACTTGTTAATCTGATAGAGATTCCTTTCCTTACCCAAGCGATGCCATCCCCAGAGGAGGGTCTGCGAACCAAGATCATACAAGGATATCCTGCAGGACTGAACAGGCTAAGTACCCATCCCTACTATCCAGGCAGTAGTGTCTAGTGAACGTGTGCAGAGATGCCAACGTTGCTGCCTGGCAGATGTTCAGGACTGCAACTCTGCATGCTAGCGCAGTAGTTGCAACTGTCCCTCTGGTCGAATGCCCTCAGGGGCTTGCCAATGTGTACAACTGACCTAGAGATGGTTCTCTTCTGCACTGCCCAAACTATTTTTGCACCCACGTACCCAACAAAGAGCTGATCATCCACCGGTAACTCTTTGGTAGAATGCCAATGCTCTATTTGGTTTCAGGCTGTGGAGTCTCTCCTCTTTCTTTGAAGGGTGTGGGATGCATAAAAAGTAGGCAAGGTGATGGACTGGCCTACATGGAAGGGCGTAACCACTTTTGGAAGAAAGTAGGACCGTGTGCGAAGCACCACTTTGTCAGGATAAATGGTAAGGTAGGGCAGCTTAGATGACAAAGCCTGAAGCTCTCTCACACTACGGGCAGAGGTAATGGCCACAAGGAAGGCTGTCTTGAGTGTCAAAAGCCTGATAGGACAATAATGAAGTGGCTCAAAAGGAGCACACATGAGGACAGTGAGAACCAAATTCATGTTGGGTCCTGTGTCACGCAGAGCCTGCACCCGTCACCCATTAATGGTGCCCCACTGCCTTACCTTAGAAGTATCGGCAGGCATGTGGGCTTTCGGCACCATATCTGCATCCCCCAGGGGCACTAGGGTTACCTCTGTCTGGTCCCTAAAACCACCTGGGACTACCTCCTCCCTGAGCGCTACATTAGCCAACCAAGGTGTCTGCCCACCAGTAGGGGGCGGTGCCCTCTTTGGACACTTGGAGTTGCCCTTAGATTGACCAAATTTGGAGCACTCTACATTTGCGTACAAACCTCGCTGTCTTATGATCAAAGAACTCTTTCTTCTTAGGATCGGACTGGGACTGGTTACCACTATCCCCTTGGGAATTATTTTGGGGGGCTTTACAGAACTGCTTATTTTTAAGTTTTTCTCCCCTCTCTTTCTTCTGTTGGGAACCCTGACCTCCGTTGTGGGTGTCCCCCCACATATACCTTTTTGCATGCTCTGGTGGTAGCCCTTAGGTCCGCCTCCTGAGCAATCTCCCTGGGATCAGTCAGCTTACTGTCAACTAGGTGCTGGCCCAACTCTGTAAAGCAAATACTGAGCATATCCTCTCAGAATTAAAATGTCCAACCTAACACAATCACAAACTTTGCTGTCCCCCCTCCCAGCCATTCAGTGTGCCTTGCTGGAAAAATCAATAAAGTCTAGCCAGGTTTGGTTGGGGAGCTTGCTATTGATTGCCGATACTTCTCAGGGGTCAGTCCAAATTTGCCAGTCAAAGTGGTTTTCATAGGCATGTACGTGGTCAAGCCCCTAACCTCTAATGTTAGAAGTGTGTCCCTCTAATGTTAGACGTGGCATCGGTCAACTCCGCATTCATCGTTGGCGTTCTGGTCCCCGGATATGACATTGAGGGTCCAATATAGGTGCTGCCCCAGCGTGCTGACATCAGTTCTTTTCACAACTTTCCATGCAAGTCTAGCCAGGTTTGGTTGGGGAGCTTGCTATTGATTGCCGATACTTCTCAGGGGTCAGTCCAAATTTGCCAGTCAAAGTGGTTTTCATAGGCATGTACGTGGTCTAGCCCCTATCCTCTAATGTTAGAAGTGTGTCCCTCTAATGTTAGACGTGTTTCCATGCCCCCTGCCCCCCCCTCTCCCCCCCCCCCCCCCAAAGTGCTCTTCAGGAACCCCATGTGCCCTCAGTGGAACTTCATAAGCACAAAACCACTTATCAATGTAATCTCCCACCACATAACTTGCTACCAAATCTTTGGGTATGCGAACCTTCTTTTCTCCAGCAGGTCCTGGATGTATGCAGCCACCATCACTGCCTAGTCTTGAGGTCCAGCTCTTTTAGATTCAGTTTATGAGCAGGTAGTAGTTTCTTTTCAGACAAGGCCCTCTCAGCTTTTCTCTCCTCTGCCTCCATTTTTAATCTTGCCAACTGCAGCCTGAATACCGTCTCTCCTCTCCTCTGTGGTCAGGCCGTGACTTGAGGCACTGCTCCCTGTTATAGCAAGGGGCACAAATCCAGGGGTGTTGTCCCCCATTGCTGTTGGCAGCTCGTCACGAGATCCATCCAGTTGCTCCCCCAACTCATCATGCTCTTGTGATCAGGCTTCTGCCCAGGCCCTCAGTGCCTTTTGGTACTCCTTCTTGGAGGCTCCATGGGTAGGTTCACCCATCCTATGCAAAAGCCCTTCAGCTGGTTAGTGGTGTATCCCTTCAGCTTAGCAAGGTCAAACTCTTCAACTCCACTCGTGGACCCAGCCAGAGACATGATGTTTAGGACTGATTAAAGAATGCCAAGCAGGGAAATTGTAGCAAAAAGATAACAAATCAAATTGACTTTTAACTGTGGGTAGGTAGTGTACATGTTGCTATTGTATGGCACTGCACAAACACACGTCCTATCCTCACAGCTGATCACCAATGTTAGAAATGGGTTCTCTAGTTGGCAAAGGAATACTCCCTTGTCCAAACAGGGACTAGAATCCTAGTCAAGGGTAAGTGACAACACAATCCAAATTATCCTGTGCCCATCCTCTGGTAGCTTGGCACAGAGCACTCAGGCTTAACTTAGAAAGCAATGTGTAAAGTATTTGTGCAATAAATTATACAGTAACACAATGAAAACACCACAAACATACACAACACAGGTTTAGAAAAATAGATAATGTTTGAATCTGAATAAAATAAAGTCAAAACGACAAAGATCCAATAAGCACCAGTTGAAATATCACGTGTAAAAGGTTTAAGAGAGTCTCAATCCTTAGAAATCAATAGTTGTTACTTTGTAACACACAGTACCTGGGATGCATCATAAATAACGACACACGGTGACCGCAGAGGAGATGCTTGGAAAAATAAGGTGTTGTGTCAGATTTTGCGGCGCAGCACAGACAATGTGTCGTTACTTTCCACGCTGCAAGGGTTTGCGTCGTTTTTCAAGCGTGCAGTCTTGGTTCCTCACTTTGACGCACAGGGAGGATGCTTTAAAAATTCTTGATGTGCTGGTAGAAGGAGTAGTCGCTGTGTTGATCCGGTAGGTGACGCATCTAATTTTCCTTCCTAAGACAGGTGCTGCATCGAATTTTCTATCAGGAAGTCAGTGCTGTGTCGTTCTGGACGGAGCTGAGGTGATTTTCCAGCTGCGATGCAGTCTGTGCGTTGATTTCTGCAGGTGCTGCGTTGATTTTCGACGCACAAGGATTTTCTTGAATAGGTGAAGTCTTTGTTGCCCTGAGACTTCAGAAGCAGGAGGCAAGCTCAATCCAAGCCCTTGGAGAGCACTCCAGGAGGAAGGCAGAGTCCTTCCAGCAGAGTCCGAGGCCTGCAGGGCAACAAGGAGGGCAACAGTCCTTCTCAGCAAAGCAGTCCAGATGAGCCCTTTGGTGTAGGTCCAGAAGTGTCTGATTTGGTGGGATCAGAGACCCAGTTTATACACCCCAAATTCCTTTGAAGTGGGGGGAACTCCAAAGAGTGGTTTTGAAGTGCACAAGTTCCCCTTTCAGCCCAGTCTTGTCTGCCAGGTTCCTGGTGGGGGGTTATCAGTGCTTTGTGTGAGGGCAGGCCACTGGCCTTTGAAAGTGTGAGCTCCTCCACCCAGGAAGACCCATTCAGTATACAGATGAATGCAGTTGTGCCTGAGTGGCCTGTGTTTATTGTTGTCTGGGTGGAATGCACAGGGGGAGCTATCAACCAGCACAGACCAGACGTGGATTAGAGACAGGCTGTAAGGCACAGATGGCAGTAAGTGCAGAGAAATACACACTTTCTAAACGTGGCATTTCTGAAATAGTAATATTAAATCCAACTTCACCAGTAAGCAGGGTTTTCTATTACCAGTCTGGCAGTACCAAACAAGGCATAGCTATTCCTTCCAGTTCAGAATCTACCATTTAAGAGTATATGAGGGCAGTTCTAATGCTTGTCTATGAGAGGAGCAAGCCTCACAGTAGTGGAAAACAAATGTATCAGTTTTTCACTACCAGGACATGTAGAACACATAAGGACATGTCCTGCCTTTTACCTATATAGCACCCTGACCTTTGGGTTACCTAGGGCCTACCTTAGGGTTGACTTATATGTAGGAAAAAGGGAGTTTAAGGCCTGGCAAGTAGTTTTAAATGCCAAGTCGAAGTAGCAGTGAAATTGCACACACAGGCCTTGCAATGGCAGGCCTGAGACATGGTTAAGGGGCTACTTATGTGGGTGGCACAAACCGTGCGCAGGCCCACTAGTAGTATTTAATTTACAGGCCCTGGTCATATGTAGTGTACTTTACTAGGGAATTACAGGTCAATTAAATATGCCAATTGTGTAGGAACCAATGTTACCATGTTTAGGGGAGAGAGCATATGCACTTTAGCACTGGACAGCAGTGGTAAAGTGCGCAGAGTCCTAAAACCAGCACAAACAGTGTCAGAAAAATAGAGGGAGGCAGGCAAAAAGTAAGGCTGTCAGGTCTAACACCTCATATATGTTTATTTATGCACAATAGATATGTGAATGCCAGAGCACATAAATATTACTACATGTTTGAAAATATTGTTTTTCCTATAGTCAGTGGTGTGCCTGGTACATAAAATTGCATATGTACAATATGTTTCTGTGTATATGTATGTCTATCACCATATATTAAGATGTATGGGTATGCCTCAATACATTTATATATTAATTTTTACTGTGGGGGGGTGGTAACAATTTTCCTTACAATCTCTGATTGTACCCCCAGACTACTATGGGCTCCCAAATACCCTGTCCAAATTCTTCCTTCCCTTATCCAATTAATCCAACTAGCAGGTGCGCATGCCCATCACTCCCAATACTCCCAATAACAACTCATACCTTCCTCTTTACTAATTCACTTCAATGACTCTATCCCTTTCAAAACAACATAGTAAATTTATGAGATCTCAATGAACATTAACTTAACACATTTACAATAACTAAACTACATGTAAACAAAAAAGAAAAAAAACACTTTTTACTAATCCACTAGCTCCTTACCATTTAACCTTGGGTTCTGGAGAAACAGTTTACTTACCTTCGGCAACGTTCTTTGTAGTAGCGACTCCATCTAGCCACATATGACTCACATTTTGCACATCCCCCCCTTTTGAATATTCGCCAGGCATCAGACTGGCTCTGGAAACTTTTCAGCAGTACCTCTTTGTTAGAGATGGGGTCTCTGGTTGACAGTCAGGTTGCCTTCTGTTCAAGCAAGGACCCTCACTCTAGTCAGGGTAAAAGAGTATCACCCTCAGCTAACCCCTGCTTACCCCCTTGGCAGCTTGGCAGAGCAGTAGGCTTTACTTCAGAGTGCTAGGTGTATAGTATGTGTACCAACACACACTAACTTAATGAAAACACTACAAAATGAAAACACCAGTTTTGAAAAATAGGAAATATTTATCTAAACAAAACAAGACCAAAACGACAAAAATCCGACATACACAAGTCAAGTTATGAATTTTTTAAGATTAAACTAAAAAATAGTGCTTAGAAACACAAAATGATTTGATGAGGTGTTAACACGGCGTCGTAACGGAGTCGTTCCCAACAATCCGACACCAGAGGCACCAGACACGGAGTCGCATAGACCCCCAGGTACAGTACCTTTGGTGAAGAGTGAAAACAAGTCGATGCGCGAAGTCGGGGATCACGGCATCTGTGCGAAATGTTGAATCCGCGCACTTTGAGTGGCGCCGGTCACGACGTGGTGCGGCGACTTCCACGGAGTCGTGGACTTCAGCGGGGCTGCAGCGGTGTCGGGCCTGCGAAGGTCGTCGCATTCAAGCGAAGATCACGGGGTCGGTTGCAGGCGGCGTCACCGGATTCAGCAGCGGCGTCAATCCGAAGTCGTATGAAGTCGATTTCCTTGGATTTCCACCAGCTTTCCTTTCAAGGGCCCAGGGACTGGATAGGGCGCCCCTTGTCAGAGCAGGAGTCTCTCTAGAGGCTCCAGGTGCTGGCAGAGAGAAGTCTTTGCTGTCCCTGAGACTTCAAACAACAGGAGGCAAGCTCTAAATTAAGCCCTTGGAGATTTCTTCACAAGATGGAAGGCACACAAAGTCCAGTCTTTCACCTCTTACTCTGGCAGAAGCAGCAACTGCAGGATAGCTCCACAAAGCACAGTCACAGGCCGGGCAGCTCTTCGCTCTTCTCCAGGCAGAGGTTCCTCTTGTTTCCAGAAGTGTTCTAAAGTCTGTGGTTTTGGGTGCCCTTCTTATACCCAATTTCTCCTTTGAAGTAGGCCTACTTCAAAGTAAAGTCTCTTGAGAATGTGAAATCCTGCCTTGCCCCGGCCAGGCCCCAGACACTCACCAGGTGGTCAGAGACTCCATTGTGTGAGGACAGGCACAGCCCTTTCAGGTGTAAGTGACCACTCCTCCCCTCCCTCCTAGCACAGATGGCTCATCAGGAAATGCAGACTACACCTCAGCTCCTTTTGTGTCACTGTATAGTGTGAGGTGCAACCAGTCCAACTGTCAAACTGACCCAGACAGGGAATCCACAAACAGGCAGTCACAGAAATGGTATCAGCAAGAAAATGCTCACTTTCTAAAAGTGGCATTTTCAAACGCACAATCTTAAAATCAACTTTACTAATATATGTATTTTTAAATTGTGAGCTCAGAGACCCCAAACTCCATATGTCCATCCGCTCCGAAGAGAATCTACACTTTAATCAGATTTAAAGGTAGCCCCCATTTTAACCGATGTGAGGGACAGGCCTTGCAACAGTGAAAAACGAATTTAGCAATATTTTACTGTCAGGACATATAAAACACATTACTATATGTCCTACCTTAACCATACACTGCACCCTGCCCTTGGGGCTACCTAGGGCCTACCTTAGGGGTGCCTTACATGTAAGAAAAGGGAAGGTTTGGGCATGGCACGTGGGTACACTTTCCAAGTCGAATTTACAGTTAAAACTGCACACACAGACACTGCAGTGGCAGATCTGAGACATGATTACAGAGCTACTTATGTGGTTGGCACAACCAGGGCTGCAGGCCCACTAGTAGCATTCGATTTACAAGCCCTGGCGCCTCTAGTGCACTTTACTAGAGACTTACTAGTAAATCAAATATGCCAATCATGGATAAACCAATTACATACAATTTACACCGAGAGCATATGCACTTTAGCACTGGTTAGCAGTGGTAAAGTGCTGGAGTTCAAAATCCAACAGCAACAGTTCAGAGAAAATAGGAGGCAGGAGGCAAAAAGATTGGGGATGAACCTGCATAAGCAAAAAAGTCCAACACTCTGCAGCCAGGAGGGTGGCGCCATGCTGCTCCGCACCTACGCCGTTCCACTCTGGAAATGATGTGACGGGCCTATATATGCACCATTCCTGGATGCTGATGTCAGTTGCTGTTGAGACTGTCCATGACCCCCGACGCAGAGCATCAAAAGGAAATTGGTATACAGAGTGCAGATTTCTAGACTTGGGATGTTAATAATGGATAGAGTCCAATCACTGAACGGGTGGTTGACGAGGATTCTGTGGCTAAATACAGTCTCTACCAGAAAGAGCATGACCAAAGGTAAGTAACTTGTTCTTCTGATAGAGACTTTCAACTGCAGATTCCTCGACCTTTGAATAGATACCAAAGCAATTTCATTTCAGAGGAGGGTCTGTGAATGGACTAAAACCATAAAGTCCTGCAGAATCGAGCGGGCAAAAAGTCCCTGTCAAGGAACCTTACTTTACACACAATAGCGCTTCATGAATGTATGGAGGGACACAAATGTAGCTGCCTGGCAGATTTCCAGGACAGGGACTCTGCGTGCCAATGCAGTGATAGCAGCTTTGGCCCTGGTGGAATGAGCATGAATCCCTTCCAGAGGCTGCTTTTTGGCAATGTGTAGCAGATCTTAATGCAGAGCATGGCCCAGTGGGAGATGGTTCCCTCTGCACTACCTTTCTTTTTTTTGCCCCAGAGAATTCCCCCAAGAATTGATCCGTCACCCAGTGGTCTTTGGTATGATCTATGTAAAATCTCAATGCTCTCTGAGGGTCCATGTGATGGAGTCTCTCCTTCTCCTTAGATCGGTGAGCCAAAGCATAAAACATTTGCAAGGTGATGGTTTGACCAAGGTTGAACAGAGTTAAAATTTTTGGCAGGAAGGATGCCTCAGTCCACGGAACAAGTTTGTCTGGGAAAAGGAAGTGTAAGGAGGATGGACACTGAGCCTGAAGTTTACTCACATGCCGAGCCGAGGTGATGGTGATATGGAACACAGTTTTGACAGTAAGGCGCTATTGGAACAATTGTGAAGTGTCTCAAAGGAAGTCATATCAGATAAGTCTGGATGAGATTTAGGTCCCTTTGAGGCATGACAAACAGAGAATGGGAAATATATGTTGTAGCCCATTCAAAAAACTGGTGACTTAAACAATGAGGGCTTATGTGGCAACTTTAAGAAGGCCGAAAGATAACCCTTAACTGTGCCCAAAGCGAAGCCTTGCTGGCCTTGAGGCAGAACAAATAACAGAATGTCAGGCAACTTTGCCTGGAAGGAAATCTTGAAGTGAATTTGGCTTGTGTTGCACAAAGCCACAAATTTGTCCCAGCAACAGCCATATACAGTTTTAGTCGAAAGAAGCCTGGCTGTCAGGAAAGGCATACAGGAGTCCTGAAGCCCACTTGAGGTGGACCAGGAGAGATGCCTTGGAAAGTCCAACGCACAGAAGTGCTGATGTTGCCCGTACCCTGCCCTGGCAAAGAAATCGAGACGAGGTTCTCCCTATTCATGCAAGATACTTTGAGCCATCTCCAGGTGCTATTGCCATTTGTCGTCTGCTAGGTCCAAAAGCTGAGCTTGTTTGCCCTGGCATTCAACGATCCTGCCAGGTAGTTCACCACCAGGAAAACCCCTTGATGGTTCTGCATCACCAGAGGCGCCAGGTCTCCTTGGCACAGGGTCTGTGACCCTACCTGTCCCATTTCTTGCAGTTCCTCATGGCAGTGGTGATTTCTGTGAGCACTTCTACCAGCCTTGCATTGATGGATGGAACAAAGGACTTAAATGCCAGAGGGATGGCCCTTAGCTCCAGAAGGTGCGATGGAGCCGGGACTCCGCCAGAGACCAGAGGCCTCCAATCTCCACATGTCCCAGATTACCACCCCAACCCAGAAGCAATGGATTGGTCACCACTGTCAGCTCGGAGTGGGGAATAGAGAAGAATCTGCTGGGGACCCAATCCAGGTCCAGGAACCACCACTGCACACATGGTTGGAGAGGTCCCCTTTATTTTGGACCCACTGGGACTTCAGATAGCACTGCAGAGCCTGCACATGCCACCCAGCTTGTTCGACAAGCAGGATGCAGAAGGCCATTAGTTCCAGCAGCATCAGAGTTGACTTCATTGAAATCCAGAACAAAAGATGAAAGATCAGGATCATTGCTTGAAGATCAGGATCATTGCTTGAATGTTCTGGGCTGTCTTCCACAGGGGAAAGGCATGAAATTGAACTGTGTCCAGAATGGCTACGATGAAGGGGAGCACCTGAGAAAGAAAAAGTTGTGACGTCAGCATGGTGCTAGTGAACTCCAAAGATGACAGGAGGTTTGCTGTAGTCTGGAGGTGGTTGACGACTGTATAGGCCGAGCTTGCCTTCAACAGTCAGTCAGACTGGCAACCCTCACAAAGGTGTGCTTCCACATCCACCATGGTTTTCGTACACATTTGAGGGGCGATGGTGTGATCAAAGAGGCGCACAGTGAACTGAAAATGCTTCTGTCCCACCATGAACCATAGGTAGCACTGATGGGCCGGCAGGACGGAACTATGGAAAAAGGTGTTCTGCAGGTTTAGCACCATCATCCAGTCTTCAGGGTCGACAGCAGGCAAGACCTGAGACAGGGTGAGCATTCCGAATTTAAGGCATTGAGAGAGCGCAGGTGTAGAATAGGCAAATACTGCCGTTGTTCTTGGGCACCAGAAAGCAGCGGGGATAACAACCATGTTCTAACACAGGCACCAGCACCTTTGGCCAAAGGGCTTGCGTTTCTGCTGCAAACGAAAGAGATGGTCCTCTGTCAATCATTGATGGGATGGTGAAAGGTGCGGTGGAGAAGAGAGAAAGGGTAAAGAGTAGCCCGTCTGAACAATCTGTAGGACCCACCGTTCCGATGTGGTTGTTGATAGTCCGGTTAAAATTCATGGATTCTGCCTCCCACTGGGTGGCTGTGTCCCTGCAAGTGCCTGAAGAAGAGGTTTGGCACATGGAGCTGCAGGGGGAGATGTGGACTGGGTAGCATGCTGACCTTGACCGCAAGGGCTGTGGGCACAACAGCCTCTCGCAAAACTCCTGGGTTCCCTGTGGGGACTGGGTAGGTTGGCAGTAAGGGGCACCTCAGCCAAAGCTGCAAAAGAAGCAATGGAGCTGTTGTGGTTGTTTAGGCGGGGTGGAAAGGCCCAGATGGCAAGCAGTTGCACTGCTCTCCTCAAAACTCTAGACATCAGAATCAAGTTTTTCTCTGAACATACAAATTCCATAATAGGACATATTCATCAGGAAGGGCTGGACATCGTCTGACAGCCCAGCTGATTGCTGCCAAGTGTGGTGGTGAATGGCAACACTAATGCCTGTGGGCCTGCCCAGTAGAACCACTGGTCTTCAAGCCACAACAAATCGTGAAGTTGCCTGCATCATGATCATCTTGGATACCCTGAGATAGACAAGGTAAAGGTCTTTGGGCAGATCAGAGAGGACTTATGCCACTGAATTGCAAAACGTGTGTGAAAATAGTCCCAACAAACAGCTGGCGTTAACAGATCGGAGGACCAAGCTGGTACAAGACAAAGCACGTTTGCTGGATAATTCCACTCGCTTAGATTCCGTATTAGTCTGAATGGTGGAAAATGTGGTGGGATTAGAGAAGCTGGTGGAATCTTGCACCACTACATTTTCTGGTTAGGGATGCTGGGAAAGAAAAGCTGGGTCACCAGAAGCTAAGCGATGGTGCTCAGTAATTTGTCAACTGACCTGGGGGCCACAATAAGATTTATCGACCCCCAATAAGGTATAGATGTTGGTTTTAACCTCTGGGATGGGTAGTAGAGGTCAAGTATTTCAGCCAACTTCAGCTGCCATACATATTGCCATAGCACAGGAAGTAAATTCCCTTACAGCTGGTTCAGTGGGAAACATAAGGCCTGTCTCTATGAAGGTATCGAGGCCACTAGCCTCCTGTAAGTCCTCATGTCAGTTGTCATCCTGGAAGGGCTGAGCGAACTCAACCAGGTCACAGTATTTATTTGAATTAGTCCCAAAAAGGGAATGTAGAGAGTGCTGTCGACCTTGTGGCAATTCAAGTGGGAGAAGTGGCGTCTCGGGCGGTTTCAAGCTTGACGTCAATCGAAGTCAGACTGACATCGCAGAGAACAATTCGGTTTGCCTCCTGACACGGTGAAGTAGGTATCACTGTCAAAGTGCCTGGGACTGGTGTGGAACAGGAGACAGCAGCAGGAGGCGTGGAAGGCGAACCGGCAAAAAGTATCCCTGATGAAAGGCATTTCAGTTCCATGGGGCCCACAGGTGTGTCAGAGGGAGTTAGCAGGGATCTAAAGAGCTTGGCCATGGCTGCGCAGAACTCTTCGATCTAATACAGCATGGCTGAAGGTCCCAGAAACACGGTTTGTGTCAGAACCAGCTGTATGATCCGCTCTGAAGTCGTGCAACTTCAGGAGCGAGATTGATAAGGGTGACACCTCCCCTAAGCTTGCCCAGTCGAATGAGAGTGGCTCCAAGGAGCAGAATCGAACTTCAACTTCTAGTGTTTCTTACACTTGCCTGAGGACTTGGAGTGTGATAAACACTGACCTCTGGAATGACTCCATCAAGTTCTGTAAAGGGACAGAGATTGAACCCTGCAGGGAATGACTTGGAATGGTCAAGGCGAGGAGTCTTTTTATGCTTAGTGACAAAGTTTTGCCTTGCGGTCGCTGCAAGCCTTTGAATTGTGGCTCAGCCCCAGGCACCACACGCTTACCTGATGGTTATTTGTCACAGACATTTGCTAGTGAAATTCCCTAAAAGGCTTGAAACCTGCCATTTGAGGGAGTGACACCCCATGCACATTAAAGAAAATTTAGAAATATTGAGTTAAGTGTCAGTGGAGAGATGAGAAGGAGCTCCGGATTCATGTTGGGTGGTGCGGAAAGGAATAGGCGTCAGTGTGCGAGAGGGGGCACCTATAACAACACACAAAAAGATATCTCACTTGGTAGAAAAATAGTGCTTAATATAATTAACAAAACAATACCAAACTGACAAAATCCAGTAAGTAGAACTTGAGATAGGAGTTTTTAAAGAATAAAATGAAATGTAGTGCTTACAAGCATAAAGCGGCAAATGGTACCATCTGGTCGAGCTAGACTGGGTCAAATCTGAAAGTTCAGGCCGACCACGATGAATTGCAAGTCGGATGCAGGGACCAGACTTGGCCTACTGAATAAGTATTTTGTTTGCGTGGACATTGAAGAAGATGCGAGGAGCAGAGGAGGTGATGCGCCGTTGTCGATCCTTGGGAAGGAGGCGATGCATCAGCTCCGAACTGCACAAAGTTGGAGATGCGTCAGAATTGGAGGTGGTGCGCTGCACAGTCAGTGATGCGTTCCGTTCAATCTTTGCAGCAATAGCGCTGCGTCAGCATCGATGGAGATGCACCGATTCCAAGCAGCGCAACAGCATTGATCCTGGCTGAAGCAGCACTTTATACCCATTTCTGAGGGACCAGGACCGGATAGGCTTCACTTAGCAAGGCAAGACACACAGTTGGAAGAATCAAGGTGCAGTACGTGATGAGTTGGAAGTCTTTTGTATCCCTGAGACTTCACAAAACAGGAGGCAAGCCAGCAAGCCCTTGGAGTCACTCTGGTTCTAGGTTCAAATGATGTGGGTCCAGTCCTTCTGGAGGACAGCAGGTCAGCACAGCAAGAAAGCAGTACTTCCAGAGCAGCAGTCCAGCAGAGTGGCAGTCCTAGTAGCAGCACAGCAGTTAGTATTCCTGGCAGAGTATCCACAGGTCCAGAGGAGTACAGAGTTGGTAGGGTCAGAAGTCAAGTTCTTATAGCCAGTGGTGCATTTGAAGTGGGGGAGACTTCAAAGAAGGGCTTTGAAGTGCATAGAGGTCCTCCCTTTCTGCCCAGACTCCAGACTCACTACAGGGGGTTGAGCAGTCCTTTGTGTGGGGACAGGTCACACAGCCTATTCAGGTATAAGTGTGAGGCTGTGGCCCGCTCCTCCCTCCCATCCTGGCCAGGATGGCCCATCAGTCACACCTAAGTTCCCTTTGTGTCTGGCAGTCTAGAGGGAATGAATTAAGCCCAGCTGTCACCCACCCAAGACCAGGACTGGAGACAGGCTGCAGGCACATGGGGCTAACAGGAGGAAAATGCAATATTTTCAAAATTGCAA
This sequence comes from Pleurodeles waltl, assembly GCF_031143425.1. Classification (NCBI taxonomy): domain Eukaryota; kingdom Metazoa; phylum Chordata; class Amphibia; order Caudata; family Salamandridae; genus Pleurodeles; species Pleurodeles waltl. The sequence continues at coordinate 1,723,074,927 of NC_090440.1, read as the reverse complement.
CAATACATCCAACTTTACCATTAAAGAGGATTTATCCTTACAATTTCATAGGTACTAAACATGACATATCTACTGTCTCTGAATCAGGAATTACAGCTTATTAAATATAATAAGGAATCACCGATGTTATCCTATAACAGGGGTAGGCCTCCTAGTAGTGAAAAACAAATTTGAACGTTTTTCACTACCAGGACATGTAAAACTGAAAGGCACATGTCCTAACTTTTAATTACAGAACACCCTGCCCTTTGGGCAACCTAGGGCCTACCTTAGTGGTGACATAGTAACAGAAGAGCAGTTTAAGGCTTGGCAGGTGGTTCTAAATGCCAAGTCGACATGGCAGTTTAAACTGCACATACAGACTCTGCAATGCCAGGCCTGAGACATGTTGAAGGGCTATTTAAGTGGGTGGCACAATCAGTGCCACAGGTCCACTAGTAGCATTTCATTTATAGGTCCTGGGCACAGGTAGTGCACATTACTAGGGATGTATAAATCAATTAAATATGCCAATTTGGCTTTTACCAATCAAACCATGTTTTAGAGCAGCGGTCTTCAAATTGGGGGGCGGGCCCCCCCAGGGGGAGCCTCAAGTGATCCTGGCGGGGTGGTGGGGAGGCAGTTTGGGGTGCCAGGCTCTGGCCAAAAGATGCATTATGTTGAAAACTGGGCTTTGTTTTAAGAGGGAAAAATTGAGCGTCAGTAAACCGCTCGGTAATGGGCCATTACTAACATCTTTTGTCATTTATATCCTAGCAGGGAGTATGTGTCAAAAGGTAAGGGATTACAAATACTCTTTAAACCCCCCACTTCAAATAATCACACTGTGGATACCTCTACATGTTAGTAAGGCCTGCCTGACCGGAATAGTATGTTTGTCTAACATGTTTGATTGCGTTTTCAAAAAGCTGGCAGAACTTATTTGCAATGTTTAAATAAGTCCAGACATATTTAAACATTGCCAACTTAACAGAATAATTGTGAAAAATTTGGGCGGGGTGATGATTTTTTTCCCCCCACTGGGAGTGGGCACAGCATCACAAAGTTTGAAGACCACTGTTTTAGAGAGAGAACACAAGCACTTTAGCACTGGTTAGCTGTGGTAAAGTGCGGGGAGTCTTGAGGCCAATGAAAACGAATTCAGCAAAAAGTGGAGGGAAAAGGCAAAAGGTTTGGGGTGACCCTGCAGAAAGGGGCACTTCCAACAAGAGTAATAAAATAGGATTTGGGCTTGTTCAGAAAAAGGCTTCAGTCAAATAATTTTATTATGGCTTAATTTAGGTGTCAGCCAGATTAATCAAAACAAGACAGTTAAGAAAGCACAGATGTGAATCAACAAACATCATGGTGGAGTCAGTATTGCAACTTCCAAGTTGATGAATAATTGATTGAGAAGTAGATTTTAGGCTGAAGTGACTCGGTGCAAATTTAGTGGAACATCTGTCACACAGTGAAGGAATTTCTGCTGCAACAGCCACAATTGTTATGTGGGAGAGAACTTCGTGATGTCTACTGCAAGAAATGTAATGAATATTTTCAACTTTCTCACTGTGAGCAACTGATGATAGCTATTTCAAAAACTCTTAACAGTTACACTGAAAGGGTGTCCACAGCACTAGGCTGAGTATTCAGGTTACATAAGGTGAAGTGCCTAGTTTTCAGATCCTTACACAACTTCAAATAATCCACCTCTAGGTGAAGATGCAAAAGAAGGGAATAACATAATAACATAGCTTATGGGCCAGAAAAGAGAAAGCCCCATAGCTTAGGTGCCAAAAGAGACAACTCTTCCTCACTATCGAGCTCAATGTCTATGAGGAACTGTCAACAATGAAGCTTTAGCGGGGTATAGTTTCCACTTTAGAAGTATAACAATGGATTCTAGACAGAACCTCGTTTATAAATAGCTCCAAGATACATAGAGCCTTAAATACCAGTCGCTCCTTCATTAACATCATGTGTAGGTCTCTAAGGAGAAGGAAAAATGGAGCTGTGCAGAGGCAGGTTTTATACCAGCCTTGCCAATAGATTCCGGATCAACTGTATTTGTGGAATTCGCCCTTTAGGCAGCCCCAAATATAAAGAATTACAATATCATGTGCATTGTTCGAGCTACTGTTTGACAAGACTCTGGGGGAGCACAGTGAGTATTTTATGTAGCATGCATAGTTAATAGGAGGAAGTAAGAACATGGTTTTGGGAAAATTAGGGAAACATCAAGAATCGCTCCTAGTTTTTTTTTTTCTGACTCCTTATTAGGAGGAGCTCAAGTATCACGGATTAACCTACACAACTCAAAAAATGAACAGAAGCCACCAGTGCGCTAATCATCTTTAAAGGTGTGTTGTTATATCCTGACACTCTTTGAGGGAAGGAACAAGCTTTATTAACATATATTTTCAATGTCTACCAGAAATTACCATCAAATCCGCCTTGCCCGGTGCTAAAACAATCTGCAGGGTTTCAGAAATGTGGGCGTATGTGACAAATCAAGCAATATGTTCACCTCAATTAAGTGTGAAGCTAAAAAATTATGCAACTACGCACATGTTTGGTTCCGATGGAGAGGGTGGGGCTGCTGAAATTTTCTTCAACTTCTTCTGCGGTCTTCCGGAGAAACATCCCATTCGGGGTGTAGGAACATTTCTACCTAGACTAGTTACAGTAGAACCACTAACTGCCATGCATGGACATGTCCCTTGCAAATGAAAGACTGAATGGACATCCGACATGACGTTTCCTAGCAGAATAGAAGAAAAGATAAACTAGGAGGTCTTCGCATCATTACAGCAGTAATGCACAAATGAGGACTTCGTTCATTAAGTGAGAGAGAAGAGAAATTCACCATTAAAAGGCAGGTGAACTATGCGGACTGGGTTATCATATGTGAAGGAAGGAATATTTGAGTCACTTTTGGAAGCAAGTAGTAGCTCTAAAGACTCTGCAGTTAGCAGATAAAACTCTACAGCCTCTTTACCAACAAGTTCAATTAACACAAAATACAATTTCTTCAAGTCATAAAGAACTTTATATTCAGCCTTTAACATTATGGTCTCGATTTATTCAAAAATAGTAGGTGTGCATCTATCTACACATGTGGGTGCTCTTGCTGGTGCAAATTTACTACTATTTTGAATCCACAATCTTTCTCAGAAGCACAGCTCGAGAGCTAAGGCAGATGCAGGATTCTTACAACACTTCTGGGTACTCATGAGACTATTTTCAAGGGCTACTATTTCTCCTTTACAAAGTTCCACATAATGAGGGAAGGGCACAGCATAGGAGAAATTGAGTCACCTGTGCAAAGTGCACACTTTTTATTTTTTTCACAGTTCGTGGAAAACATTCTTCCTCATGTGAAAAGTTTTAACAAAATCCTCATGAAGAATGCAGTCAACCACAAGTTGTATGGTAAAGCTTAATTTGGTCAGAACACGATTTGCACACTTAATTACATGTCAGCGCCACAATACCTTCCTGGGTGATGGTGCACTCTGCAAACCTGCATAACTTAAAATGTATCTGTTGCAATTAATGAATGGTTTGTTCTCCATCACAGATCATAACTGGAGTAACTTATGCATACAAGCACCCTGTCCTGCACCTAGAAACATCTTGTTGGGCAGCTGCTTTAGGTTTTTACCGTTTTAAACATTTAGCTGCTATTTCATGTAAGCCAGGACTGGCAAATGGAAACTGAAATTGTTACTTACCAGTAGGAGTAGTTTTGCAGCATGAAGAGGTTTCTGGATTCGCATACTGTGTGTTATTCAGCTATCTAGTGGTTGGGACCGAAATTGACTCTGTTTCTTGTGGGCATCGCTGTTAACTGCCATTTAATGGTCTGCACGTCCCACTGAGAAGTCAGATGTGCGCCCAGAAAGTTCCAGTGCACGGTGGCTTTCTTCTGATCCTTTGCAACTTGTTGGTGCATGAAATCCTCCTTCATTTTGCTGTATTGTTGACCTCACTTGTTCGACGCCTCTCATTTCCGTGGAGACAGCAGGTCACACATAAATCCAGACAATTCTTAAATTTGCTACTCCTACAGGCAAGAAACCATTTTATTTTGTAGCGTGAATGTTTTTTAGACCCACATGTTGTGCATTGATCTTATAGCTATATATTTCCCTTCCTGGTGAGGTTGGATTGAATCGGTGTGTGTTTGCACATAGGTTTTGAACATTCTGTCCCAACTGTGCTACTTCCTTAGTTTGAATATCCACACAATAGTGTTTTGTGAAAGTATGTATGAAGAACAAAGTCGCAGCTTTCCATATGTCCTCCATGGAAATGTTTGCCAGGAAGGCAAGTGTTTTGCCCTTCTTCCTCCTAGAATGAGCCCTATCCATTCTGCCATGGTTTCTTTGGCCACGGGTGAACCTTTGGCAGCTGGTGTGAAGGAAACTGAGCACTGCATTCACTTTCCGGATGGGTTAATTTCCTGTAGGTAGGACAGTAATGCTCTTCGTACATGCCCGTGGTGGAGCTATTATCTTTGCCCCCTCCAGGAATCATTTGATTGTGGGTGTAGAACAAAGGCTTCTCCATGCTTGTTCCCTAATGAATGCGGCAACAGCCACCAGGTGGACACTAATGAATGCATAAATCAGGTTGTCCTCTAAAATGCATGTAAGGTATCCAGTGACCGTAGTTTCCTGTGCTCTAGTTTCTAGGACACTGTCTTTGCTGCACCAGTGAGCATATCTGTTCCACATGAAGGTTTCACGTTTTCTTGTTGTGAGCCCCCTTGCATCCCTCAAGATCTCTATGGTAATCGCAGGGAGCCCTAAATCTCCTAATTCTAAAACCTAGGAAGCCATGCTGCCTGTCTGAGGCTTACTGGTTCTGGGTGACATATCAGTCTCTTCTAACCTGTGAGGAGATCGAGTGTGGGATTTTTGTTATTGCTTCTCGTGACATATCTATGAGGTCTGAAAATGACATCTGTCTTTCCCAGTGTGACACTATCAGGATTAGTGTCGTTGATGAAAGTTTGCACTTGCTTCCCACTAGTAGAATCAGTGGATTTGGGAGTAATATTCCTGACCAATTTATCAATAGGGCACTTCTTCTTGACGGATGGTGTGGGTACCTGTACACAACATTTTGTGTTTTCTGGTATGGTGTCAAGATCGAACACTGGGGTGCCTCACAATTGACTCAGTCCTTGCAGTATTTCATCTTTTAGTTGCCACTCGTGTGAGCAGTACCAGTAATGACTTCTCCATTTTCATAGAGAACACTAGCCTATGAAGCACTGGCCTGTTTGTATGTCCTTCTCACGTTGTTTTTGCATTCTCTTTCATTACTAGTCAATCATCTAGGTAGGGATATATGCAAATTTCACCCATGCTTAAGTGTGCAGTAACTACTACCGGGCACGGTGTGAATACCCTTGGTGCAGATTTGACCTCAAACGGCAACACTCTGAATTGGTAATGTATCTTGCTCATGATGAATCTGATGAACTGTTGGTGTTGATGGTACATCAGGATGTGTAGGTAGGTGACGGAGATCCAATGTGGCCCTACAGACTCCCCTTGTAAGCAGCGGTATGTCCTCTTGAAGTAAGGTTGTCTTGAAGTGTTGTGCTTTTATATATTTGTTTAGTAATCATTTGTCCATTATTGGTCTGACAGACTGGTCTGCCTTTGGCACCAGGAAGGATCCAAAATATTTCCCCTTGTTCATCTGATCTTTGGGTACTTTCCCTGTAGCTTATTTTTGCAATAGTTTTAGGACTTTTTGTTGAAGACAAGATTATTCTGTTCTGTTCTGTCTTTTTTGCCCCTCATGGAATTCTTGGTGATTTGTTAGTTCAAAGCAAAATCTGTATTGTATGCTATTTAGTATTCATCTAAGATGACTGCTTACCATTTCATGAGGAATTCCCCTAGACCCCCCCCCCCCCAAGTGCTTAATTTGTCAATTAAAAGGTGCCAGTGTCCAAAGCTCTCCTCTTAAACACCCAGCTGCTGCAATTAAAGGTGCGAGCAAGGAATACTGAGGCAGCGGAATCCTGAAGCCATCTCAGGCTTCTTCAATCCATTTACAGCCACTCCCTGCCCCTTCCGCTCACTCTTGCAGTTGTCTGTTTTCTCCCGTTGTGACGCTGTTTCGTTTTTCTCTTCCACTCTCTTTCCCATATGTTTCTTTTGCTCACAGGAAATGCTTGTGGCAGAAAAATAAGCGCCGGCCCTCAAAAATAAGTGCCGGTGCTTAGCACCAGAAACAACAAGCACAAATTAAGCACTGCTCCCCCTCCCACTGGTGTTTAATGTTGGAGGTTGAATGAGTGAGTCTTTTGGTTGCAGACACCGAACCTCTTGGGGTTTGACCTGCTTCTCATGCCCTGCTGAGAAAAAAACTGTTGTGTTGAGGAGGATTGCTGCCATTGTGCCATAGGTGTTTGTTAGCCCCTGAGTCAGATGAATGCTGCTTTGGGTGTGCTTGTCTGGAAGGCACTGGTGCTAGTTAGTAAAGGCGCCATAAAATTGCTATACCTGCTTTGCTTGTGCCATTTCATTCTTCTTTATCAGTTGGAGGCCCTCATCAACTGCCGGACTAAACAGATGCTCCCCTGTAAATGGCATGTTGATCACAGATGCTTGCACCTCTAGCATGAATTCCCAAACTAAAAGCTAGGCATGCCTCCTCAGTATTGAACCTATGCAAATCTTTCTGCTTGTGCTGGCTGCTGCATTGAGGCCTGACGATGCAGGTGTTTTCGATCATCTTCCCTTTGTGTATGACCGCTTGTGCTCTCTTCAGAAATTTCTCTGATAGAGACTGCATTAGGTCTTGAATTTTCTCTCACTGTTGATGGCCATAGTGTTTGAAGAGGGTTCTGGAATTTGCAATCCTCCATTGAGTTGAAGCCCTTCTCTCCATCTTTCTGCTGACCAGCTCTGCCCTATTACTTTCTTTGTCTGGAGGTGGGGCCATGGACACAGGGTTGTTCCCTCTGTTCCTGGCTATTATCATATAGTCAGCCTCTTTAGTGCCCCTGATAAACAGTGAGTCATATCTCGAGTGGTTATACTTTTTCTTCATCTCGAGGGGTGACAGACTTTGACTTCTTCAACGTCGAAGTTTCCTTTTCCTTTGACTCCCTTTCCATCAACTTCTCTCGATCTCTCTTTGGCACCAAAGCAGCCTCTGAGTGTTTGCCTCTTGTGGTGCCCTTTGTGGTAGATCCGGGAGGCTCTTTTGGTTTTTGCAGCACTTCATTCATCAATATTTTCAGAGTTGAAGGGGTATTTCAGGGACTTCGATTCCATCCTTGATGGCTATGCCCCAGCACGACTGTGCGCTGTTATGTGTTGGTGGTTCTTGGACTCTGAAAATGGCAAGGAAGACATAGGACACAGTAGTCTTTCGAGGTTGCTGACTCTTTCCTTGCTGTTTGAGCCTACTTCTTGTCAAAATTCTGTCTCGTCCATGTTGTCCTCAACTTTCTTGGTATACAGACCGATGTCTCTAAGCATGGTGAACTTCTGAAGAGGCGGTTTCATCATGCAGTGTGCCCACTGCTGCTTTTGTTCAACCTTCAAAGGTTTCGGCTGAAATTTAGCCTAGGCCTCACAACCCTTAATGCTGTGGTCCTTTGGCAGGCACAAGTGCAAACTTTGGGCTATCCTTTTGTGCAAACGTGATGACACTGCAGACAAAATCTAAAGGAAGTATTCTCCATCTTCTGGAGCGGCCTCAGGTACATAGAAGTACCTTCTCAGATGGCAGGTTTGAGTGTTCGATAATCATTCAATAGAAAATTAGTCCTGACGATGTCTTCTCCAGTTATCTTCAGTTTTCTTCGGTGTCTTAACTTTTCTTTCTTGTAGTTTTCCCTTGACAATCTGTCAACGCAATATTCCAATCATTGGAACCCCTCCTTTCTGCTTCCAGATCCAGCGTAAAAAATAATCTGAAGATGGTGACCAAGCATAGGAACTTATGGATGCACGCCAACATCTAAGGGTATTGAAGGGGATGGTGGGGATAAAAACCACCAAATGGTGGTTGATGACTAAGAGAAGGAAGACACAATACTGGACCTAACTGCTAGACAGTTGAATAATGTACAGCATGTGGATCCAGAAAATATTCATTCTGCAAAACTGTGGTACTCTTGGAACTAATTAGTACAAAAATTACCTAACATAGTATGTTTCAGCACCAAGATTCTCTGGGGAAGCACACCAGCTTTCGGAACCCCACCTACATGAGATGCATTGGTCAAGCTGGTAGCAATTACAACATCCCAGTCTTGGTGCTCACAACTTGCGCATGGCTCGTTTCTTAACTCAAGCTCTCACAGAACAGGGCAGATTTTCCTCTATGGAATGTTCATCTCCTAGATCATTCAGAGGTAGGGTAAGGGGTATGGTCATTACCCCAAGATGTGAGACAGTCATGCTTCCTATCTCTGGTCCTCACATTTCTTTACACCATTGTGCAGATCATCAAGAGTGAGACGGTAAACAGTGATTATGCCTAAGCAGTTAGCTTCTATCTAATAGAGGAAGCAGTTGCCCTGATCCAACCAACCAGTTGTTAAAGTTAGCCCAAACTTGTAGGAGAACTATAAATTCAATGTGCATTGTCTATTCAGTGGGTCACAGCTCTGAGGCAACCAGTTACAGGTGAAAATATCCTCCTAGTTTTGTGTATTGAAACTCAGACGGTCCTGCCCCTTTAGCACAAAGCAAAGAATGCAGAGGTGGGGAAGGCAGACCCTAGTCACTGTAAGGGATGTGTAAGCCGGCCTTGCATTTTCTCAGTTCTTTGTCTAGTTGTTGCTCAAGCTACATTATAGGCTAGCCTGCTAGAACTGATTTAGCCAAGTCTAGAGAATGAAAAAGAGGATTATGGGAAGCCAGTCAGTTGCAACTGGCTTTACAAAGCAGTCTAGAGTGAGGGGGGGCTGACAGAAGCAGTGTGTATGATGTTGGGGTGTGTGAGAGACAGCAGCTCTGGTAACACTAAAACCACTACTGCTGTGGAGTAGCCAGGTTCCCAATAAGGGTGAAAGAAAGCACCCAGTTATGACACAGTGTACAAGTTTACCAAGCAAAGAGAATAAGCAGTCTCCCGACGGGAAACAAGAAAAAGGCCTGAAGCCGACAACTACAATTGACTGCACCCAATCGTGGAGTGCTCGGACAACAATTAAGGCATTGTCAAGAGGCTTGTGACAGACTGTTTTGTACAAAAATATACAGGGGCAGCCAGAATGTTAAAGTTAGGTGCAGGTTACAACATGAGCACTGTATTACGGACTTTCAAACCAACAAATGTAGCTATTTTTTCTAGAGGTGATGCTCAAGATGGTTATTTGCCCTGGTCTTGTTTGGTTAGACACTTGCACTAGGCTTGATGCTTAAACTGGCAACATTTTTCTTTGTGTTAAATAGGTTTTCATTTCAAAACACACCACAATCTTGTCACCGAATGTCGTTTGTTATCCTGTTAAAAGCACAAATTGTAACTTGGTAACAGAATGCAACAAAATGAAACTGCTTTGTACTGTACCGATTCTTATATAAACAGTGGCTCTATCCAAAACTCTAAATAAACAAAAAATATATAAAAACCTGTTTGCACTCAGCTTTACAAGAAGATTAATCAAGGTATCAAAGATTTGAGTCTTCAGTAGTAGCATTGCTGGTAAAGGTGCATATACACATAAACATCGGCAAGGGTGTTGCCATAGTTGCTAACATAATTTGCTCTTGCACAATGTTGTGAATAGGTACTTAATTTACTCTGTGGCTGCTTTTTCAGCACTCTTTTTAATCTTCTTGCTTGAAAGGACAGTACTTTTTGCCGAGAGTCTAACCCAAAAATGCACCTCTACGCTTATAGTCCCATCATTTGTGAAAAATAATTCTTTTTAATTGGACCGTCGGCCCCTTTGAAGCGAAGTTACGATATTGCTAATCAATATTTTTTGTTTTTATATTTTTTAAACGAATCGAAATGCGTGACCCTGCTAACATCACAGCCCTGTTTTCATCTGTACCACATTTAGTGGTCAAACCACTACCGCTGTGGTTCCCAAATTTACCTGCAATACCACCATCTTGGAAACCTCTCTCATCAAAGGTCTACCAGTTCTTTTGTAGGGGAGGGGCGTTGCCACATTTCACATAGTGGATTCGAAATATTCACTTCGATCACTGAGGAGGACCTGATATACTTAGAAAAGTTATCTTCAATTTAACCGGTTACCGCTCTGGAATTAACAACTCTTTCAGCATCAAAAGCTCTCAAACAGAATGTATCACTTTCATACAATTATTCATCCCCAGCTTGTATACAAGAACATATGCTTTTAGTCACATGCCCAATGGGTTTGCCTTTAAAAATGTAAAGGATAAGGTATCAACTGTCACTTTTGAAATCTTCATTGCCCTTGATGGGTCACTCTGCGGTCAATTGCAGTGCCTTCATCTAAGGGCTAAATCTGAAGGTGCGTATGAGGTGAGGCTTCGGGCTTTCCTTTACACTAATGTTCCAAAAATAGCTCCAAGATCATAGCTGCAGTATGTTATTACCAGTAGCTAACCCACTTAGAAGCAGCTATACACAGCTAGAGGAAATCACATTCGCACATCCTTTAGAGGTTCTGTAAGGCAAATCAAACAATATTGTCTGTTATCTTAGTGCCAGGTTCTATCAGAAAGAGCAGACCACAAAAGAGCTAGCAAGTTGGTATTTCTAGTGGTGGGACATAGCACCAAGTAATGTTGACAAAGGTGACTGATCAGCCCAAAATTGTCTTCTTATGCCCAGTATAATCATAAGCATTTTGGGGGCCTCTTTGCAGATCAACCTTGCATTCTATTATTCATTTTCTGCTCATTCAAGCCCAAACAGTGCCAAAGAATACTGAATTATGGCTACATTTTCGGTAATACAGTCACAAAAAAACAACTGAAATATGCCAGAGGGTCAAATACTATTAAGATGACACTAATTATCTCTCTACCTTCTACCTCTTGACCTGGCTCCCCTAGACATCCTCCTGAAAGGAGGGAATGATGCTCAGCCCTCAAAGACTTATAAAAGTTATCCGTGGGAAGCTGCACCATCCCACTAAAAAAAAACGTTGCCAGACACTGAGCTGGTCACAAATTATAGGCCCATTCCTCTTCTCCCCAGTATTAGCAAAATCCTGGAATCGAACAGCATACTACATTGCCCTCAAATGGGATTTCGACCAGGCTGTTGCACTGCAACAGCACTCATGATGGCACGTAGGAACTCAAAAGGGTCCTTGATCAAGGAGGACCAGTGGCACTCATTTTTCTAGACTTAAGCGCAGCATTCGATACGGTCTCGTATTCCACCCTACTTAGTAGACTGGAAGAAGCAGGCATCATAGGATGCGCATTAAAATGGCTATTATTGTTCCTAAATAACAGGCGTTGCCAAGTCAGAAAAAGGGTCCTTCCTCTCTACTACTCACCCTTTAAAATGTAGAGTGCCTCAGGGCTCCTCCTACAGCCCTATGCTTTTTAACCTGTACGTCCGTCCTGTGTCAGACATCATCTGCTCCCTTTTACAATGGTGTCGTACGCGGATGACACACAGATCATCGTCTTCCTCTCACCCAGTTAAGGCCCCATATCACAAAAACGAAACTCTTGTTTAAAGCAGGTCAACAACTAGACAGCTGCTAGCTGCCTAAAGTTAAACAGGGATAAAACTGAGTTCTTGGTGGTCAGCAACAACCCATCGCTCTGGGACCAACTTAACTGGCCCTTGTCACCGGGTGACCATCCATCCCCCCAAAGTAGAAGTGAGATGTCTAGGTGTCACACTAGATAGTAATCTTACCCTGTCCTTCCAAACAAAGAAGATGGCAGCCAGCTCCTTTGGCCTCCTCAGAGCACTGAGGAAGACTCTAAAATGGCTTCCACGGTTGTTTGCAGAATAGTGGTCCAAAGCCTAATACTATCTCACCTCAACTATGGCAATCCTCTCTACTTAGGCAGTTCACCCTCTGATAAAAAAAAAACTGCAAGTCATTCAAAACACTAGTGCCCGAATGCTAATGGGCATCCCTAAAGCTCCCGGCTTTGGCTGTACTTTACTGGCTACCAATAAGCAGAAGGATCCAAGTCAAAGCCCTCTGCATTGCTTACCGTGCAAGGTACAAAATGAGTCCTCGTATCCTCAATTATCTTAGCAATCCTTACTGCACCAACAGAGAACTCCGATCAAATAGCCAGGGCCTTCCCTCTGTCCCCAGAATTAAAAGTCAGCTGCTACGGCCACTCATTCGTCCATTCATTCGTCCATCTCTTCCCTAAACTCTGGAACACATTACAGCTAAGCCTCTGAAAAAACGACAACCTACTTCGCTTCTGAAAACAACTTAAAACTCATTTGTTTGCCTAAACGCTCAGTACACAAGCTAACTTCACTTAGTGCTGGGAAGCCAGCTCCAGGTAGCCATGTGTTCAATAAAAACCTGTGAGTGGAATAGAATAGAATACGTAAACAGAGCTTCAATGTCAGATGTAGCGGTAGACAGAAAAGAGGAACAGAGGTTGAAATAGTAAAATAGACAAATGTGAAATAGAGAGAAATTGCTCTTTCTCATGGGGCTCCCAGGAAGGTGGGAGTCTTGATCAATTGCCCAGTTTGCCCATGCCTTAAAACATCTCTGCTTATACCCGAGTCAACACAGTCAAACATTCAGCCAGAAACCATGGAATAGTAACGTCTGGAAGGTTAGACTTACCTGCGGGCAACTACAAGTTAGACTTTGGTTTACTGCCTTTACCAGCATCTGAGAAGTGAGTTTACTCTAGCAATGATAGACTAAACCACCCAGGTCCCTACAAATGAAATGTCCACCCTTGATCATGAATTTGCACCCGTAACAGATGAGCCTTAAAATCACCAAACGTTTTCATCTATTACCTCTTTCTTTCTAATCAACCACTGAAGGCAAAAAAGTTACACCAATAGAAGAAGAATTCAATAGCAACAACCATTTTAATACAATTTTGAGACAAACACAAGACATTTAAGTGGGAGACTTACAGTACATAAAAACGCAAATACGTAAATTTATTGAAAACATGTTTCAATTGCATAAGCCTGAAAAACATGCACTTCTTTAGCAACAGTAAAAAAAAAAAGCATAAGAATTTAGAAAAGTTCACTTTCTGGCTGGAGGATGTTAGCAGACAAAGAGATGCATCAAGAGATAACAGAAAATGTGTACATATTACCCTTTATGTCAGGGATGAGTAGGACGTTAATTTATCCACTTCCTGACCCAAATGTCCTTACCAGCACATTCCCTGCAGTAGTTCTCGTTTTATTTAAGCTACAGAAACATAGATTTTTTTTTTTATTTGTATGCCCTTGGCAACTGACCTCTTTCTTTAACTGCCACCTCCCTGCGAATCTGGCCCACTATATTTTCTGTGGTGGCATACGCCTCGGGATAAAAACTGGTAGTTGCTGGGCTAGGCCTATGATAAGCTGTTAACAAAAAAAAAAAACATACCATAGACGTGGGTTTTCCCCTTGCCTTCAGTTAAGACCCAAAGGCAGGGAAGCAAATTCTGCATCTGTGATTTTCAGGTTTCTCTGTACAGCCAGCGGCGAAACATTATAAGCAATGAAAAATTATTTTTGACTGTTCTGCAGTGGTTGCCTATGTAAAGTTCAATAATCTCTTCCTACAGGAAATCCTTAGCTCCATAAACACCTTACTCTCTCTTTCAATGAAAGGTTGAAGTGATGGTGGCCATCTAGGAAAGTCCATTTGTTGGCATTATGAAAGAAGGAGCTGTACTAGTATCAAAGGGTGGCTGTCCATTAAAGCCTCCGAAGGGAACAATTTCCTTGTTCTCCAGTAGTAAAACAGATCCTGTGATCTTCACTGTGACACAATTAAGTCTCTCAGACTAACCTGCTCCATGAATTGCCAAGGACCAACAGTACATTACTTTAAATCCTAATCATGATTATCAAGTAAAAGACAAATGAAGTCATACTTGACAGGCAAACATCTGAAAAATAATAATTCTCTCACCCCATGCCTAGTAATGATCAAACATATAGCACAACTTGGCTATGAAAATTAGCAAGTGACAGCCAATGACTTACGCAGGACAATCACTATTGCCCTGCCTTTTTTTTTTTAGAAAGCCTGCATAATTTGAACACTGAGCCTAGCCAAGTAATGCACTTCTGACATATACTTTCGGTATCCACAAGGGAAAGAAATCTTTAAAAATGTCTTTGTTTGACAAATCAACTGAAGCTTATAAATGGTAGTAGTGTTCAGGGTAGCACGTTTGAGGTGTCCTCAACTCAGTAGTTATCAAGAGGCATTACTGTGCAGGATAGGTTTAATTTGCAATCGGCTTAGCTGGTAAACACCACAGCACGGATTCCAGGAGGCAAATCCAGCTGTAAGTAGAACGGTTATCATCAGAAATTAATCGCCAATGACTCTCCTACCCTGCAGGGGCCTCCACGTGGGCCACAACCTAGGTATTATTAATCCAGCTGGGGTGAGAATCAACCTAGTCAGCATGTCATCTTTACAAATGTTTTACTTTCTCTAACAATACCACTGTATGCAGGAAAATATGTTCAGTATGGAAGCTATCTTGGTAGGTTACAGAACTGTCAATCTCTGTCCAACTACACCATGTTCTAATTTAAACGTTATCACTAGGCACTGGAAGCAGCCGAAAGGAAGTGATACAATCTACAAGCCAGCTGGAAGGTGCTGTCCAGACTTTTCCCTGCCGGACGCGTGTTGGGCAATAGTTGGTGGACTTGTCGTAGATAATGTACTGGGTGCAAAAGCTCTGGTCCGAGCTGGCTTCTGCATGATAGGCAACTGTGTTGACGGTCTGAGTTACATCACTGTCTGGCTTTGGTTGCCGTGCCAGAACCTGTCCGCCAGCTGCCTTCACCAGCTCCATCAGGTCTTCCTTGCAGTGGGTCTTAAACCATCCGAGAAAGAAGAAGTAGCAGCCATCAAGCAAGTTGGGCAGCTATTTAACATAAAAAGCACAAAACGTTTGTCAAGACAGAGTTGATAAAATACAGGTAAGAGAAAAATTCAATACATTATGACGACAAATAAATGATTCACACTTAGGCACTGATATGAGGTTAGATGCCACTGACGTAAATACAGGTCACTGGTCAAAGTCTTCCTCTGACCTTAAATTAATGTAATTTGTCAATTTACGCCCTCAATCCTGTTACCTTGCCTTCTTTCTAACATAACCATTGACTATAAAGTCTGCCTCTAATACGGTAATCTGCATACTCCAAACTCTATTTCAAGGTGCCACATCCGCAGTTTAATAGTGGGGGGCATACTGTATGATATTACAGAATATTCTGCATCAGGAAACAATGATCTGATTAAAAGCCTGACACTGCGTGACTACTGAAAACATCAATGCAACACGTAAGCTTAGTAACATCCTGGTCACAAGCCATCACACTGGCAGTTAAAAACTGCTGGTCTACCATTCACACAAATGTTGCTATTCAGTGATTTATTTTAAAAAGTAAATAATGGCACAATTCAACTTTTCAGTTTTGGCCCTAACCTTAACCAGCTCCAAGCACCCTTTATCAATACCATGGCATGACTAACAATTAGATAAGTAAAAAGTAAGGGTGTATTCAGAAGCATATTTTAATATTCGGTCTAATAAATACCCTGTGACTGGTCAAATATTAAGATTAATTGGAATATGGAGCCTTAGAGTTTTTAATAGCTAAAGTTAAAATTGAAAGAAGCACTTACAACAACCAATAAAACATACTTTTATTTTTGTCCAGGCAACTTGCACAATTAAACCACTGAAGACAGAAAATCTAAAATTATCTTCAAGTAACGGCATGAATTAAAAATGTAAAAATACCAGATTCAACAATCAACATAGCTTAAATATTCAGTCTGATAGAGAACATTTGAAAAAAACGGAAATTTGAAATAAGTACCACTGCAAAGTCATATGTGGTGTCACTCTACTGAGAACCAAGAGTTTTTTTTTTTTTTTTTTTTACGAAAGCGTAGAAAAAGCTAGTGTTTTAGAATTAAGAGGACCTTGGGTCTTAATGTTTTTTTAAAAAGGATAATGTAAAAACTCCACTGAAAACCATGAGTTACTAAAAGCAAATAAAGATAAAGAAATAAGCATAAGAAAAAAACAGCATTGTCTTGTCTATAAATCTCATTTTTCAGTACCAAGGAGCAATGCAGTCTTTTTTTTTTTTTTTAACAACCACTATACACGTGCAGAGGTAAAGACAACCTACCAGATGTTCCTTGTTGAGTCGACCTCTTATGGGGCCACCAGGTATTTCATAGGGCTCCTCTTGTTCTCTTAATCTGCTTTGTAGACAGGCGTGAACCCCTGAAATTATGATGATGAAAGTTCGTGAAGAACAGAAACATCTAGTGCCAAATATCAGAAAAGTTTCAAAGGCATATTTGATGAGACTGATGCCGCAGATTAACTGTGTGCGGGTTGCAGAGGGATGGAAAAATAGAAGATGGACCACAACTACTAGCGTAAGTTAAAAGTTGATGCTAAATTAAGGCAAAGAAGCTGCACAAAATATTCAGTGACACTGCCCATAAAAGACAGACATAACGTCCCTGCTGGTGACAGGTGTTCATACACAGATTTGATAAGCATGTGCGCAGACTTGCCCTCCATCCACTTCTGAAGACAGGACTCCAAACAGACCATGATTAACCACCAAAGAGGCTAAACTGGATTGCTACCCAGCTGTCACCTACAACAACCGCCTTCTCTAAAGTTAAAGTTACTTACTTTTTGTAGCAATATTTCTGGTGGATGTACATTCTTTCTACAGAATCCTCAATTTAAGAATAACTTCCCCAGGTATAAGACAGGTTTATAAAACTTTCTTCCCCAGCAGTAACTCTCCAGCACCACCAGGTTGCGACATGGAGCTTCCGCTGCAACTAGGCCTGCCGGACATGACAACGGGGCTTATAATAGGCAACAACCTGCAAGCTGACATCTGTTTCTGAAACTTTTAAAGCACCCCAGCAAAGTGCAGAGAGGAACAGATAACACATCACCGACAGAGACTATAACAGTATATAACATGTTAGCATTCCTTGGAGTCAGATTATATAGCAGACCGACTCATCCAGAGAGGATGGAGGACAGTGAGGAATATGCAAGAGTGTTGAGTATCCACTAGGGATAGAAGAAGATCCTAGGAAGTCACGTGGAGCTCCCGTCATGCTCTGTGACTAAAGAGTTTTTTGCCTGGAGCAGCAATGGCGGGCAGACGTGATGCACGGAAGATCGCGCCGCACTGAACCGAACGGCTGAGCGGCTGGTGGTACCCCTGCCCCCCCACCCCCCATTTCAAGACCCATCGGGAGGTTGGGAGATGCCTCAGAAGAAATTCTCCATCTACAGAAGGCGCAAGGCGCGAGTCAGTGCGAGTCGGCGGTCTCCAGCATTGGTGCTGGGAGACCGAAAAGCTGCAGGAGGAGGAAGGAGTAGTGTAACACAGCGCCCAACGGGAGTGTTTGGAAATCTCCCTGCGAAGGTTGCCACTTCTTATTAATATTGCCTCCTTTTCTATTATTTGGTTGAACATCTTGAGTGCACGCAAGGAGGCAGGAGGCACGGAGGCACGGAGACACGGGCAAGCAGAGAGAGAGGACAGGAGGGAGACGAACTACTATGAATTGCAACAGACAGATAAGTGGAGCATTGGAGTGGGACAATGTGGTTTGGGTGAATAGGGGTGGCAGCATAGGAAGTTGTGGTGGTCAGTGTAAGGAGACTACTGTAGATACCTTGCATGGATTTGAAGGAGTGAAAAATACTGCAAAAAATAAATAAAACGGAAATAAACAGTCGCTGGCAGAGGTGTGAGGTCAAAGTGTGGCAGGTCAGGTGTAGGCAGGGGCATTTCACAACCAGCTATCAGCCATCAGATGTCCTTTCAAAATTCCCCCCCAAAAAAAACAAAGAAAAGACTATGGGGGTTATTACAACTTTGGAGAAGGTGTTAATCCGTCCCAAAAGTGACAGTAAAGTGACGGATATACCACCAGCCGTATTACGAGTCCATTATATCCTATGGAACTCGTAATACGGCTGGTGGTATATCCATCACATTTGGGACGGATTAACACCTCCTCCAAAGTTGTAATAACCCCCTGTATGTCTAAAAAAACTGAGGAGATTAGTGAACAGTGACACCAAGAATGTGTGATCAAAAAATATTTAAGTATGGTACTATAAACATGAAGATTAGCATTGGAATGAGTATCTGATGGATACATGTCTGGACCAAGCTGAGTAAGCTGTCCCGACTAAATTAGCGACATCAAACAGAGGATCTGGCCCTTGTAAGGAATAGCAGTGGAAGATGCAAGGAATAATATATATGGCAATGGTGTCTTTAGCCACAGGTCAGCCAGCTGGGTTCTAAGATCAAAAACTGGTCTGGAGAGGTTGTGAGCATAGCCTAATAGTAAGGAATGTGACTGTTCGGCACGTCACAAGTGTAGGTCTTCGCTCACAGCGTTTCAGTTGGCATTAGTCTGTCTGGGTGAGAGATCCCAACCAATACATATTTTTGCTTTAGGAGTCCAGACATCATCTTCTTGTCAATGTTTTGCTCTTCAGGTAAGTTGCCATTAACACAAGAGGCTGTCCTCTATCTAAACATGAGCTAGTTTTGAGTGCCTGATTTTTGTTAGGCAGATACATCAAGATGAGTGGCTAGGACTGTGTTTTTTTCCTTATTTCCAGAGCCTACTTGAGGGCTTTTGGTCTGATGAACAGGGCTGTGCTGTGATGTAAAGACTTCAGGCATAGGAGAGGCATGCTTCTTTAGTTTACTCTTGTGCAACATTTGAAGCCTTGTCCGTTTTAGCTTCCTCCTGCATTGAAAGGAAATAAGGAAATAAGGCTAAACGGCGAGGGAGGAGCTAGAAAGAAATTGTCATACTGGAACTGTTACAGAGGCAGCACTGAAAACCTAGGCTCTACTCCTCATTTAAGTGGAGTCAGGCTTTACCCTCCCCTCAACCCACTTCTAACACTCCTCTCTACTTATGGGCACAGAAAGTGAGTGAGACATACCCAGCCTCTTAGTGCAACAAGTCAGCATTACAGTGCCTAAGAGATAATGACTCCATGTCAAGCTTGCAGCAGGGCAACACAATCGTCAGAACAAGTGAACAATCGGTTCCTGAGTATCATCTTCTTCTTGCAGTTTGGTGTTCATTTGGTGTTCTTTTACTGGACCATCACAAACCTCGGACAAAAACATTGGCAGGTACGTTAGTCAAAAATAGCTGGGCAAACAGGTATACTCACACACCGCAGGGCTACCCACACTCCTGTGCAGCCAGTGAGCGGTGAGTGACCCCCATGCAAGAGTGGGGAAGAGGGCATGAGGGCTTGATCTGAGTGGAAAGGCCACTGAATTGGCTAGCTCACTGACAGCATGTTCAGTAGCATGCTCGTTTTTCAAGCATTGACCTTACCTCCTCTACAAAAAATGAAACCCAACATATAGTGCACAGAAGGGCACCTTACTCTGCATGGACACTAGATGCTCCAAAAGGAAGTTGTTGGGATAGGAATGTTGGATTCACCATAAACAGGCCTGTACCCCTGGCAGAAGAGCCCCACTGATTGTGGACAGAGGCCTAGGCCTGCCCTTGGCAATGCGGCATCCAGGTCCTGCCCCGTGACCTGCAGGGGCATCCCAAGCATGCCCGGATTGTAGCGAAGGGACCACTGTCCTAACCTTGTTTACATCATGAAAAGCAGTGGTGGCAGTGTTCAGTGTTTTGTGAATTTGTAGTGAGATTCTTTTTTCTGTTTTAATCTGTTTCAAGACAGACAGTGATCTGCTGACTCTCTCCTGTGAAATGTCCTGGGTCGAATCTAGCAGAGGACCCTGAGCTTGCAGCTGGATCTTCAGAATACTAGCGCTGAGGAAGAGGAGAGGTTCAGAGGGTTTGAGAGGGAGATGCTAAGACTAGCTCACCTGGAACAAAAGTATGCAGGAGAAACAAGACAAATGGATGTGGGAAGACAAATTGCCTGAAAGAGAAAAGAAATAGACAGAAAGGGAGGATAAAATCAGAGCGTGGGAGGAGAAACTAAAGGAAAAGGTAAGAACGCTGGAGAGAGAAAAGGAAAGGCCTTGAGAGAGGGAAAGTTAGAATGGCAGTAATGTCAACTTCTTCTGGGATAAGTGGCTATATCCATTTTAGGCCAGGTTGTGGCAAAGGTTCCAGGAGATCTTGTGCATATGTATGTGGAAGATCAGGACATCTTGGAATGGTTTGTAAGCTTTGGGGCTGCTTGTAAGGCACAGGCCTTGAACGAGGTGTCCATGGCAGCTGCCTTAATGGGGTGCACGCTGTTGGAAGAGCTAGCCTTCATTAAAAGAATGTCTGTGGCAGACCGAAAAGTCTATGATCAAATGAAGGAGGCTCTGATTAGAAGGTTTAGGCTCAACCCAGCTCAATAACCTCAGAGGCTGCAGTACTTCGGGAGAGTGGATAGTGTTCTGTTTGAAACTTGAATTTGTGGTGTATTGCATGGTTGAAATGAGTGGGTGAGAGGGATGGCGGCCAAGGACTTTCAGCCCTTAGACCTGTTGGTGGTGACAGATGGTGACTCAAAGAAAGTGCTGTATCCAACTTAGGCAACACCTATCTGATTTGACAAAGGTATTTAAAGAGGTTTGCAGTGTTCACTGACAAGTGGTTAGCTAACAGATTTCACAAAAGGCAAGAACAGCATGGTTCTAAGACAAAGGGGGAGAAGAGCTCTCCACAGACTGGTTCCAAACTGGAGGATAAGGGCCAGGGTAATTCCCAAGTGACTTGAAGAAGGAATGGTAATGGTGTGTCCGGGAAGGTGTATCATGAGAAGGGAGGACAGGAAGTCCTAACAGGTCCAAGGTGTTGACTTGCTTGAAGTGCCGCAGGTGCAACAATTCAAGAGGGATCTTCAGGCAAAAGCCCCTTGTAAAACATTACCCTTGATAGCAAGCATTTTATATGTTGGTGAAGGGACCAGAGTGGACCACGGTGAGCTCATCCTAGAAGCTATGAAATCTGGAAGATGGACCAAGATGTTCTCAAGCACATTCATCCGAACAAGATGGGGTCTGTGCAGGAAGTTAGTATCAATGAGAGGAAAGTGCCTGCCTTGAGGGATACTGGAGACTTCCACACTATGGTTGAGGGAAAGTATACCTGAAACCAGAGGAGGCACTCCCCGGTACCAAAGATACAGGTTTCATAGCCAGTTGAGAGAGCATGGAGTATCTGCTTGCCAGGGTTGAGACTGAGCCCACTGGCAAGGCAGTCATGGTTGATGTCGGGGTAAGGGAAAAGAAAGGTGGTGTATGTCTCTTGGGCAATTAGTTTATTGCCCCTGGCTTGGTACCAAGACTGAAAGCTTTTATGGCTTCGACAACATCAGCTTTGTTGACCAGAGCACAGGCTGGATATCAGTCTCTTGAGCAATTACTTGATTGCCCCTGGATTGGTGCTGGTGTGTCCAGGAAGAGGCATCATGAGAAGGGAGAACAGGGAAGTTCTACCAGGTCCAAGGTATTGACTTGCTCCAAGTGCCACAGGGTGTAGCACTTCAAGAGGGATTTTCAGGCAAAAGACTCTCACTAATCAGCACCAGTGATAGCAAGCATTTTACACATAGGTGAAGGGACCCGAGTGGGCCCTGTTGTGCTCATCCTAGAAGTTATGGAATCTGGGAGATGGACCCAGATGCTCTCAAACACATTCATCCTAACAAGATGGGGTTGTGCAGGAAGTTAGTTATCAATGGGAGGAAAGTTCCTGCGGTGAGATACTAGACTTCCACACTATGGTTGAGGGGAAGTATTTCTGAAATCTGAGGAGATACTTCCTGGTACCAAGGATACAGGTTTAATAGCCAGTGGAGAGGGCAGGATGTATCCACTTTCCAGGGTTGAAATTGAGCCCACTGGAAAGGCGGCCATGGTTGATGTTGGGGTAAGGGAAAAGAAAGGTGGTGGATGTTTCTTGGCCAATGACTTGACTGCCCCTGGCTTGGGGCCAAGACTGAAAGCTTTTATGGCTTTGATAACATCAGTTCTGTTCCCAGAGGACAGGCTGAACATCAGTCACAGAGCGGGACTGTAATCATTCCTGATTTGCCAAGACTAGAACAAGGAAGTTTGCATGATGGGCAGACTCGGGGAAGGAATTGGCTCTGGAGATCATTGCTTCTGCTTCAGAGTGAGTAGAGGATTAGGGTGCTGGAGTGTGGGTTGATTCTAGAGCTGAAGGGTTTGCTAGCTGCTGGAGGGTCTACCTGGGAAGATTTCTGCAAGGCACAGGAAGACTACCCTACGCTTGTAGGACTTTGGAAGAAAGCCCAGGAAAGGAGTGGTTTGGAAGCACTAAGTTGGATGGTAGGATATCCTACTTTATAGTGAGCTGCTGAATGCCGAGTGAGGAACTACCAAAAGGTGAGTGGTTCCATTAGTGCACAGAAATTGTTTGTTGTCACTTGCCCATGAAGTTCCCTTGGCAAGCCATTTAATCATTATAAAGACCCAGCAAAGATTTGACACATTGTTCGACTGGCATGGGATGTTCAGAGACACAGAGAGGTTCTGTAGAACATGTCCCGCTTGCCAGATAAGTGGTAACACAGGATGGAGGACAAAGGTACAATTAATGTTGCTACCAGTTATTGGTGTTCTGTATGAGTGGGAAGAATAGAAATAATTGGTCCATTTGAACCCCCTCTCACAATCAGCAACAAGTATATCTTGGTTCTGGTGGATTGTACCACCTGGTACTCAGAAGATGTACCTGTGAGGAGCATGACTGCACAGGTGACAACAAGTTCCCCAAGAAATATTTTCTAGGTTGATTTCCAAGAATGGCAATTTCTGAGTGGGGAACCAATTTCATCTCCTCTTACCTGAGAGAGATGTGGGAGCAAGCTGGTGTTGCATAATACTTCTCTATGGCTTACCTCCCACAAACCAATGGTTTGTTGGAACGGTTGATGAAGACACTGAAGAGCATGATAGGAACTCTGCCGGAGCATGCCAGGAGGAAGTGGAAACCTCTCCTGGCATGCTTCTTGTTTGCCTGAGCGATTCCACAGAAGAGAGTAGGGTTGAGCATCTCTATGGACCCCCAGTGGAGCGGCCACTCACCTTAGTCAGAGAAGGGTGAGAAAAAACCTCAGAGTCTCCAAAGAAGAATGTGGTGGACTAAGTGACTGGCCTCAGGAAACTGATGGCACAATACAGTAGTGAGACAAGGAAAACCTTTAGGCCAACCAAGTGCTGAAGAAGGAGAGTTACAACAAGAAAGCAATACTAACTGAGTATCACGATGGCCTGGAGGTGTTGGTGCTAAAGGCTTTTTGTCCGACGACTTTGGAGGATAAATTGTGTGGGCCTTACAAGGTAGTTGCAAAGATTTCTGGGGTTAACTACTTGGTGTACACAGGTGCTACAGGAAAACCAAGAGGGTGTTCATTACAACGGGCTGAAACTTTAGCTCTGGAAAGACTACATAGTGAATGTCATGGCTATGGCAAAGGAAGTAGAGAAAGACAGTGAGCCTCTTCCTACTTTGCTGCACAGCGACATGAGGGATAGAACTGCAGAAGAGGATCAGCTAGCCCCTGCATTAACGTCAGAGAAGCAGAGAGTATATAGAGGTGTTAGGACAGTTTTCCAATCTCTTCTCGCTGGTTCTATGCAGACACAGGAAAAAGTCTGCCATTAAAGGTAGGATGTACAGAATGTCTGACAGGATTCAGTAATGCATTAGGGCAGAAGTTGACAAAATGATGGACCTGTGTGTTATTGAGAGATATTGTAGTCTGCAGTCTAGTCCTGTGGTGCTACTACCAAAGGAAAGGTCAACTGACTTGCAGTTCTGGGTGGACTACTGTGTCCCTAATGAGGTAACCAAGATGAATGTACATCCAATACCAAGAGCGGATGAGCTTATGGATTGGTTAGGTGCTGCAAAGTATTTGAGCAACTTGGATCTGACCACTGGGTACTGGCAGAATGCTTTGGCACCAGATGCCAAGGCGAAGACTGCATTTTCTATGCCAGAGGTGATACATCAGTTCAAGGTGATGCCCTTTTAGTTGAAGAATGCTCCTGCTACTTTTCAGCCCCTGGTGAACAATTTCCTTGCAGGACTGTTAGAGTTCTGTGTGTGTGGCCTATCTGGATAACATTGCGGTGTTCAGCAATTCATGGCAGGACCACCTGAGACACCTAGGACAGGTGTTGGCTACGATACAGAAGTTGAACTGATCATTAATGTGACCAAGTGTCAGATGTGGCAGTCCTTTGTGATCTACCCTGCGCAAGAGGGGGTAGCAGGGAGATTCACCCGTTGGATGCCAAGGCTCAGTCTGTGATTGAGTGGGAGGTGCTACTATCCAGTCTGGAATGAGGGCCCTTAAAGTATTTGCCAGGTATTAAAGGAACTTTATGGCACACTATGGAACTATAGTTGCCCCCATTGACTGCTTTCACTTCCAAGTAGCAGCCCAGGAATATGATATACACTGAGGCATGTCAGAAAGCATTTGAGGAACTGAAGAAAGTGTTATGCACTACACCTGGACTGAAAACCCCTGACTATAGTCAGCCTTTCATTGTGCAGAGGGGTGCCTCTGACAAGAGAGTTGGAGCTGTGTTAGCTCAACTGGATGACAAAGGTCAAGAGCTTCCCGGTACTCTTTATTAGTTGGACGTTACTACTCAGAAAACATATCTGGGTGGCTACTGAGGAGGAGTGCCATAGTGTGGGCCTTGCATAAGTTCCATCCTTTCTTGTTTGGCACCAAGTTGTGATGCTAATAGATCTTAAGTCACTGAAATGGTTAATGGCTATGAACAGAGAGAATTCCAATTTGTTTGTTCTGCAATCACTAACTCCCTAAATAACTGTGCCCCTCTGAAAGCAGTTAACTCTCAGGAAAGTTCACCATCTGAGAAATGGTACGCGGCAGAGTTAAAATAAAAATAAAAGAAGTGCAAATCACTAGAGAAGACTTGGAGGCACTCCAAAGGCAGTATTTATCGTCAAAATTTAAACAAGAGATGAATAGCTACCCCAAAGCACTGAAAACGGGCAAAAAGGATTACTTTATCAAGAGACTGAAAGAAAATAGCAGTTCTTCCAAAAACCTTTTTAAAATTGTAAAATAACTTTCTCAACCAGCGTGCCTGTCACAGGCAAGCACTCCCTCTGCCATTCACTGTGAAGAAATAGGCTATTTCTTCACTGATAAGATTGACAGTATTTACACAACCTTGGAGAAGCATATCCATTTAGATGAGATACCCTGGGATCAGTTCAACCCCCCAACAGCAGATAGGGCTGAAGTAGGAAATTGTGCATTCTGCTCTGTAGAACAAGTAGAAAAAATGATATTGACAGTTAAGTCTGGATCCCAGTTAGATCCCTGCCCCCATTTTATCTTTGTTCATTTCGCTTCGATATTGAGCCATTTTTTTATGCAAATTTTGCATCTATCTCTGTCTACCACAGAATATCCTGATGACTGGAAGCAAGCATCAATTTTCCCCAAAAAACAGAAAAACGGGTACAGATGTTACAATTCTATCAAATTACTGACCTATTTCATTGCTTCCCTATATGTTGAAAGTTCTAGAAAGGCTAGTCACTCCAAATCCCTAAAATGGTTTAGCTCCTTCTTGCGTAATAGAACTCAGTCAGTGCAGTTGGACACATTTAGGTAATCTCCCTAAACATCCAAATGTGGAGTCCCTCAGGGCTCCTCCTTGAGCCCCATACCCTTCAATGTGTATGTCTCATCCATTGCGAACATTGTCGGGAAATGGGGATTTGAAATCTGTTCCTACACAGATGACACCCAGCTGATAATTTCAATAGGAGTCAGACACCAGAAAACCAGGGAAAATCTTATTAGATGTCTAATGGAGGTGTCAAGTTGGATGAGCGCACATTGCTTAAAAGTGAATGATGAAAAGACAGAAATACTGCTTTTTGACAGAGCTCAGCAGATTTGTGACTCCTCTCTCTTGGTGACCAGCTACCCTAGGCTCATCCCACGAGCCTAAGAAAGTAGCAAGTTCTGATCGACTACTCCTTATCCATGCAACAACAAGTCAATGCTATATACAATAAATGCTTTGGAATACTCAAACTCTTGAGAAAACGTTTCTGCTGGATTCCCGTGAATTTGCACAGAACAATAGTCCTGGCCCTGGTTACGAGTCGATTGAACCACAAGAGTGCACTTTGTGTAGGCACGGCAGATTATTTATTCTCCCTCCTTCAGGTAATCCGAAATGCAGCAGCCAGGCTCATTTGCAAGAAAGATAAATTTAGTTCAGCCTCAGCCTGTTTAAAAACTCTTCACTGGCTGACCATGCGCAAAAGAGCAAATTTTAAAATTCTTTACCAGATCCGTTCTATACTAGAATTCTACAAGACATCTCAGCAATCTCAGATCCCAGAATCTAGCACTAGCCAAAGCAATAAGTATCAAAAACCGTTAGGACAGCGGGTCACTCCTTTTCCTATTTAGCAGCAGCCCACTGGAACTCACTGCCCCTGGAGATAAGCCTTACAGATGACCAAATTACCTTCAGAAATGTTTTTAAAACTTGACTTTTCCAGATTGATCCCTATTATCCCTGTATTACCCCGTCTTTGACATTCAAGCTCTCAGTGATTTCAGCACTATGATATCCCCTCGGGATGGGTTTTGCACTTTACACATTCTGTAAATAAATAAAGGGGTACTTGGCCAAACTGCTCAGGACTCCAAGTAGGTTGGGTCCTTTAGTATACGGGGGACTATAATCACAAGAATCACCAGAGTGAAGAAAATGCACCAAAAGGGGACAAGAAAGGTACAGCACTAGGTGAGATCCTAATCAGAATACAACCCTGTAATTGCAATTAAAATTGAACTGTGTAGTATTCAGTTCTGCTATGTGATCAAAGTACTTTTTTTATTATGAAAGATAAGCACTGGGATGGACATTATGTTATTGTGTCCACTGGTTGACTGTAAAGTTCTAGGCTTGTGCCTTAGAAACGTGTGGCTGCTTACCCTCACTACCCTGAGACTCAACTGCAGAAACAGTTGCAGGTCCAGTTTGCACAACCATAGTGCGACATATTCCAGGACACCAGTGACAAAAGACCAAACCATCCTGAACAGGGCCCAGTAGACCCTAGCCGTCCTAAGCCCCTTGGAAAGGAATTTGTTTGAATGTGAACTGTTGACAGCACATAGAACATATGTAGACACCGGAAAACTGTTACCCAAATAGAAGGCATAAAAGTTATATGGTTCCACTGCTGTAGACAGTCAGTGACACAATGTGTAAGGTACGTGGCAGCGATAAAGAGGACTGTAAAGTGTGAGAAACAGCTAAACATAGTTGAGAAAAAAATTAATGGTGGGGGCTTGCATAGACAGTCACTGAAGGCAAAGCAATTCTTTCAGATCCACAGCTTAAAGAACAGGGAGCAGTCATGTACTTCAGAGGGTGAATGAGGCATGGCTGAATGCCAGCTCCCAGTCTCGACAATAGGAGGTGGGTGTCTGAACCCACAAGTACATAATTAGACATGACCCTCGACACAGGGTAACTGTCTTTGAGAACTGTTAACATATCTCTGTAGATCAAAGTTAAAAGTCACACCCTGAAACAAATCAGCAGCCTACATCCAACGAGGTAGTTCGAAAAGGACACTTCCAGAGACCATACTGAGGTGGGGTGCACTCTGTGGCGTCATGTTACACTGCAAGCAGCAGGAGTTGTGGTAGTGGGGTATAACCGAGGGAAATGCACGAAATGCACCCTGAAGAACCCATAATCTCTGAATAAATTCAGTGGCATGAAGTTGAGAGCCCAGGAACCGCTACAATGCCGACCACCGTGGTTGGACTGGGACAGAAAATAGGCCTGGTCACCAAAATAAAAGTTACCCCCAATTAGTTAATCAGATAGCTAAAACAGTGTCCCCCACATTTGCAAATGGAGGCAGTATTGAACTTGAAAAGAGAGACACTGTTTAGGAGTTTGAGTGGTATGGAAGGCTGCATGCATTTCTAATTGTTGCAGGCAATGTTTGTGGTAATATCAGGGAAATCAACATTAACTTGTGTTGATAATGTCAATAAGTCTGGCTTGAAAGTAATATGAAGAAGCATTAGAAGCAAATAGCATGGGAACAGATATGTATTTGTGTCAAAGAAAAGAACTGTAGAGTAATATTGGTGTAGGTTAAAGCTCAGGTGACAGCTGCACTGTCAAGCCAGACCTAAAAATCTATGTAGGTTAATAACTGCCCTCATCTCACCTGGGCTACTGCCAGATAAAAACAGTATTAATTAGCTCATTATCTCAGACACTTTGCATAGCATTCCAATATCCTGTGTGTCCCTGGAAGTTCAAGGTTAAGTAACTGGATAAATAAACAAAATGATCACAGGTTCTAGAGGGCAATAAATTTTATGCAGAGGCACAAAACCTCTGTGCAATCAAAACATGCACTCCTTGCTCCCAAAATTAGGGCAGAGCCAAAGCAATTCTCCAGTGATGATCACTTGATTATCTGGCGAAAGTTGTGCAATCAAGCTAGATCATAATTACCAGCTCGCTAGCTTATAAAACAGACCCACAAACATCCAAAACAAGCATTTGCAATGCTATGGGTCTTGTGTTTGCTCAAGTTAGAGCTATTAGCATTGTAAATTCCTAGCTGGACTTTTCTTGCCACATAAATTGAAAATGAAAAGTAAAACAGTTGACATAAGCAAGCTAATTCAAAGCACCACGGCCGCTATGAGCATGAGCGCGAAGGAGAGACACAAAAGGAAAATAAGTTTGCTCGCAGTCAAACATATCAGCAAACGTGCAAATATCCATGTAACAGGGTCGATGGCCAAGGCGGTAACAAAATTGCCCCAAGGAGGGACAAACGTAAAGCATTTACCAGTGATAACAAAGGATTTTTTTAAGGCAAGCCCATGAACGAGTGATAGTATGGATGTGCAATGGGAGTGGTTAAAAGCCCACAGATAGATTACAACACATCAGAGTGCTTGTGCGCTCCATCACTGCTGGAACAATCCGAAAGAAATAAACCGAACAAAATATTCTTAGCAAAAGGAATGTAATTGGGATTAGGAAAATTGGAAGTATAATATTGTATGGAGTAAAGAGGAATGCAAGTCAAGAGTACATCCTGAGCAATGTACACCCTGCCACAGCCACTTTGAATGATTCAAACATACCTTTTCTGTAATTTGTCTTTGAAGGCTGCAGTGCCAAATGGCGTTTATATTGTACAAAAAAAAAATGAAATTGCAGGGTATGGAACTAAACAATACAAAAGTACCACTTACATCCTGATGAGCCTCAGTTCAGCCCACAAGTCTCTAACTGCGGGGAGGAACCAGATAAAAAGCAACGAAGTTAGACTTTATTAAATATATTAAAACAGGAAATGGGAAGATCACTCACACGGAGGACACTTTTACAGCCATAGAGGTTTTTATGAAATCATTTACTTTCCTTAAAATGTAATTTGCAGACATAACTGCTATATTCCGAGTTTTAACTGCACAAACATGCAGGGAGCGAACTAATGAGAAGCTACTCCTGCTAGGTATCAAACGCAGAGGAAGAAAGATCTGCACCACTGCACCTTCTCTTGTCAGTGGCAAAAAAACTGCTAGGTCATAAAGCACACTCCAATTAAAAGGCCATGCCCATCATACTGAACCACAACATGCGTGACGTTTTTAACATTCACCACTTTTCAGGGGAACCGGTGACACCACTCTGTCCTAGTTTAACTCTTACTTTTAGACTGAACACTTTTAATTCTCTTTTTTTTTTAACACAGTCATTCGTCACTCGAACAACCGGGTCTGAATTGAAATGCAAACGGCAGCAAATCCTGTTTAGAGGTTAAAGTCCCGATTGCATATTGTCTTTTTATTTAGTTTTATTTCTAAACTCTAATTTGCGTCCAAGCTTTAATATAATTTCGGGTGCTTTTGCCGTGTGTCTTCGGACTCCCTTTGCGTCTTCCCACTTTCCCACGCACTTTGTGGCAGCACAGTATATCCCATTTCAACTTCTAACCCACGTGCATTCCATTCACAATGATTTATAACCCTGAGCTTTCCCTTGTCTCTAAACAACCATCCCCCAGTGTTACTATGTCATGGAGCACCATTAAAATCCTAACTTCAGACACCTAACATCATTTTTTTACACAATTCCAGAAAAGTTTTTGGCCTAAGACTATGAGTCAGAACTTTGGCACGACCAAGAGCTTCTGCTTTCAAAATATCCATCCTCCATCCTAGCAACACCTCTAACTATGCCCAGACTTTGGTACCTATCAAAGCCCTTCGTACATTCCATTCTAGCAGTCAAGTCTCACTTGATGCAGCACTATCACAGCACTTAACTGGCCCTCACCCATGACGCCTACACATGGAGAACACAGAAATAAATATATTTTGCACCTCTACGCGATGAGCATCCCACATTTTACTCTGTGTCCTGCACTTTCAGTTGTCTGTTGCATCTCGCCCACTTAGGGTCTGATTTAGATATTGGCGGACAGGCTACACACTCACAACGGTGACAGATATTCCACTCACCAAAATCTCAATCCCGTAGGAAACAATGGGATTTAAATTTCAGCAAGCAGGATATCCGTCACCATTGTGATGGAGTAACCCATCTGCCAATATCTAAATCAGGCTCTTAATCACAATCAAAGTGAATCAGTCATTATGGCAGGCAGGAAAATTGTGAGGGCCGAGGACTTAAAATCCAGATACACTTCCAAAAGACATACAGACTTTTTGTGACAATCCTTATTACACCTGAGGTTCTCAAATGTGCTACCTGGAAGACCTGGGTGGTTCGCTGTCAGAACCTCCCATGGTTTAAGCCTGTGGAGCGGTGGATGTGTCCATTTTGTTTTTTTAAGACTTTTGTTATCCTTGCTGGGCACACTGCATCAAGAGAGGCAAGTGGGGAAGTGTGTGTGTGTGCGTGGGGTGCAAGTGATGGATGATTGAGTGACCCCTTTCCATTCAAGTCCTGTGGAATTTGGCCAGTGAAGTATTTTCCCTTGCAATGCTATTCCCTAACCAGAGAAGGAGGGTATAATGCCCAACACCACATAGAGGTGGTGGATGGCAGTACATAAGTCTTTCTAGGTCGGTGGAGAGGCATGCTCTTTTAGAAGTCTTGTCCTACTACATTGAAGTATGACTGGTGGTGGATAGAGGATGCACTGGGTAGTGACAGTTATGGAATTCTGTATTTGGGAAGCTGGATGTAGGGGAGGGAAGGAGTGGGTGACTCACTGCAATACTAAGGGTGGGACTCTTACTACAGTGTTTTTGTACTCAGGAGCACTGTGGGGTAGCAATGGGGTCTCCCTCATTTCATTTTATTTTAGCCTGGCATTCCCAGCACAGCCTCTATTTTTATCTTGATAATGGTCGCTACAATAAGAGGCCATATGCCAGCTCTTTTGATACTTGGTGTGGGCCTCATATCTTTAGCAGGTGGTAAAGGAGCAAGGGGTTGTCAAATGTTGCAGAGATAGAGGTGTTGCTGACATTATCTACCTTCAACTTTGTGTCACCTGGGAAGAAGGGGTCTCCCTGGGAGCAGTTGTATGAGGAAGGTTGTGCGGCCTTAAGGCCAATTTAGATCAGGGGAGTCTGGCTTGCTCACTTGGATCTGCACTAGAGGTTGAGGGAGTTGAATTGAAAATCTAGGGGTCCTCTGTTGATTGTAGACTTGTTTTGGCTTCTCACTGTGTTAGACCTGGCATCCTTGGTGTGGTCAACCCTAACATTTTTCCTCTACTTCCCAGGTTGGTGCTGTGTGCTGGACTCTGTTTTTGCTGTTTTTGTTACTCTGGGCAATTTACCACTGCTGACCAGTGCTAAAGTGCAAGTGCTTCCTATCTGAAATTGGATTTTCCATATTTGGCATATCTGATTTACTAGTAAGCCCCTAGTAAATTCCACTAGAGGTGCCCAGGGCCTGTAAATCAAATGCTACTAGTGGGCCTGCAGCGCTGATTGTGCCTCCCACATAAGTTGGCCTATAAACATGACGCAGACCTGCCACTGCAGTGTTTGTGTGTGCAGTTTTAAACTGCCAATTCGACTTGGCAGGTGTACCCACTTGCCAAGCCTAAACCTTGGCTTTTACTACATGTCAGGCACCCCTAAGGTAGGCCCTAGGTAGCCCCAGGGGCAGGGTGCAGCGTATGTTAAAGGTGGGACATGTACTGATGTGTTTTACATGTCCTAACAGTGAAATACTGCCAAATTCGGTTTTCACTGTTGCAAGGCCTTTCTCTCTCATAGGTTGACATGGGGGCTCCCTTTAAATATCCTTAAAGTGCAGTTTCCCTTTAAGAGCAGATCGAAGTATGGAGGTTGAGGTCTCTGAACTCACAATTTAAAAATACATCTTCAAGTGAAGTCAGTTTTTAGATTGTTAGTTTGAAACCGCCACTTTTAGAAAGTGGGCATTTTCTTGCTTTAGCCATTCTGTGACTCTGCTTGTTTGTTGATTCTCTGTCTGGGTCAAACTGACAGTTGGGCAACTTGTGAATCTCCTCTAGACAGTGACACAAAGGAAGCTGGGGTGTACCCTACATATCCTGATGAGCCATCTGGGCTAGAGTGGAGGGAGGAGTGGTCACTTACACCTGAATGGGCTGTGCCTGCCCTCACACAGTGCAGTTTCCAACCCCCTAGTGTGTGTCTGGGGCCAGGCCTGGGAAAGGCAGGATCCTGTAAACAACAGAGACTTTTCTTTGAAGTTGAGCAACTTCAAAGGCAAAAAGGGGTACAAGGACTGGACTCAAAACCTCAAACTTTAGCTTACTTCAAGATCCCTTCAAGGAATCAAGAGGATCCTCAGCCAGGAGAAGTGCTGCCCCTGCCTGTGACTGTGCTTTGTTGGGCTATTTTGCCTGTGAAGGGGGACAAAGGCTGGACTTTGGTATATTCCTGCTTGAGAGGTATCTCCAAGGGCTTGGGCTGAGCTTGCCCCCTGTCCTGAACTCTCAGGGCCATCAGAGACTTCCTCTGACAGCACCTGGACTCAATGCTGAGACTTTGCCCTGCCAAGTGGTGCCCTATCCAGTCTCTGGGCCCTTGAAAGGAGGAGTTGGTGGAAAACCAAGAAAAAACAAGTGTACCGACTTCGGATGACCCCGGACTGATGCCGCTACCAGATTACATGATGCCGCCTGCACATGAAGCCGTGGTCCTTGTTGGAGTGTGACGACCCCGCAGGCCCAACGCCACAGCAGCCCAGCCGAAGTCCATGACTCCATGAGTCCCTAAGTGCTGTGTCCCCAACATCTGTAACACCAGACTTTGTCACACCAAGCTGTGACCGCCAGATATCGAGCCCGCGGGAAGTGCGTGGATCAAGCATTTTGAACCAACGCCACCTCACCTCCACTGTTCCACAGCAAGGACCTGACGCCTCTTTGTGATGCCTTCGCTCCGCAGCACCAGAACCGATGCCACATTGGATCCAACTACGCCATGATCCCCGACTCCGTGCACTGGCTTGTTTCCTCAGTTTCACAAGGTACTGTACCTCCGGGTCCGTGTGACTCCGTGACCAGCACCATTAGCATCAGATTGTTGGGAACAACTCCGTCACAACACCGTAATATCACCAATTCAAAGTATTTGTGTTTCTAAGCGCTATATTGAAGTTTAGTCTTTTAAAAATTCAAACTTTGCTTGTGTGTGTTGGATTTTTGGCGTTTTGTTCAGATAAATATTGGCTATTTCTCTAAACTGGTGGTGAGTCATTTTGTAGTGTTTCCATTGTATAACTGTGTGTGTTGGTACAAATACTTTACACATTGTCTCTGGGATAAGCCTTTTTGTTCATGCCAAGCTACCAAGGGGGTGAGCCAGGGGTTAACCGGGTATGTTTCTCCTTTCCTTGACTAGAGAGAGGGACCTTGTTTGGACGGGGTAACCGGATTGCCAAACAAAGACCCCATTTCTAATACACTGCCTGCGAGATTCTGGATACCAGTGGATGATAATGCTAGGGGGAGCTTGTTGGAGGGATGGGACAGCAGCGCTAGACTGGTGAAGGGTGGGCAAGTCTTTGGGTGGACGAGGACCTGGATGGATGCTTGGCCCTCTATTAGAACCTTATGAAATTTGGATTTAATGTAACACTGCAACTGAACTGTGTCAAGCAAAACAGAGAAGTAGTGAAGCCCAAGTCACTCAAATCACCCATATTTACATAGGACTCCAGGAGGAATTTGGGATCTACCTTGGCTTGGGGCGAGGAGAGTTTGTCTGTCGAAGGTAGAGTTAGTCAGAGGTCATTGGTTATTTCAAGCCCCGCCAACCGGCATCCAAAAGAGCTGCATTGGTTAAAGGTCATATTTTCCTGCCCTCTCAGCACCGTGTGGAGGCAAGGTGTGCTTGTTTGCTAATCAACTAATTTCTACTCACTGCAGAGGGCCACTAACCCATCTCTTCCAAAGGAGATATTTTATTAAGACCACATGGTCCACACATACAGGAGTCCTCCTAGACCCAGTCAGTGGTTCTGCCTCAAGACTATTGGTCTGTGGTTAGTCTTCTGCATTTTGGAGTCCATTGTCTGAAACCACAATCAAACTTACATCTTGAGTGTCTAGTGTGTCCTTGAATTCTTTGTTTGGCTTGCCCTTTAAAGTGACCTCCACCTTTGCCACTGTTTTAGGCATTTTGATAATATGCATTGATCTACTGAATGGGAAAAGGGAGAAGTGTCTATTGAGATAACCGACAATCAAATGGCACCATTTAAAAAGTCATGCAATACCGAGAAAATCCCCCTCCGTCTAAGACCACCCACTCCTCCGAAGCCCCAGATTTTACCAGCTGTAACCTCTTGTATGGCAGTGCTTATAGGGAGGATTGCCCGTGTGATGTAGCAGTCACAGCAGATGTGAACCTTTTTTTAAAAAAATCGGAGGGGACTAGGGTGACACTGGTTTTTCAACGCCACACACCTTCGTTTCATCTATGTGCTCATATCCCTCTCCTCATTCTTAAGATGCTCCACAGTCTCCCTTTTTCCCACATTTGCTTGTCGGACCATTTCAGGACATTCAGCTCCTGTCAAGCCCTTTGGAGTGCAACACCACGGACATATTCCTATTTAATTGCAACTGGTCTTTGCATATCCCAGATTTTTCTAACCATAACACAAACTCTGCAGCGGTCTTACCTTCAATGCATTGGTCTCATGGAACATTCTAATATCCATCAATATGTGTTAAACAGAACATATTAATATTATATAAACTTGCCTATGTTCAGCCCAGCACAGATATTCCTAATAGATGGCTATTATCATGATTCACCACACACAGGCATCCAACAGAACATTTTAACTAAATTCCAAGCTTTCACCCAGTACAGAATGGTAGACCATGTTCAAGGTGCCCCTACCACCTATTAGCATCATGCACAAATCCATAACAGAACACGTAAGGCAGAATATCTTGCACATACAGGCATCACAAACACAGAGAACACATTAGATTGAACACCACACAAATCAGACATGGGGCGGAAAAGTCAGACACCTAACAACAACACTCTTCAGTTATATAATGGGAACATCTACCGGTCTATAAGATGCATAACCAACCGGTAAAGCCTCCTGCCATCTCTCAGGCACCATATCACACATCAACTACTCAATTTATAAGGCCTACACCAAATGAGAAGGGCAAAACATCCATAATACACCATTATAAGCTAAATCTAAGACCAGTGTGTGATGGGCACCTAAAGACATTTGGAACCCATTGAACACTGGATGAGCTAGTGGGCCATACCAAACAGCAATGTCATGAAATAATATAACATCTGTCTCTAACACTCATGCTTTTCAAATACACACTTAGCATCCAGCTCCGCCATCTTGCATGCAAGCATTAGCAGCCTATGTCTTGTTCCGCCTGATATGAACACTAGGCTATGCAAGAGTGCTCTTCTCAACACATCTTTCCAGCTATTCTTGCCACTTCATGTTGAGTCAAGAACCACTAGAGCACATATGTTCTTCATAATGACATCGCACACAATATACATATTTGTCAGGCAAACCAGCGCTCTTACCTTCAAAACATGTCTCCTCTGCATCGGATTACGAGAAAAAGGTAACCGTGCTTTGTTGTCACTCTAGCGGCATCAATCTGCTATTTAATGCAAAGACAATGTGTGGGCACTTGAAGGAGGGTCTATTGCACGTACAGCTCAAGTGCTTAAAAAAAAGTATTTTGATGCAGCTACTTAAAAGTGCACGCTGAGCCGCTGTCTTTTCCTCACAAGAACCACACTAACAGTGCCTGGGAAAGTAAGGGGCTATAAAGAGAAAGTGCTTTCAAACACCTTCTACAACATTCGATGCCACCAAATTCCTAACAAATAGTGGGCAACCGCTCGAGAAATGGCAAAGAATTGATAACAGCACTGATTTGGTTGTCAGAACATCTATGGACCAGATATACCATTTACTGCTCAAAAAATACTAGTTACAATTAGCGTCTAGTATTTTTTTGACTAGTAAGCAACCAGTATTTTTGCGACTAGCAAATAATTTTCTGGGCCGACCTCTGTGCAAAAAGGTGAGTGTGGAAAATTGTGATTCACAGTGGGTCGCAATCCGCCCTAACTCATTAACATGCATGAGGTAGGTCGAAGATTGCAACTCATTCAACCTGGAGGCCATCACAGGAATGGTGGCCTGCTATGATCTGCAGACCATCATGTCTCTGACAGACTTTCAATAAAGTATACCTGATTGCATTTAAAAAGAAAAGTTTTTTTAAATGTTTGTTTGATAGTTAGCAGTGGTGCAATGAAACACTGCCAACACTCCAACAAAGCTTTTTTTTTAACATTCACAAAGGAAAAGGTGTCCTGGGGTACCACTTTCCTTTTGCTAGCGGGGTAACAACCCAACCTGGGGGTCAGTCGCTTTTCAATGTTTTATAGTTACACTTTAGGTCCCAAACCATGATACATATGGATAGGAATCACCAAACTTGTTTTAGGAACTGGGGAAAAAGTTACCAAACCCCAAAATGAGTTCACTACATTGCAACACAGCATTTCAGTATTAGCGGTCTCTGAATTGAGGAGTCTGCGACCACAAAACTGCCTGGACCTATATTCCCAATGCCAGTGATTTAAAATACACAATTGCCAAAGCAATAAGAGAACATTTTTTTAAAGGCACAATGATCCCCCGCCTTAAAAAGCATAAACCAATACGTTTTCACTTGTTCCTACCCGCGGTTTTGAGAAAGGAAGGTTTGGAATATTTTTTTTCCTTCCTCCCCAGTGAGAATGCCCTTGGAACTCCAAAAGAGAATATCTCCACTAAAGCGAAGGCACAGAGAATGTAGAATATCACAAATTTGTTGACAGCATTACTGACTGTACCAAAGGAAAAGAAAAATCTGTTAATCACGTATTTTGGCCACACAGTGAGAGTAAATATGCCCTCATTTCACAGCTGATTATGTGAACTCACACTTGCATTCCACATAAACAGTTCCTTAATGTTAATAGAAATGCCCAAACAAGCTACCAATACGCTGATGCTGTGCAACTGCAAGTGCTTTCTTGTGAACACTGCCTCTTACCATAATGCCAGGTGTGTCTAGAATACTGCATTCAGAGCAGATCAAGACAAGCCAAATCACTGCCAGATTTTCAGGATAGCCACCAACTATGTAAACGAGTTCTATTGATATCGAATGTGTGAAAATGTATCTCACGTGGACATACTGAAAATCTGTCATGGATCTGACTTCCTTGGACTTGTGTTGGACCTGTACGAGCTCAATGTATTGAATGTCATGGACAGTGCATAACTAGAGTACCTCTGTGCCCGTTTTAAACTACACTTGAGAAATAATCTCAACCATACTTGGGATCAGTTAAGTGAGCATCAATGCAAATCAGAGTCATATTGACCTTCCCCGTTAACAATGAGCTTAAAGTACAAGTTACTTACCTTCGGTAATGATATATCTGGTAGAGACATATTCTAGTCGCAGATTCCTTACCTTAGAATTTCCCCAGGCGTCAGACTGGATCTAGAGATTCTTCTTTGAGCAGTACCCCTGCGTGCCATTAGGTGGCATCGGTTGACTCCGCGGGCGTTGTGGTCGCCCTGATGACATTGCGTCACATATAGGTGCCACACTGGCACGCTGACGTCAGTTTCTTTTAACAACTTTCCACACCAGTATCGCGGAGCCATGAAGAACACTGAGAATGGTGCGCCAAAACTAGGGCCCTTAAAGGGAAGTACCTGTCCCTAGAAATCAGTTTGCAGTGCAGGGAGGATTGGCGGGTCGGTAAGGAATCTGCAAATAGAATATGTCTCTACCAGATATATCATTACCGAAGATAGGTAACTTGTACATCTGAGACTTCTAGTTGCAGATTCCTTACCTTAGAAAAGATACCCGACCAATACCATCCCCGGTGGTGGGCTGCGAAGGTCACACCAAAAAGTCCTGCAGGACCGAACGGCCAAACTAGTCGTCTCTGGGGACCTGACTGTCACGGCAGTAATGCTTGGTGAACGTATGTAGGGACACCCATGTTGTTGCCTGGCAGATATCCAGGACAGGAACCCCGCGTGCTAACACTGTGGTAGCAGCAGTTGCTCTGGTTGAATGAGCCCGCAAACCCTCACGGGTTGCTTTTTTGCCAAAGCGTAGCACATCTTGATGCAAAGGACTACCCATCGCGAGATGGTCCTCTTCTGCACCGCCTTCCCTTTCTTCACACCCACATAACCCACAAAGAGTTGATCATCCACCTGTAAATCTTTGGTAAGATCTAGGTAGAACGCCCACGCTCTTTTTGGACCCAGATGGTGGAGTCTCTCCTCCTCATAACAGGGATGTGGAGGTGTGTAAAAAGTAGGCAAGGTGATAGATTGGCCTATGTGAAAAGTCGGTGAACATCTACACCATTTTCCCTTTGAGAGAGGGAAGGAATACATTCAATGTAAGTCGGATTGCCCAGAGCTCCAAAAGGTTAATGTGGAGCCCCAACTCCGCCGGAGACCAGAGGCCTTTGATCTCCGCATCTCCCATGTGGCCGCCCCATCCGAGGAGTGATGCATCTGTCACTATGGCGAGATCTGGTTGGGGAAGGGAGAGGGATCTGCAGTTGACCCAATCTGGATTCGACAACCACCACTGCAGGTCTTTTGCAGTTCTCTCCAAGATCTGAATCATGTCAGAGAGATTTCCCTGATGCTGCGCCCACTGGAACTTCAGGTTACACTGCAGAGTCCACATTTGCCATCTGGCATGTTGGACTGGCAGGAGCCCATGAGGCCCAGCAGCCTCAGAGTCATTCTCACCGAAATCCAGGATAGAGGCTGAAAAATCGGTATCATAGCCCAAATATCCCAGACTCGCTTTTGAGGATGATAAGCCCCAAACTGCACTATATCCAGAACAGCTCTGATGAAAGGGAGCGTCTGAGAGAGAGTCAGGTTTGTTTCAATCTGACTGTATCATCAAAACTGATTTTAAATTACAATTCATTTGAGTGCATACAGCTCACCTCTATCTCATCCCTACCTGATGTTATCACTTATTAAATGCACTAAGGTAACCCAGTGTTGGTCTGTTGGGTAAATAGCCTTACAACACTGAAAATGACTAGGAGTTTTTCACTGCCAGGAAGTGGTCAGAGTACTGGCTGAGCCTCCTCCTCACTTCTTAAATTCCACAAGAAGCTGAAGACCTGGCTTTTCCAGTAATCCCACTAAGGCCTAAGTGTGCCTAGACTCATGGCTGCTCAGTGCCAGGATTCCTTCCTGGGTGATAGTGCGCTCTACAAATCTGCATAACATAACAGGACATGTAAAACTATAGCTCACATGATCTATTTTTTTTTAATTACCATGCAAGCTACCCTGTGAGTCTTTAGTGCCTACCTCAGGGGGGATTTATAAGTATTAAAAAGAAAGGTTTAGGCCTTGCAAAATGTTTATTTTGCCAATGTCGCACTGGCAGTTTAAAACTGCACTACAAGCTGCAGTAGCAGGCTTGAGACATTTTACAAATAAATCTACTTTCTTGGATGGCACAATTATTACTGCAGTCCAGTAGTAGCATTTAATTTACAGTGCCTGGGTACATGCAGTGCCACATACTAGGGAGTTACAAGTAAATGAAATGTATCAATCGGGTGTAGGCAAATTTTACCATGTTTCAGGGAGTGAGTACAAGCACCTTACGACTGGTTAGCATGGGTAAAGTGCACCAAGTTCTAATGCCAACAAAAACGAGTTAGTTCAGCAAAAAACAAGGGATGAAGACAGAAAGTCTGGGGAAATTCCACGCCAAAGATGTGAGATGATCTTTCTGGATGCAGAAAAACAAATAAAGTTATGGATCAAGCTTGAGATATTTTATAGATACTCCCACCTCTGTACAAGCTAAGGAAGGGC
The DNA here is from genome assembly GCF_031143425.1 of Pleurodeles waltl. Taxonomy (NCBI): domain Eukaryota; kingdom Metazoa; phylum Chordata; class Amphibia; order Caudata; family Salamandridae; genus Pleurodeles; species Pleurodeles waltl. The sequence goes on along the minus strand of NC_090440.1, from coordinate 1,723,034,259 downwards.
AGTACTGTACAGGAAACAATGCTTCCTGACAAATTTCTACTATTTCAGGGATACACTTTTAAAAAGAACACAAGCTCTTTTCCTATGTCACTGATGCTTCATTACAATTACTCTAAAGGGAGCAATGTAAAAGCCAAAGCACTGATGTTTCAAGGCATTTTAGCCGAAGCGTACCCCCCAAATTTCGAGCTTTCGAGGTCAATCTTTTCAAAAGGGCATAGCTACTGTATGTGTAAGTGTTTCAAGGGCACTATTTTAAAGATAAATAGTCTTCCTGACAAGTTTCAAGTGTTTAGTGGACCACAATTTAGAGGGAACTACAACCCATTCAAGCCGTTACTGCGTGATAGCAGACAATTGCTTTGAGCGTACTGGTAATTGTAGGATGCACACGAATCCATGATGTGAAGGAGGTAACATGTGGACATTTTGAATCGCTGTTTTTTTAAAGTGCAGGAGGATGCTTTGAGGGGTGAAAATTCACAAGTAGGAGATGAACAAAAGAAGAGTCCCTGCAATGATAAAAGGGGCCCAAAAGACAGAACTCATTTTACCTTATCCAGATGAATTCTGAAAAGGGAACATGAAAGAACTCCAAAAAGGACAGTTCTTGAAAGTGGTGTTTTGAACCATTGAAAGCTAAGCACCTTTATCAACGTTCCTTTTTGGGTTCTGATCAATCTCGCACTTAAGGGCTGATTTACAATTTGGTGAGCAGCTTCCTAGGTTAGTGGAGACTATGACCTCCACTCACATGGAGGAATACTTCACACCACAGTTAGAGATTCCTGCCAGGCAAGCGGTAAGATATCTGTGCCTCATGGTTACCTAGACTGAAGTAACTGAAGCTTTGCTAAAAGTGCCCTTCTCAATGCTCCCAACTTTGCAAAGAATTTAGTTTTTCAGTAACAAATGTCTAAAGAAGGAGTTAACTATAGAAAAACAAAAAAATCATGGCCACAACTGACAGAAGTTTCTGTATGGGTATGTTGATTATTTCTCCTGGTTTTTTTTCGGGATCCAACAAGAAAAATGATACAGCATGTTGGATCAACCATCAAAAATAGTGTAGACATTCTGATGTACAACCTGTGCCGGGTGGGCCATTGGTAAAATAATCTGAAAGCAGGGATAGCTGAGGTTCTGTAGTTGGCAACCTTAGATTTCCCACAACTCTAAACAATGTGGTGGAACTGCTAGTTTCACAGAAAGGTTGTCAACCTGTTTTTTTTTTTGCAGAAGCCTTACATTAACCCAAAATCTGAACGAGATCCCTAATTTCAAAGAGCATCAGATGAGACATATTGTTATGGTAACAGAATCTTCTCAACCATGATATGCTGTATGTAGAACAGAAATGTGTTGGGACTGATGGATGGGGGACATCAGAAACCAAAAACTTTTACTGAACAGAGCACTGCTATTTGAGGTGTTGGAAGATAAAATTATTTTCCCCAAAATTTCCCAAAAGGCATGATAAAAATAAAAAAAACACCAGGTGCCCAAGTTTCAAATTCACAAAAAAATACCAGATCATATCTTCTCCCACTGCTAACTAGAGAAGCCTGAACCAAGTGGGTAAAATATGATCACATTCTCTTTTGATACCTTGGGGATGCACAACTATATTTTGGGCTTCATGTAGTTTGGAAAGCAGCAGTTCAAAACTCACTTCACTCTGGTTCATACTGCACTACACAAACATGCACCACAAGTGCATGAATGAGTGTTAAAAACACAATTTTTTAAATAACCGTAGTTCCCAAGAACAATGGCCACAATACTCAGTTTCTAACACTATGTGGCTGTGCACTGGTCTGATTTATTTAAAGCTAGTGAGTAATGACTCCAACTTGACGTTCAACACAAGGTCAAATATCTCCCCTCTCACTTTCACAACCTCTGAGCATCCTCTGCGTTATTCTCTTCTCTTCCCCTGGACCAGTGCTACCGGCTTCTAACAGTGCTCACTCTTTGAAGCAAGCTATTTTCTGCATCGTATGTTACAACTATCAATAAATGCCGAAACAAACAACACAAATGCCACAAGGCCCTGCCAAAGGCATGCCCCAAGTGTACTAAAGAGAGAGAGAAAGAAAAAAGAAAGCCTGAATAGTTGGCTACTGATTTAAGAAGAAGTAAACAAAACGCCTGCAGGAACATACTGCATCAAAACGTTTTGAGTTTAGGCAAACCGGTTTTGGGTCATCTTTGGGTTCAAGGTCGTAAAGGTTAACTTTAGAATAAGGTAGGCCCAAGGCATCACAATGTTTTATCTTGTCACATATTTGGTAGTGGTTCTGGCAAAGAAATGAGAGATGGAATATCCACTGTTAATTTCAGTTGCTCTTTAACTCTTTATTTTCCTGTAAAGCAGTTTCATTCAATCTCACTCTAGGCTTTCACACGCATTTATTCATTCTTTGTAACTGGTATTGAGGTCCTGGTTCTGGGATCGCCACTGAGGTTTGAGCTGGAGATGACATAAGACTTTAGTCTCGCCTTGAGTTTTAAATATTTCCCTATGTATGCCAGGAGAGAGATACAGAGATAAAGTTATTTTTTTGAAATCTATATATTTGGCTATTATATTTAAGATGAATATATTCTTTATTTCTTTTAAAAAGCACTGCTCCTCCCCGAGGGCTGGCTAAATACTTTACAGAGAAAAGATTCACATGCCAGAGGAGAGAATGTTTAAAAGAAACATTTTGTCAGAGTCGGACGTTATAAGGCAAGTAGAAAGGACTGAGATGGACAAAGACTTCAACACAGACAATAAGGACCATAATCGAGATTCAAGGATGTTTGAAACAAATGTGCTTCAAACATCAGAGACGTCTTTCTTTGACAGAGGAAGATTTTAAGTACCCGTGAAAGGATATGAGATGGGTGTTTTTGCAGCTCACTTGATAGGTAGACCCACAAAATACAAAGTTCTTGTGAAGACTTTTATAGTCCTTCTTGTTTTCAATTTTGATATTTTAAGAGGTAGATTATTAAGCCCACAAGATACCAAGCTTTTTGAGAAGTCGATTGGTGAGCAGGAATCTGTTTTAAGAAGAAGTAAACAAAACGCCTGCAGGAACATACTGCATCAAAACGTTTTGAGTTTAGGCAAACCGATTTTGGTTCATCTTTGGGTTCAAGGTCGTAAAGGTTAACTTTAGAATAAGGTAGGCCCAAGGCATCACAATGTCTTATCTTGTCACATATTTGGTAGTGGTTCTGGCAAAGAAATGAGAGATGGAATATCCACTGTTAATTTCAGTTGTTAATGTCAGGCACAGGACTTTGAAATAAGATGGGCTAATGAAAAAATGCTCTGGGGTTAAGGGGTAGCCAATGAAGCTGCTTGAGGACAAAAGTTACAAGACTGAATTATGTTAAACCAGTTCTGATGCTAGCTACAGATTATAGAGGAGCAGATAAATACGAAATAAGGGAGAAAAATCATTCCAAACCCGAGATTTATTTTGACAAAGAACTCTGTTAGTCTTTGGGACCTTAAGCATCCAACAACAGTCAGTGGATAATCCTCTTTTCCATCTAAACTGAGATTTTTGAGATTCCTGCTGAATTCGGAATTCTCTTTCATCTCACATTGCTGGAACCTCTAAAGGTTTTTTTTTTAATCTGGTTTTGCACTGCAGCCTACACTTTTTTCCTAACTGACTCAAGCGATTATGGTTCAGCCACATACAGATTTATCTTTAAAATGTTCTGCACGTTTCTTGCTTGGAGATTCTCCTGCCTTCCTTCTGTGTTCAAATTCTAATGTATTTTTCCACTTCTGAGGTTTAAGAGTGCAAGAGGGGCTGTTGCGTCTTATCACATGCAGGGCGCCTAGAACTGGAACTCTTTCCTTGAAGGTAAAACAGCACCCAACCTGCTAGTCTTATACTTCTTTAGGAATTTGAAGCCCTTGCCATCCACATATTTATGGAGGAGCACTAATTTATCCAGCTCTACAACAGGTGTGAAGTCTCTGGCTACATGTACGAGTTGGAATTCATAGATTTCCTATTTATCGGGGTTGATTTTTTGGCAGTCTATATCTGGGTTTTTGCAGTCTCAGTTTTTACGGTCTGTATTTTAGGAGTCGGTGTGTTAGTTACGAAAAGAACCACCTGACGACACTAGTTCTGACAAGTATTTTTCATCAACCATTTTATAATGGATTTTCACCAGGCTGACGAAACCAACCTGGTGAATGCCCTTTCTTGATTAAAAACATAAATGTTATTCTAAGTGTTTTTTATTTAATAGTAGTGGTGCGGGTTCCTACTTCAACTCTTTCTTTTGCTTCCTCCCCTTTTAACGGAGGGAACCTTTAAACCCCGTTTACTTTCCTCGTTAATCGTCTATTTCTAGGCAGTGTCTCTACGCCCCGAGTCGAAACCTCCCCTCCGTCTCTCCACATAGCCCACTTCGCCTCTTAGATCCCGGAAGGGTGGTGGAAGGGAAAGGAAGGGTGGTGGAAGTAAGAGGAAGTGTGGTGGAAGTGAGAGGAAGTGTGGTGGAAGTGAGAGGAAGTGTGGTGGAAGTGCGAGGAAGTGTGGTGGAAGTAGGGGTGAGGGAACGGGCACAGCTGGCTTCTGTTCCCAACAAAACGAAAACAAAAACATGCAAGAGTAAGTCCAGCCTCTTTGCCAGGAGAAGAGCAAGTGCAGCACTTTCACCCAGGACAGGGACTAGAACCGAAGAATATTCCAGAGAGGCCAGCGGAGTGAAGTGCGCCGTTAACTGGATGATCGAAGGTAAACTACAGTACTAATAATTGAAAAACCAAAGCTTCTGCCGTTTCGAGTCGAATGTGTTAAACTATAACCGTCCCATCGACTCTCACTAGCCTTACTTACCCCACTAGTATTGCTGGTTCGTGGCAGATAATGTCTAAAACATGAAAAGAACAATTTCAGTCTAATTGAATCATAAACCAAAGGCTGTGACAGCTACCGAGCTGGCTCATGGTCTACAAATCTATTTTTAATACCAACTTTAAGAGAGGGGGAGAAGGGCGACGATCGAAGAAAGAGGAGAGAAGCAGAGTGAGAGCGAGATACAGAGATTAAAAAGGGAAAGACAGAACGAGAAAGAAAGTCACAGAGAGGCAGAGAAATACAGTGAAACAGCAGGCAACAATAACAAAAACAAAAGCGTGAACGAGAATGGAAATAAAAGACAGTTGTGAGCAGGACTGGCAGAGAAACAGAGGAGAAGCAGGCAAGGAGAACGCTAAAACATCTCACTGAGGGAGAGGAACCGAGATAAAGGATGCCAACTGCAACATTTTGCACAGATAAATGTTGCACCAGCGTGAGCCTAATTATTTCGCATAACATTCTTTAGCTGGTAACGACGCCCAGAAAGAGTAATACCAGAACACTGGTGCGAACAGATGGAGCGGTGTTGTTAATTACAGTCACTTAGCTGCATCCGACCCCACGGGACTGTGAGTTATTACGAAGATTCCCCACCGGGGAACGAACGTCGCCACTTTTATTGGAGGAAGGTTCTTTACCGACGAGCACCATTAACAGCCCTGGTGCGAGTCAGCGAGGAGAGAGTAAACAAGGCTCGGGGAGGCACAAGAACTTCACCTGGAGCTATCCAATGCTGGAAATGGCCAGGGCTTAAATAGTTTAAAAAAGATGCAGGAGGCGGGGTGGTCCAAGGTTTTCGTATGGGCCTGCTGAAGGAGATGTTGAACGTAGGGGTAGGCCTCATTTTGATTCCACCACCCTGCACTTCATGCGTATTCATCTCCCTCCTGCAGGTTCTTTTTCCATCCTTCCCTTCTTTGTCACCGTTTTGCCTACTCTCTTTTTCCTGCCTTTCTCTTTCTTGTGTCAAACCCTGATGATGAAAAATAAGCCCCAGTCCCCAAAAAATGAGTGTCGGTGCCCACATCCTGCGACCACCAGCATCAATTAGCAATGGATATTCCGCCACTACTACTAATACTACAGGTCTTAGACTCCCTAAATCAATAATATGAGAAAATTATGGCAAAATGGGGTTTCAGGCCCATCCAGTTCAGCCATTCAGCTTCTTTCAGCCAAAACAACCTTATTGTCATTCCGGCAAAACCACACAGTCGACTTCCCCTGTCTCCAAGTCTCTAAGACTTGCGTGCAAGAATATCAAGGATTTAGCCACACTTGCTTTAGGAAAAGCTGACTAATAGAAGATGGTCATCAGCCATGTTTCAGCTTGAATATATTGTATTGTAAGAATTTGTACCACATGTAATTCAAACTCATTTTTCCCAATGTGTTTCTTCCATTCCATTACAAAGTGTGCCAGGAAGAATAGAGTAAGGGAAGGAGAAAGATAGGAGTAGGAACTGAAGCATGTGTAAAGTAGCCACAACAGAAGTCCAGGGGTTCGGTCGATGAATGGGGTGAGGGCTCTGAGGGTAGATAAGTGGTTGATAGGGCGAGGGAAAAAGATGAGTTTTGTAGGTGTTTTGTGGAAGAAGGGGGCAGGATTTAGAACAGACGAAAAGTTGCCTCAGAAGGTCTAGGCATGAATGGCAAAGCCTCAGTTGTCAACATACAGGAAGATTAGTAAAATATGGGCAACAGAGGAGGACTGGGTCAACTTAGCATGTAATCTTGTTTTAGAGGTCAGTGTAGGTGGGATCAGAAAACAATTTGTTGGCAGGGTCAGAAAGCAATTTGTCGACAAGGCAGATATGAATATCACTGAGTCGAATTTGAGGTTCATCTCATAGGAGAATGCATCAGTTGATGCAGGTACAGGTGGAGCCAAATTAATTATGGTTTATTGTTCTTTGCATCTGCCGACAAAGACATGAACCAGTCTAGGTCAGCAGTCACCACAATGTGTTTAAGAGGCTGTTAAGCAAGATGGGGTGGAAGATCACAGACACACGGGAGAGTTAGTGCAGTGCCTAACTAAATAGGGTTTGATAGTAGCATGGCGTAGATGACAACATGAGTATTAAGTGACTGCTTGTTTCTGATTTATTGAACAATTGCTTGACTTATTTAAATGGAGATAAGCACTTGTTTGCTTTAATAAATGAGACAAATGGCCAGATTTGTAATCTGATAAATGATTTACACCGTCACAAGTGTGACAGGTATCCAGTCTGCCCAATTACAAATGTAGTATCTTGTATGATACGCATAAAAAGGCACAAGGGATATAATATACCTCAGTTTGTGAAGGATTAATCCCTATAGAAAACTCTAAATCAGGCCCAACATGTGATGTGTGTTTCATAACACGGGTGTGTGGTTGTGACATAGGTTGTTAAAAAATGGATTTTGACTTAGCCCGAGGGACTACTTATATACCTAAAATGTATTTTATGCTAAAATCAATTGTTTTTTATTTTGTATTTTCACTGTAGCAAGTTTTTTTTTATTGATTTCATCAAAACTCAAAATGAAAGCCATACCTTTTGGATTTGCCAATGCTTTTCTTAGAAAAAAACAAAAACAAAAAAAAACCTAAACTTTAACCTTGCTCCTATGCCGTACAAACTGTACCACACCTGGGAAGGATGCTGAGGGTGATGAAGATTTTGTAGTCTTGTAGTCTGCATTCTGTCATCCTCCTTTCATTTAATTTCCCCCATCTGTTTTTCTACCTCTCTTTCCCCATTTGTCACCCCTTCTGTTCCTACTCTGACATCCCCATCATGTACTGTGCACTTTCCTACAATCCCCTTGCTCACTATTCTCTCTTCCTTTTACTCTGTGGCTGTACGTCCTACTGTCCAGGTAGTGCCAGAAATAGAAACTATTGTGATTTTTTAAGCATATTATTTCCATTTTACAAACACCTTTATAGGGAACAGTAAGTTTGTAGGTGTTTCTTTGTTGATTTCAACTTTTGAATCAAATTTAGGATTCCCAGCCAGGTCTCGTTCATGTTTATTTGAAGAATATGGTCTTTTTTTGCATTAAAAAAAGTTTTTTACCTTTCTGGTAATCCGCCAGATAGATGTTTATATGGTAATCTGATTGGTGCTCTCCAAATTAGTTTTCCAGTTTCAGTCCAGTTTACAAAACAAGTACAAGATTAAGAGACTATAGCTCATTGGTTAGAATGATGAGTCAGATTGAATGCAGTATAAAAACAGAGTAATGGCCGAGTGAGCGTTAGTCAGTTAGACATGGGAAAAAAAGCAGATTAAAGAGGCTGTCTGTATAAATTTCTGGAAAGACAGACCTCTGTTCAGAGACTAAGAAGCTCATCAGAGCGTGGCAGATGCAGGACACCTACCCTAACCCGCTAGAAGTTCTGTAACCACCATACTGGCAGGTTCCTCACATCTTTTAAAGAAGGGGGGAATCGCCTTATTTTCCGTGCCTCAGGTGGCTCCTCTGTTGGAACCTTGCACTGGTGGCTCATCCACCACGTGGCTGTTAGCAAGTCCTGACCTAAGAGGGGCGGGCCTTGTGGCACTGCTTTCTAACGTTTGCATGTCTGTGGGAAAAAAGGAAATAACCTATGATCTACAGAAAAATGTTCCTCTCCCGGGGGTTTCTTTCATCGAAAGAAAATAAAAATGATGAATTAGATTCCACGAAGTGCCAGCACGTCCGGTGGTACATTTTTAGTGAAAGTGCTCCTGTTATGTGGTAGACAGTGTCAGACAAAACACGTCTGGTGAAAATGTCACATCGAAATAGCAGGGAGCTTTTTAGTAAATGCGCTACCGCGGGACTGGCCCCGAAACCACAGAATGTGGCCTGGAAGTTTGTCCACAAAAGTCAAACCGACCCTAAAAGTCTTTTTTTGCCGGCTTCTGGTCAGTGTGCCCTCTGTCAGAATTAACAGGCCAAGGGAATACGTTGCAGCCATAAATTATGCCTAGGACTGTTTTCTGAAGCAGTTCAAGATGTATGAGAGTCATAATAGAGACTGCTTAACCACGGGGAAACTGCTTACGCGACAGGGAGATTTATGCACAAAAATAATAGACGGAAGACTTCTAACTGCGAGGAACGCTACTGTGGTACTATCCATTTTTTTAGGTACCGAGCTTTCAACAAAAAGGCTGCAAAGACCAGACACCGCCTGCAAAGACTTCCCTGTCGGTTCAGAGGGAGGTCATACTTGAAGGAACAAGGCATACTGGGCACTGTCAAATGAAAAACACAACCAGAATTTAGCTGGGTTTTAAAAAAAAACGAAAAACAGCAATCTTTCTGTAAAAAAAAAAAAACGGAATTAACAAAAGTATTAACATAGGGCAAATTGCCCCTGTCCAGAACAGGCACATTCCCCATGCCTGCAAACTTCGTTATGTCCCTGGGCCCATGTCTTCAGCCATGTGATAACCTCCTCTCTTTCTTCTGCTGGTGTACTAACTGGCCTGAAATCATTGGTGGTGAAATGTCATTGACGAAAGGCAGAGGTTTTGGAGCTCCAATTATCCAGTGTTGCTCAGCTGGCTTCATCAAAGTTTCTCTGTCCTCTTCTCCTTCAATGGGTTCTGCCAACGAAATCAAGAGCAAGGCTTGGAAGTGTATCACATTTTCCTCTGTTTTCTGACCCAAACCCTAGTTTTTAGGCAGAAGGAATCTTTCCTTAAACCTGTTGACTGGTAAGTCTGTCAGGTCTCAGCGCTCTCTGCCCTCTGGTCAACTACCTTCTCCCACTTGCTGCTCTCTGTACTCAGTTTACTGCATGCCAACAACAACAAAACGTATCACTGTAAAGAGACGAGTTGGAGTCCGACCACTTAATGTTTCAGCTCTCTTACCATTTCAGACAGATGATGTATTTTACAAGAATAAAGCAGCAACTCGGTTGATTCCAGTGCAGTGTATTTTAAGAACCTTGACAAGGCTTGGCATGCACTGAAAACATGAAAACAAAACGTCTCTTGATGAAGCAAGTGTATCGGTCGGTGTGACCGCAGAGGCAGTTATTAATCACTATTTAGTTGTCTTGTCATTGGCCGCCTATTTTCAGATCCCTTCAGAGAGGTAAGGGGTCTGGAATGAAAGAAAGCAAGGAGGTCTGCGCACACAGTACTAACAATACCTACATTAGCGACTGACTTTGGGCAGCGTTACCAAGAGGAAAGAGCAGAATTAATGCACTTTGAAAATACAAATGGGAAATAACACTTTGTGGATTTCTATGGATTCATTCCTGCTCAGGACTGTCTACCAGAGAAAGTCAGTCCCACAGATCATTTAAATCTGCATACAAATCTGTGAATCTTTGATCTACTAAAACAAAAATATCAAGTCCAAACGCGGGAACTGACTGAAAATAATTTAAATTAGTAAATTTTAGTACATTTTAGGACAATCCTGGTGAATTCTAAAACGCAGAGACACCATCAAATTCTACAAAGATGAAAGTCTAACAAAAGAAAAAATACTGCAGGCACAAGCACCCTCGGCAGGACTGGATACACAAACTGTCAGTTTCTTTCACTTCCTATGTCTTTGACCTACTGCTGGTACTAGAAGCCTACCATGGTACTGAAGAGGAAGCACTGACAGTCTTAGGCTGGTCTTCTCCACAGCTTTTTGCCTGCCTCCCTCCATTTTCTGACCTTATTTTTACTGGCTTTAGGACTCTGTGCACTTTACCACTGCTAACCAGTGCTAAAGTGCTTGTGCTCTCTCCCCTAAAACATAAGATTGGCTCATACCCAATCAGCATATTTCATTTACTTATAAGATCCTATTAAAGTACACTACACGTACCCAGGGCCTATACATTAAATGCTACTAGTGGGCCTGCAGCTCTGATTGTGCCACCCACCTAAATAGACCCTTAACCATGTATCAGGCCTGCCACTGGAGGTCCTGTGTGCAGTTTTAAACTGCCATGTCCACCTGGCAAGTTCAACCTCTTGCCAGGTCTACATCTTCCATTTTCATACATGTAAGTCACCACTAAGGTAGGCCCTATATGACCCCCAAGGCAGGGTGTAATGTATGTAAAAGGCAGGACATGTACTATTAAGTATTACATGCCATGGTAGTGAAAAACGCCCAAATTCGTCTTTCACTGCTGCTAGGTCTATCTCTCCCATATGGTACCATTGGGGCTACCTTATTACAACTTATAAGTGTAATTCCCAATCTGGAAGAGATAAGCTTATCAAGTTTGCTGTCTCTGAACTTACAATTTAAAATCACAACTTATGGTGAAGCCAGATTTTAAATTGCAGTTCTGAAAATGGCACTTTTAGAAAGTTGGAACTTTCTTACTTTAGCCCTTTGGGGCCTACTGCCTGTCTCCAGTACACGTCTGGGGTGGGGTGACAGTTGAACTTGTGCGTTCCCTCTGTACAGCCAGCTACATTGGAAACTTAGCTGTGACTGACAGGCCATCCACAGCCTGATGGGCCATCCTGGGCAGGATAGTAGTGAGGGGCTGATATTTACACCTGAATGGGTAGTCTCCTGCTACACACAAAGGGCTGCATACCTCCCTGGAATGAGTCTGGAACTAGGGCAGGAAGGGAGGACCTCTGTGCACTTCCAAGGACTTTTCTTGAAGTCTAACCCACTTCAAAGGCAAAACTGGGTATAAGTGCTGGACCTCTGACATCACCAGCTCAATACATTTCTGGACATGTGGATACCCTCCTGTGCTACTACAATGACTGCCAGTCCGCTGAGCTGCCACTCTGCTGCCTGGTGTCCTCTTGCCTGGGGGTTAGGACTGGATTTACATGTGTCCAACCCAGATCCCACAGTGTCTCCAAGGGTCAGCTGAATGGTCTCCTGTTGTCTGAAGTCACAGGAACACAAAAGACTTTAACTCATTCTGCTATAGCACCTGGACTTTCCATGCTGCAAGTCTTGCCCTGCCAAGTGATGCAAACCTAGTCCTGGGCCCTTGGAAGTAGGTATAAAAGTGCTGTTTCAACCAGAACCCCAGCATCTTCAGTGGAACTGGCGCATCTTTGTGTGAATTGGAACCAACACGTTCTCGCCGTTGCATAGAGTGGACATGGTGCATCACCCTCGGAACTGGTACTTTGCCTTTGGAATCGATGCATTGTCTACTGCGGGAGCATAGATCCAATGCGTTGCACTCGGGCTGCAGCAGTGTGGAGAAAACAGACGCATATCGTCCACTGCGTGGCTCAACATTGACATCGCTTTGGCTGCACCTTGCATCTTCGTTGACAGCGACACATCCCGGATCAAGGTACTTTTGTTCAGCGTGCCAAGTGGGTCCTTGTATCTGGCCCGCCTGAGCTTTTGACTTTGCCTCGGTCCAGCGCAACCAGATACCCCATTTAAACACTCTCTGTTTCTAAGCGCTATTTTACTTTTATTCTTTAAAAATTCATATTCCTAACTTATACTTATTAGATTTTTGCTGTTTTGGTCTTGCTGTATTTATTAAATTAAGCTCTATTTTCTAAGAATGCGTGGATTATCTTTGTATGTTGTTTTAACTGTTTTACTGTCTGAAGCATTGCGCAAATAATTTACACATTGCCTCTCATGTTAAGCCTGAGTGCTCTATGCCAAGCTACCTATGGTGTGTTTGCGACTTACCCTGACTAGGATTGTGGTTCCAGCTTGGACAGGATGCATACCTCTGCCACCAGAAACCCAATTTCTAACAAAATGCATTTGACATAACAGATTATAAAGCTCTGCGGAAATGGTGGTTTTCAGCAGAGCCAATCAGACCCTTTTCCTCCATCTGCTGCAGACTCTAATTTCAAGCAACATTTAACCTCCTACTAACTATTCATTGGAAAGGTCCTTATGCTTCAGCTGGGTCAACAAGGCACAAAAACGCATGTCCAAACTTTTGTCCTACCTACTTTGACCGAGTCATGACCAAAAAATGATTTTTTCCTAAGTGGCACCTGTCTATGCTTGGAGGTAGATCTCTAAAGATAGCGAGACAAGTTTTTGGAATGAGTTGCCCAAAAAGCTTATGAGCAAAAAAATGTGTATTCCTTTAAAAGGAAATTGATATAGCACTTACTTCAAAAGTGAGTCATTTGTGGTTTAACAACTTGCTGTGCGGATTTTTTCATTCAAATTTCTACTGTTTTAGCAATTTAATTTCACGTGGCCAAGCGTTTCTGTATTTTTCCTGTTTTTGAGTGTGTTCTCAAGAGTATGTCTTGATTTTTAGCATATTATTTGTGAGTAATGTTACATTTGTTTTGGCCTTGAAGGCGGATGCCTGGTGTTATTTGTAGGTAAATATATAAACTAAGTCAAAAGGTATCCCAGTAATAAAAGAAAATTAAATGAACACGAGAAAGAAACCAAATCCTTGCAAACCAAGTGCTCTTTTACTCTCTTTGGATCTCACACTAGGCTTCGCACACAAACACCACTATGTCAGGGCACATACTGTGGCGTAACAAAGGACCCCGCAGACCCTGCAATGCGGGGTGGGGGGGGGCGAGCTTCAACGGGGGGGAGGGGGCTCCTCAGCACAGTCCACTATGCCAGGGTGAGCGGCCCCTGAATGTGTCAAAGTGGGAGGGCCCTCCTACAAGTACCTTGCTGTGGGGCCACCTTCAATGGGGCCACATTCACCTTATGTGACCTCTGGTCACATAAGAACATTTTTATTCCTAATTCTTCAAATCTTTATTATGAGGTTTATAGTGAGCTGTGAAATGTTAAATTATCTAGCACAAGTGAAAAAAGAAAACTTAAGTAACCCCAAAGATCATCTGGAAACAGAAACAATTTCAACTATTAAAACTATCTGGAAACCACTGTTTGAAACTACTTACACTGAAATTTTACGATCCAGCAGCCAGCCAGAATGCCCAGCATGCCTTTCATGGTGCTCACCACGCCCTCGTCAGGTACAATGACATGTGTTACTGGAATAAAACAAAATAAGTAATTAAAAGTTACAAATTCCAATTAAAACCAGCACCTGCAAACTGTTCCACAATCACTAGTTAACCACAAGTTTCTTCCACTGTTTCTTTTATTTCATAAATATGAAAATTACATAGTTGCCAGACACGAAGAAGTGTTTAAAACATGACCTAGAGGTACGTAATTGCAAGGTTAAATCAAATCAAGTTTATGACAGCTGTTTATTTAAACGACACCTCTTAAGGTCACATAAACCAGTGCAAAACTAATAGTTATGCCAAATGAATGTATTTGTCCAATTAATTCCTTAGCATCTGAATGAATTGAAATATCATGCCTTCACCTTGCTAAAAGGACCAATCAACAATCCAGCAAAGCATGAAACAGACCAACTTATACAGTCAAATTACATGACCTGTTCATTATCCAAATTGAGCTCAAGCTCGGGATCCAATACAAGGCCGGTTTGCATACGGCTGGTCTCTATCTGGGGGTCACATGCAGCCCAAGAAATTACCAGTGAGCTTACTTCAAGAATACAAGCCATCACTCTTTTGTTTTTTCTATGAGGGCCACCTTAAGTGACAAAGGATATGTCCAAATTATGTCCAAACGTGGGTCCCTTGCTCACAGGACTCAAGCTGCACAACACTGAGGGTGGGTGGCCCAACATGGCCAATGTGCTTATGTTCTTTCTCAGAGCCTTGCAGCTCTGAAATAGAGAGGTACTATATCTAATTTTCAAAAAAGATGGACTGGAACGTGGCCCCGAAAGTCAGCAGTGGCTGAGATTAATTCAATGTTTTTACTGATTACATCTTTGTAAGTGCACATGCAAAGCAAGCAAGAATATAATGAAGCTTCTTTTAAATCTCAGGCCTGTGGCCCTGTTTTTTTTTTTGTAAAAGGTGATGCGAAAGTTTGCCTCTCCAAGTTGTATCTCTCAGAGGTGCTAAAGCACTATTAGATCAAACAGTAACAATGTTATTTGCATCTGAGGGAGGCACCAGAGGGCCGAGATCCGGACCGTGGTATTAGCTCGCTCTACATACCGCACTGTACATGTTAGGGTGTCGAGCTTCCCCGGTAGAGTCAGGTGGACACAAATACACGGGGTAAAGAGATGACTGGCAACTGACACAGACCGACTAACGCGGCCCGCCTCTTGACAGGCAAGGGCACCAGGAGACCTGCAGTACACAGAGGGAGGCCGCGCGCCTGTGCTCGCGTGAGTATGGCACAGGACTGTAGCCTGCTGTCAAGCCTGAAGGAAACATGAGGAGCGATTTAAACAGCGAGTAGATCTGCTTCTTACGCCATTGTGCTCTCAATCATCACAGCACATCATGGCACGCAAGAGGCTTTTAAGGACTGTAACTTGGCTGACGCACGGCATGCAATTAACTGACAATGAGCTTAGCTATTAACAGCAGGAGACATATGCCTCCCCAACGACCTGGAAATGCTCCGAGGAACAGTAAATGCTGCGACAGCTCTCGACCTGCTGTGATGGGCCCTTTCTTGAACTACAATGGAAGACTTGACCCTCCTCTGAGGATCAACGCACGAGTGCTCACTGGGGTTGTGGCCCAGTGGACTGCCTTATACTGCAGAGACCGATCGTAGCACCTTCACCCGGACCTTGGCGGATTATTCCAAGGAACAGACATGAGTAATTGCACAGATTACATTGCAGAGGCCTAGAAGTGCTGGGAATGCGAGACTACAGAAATAGTGAGACCTGTGTTTATTCCTGCTTTAACCAATAGCTAAATACTAGCCAAGTAAATGCAAGGAAAGGGGATTTAGGGCGAAACTGGTGTTTGACCCAGAAGAACTACCTGTGCAGTGGAGCAGAAGCACAATGTCAATAGAATCAAAGATCCTATCCGGAGGTCTGAGTTCCAGAGTGAACCAAATGTCAAAAGACTGCTACTCGCCAAGGAGGCAAGCTTGTCGACCACTGAGGGAAAGACTGACAAACACTTCAGATGGAAATGTTGTAGGAAAGGCTAGCTAAACAGGACAGCCACATCAAAATGGCTGAGAGCCGATTTCTGAGATGGAAGATGATAATTCAGTAAGAAATTAGAAACTCAAAATGGAGAAAGTACTATAACTAATCTGAACAAAGGAGGGAAATCTAGCAGCGAGATCTAGGTGGAACAATGCCACATGCTGACATTCCGGAGTCGACGGAAACCAGATGAATGAAGAGGATTGTGGAAACTTTGGTGAACAAACTGATGAAACACATTTTTCAAGTATTTATGTGATTAAGATAGAACACTGTACACTGGAACCCAGGCCTATACCGGGCACTCTAGCACAGCCAATCCTCTCATTGATACTACACTACAAAGATATTGAGGATCATCCTGGGACTTGTGTGGGGAAAAAAGGAGCCGATTGATCAGCGGTCCACAGTGTACCTTTATCCCAATTTTACATAGGGAGTACAGGACGACCTTCACCAAAAAGCAACCAAACAGAAACTGAAACGAATGAACATCCAATATGTCATGTTACACCCTACATTATTAAAATGTACATTCCAATAAGCAAAGAGCAGAAGCAGTTACAGGGCAGGCACTCTCAGTGACATCGACCAGCAGTAAAGGTTACTTGCCAGTCATTAACAGTGGAAGACTTTTGTGGTTTTTCGTTGTTACTTTTGTGTATACTTTTATGTATTGGTTTGTTACTTTCTAGTATAGCTTTCACCTGCTAGATATATGGTATATTCTCTTTAAATGTTCTGTATTAGAATGTATTTGTTCAAAGAAACAATAATCGCTCAGCTGTGAGAGCTGTAGCTTTACTGTGGCTGGAGTTTCTTATTCATCTGCAAAAAACTTCATTTTAGGATCTACCTACGTCCTCCCTGGTGCTCTTCTGAGATTTCCACATTGGCGACAAGCGGCTTCCTACCCCATCAAGAAGAAAATCTAACACTGCTCCACTAAATGTAAAAACTCATTGGACAGCATCTTATCCTCAAGGTAACCATTATATCCTTGGATAACTTTTTAAGCTTTTCTATTCAAAGCACCACATCCTCATGCTGACTCTCAAACGGACTGCAGTCTGTTTATCCTGCCTACGTACTGCTTGATCTCTCTCTTGTCATCACTTGGACGCTATTTACGCATACTTTATCCTTTGTTATTTGCTGGGATAACTTGATAACGTATAATTTGATACTGGCCTGACTTTCTTTAATACAAAATATTGTTTACAACTTCTTTTCCTCACGCCATCCACCATGCACACCGTGAGCCTGAAACATGACTGCGTGCTCTCCGCGAGGCTGAGGATCGGACACACCTTCGTGCATGCTTCGTGCTCACTGCCATCCAAAGGATCTCAGCGCCACAAACCACTCTTCAGACGGAGAGCGTCCTTCACATGGATTTATAAACTATTGCCTGCTTTTCCAGCAGTCATTTATTACTGCTTCACCGATGACTGGATAAACAGCTTCCCTGCTGTTTTTTTTCCTTCTACAAATATTCTCCAGCATCAAATCGTGACTTCATATCCCGCTGACAAGAACAGCATCAAAGGACTTTATTTTTTCTTTCTACTGGCCATTGACATAGAAACAGGACTTTTTCTGCCCACATCAACCCATCATGTTTGCTTAATAACATTTCATTCTTTTCAGGAGGATATTCTGGTACAAGTTTGTGTACCAGATAAACTTATATTTTCTAAAACTGTTCTATACTCTTTAAAAAAAAAAAAAAATTATTTTCTCTTTCTTTTCTTCTGTATCGCCTTTCTTTACCTTCCCTTACATCCCTCATCATCTTTACCATGCAGCACATCACCCCACCTCCTTTCTTTTTATCCACTCCTGGTGATCCACCAATCATTTTGTCAAAATGGAAAAACAATATTTACAAATTATCTCAAGGTATGTGGTCCTAATATTTTCAGCAGAAAGAAAAAGTTATATTCTTATCCAATGTTTAGTGCTGAGAGTCAGGATATATAAGACAATGTACCTGATTTAGTTACTGAAGGTGAAGGTGATAATATAAATGAATTTCATTCAGCCATCAAAAAAACTGTACTTACTTACATTTCCTTCCTAAAGTAGCAGTTATTCTACAAATATTTTATTTTGGGAAAAGGAAACAAGAAGATGATGAAACTGTAGAAGCATTTGGAACCTCACTAAGAAAATGAGTTGCTTTATGTAATTTTGGGGACAATATGAAGGAAAGATCCCGGGACCAATTTATGTTGAAATGCAAAAATGACAAAGTAAGAGAAGACTTATGGGCTAAGAATTACCTATGTCTAGTGGAGGTGTCAACCATAGCCAAACAAATTGAGCTCTCCCTACAATGTATATGTGATTTAAAAAAAAAAAAAAATCTAAAGATAATGAGGCTTCTGTACAAATAAGCACTCATAAGAAAAAAAAATACATAAAAGGGTCCGTTTTAGGTGTGAAAATCCTAAACACCTTTCTAACAGTAAAGATTGTCCAGCATTGAAAGTTACATGTAGATCATCTGGGTAAAAAGGGACATGTTTCCAAGTATTGTATGGCCATACCACATAAAGAGAAAATTAATGAAATTGACATTAAGGAAGATTAATTTGTATGAACGGTTGTCAACAACGTAAAATGTGTCACAAGTGTTAAATGTGATTATCCAGCTGATGTGGTAAGTGTCAATGGGATTTGTGTCTCCATGATGATGGACTCAGGTGTAAAATTATCCCTCGTGTCACCTAAAGATTTCTCACAATTATTTGAAGGGAAGGTTGAACTTGTAGACCATGACATCACTCCTTACAGCCATGGAGGAAAACTCATTGTTTTGGTGGGTTATTTTGTGGCTGATTTTGAGTTTAAAGGGAATCGTGCTAAAGGGAAAGTATATGTCCCAGTGGAAGGGAGCCCCATATTGAGGTGGCCACATCAAAAGCTTTTATGAATATTTCTTAATCCCAACTCAGACCCTCATTTACAAGTCAGAAAAACTGATGCAATGTGTAATTTGTTCTTGAGAGAATTTCTCACTGTGTTTTCGGACAAAGTGGAGTGCATCAAAGGATGCTCGCACCATATAGTGCTTAAAGATAATGCCATTCCCACTGCTTGCAAAGAGAGAAGGATTCCCCTTAGTGTACAAAATGCTCCTGTGGCTGAGCTAGACAGACAAAGATGAGGGCGAAACTCAACCTGTGGAAGAAGCTCAATGGGTGGCTTCAGTGGAAGTGGGGACCAAACCCTCAGGTGACATTTGCTTATGTGCTGATATTAGAAATCTAAACAAGGAAGTGGCAGAGGATACATTTCCTCTACCCAACATCTTAGAAATAAATGAACACTATGATAGGCACTACCAAGGTATTTTCCACCTTATACTTGAGTGGAAAGCCAGGGACAGACGTGTCAACCAGAGCAAAGGACAATACCACTCTAGCACAGCCAAACACTTAATCTGGTTATGTATCCTGGACTGGATGTAAATGGTGGCTGGTTAGGTCACAGATAGTAGTAAGGGGGACACTACATCAACTAATAACAAATTACAAGCTCACAGATATTAGGCATACCAAACACAGGGATCACACTGCATTTGCATCTTACTCATTGGTACAGGACTCATCTACAACAGACATGGTGAGGATCAAAATCATATGTCTGGGAAAATAAACTAAGCACCCTTCCGGAATATACTCAAACATCTCCCCAGTGGTGCTGAAACTCTTGGATACTCCTGGATACTGCTTTAATGGAGAAAAAAAATCAAGGAAGTCAAATCAAGCTTTATTCAGCTAATCGAAAATTGTCACAAAAGCATAACAAATAAAACATCTAATACATACAACAAAAAGCAGCAAGTGTAATACAACATAACATAGAGCATCTAAGTAACCCATGACAGTATATCCAGAAACCCATAAAAACAAATGAATACATGGCAAGCAGAGATCATAGAATCATTACTTTATGATGGTATGACTGATTTTTAAGAATGTCTTACAGCACCACAGAAAAATAAATTCCGGAGAGACTGCAAGAAGTATAAACTGGTCTGCTTGAATAAAACCTTGCATTTTCAGAGCAGGCCTTAAGTAATGCTTAGGTAAATGCTTATAGTGCCTGCAAAAAAAATTACAAAGTGCAACAAGGTCTGGCTGGAAAATTCATCACAGGTGCAAGTTAAAATAGTTGAAGAATCATATTGGCTCAAGGGGATGGATAAAAGTGACCTAATGCTGTCCAGCCAATATCTCATCTAAAGGGTTCTCGCTCAAACATTACTGACCCAGTGAAGGTAAGACCCATAAAATGTGTCTTCACCCAGGTTTTGTTTTGTCTTGGTTAACAATTTTTCAGGGTACAAAATACATACCTGGACTTCAGCAGTCAACTGTTTGATATCATTCTGCCAATCTATCCTACATCTGTAGGTACAGCTCATATTATCCTCAATGATATTCCTATGAAAGCTAGCTTTTTTGTTAGTCCATGCCAATAACCAGAGCTTAAGTGGTGCCAACCTAACGTCATCCATAACCTAGTTAATCCCTGTTGCACCTGGGCCTTTACGCAGGGTCATCCCCAGTCTTTTTGCCTCCTTCCTCCTAATTTTCTGACCAGTTTTTGTTGGTTTCAGGACTCTGGGCACTTTACCACTGATTAAACAGTGCTAAAGTGCATATGATCTTGGTGTAAATTGTATTTTTGATCGGTTTATCCATGATTGGCATATTTGGTTTACTGCCAAGTCCCTAGTAAATTGCACTAGAGGTGCCCAGGGCCTGTAAATCAAATGCTACTAGTGGGCCTGCAGCACTGGTTGTGCCACCCACATTAGTAGTCCTGTAAACATGGCTCCGACCTGTCACTGCAGTGTCTGTGTGTGGAGTTTTAAACTGGCAGTTCGACTTGGCAAGTATACCCACTTGCCAGGCCCAAACCTTCCCTTTTTATACATGTAAGGCCCTAGGTAGCCCCATGGGCAGGGTGCAGTGTATGTTAAAGGTGGGACATGTACTGATGTATTTTACATGTCCCAACAGTGAAATACTGCCGAATTCGTTTTTCACTGTTGTAAGGCCTATCTCTCTCAAAGGTTAACATGGGGGACAGCCTTTAAATATCTTTTAAGTGCAGTTTCCCTTTGGGAGCAGATAGAGAAATGGAGTTTTGGGTGTGTGAGCTCACAATTTAAAAATAAATCTTTTGGTAAAGTTGTTTTTAGATTGTCAGTTTGAAAATGCCACTTTGAGAAAGTGGGCAATTTCTTGCTTAAACCATTCTGTGACTCTGCCTGCTTGTATATTCCCTATCCGGGTCAGACTGACAGTTGGGCTGTTTGTGAATCTCCACTAGACAGTGACACAAAGGGAGCTGGGATGTAGCCTGCATATCCTGATGGGTCATCTGGGCTAGAGTAGAGGGAGAAGTGGTCACTTACACCTGAAAGACTGTGTCTGCCCTCACACCATGCAGTCTCCAACCCCCTAGTGTGTGTCTGGGGCCAGTCCTAGGCAAGGCAGGATCTTGTGAACAACAGAGACTTTCCTTTGAAGTTTGCCTACTTCAAAGGTAGAAAGGGGTATAACCCCAGATTTTCAGATTACTTCTGGACCCAAGAGGAACGTCTTCTACAGAGAAGAGCTGGAGGAGGAGTACTGCCCCTTTGCCTGTGACTGTGCTTTGCTGGGTTGGCCTGCAGTTGCTGTTTCTGCCTGAAAGAGGACAAAGACTGGACTTTGTGGTATATTCCTACTTGTGGAGCGTCACAAAGGGCTTGGATTGAACTTGCCTCCTGTTTGGAAGTCTCAGGGCATTCAAAGACTTCCTCTGCTAGCACCTGGACTCTCAGCTGAGACTCCTACCCTGCCAAGCGGTGCCCTATCCAGTCCCTGGGCCCTTGAAAGGTGAAGCTGGTGAAACAGAGTGAAATCCACGCACTGAGCTGTACAGGGAAGATTTCGATGCCCCACCTGCAACACAGCTGTAAAAACGACACACCACCTGCCCTGCCCTGAGCACCTCTAGTGCACTTTACTAGGGACTTACTAGTAAATCATATATGCCAATCATGGAAAATTCAATTACAAGTACAATTTACACAAGGAACACTTGCACTTTAGCACTGGTCAGCAGTGGTAAAGTGCCCAGAGTACCAAAACCAGCAAAAAAAAGTCCAGCACACAGTCAAAACATAGGAAGCAGAGGCAAAAAAAATGACAGGGGAGACTACGCCAAGAATGCCAGGTCTAACAACAGCCTACGATTCCGACTGTTCAGTGGTGCCTAAGCCTTCTCTAAACATGTACTGAATGGGGGTAATAATGCCTTCAGTATTGATCCAGGTCATAATTCTCTTAAAAACTATGCGTCGCACAAATTTTCCAGAAGAGTCCAAAAAGAAAATTGGACTGGAGCACCCAGGATGTTGCCTGCAGCCTTTTAAAAAAATGGGCAAAACAATTGCAGATTGCCAATAACTAGGTACTTTAGAAGAGACAGCTGAATAAAGAGCATTAGTGTTAATAGGGGCCCAGAACTCAGGCTTAGCCTTATAAAGGGCCCATCAGTACCCCACCTGGACTCAGGGCCTTATTACCAGGACTTCTTCTAAGCAAAACTAAATGTTAAGAGAATTGTGAGAATTCTCACCGTAAATACTTTCTACAGAATTGTTTTTGAAGACGGGTGAAAGAAAATAACACACATATAAAAATAAACGATAAGAGGCACCAATTGGTGCCTGGAGACGGATACTCTTCCAAATTCAAACAAGCCCAGTGGGCGATAATAACAGTTAAGGTTCCACTTGCAGCTTTGTAAAACACTGTAGACATAAGTTAATATACTAGGGGCCAGATGTAGCAAAGGTGTTTACCCATTCTGTGTCTATGGGAAAAAGTGTTCGTACATATGGCCCTAAGCTCCTAGTGAGCGACACCCCAGGAATTCGGGACACCCTCAGTTCTGGTAGGTTTGACACAGTGCCCTCCGCTCAAGAACATCCTGAGGCCTCCCACTTCCCCCATATCTTATAGTATTTCTTTGGGCAACCTCTGGCTTCGTATACAAGTTTTCACGCCGGGCACACCAGTCCATTACTCGTCGCCATCTGGCCAGTGTTGGTGCCTCAGCTGCCTTCCAGTGCGTTATTATATCTCTTTTAGCCACGGGAGGAGCCAAGATGGCGACCGGGATGGAAGCCTAGTGTTTAAGCTCCGTCCCGGACTCGCCAAGTAAATCTTGAAGGGCGCCTCCAGAGCTCCTCCGACCCCCGTGATAAAGAGAGCCGACTCGGGAATACCGGCCGGAGCATGCAGAACCCGGCACCCGAGGAATTTGATGCTGCAGTCCCGAGACCTGCCCCGCAACTGTGAATCGGGCACGAGGCATTTAAACCGGCACCCCCGGGGGAAGTCGGCCGAAGCCCCTCACGGGAAGAGTAATCTTCGTCCGAAAAGCGGAGCACCTGGCCCGCCCGCATAAGGCTGGATCGGCCCTTGTGGACCCCCGAAGGGAGCCTCCTGGAACGTGACATTGCCTCCGGCGCTCTCGAGGTGCGGAGAGGCGCCGGAGTCCGAGGTGAGCGTCCCCTCCTCGGTGGGGGCTGGATTACCTGCCGGGCCCTCCGGTGGTGGGGGCTGATGCGTCCTCAGACGCGCGGGACGCCCGCCGGCTGGGAACAACAGAGTGACTCGGCGCATTGAGGAGGGTAGCGATTTCGGGCTCCAGGAGTGAGCCGAGGCACAAAACAGCTTGGAGACAACAGGCGACCAACACAAAGGTGAGGAGGAAAGAAAAAAAAAAAAAAAGTAAAAATAAAGGCTTGACTCCCGGTCGTGGGAGATACGTGAGGATCGGGTCTGCTCCCCCTCCCCCTCCGACTCGCAGCTGTGTAGGGCGAGAACTGCATAGCTGCTCCTCACACGGAGCGTCGCCCCCCCGTGCTAGCGACCAGCAGAACACTAGAAGAGAGCCCACTGGCCCCGATCCCAAGGGCCAAAAGAAGATATAAGGAGGCTGGTGAGGGCATGCGAAGACAGTGACAAGCCTACCACCCGTGGGCAGAAATAGCTGGCGGCCCTTCACCCTCCTTGTGGGCCACCGGGGCATGTGCAGAAGACTGAAGAGGCGGGCGGGCGGGCCTCCACTGAGAAGCGGACACCGGGGCCCCGGGCGGGTTGCCCGACTCCTCCAGACACTGGCTCCCGCTGTGAACACTGCTGTCCCCAAGCTGGGCTGCATCCACACAAAGTTACAGGTACTCTGCTATACCAAGGAGCAAGCGGCACACCTTCCACAGACAGCCTGAAGCCGGGACTGAGGGTCTGGGTGCCGGCCCCCTCCTGAACGGCATTGCGAACTAACAGGGGCACGTGCTGGATAGCCAGGACAGTGTGTGGGCCCGGCTCGGCTTCCACCCCCCTGAATGGAACCTGGAAAGCAGAAGAGCACATACTGAACTAACAAACGGGGGTAAAAGGGCATTCGGCCGACAGGTCTGTGCGGAGTAACATTTCGCTGCACCCCACCAAATATCAATCGGACTGGCAAAATGGCAGGCAGACCTAAGTCAGGCAAGAATCAAGACAGAAACGCGCACAATGTGGC
This sequence comes from Pleurodeles waltl, assembly GCF_031143425.1. NCBI lineage: Eukaryota > Metazoa > Chordata > Amphibia > Caudata > Salamandridae > Pleurodeles > Pleurodeles waltl. The sequence goes on along the minus strand of NC_090440.1, from coordinate 1,723,009,809 downwards.
AACCAGCGACCAACAGGCAAACCCGTCCCTACAAAGACTAGAAAGTTCGCTCGCATCACAATCCGCACAGCTCGAGAAAGTACTGCAGGCGATCATGGACACTAAAACATCCCTGGAAAGTAGAATTGATGCGGTATCACACGACTTGAACCTACTGAGGGTGGATCACCGCAAGTTGTCGGAGAGAGTGAAAATGACAGAGGAGGGATTGGCCGAACTGACCCCCACGACCCAGGATAACCAAAAACAAATCCAACGTTTGGATGCGGAGCTGAAGGTGCTAAGGAGACGCACGGAGGAGGCGGAGAGTAGATCGCGCCGCTATAACATCCGCTTTCTGGGGTTCCCTGAAAAAATGCAGCAACTCAGCATGGAAATATTTCTAGAACAATGGCTAATTAAGGAAGTATTAAACAGGGCCCCATCCAGGCTCTTCTCGGTTGAAAGGGTGCACAGAATACCAGGCAGACCCCCGCCCCCTGGTCAACCATCCAGACCATTGATCGCCAGATTCTTGAACTATAGGGACCGTGACGCAATTGTACAGCAGTTCCGCAGCAAAGGCCCATTCAACTTCGAGGAAGCAGTTATCAACGCATATCCAGACTTCACTCAGGAGGTGCAAACACAACGGAACTCATATTTTAAAATCAAACAGCACCTGCGTGAACACGACATTAAATACGCCCTGCTGTTCCCAGCTAAATTAAGAGTGGCCACAGAAGATCGAACCCACATATTCACCTCCCCAGAGGATGCCTGGACATGGCTACACGCTAAGGGCCTGGCGCAACCCAGCGAGAGTACAGAAGGTGGAGAGGAATGGACCACACCCGAAACGCTCCAAAAGACGCGCCAGGGGGTCGCCGTCGGCTCAGCAAGTAGCTGAAGAAAGAGCAAAAGTGTTAAAAGAGACCCCCCTACTGACAAAATAATTTTGAAGCAATCAGGGTGACCCCTGAGATTAACTCGGAGTCGGACACTGCCAGCACCGTCTCCACCATAACAGGAGAGCTGAGGGGACCGAAGGTCACCCCCAGAACAGCGGATGAACTTTAATAGCGTACAGACGCACCTCCTCCGCATCAGCATACACGGAAGAGGGGCCGGGTGATGTTGAAGGAGACCCCACTGAACAACGGAGGACACTGGAGAGGGCGCCCTCTCCCAACAACGAGTATCTTTTAATTGTACACACTTTTGCCGGCGGAGGGGGCACTCAGGGAGCCGAAGGGGTAGAGGGGCCCGGGGAGGAGGATTGTACACTCTGGAGGCGCCCAAAAAGTATTTGCAGAGTAATTCTGCGGACAGATGTGTGCCCCTTAAAAAAGCCACATCCGGTTGGTATGTTAATACCACCTCGGATATCCAGATGGATACAGGTTTTTACACATATTAACGTGTTAAGTAGTTTTACACAAGTTATTAGTTGGTTAGGGGAACTAGTTGGGGTGGGTGGGAGTAACAATTCAGTTAAGTCGCACACTACAGTCCCAATCCTAAAACTCGGAACATTGCTGCAGCAGGCATTAATAATAAATAGCCTCAGAGGAAGGGCCGTAGGCCGGAACGCCAGGCAGCAAGATGGAAGACCATGTATAGGCAGGATTACTGAACTCATATGTCACTACACACTAATCAAAAAGGGGATCAATATGACATAGTGACGTGGAATGTGAGGGGCCAGGGAGCTGGGAACAAAAAATCTCGTGTCTATGCGCGCCTCAAGCGACTGGGCATACACATTGCCATTCTGCAAGAGACACATTTACTGGAGTATAGGCAGGATTACTGAACTCATATGTCACTACACACTAATCAAAAAGGGGATCAATATGACATAGTGACGTGGAATGTGAGGGGCCAGGGAGCTGGGAACAAAAAATCTCGTGTCTATGCGCGCCTCAAGCGACTGGGCATACACATTGCCATTCTGCAAGAGACACATTTACTGGAGTCAGATCTACAAGAATTGCGAGGGAAGTGGGGAGGACAGCTGATAGGCACAACATACTCAGCATTCGCAAGGGGTGAAATGATATGGATCGCAGGCGGGGTCCCATTTCAACTGTCGGCACAAAGAATAGACCACGGGGGCAGATATGTGGTGGTGGAAGGCCAGCTGGACGGTAGACAACTCTCTATAATAGGGATATATGCCCCAAATAGCGGTGTATCGGGATTTCTGGACACACTCACCCCCACACTACTGTCGAACCCGTCGACCCCCGGCCATCTGGGGTGGCGACTTCAACAGCACACCGGATGTCACACTTGATAGATCACACGCTCAAGGGGGCACTGCAACGAGTAGGCGCACCACAAGCCCACTGCAGAAGTGGGCAGAGGAAATGAGACTCCACGATGTATGGCGCATGAGGCACCCACAGCAGAGGGAATACTCATTCTACTCTGCCCGCACAAAACATACACCAGAATTGATATAATATGGGGCACCCAGGACATAGGGGAATTGATTAACAGGACAGAATACCTAGCAAAAACACTCTCAGACCACTCCCCATTGAGGGCGACGCTGGTATGGGGCAGGAGACGGCAGTGCATCCCCACCTGGTGACTGCAGGTAGCCGCCCTTTAAGACCAGGCATTCGCAGAAACACTGAACACCACACTGCAGCAGTACTGGGAAATAAACGACTCAACTGCAAACTCACGAGCGGTGGAGTGGGAAGCACACAAAGTGGTGATACGAGGTCACTGCATTTCCACCAGTTGGGGAGTGAGGCACACCCTGCAATCGGAAATTACTAAGCTAGAGAAGGAACTAAGAGCAGCAGAGACAGCAGTCGCCAGGGGGGAGGGTCCCTACACAGTTCTAAAAGCAGTGCGCGTAAAATATAACGAGGCAGACAATAGACTCCGCCGCCATGATTACAACTATCATTTAATGAGACTGCAAACGGAAGGAGACAGGTCGGGGAAAATGTTGGCATGGCTACTGAGGGAAGATCGGCAGCGGCCCCCCATAGGGAGTATCCGGATTGATATACAAACCACGGTCTCCACACAAACCGAGATCAATGAAACATTTAGAGAATACTACGCGAATTTGTATACCAAACGCACCTCGTGTACACTTGCACAGCTCGGGGCCTTCCTGGGGAGCTCGTCGCTGCCGCAACTATCTCAAGCAGACAGGGATACCCTGGATGCTCCTGTCACTGCTGGCGAAATAGATTTAGCCCTAGCACAGATTCCCAAGAATAAAGCACCGGTGATAGACGGCCTTCCGTCAGAGTACTATACCGCTTACTCGTCCCGTTTGAAGCCCCACCTGCTCAAGGTGTTCGAGGAGGCATGGACCAACGAACTGCTGCCTCCATCTCAAAGAGAGGCCATGATAGTGGTACTCCCCAAGCAAGGCCGGGACCCCACAGACGTCAAATCTTACAGACCCCTCTCGCTTTTAAACTCAGACTGTAAAATACTGGGTAAAATACTAGCAAATAGACCAGCCCCCATCACGAACACCCTAATACACGAGGACCAAAATGGATTCATCCCGAAGCGCAACACATTCCACAACATCCGTAGACTCCTAAGTATAATAGGAGATACCCCCCCGGACGCACACGATGACATAGTGTTATCACTTGACATTGAAAAGGTGTTTGACACGCTTGAGTGGGGCTTCCTCCTGTCCACAATGCGGCGAATGGGGATAGGCCCCAACTACATGCGCTGGATTCAGACACTATACTCTAACCCACTAGCCAGAGTAAAAACGGGGGGAGTCATATCAGATAGCTTCCCAATCACCAGGGGCACCAGACGAGGCTGCCCCCTCTCCCCACTATTGTTTGCCATAGCTATGGAACCCTTAGCAACCAAAATACGCTCCATGGAAAGCAGTTGGGGAATAATTAGAAACGGGGTCCATCACGCAATATCACTATACGCTGACGACGCTTTAATATACACCCGCAAAGGGCCTGAGGTGATACCTTCAGTGATGTCGCTACTGGCCGAGTACGGAAGAATATCCGGCCTAGTGGTAAACTGGGAAAAATCGTGTGTGTTCCCATTGGTCAAGTGGCCGTCGGACAGACAGGAAATGGCTCCACCAGGACGCCTGAAATGGTGCTACAATACATTTAAATACCTTGGGGTACATATTTACAACAACACAGAGGACCTCAGAGATGGCAACCTGGGGAGAGCGCTGGCCTCTATGAAGGGATCATTGCGCTTTTGGACCAAACTGCCACTGTCACCTCCTGGCAGGGTGGCGATCACAAACATGCTGATATTACCCAGACTACTATATTTTTTCGCGGCCTTGCCAATTATCATACCCAGAAGTTTTTTCAGGGACCTGAACGCAATGCTAACACAGCTCATATGGGGCGGGGGGAGAGCACGAGTGGCACTGGCCACACTGCAACGTCCGGTGGACGCGGGTGGACTGGGTGCCCCCAACCTTGAACTGTACTATGCGGCAGCTCAGCTGCAGTGGCTACAACTATGGTTCCACAGACCAGAATCGGCTGAGACCACATGGCTACACTCCCGGCTAAAAGGAACCCCACTGCTAACATGGCTCTCAAACAAGCATCCCAAAAGAGGATTAAACAATCCACTGCTCACAGTAGCACATGCTTGCTGGGGGAAATACGTTAAGAAGGGATGCTGGGCACTCCCATACTCCCCGCACATACCACTGGACAGCCTCCCGGGAGGATACCACGCCGCATCACACCAACTGTTGGTATGGTCGGAGGCGGGCATACAGGTGGTGGGAGACTGCTTTGAAGATGGTAAACTAATGACGTTTGAGGTTGTGCAGGCTCTCACTGCAGTGAACTCCGGGCAATTTCGCGCGTACCATGCAATATGCCACGCAATTAAACAAACATGGGGGGCAGGAGTAACAGAACCAGAGATTTCCCCCATAATACGTCACACACTACAGGATGACGCTCAAACAAAAGTAACTTCAGCCTTATATAAGATCCTTAACAAGCCCCTGGAACCTCACCTGGAGAGATCCAAGGAGAGGTGGAACAACGTACTCCCTGACCCGATCCAACCACTGGACTGGCCGAAGCTGCTATGCCACGCCCGGGGTGTGTCGAGAAACCCCAGATTTCGATACACCCAGTTTAATTATATACACCAAACGTACTTGTCCCCAGCCAGAATAAAGCGAATGTTCCCTGAAACTGAGCAGTCATGCCCCAGATGTAAAGCGCAACCGGCACACTTTTACCACATGGTCTGGGAGTGCCCCCAGGTGCAAATGATATGGAACAAGGTGATGGGGGAGGTGTCGGAAATGACTGGCCTCGCGCTGGAAATGGACCCTAGGTCCTGCTTACTGGGGCTGAAGACAAGAGAAAAAAAGCACAAACACTTACACAAATTTGCGGATCTAGCCTGTGTGATGTATAAAAGATTGATTGCAATGCATTGGAAAGCGCCTAGTGCCCCCGAACTAAAAACCTGGTGCACCCTCACGATGCGCTGGGCCCGCAGAGCACCAGGTACTGGAAAAACACGCACGTAACGGTCAACAGCGCACAGGAAGTGATACCTGGGGAACATTGGTAACTAAACTTGAGGCTAAGAATGATGATAAACCCCCATGAAGTGGGAAAGTCGCAAAATATAATGCACCCTGACGAAACTAACTCAGCCACATAAAGACAGGACTACACTTCACCGAACAGAATGCAGACAGCGTGAGCCCCCCCCCCCCCTGCCCCCCCCCCCTCAGCAGCTCACGCATGTCTACAACTGGCCTGCATCCCGCACATAAGCACACCAGAAAACACACGGGGCAAACATGTAAACATTTAAAAAACACCTAGTGCCTCACACCACGTAACCCTTTTAGCAGCGCACGCCCAGTCGGCGCGGCGCTCGGACTCTGTCATAGCAGGACTCCCCCAGCAAGTAAACGAAAGGCCCCACAAAGCGGCGACACACGCCTAAGTATCTAGCTAACACAGCAAGAAATAATACTGAAAGTCATAAATTGGGACGTATGTGTGCAACAAGGGGGGGTCTTAGAAGTTTGAATGTAACTAATCAGAAACGCTTATCCTGTAACAAATATGCCAAAGTCATGTATTATGTATCTGTATTGGAAAAACTAATAAAAAAAAATATATATATATATATCTTTTAGCCACTAGGCATGCCAGACCCAGGAAGGTTCAGTCCGCCCTCCTGAGCCCCACATCTTCCAATGCCCCCAGTAAGAGCGTTATCGGAGCCAGTTCGATCTCACTACCCAGGATCCTCGAGACCTCTCCCACCACAGCCCTCCAGTAAGATGCTATAGATGGACAGGACCACACCATGTGGAAGAAGTCTGCCGCGGGGCCAGAGCAGCGAGGACAGCCGGCCTGGGGCCGGAGGCCCGCTTTGTGTAGTCTGAGTGGTGTGAGGTAGGCCGCGTGGAGAAAGTAGGACTGTAGCAGTCTGAAAATGGACGTCATTGTAAGGTTCCACGGGGCCATGAGTGCCTCTCTCCATTCCCCCTCCTCCACGGGGCCCACCCAGCCCTCCCACTTCCGGCGGGGACCCTCCAGGGGCAGCGCAGTATTGGTCATCAAAGAGCGGTATATCTGCGAACTCCCCCCCCCCCCTTGCCCAGGCTTCCCATCAGCACCTTCGCCTCCATAGGACTATGTTCCGGTACAGTTTCACCACCCTGGATATGTACTGACAGCGCATGGCGGAGTTGCAAGTATCTGTGAAACTGAGTTCTATTTAAAGAGAAGAGTCGTTGGAGCTCCTCGAAGGAGCGTATCCGCGATCCCTCCCAGATGTCTCCCAGTATGGAGATACCGATGGTGTCCCAACCGTGGAATCCCTCCAGCGCCGATGTCTCTGTCAACACTCTGCCTCGCTAGAGTGATGTTTGCTGAGTGAGACGGTTCCACCAACCAGATTTCTTTTGGGCCTCCCGCCATCACAATAGGACCACCCTAGTTATCTTAGGCATTGCTTGGGGATTTGGACACCCATATAGCATATCAAGGATCTGGTTGTAGCCCAGCGCTTGGAGTTCCAGTCAATAGGCTGGATCTGACCAACCCTCTCCCATCCAGTCATTGATCACTAAGCGATGCATGGCGAGATAGTAGAGGTACATATTCGACATTCCTAGACCTCCTTCATAGACGTCCCTTTGGCAGGTGTTTAGAGCCAGCCTTGGGCGGGTACTGCCCCAAAGGAAGAGGCGCGCCATTGTGTCGATCCCTCTGAACCATTTCCGAGGAATTGGGTATGGGTAGTTTTGCAGGAGATAGAGGAGCCTGGGGAGAACCATCATCTTATAGAGTGCTATTCTACTGAGTAGGTTGAGGGGTAGGGTCTGCCATCGCTGGAGGTCCTCTTTGATTCGTAGGGACATCGGAGCAACATTCCACGCCCCTGCCATCTAAGGCAGCAAGAACACCTGCATTCCCAGGTATTTAAGGCTGTTGTGCCTGATTGGGATCTGCTGCTGCCACTCGATGCATTCCCGTGAGGGATGCAGAGGAACCAGCAAGGATTTACTGGGGTTCAGTGTCAGGCCAGATGCCTTGGAAAAGAGGTTAAAAAGTTGCAGGATTCGGGGGCCACACCTGGCAGGGTTCGATAGATATATGAGCACATCATCCGCATATAAGGCCGCGCGGTCCTCAGGTCCCGCAGGCCACGCCCACTCCTCAACCAGGGGTCCACTCTCAGCAGTTTCGCCAAGGGCTCTATTGTGAGAGCGAAAAGCAAGGGGGACAGCGGGCATCCCTGACGGGTACCCCGGCGAATGGGAAATTGGTCTGATATCACACCGTTTACCAAGACTCGAGTCGTTGGGTTGGATTACAGGAGCCTTACAAGGCCGCGGAACTTGGGTCCGAACCCACTGTTCCACAGGACTCGTTCCAAATAGGACCAGTCCACGGTGTCAAAGGCCTTCTCAAAATCTAGTAAGGGAAGAGCCAGGTGGGATTGGGCCAGGTCCCTCCGGTGGGCTAATGCTACGTGCAGATGCCTTATGCAGTATCTTGTGGCTTGGTCGATCGCAGGGGGGAAGCTATTAGTTATATGGGCTTCTTTGTACATGTTCAGTAGGTGGGGGCCTAGGATGTCTCCGCATCTGCTATACAGTTCCGCCAGGAACCCGTCCGGGCCAGGTGTTTTTCCTGACGCTAGTTTGGTTATAGCACTTTTAATCTCCTAGAGAGTTAAGGCGGCGTCTAGATTTTCTCTGGTTACACGCGAGATTCTAGGGAGAGTAATGTCTTCTAGGAGGGGGGGACTCTTGCTCAGCCTTAGGTCGGGGATGGTCTGTGTAAAGACGGGCATAGTAGGCGGCAAAGCACTTCGCAATATCGCCTGGCGACGTGACCAGAGTTCCGGAGTCATACGTTATTTCAGCGATAACTCTGTTGGCCAGCGGTCGTGAGGCCAGCCAGTGCAGGAGTTTTCCATTCTTGTCCCCCAACCATGGACCCGGGCCGCAGAAGCTCGCCAGAGATGTTTTGCCGTCTCCAGCAATAAGTGTCTAATCTCCTCTCTAAGTGCAGTGAGTTGTCTCTGAGCAGTGGACGAAGGAGAGGCCGCGTGGCGGCGTTCAAGTCGCAGCGCCTGAGCTCCAAGTTCCGTTACTTGCACGTTACGTGCCCGTTCGCGTATACGGAGGGGGTGTCTAGCATGTCCCCGCAGTGTCGCCTTGCACGCAGCCCACACTACGCCTGGGGAGTTTACAGATCCAACATTTTGTTCAAAATATTGGGTGAGATGGTCTCGCACCTCCTGGGTGTAGTCATTGTCCTGTAGGTGCCATGCGTTTAGACGCCATATTGGGCACTGTGTTGGATCTGCGCCTCCCAGGCAAATTTGTAGTGGCGCGTGGTCAGAGACTCCACAGGGTAATATTTCTGCCCCGGTGACCCACGTTACGCCCAACGCTGTTCAGGTTTATTCTGGCGTGTGTTAGGTGTGCAGCTGAGGTGTGTGTGTACTGTCTCAACCTGGGGTGCCAGATTCTCCAGTCCTCGCAAAGGCCGAGGATCTCTGCCCATCCATTTAGATTTTCCGCGCGGGAAGAGCGGCTGGTGGATATAGAACCTGACACATCTATTGCAGGGTCAAGAACAGAATTGAAGTCCCCACCTATTAGGGTTGTCCCCTGGGGGAGTCCTGACAGAACTCCTCGAAATGAGAGTAGGAAGTTTTCAAAGGCAGCTGGGGGGGCGTATACACTTACGAGGTTAACTGTTGTTCCTTGTAGGGAGCCAGTCACAACTACAAACCGCCCCTGTGGATCTGAGTGGGTGGCGGTGACCACCATGGGAAGGGTACGATGTAGCAAGATAGCAGATCCCCTAGAGCCCCTTGAGAACCCTGAGTGGTAAACCCTGTCGTACCCTCCCCGCACTAGCATAGGGTATCTGGTGTCGAGTAGGTGAGTCTCTTGTAGGAAGGCCACCGAGGGGGAGTATCTACGAAGCATGGCGAACACCGCTGACCTCTTAATTTTGTCTAGGAGTCCGTTTACATTCAATGAAAGGAATTTTGTCAGTCTGGGGGTTGCGTGGAGCATAGTAATGTGGAAGAGTTTTTGAGGGCCTGTAATTTGGCCCAGTGTCAGCCGTCTCAAACAAGTAAACAATATAAAAGAACCAAAAGGAGACCAAATGTAACTAGAGTCATTTGACCCTGTAGTGATCTTCCCCCCCCCCAACAATCCCCCACCTCATACTTCAAACCCGAAGCATCTGTCGCCCAATATCCCAAATACGGTAACACAGCCAGGTAGGCTGCCGGTGGTGTGGGGTGGTGGACTCCTCCTTTGATACGGATCATTTGCAATTAGTAGTTAGTAGAGCAGGGCTAGTGCCCTTTAGGTGGTAATGTACCTCAGTCCGAGAGTCGCAAGTGATGGGCGCGGGCCTCTGATCCGGGGCCCCACGAAGACCCTAGTCCAATAATGTGGTCACGAGGGGGATGCATCTCGCAGTCATCCAATTGTGAGGGTTTGGCTCAAGCGGTCATTTTCCTCTGCACGGTCAGAATCTCTGGTCCCAGAGTTTTCTACAAGTTCATGAGTTTCGTGCTGGTCGGGATTCTGTGTTTCGGATCCGTTACGTGGGCCGCTGGAGTCTCTCCACCTCCCCCGTCGAGACCTGGTGCGTCCTCGCCCTTCTCGGGTGTCTGTCAGGGGCAAAGGGCCCCATCTCGGGGAACCTCCTGTGAGCCCAGGGGGTCCCCTCCGGGACCCGCTCCCCCCGCGTCAACCAGTCCAAGGCCTCCTCCGGTGTTTCGAAGAAATATGCTTTCTCGCCCATCAGGACCTTTAGGCGCGCCGGGAAGAGGAGCATGTATGAAAGCTGCATTGCCTTGAGTTTTTGTTTTACGTGTTCGTATGATCGGCGTCGGGTCTGAACCTCTCTGGTGTAATCTGGGAATATCATGATTTTTTGGTTGTTCCGGTGGAGGTCGGCGCAGCGCCTGGCTTCCCTAAGGATGTTATCGCGATCTCTAAAGTTCAAGAAGCGGGCGATTATCGGCCTTCTGGGTCCGCCCGGAGAGGGCCGCGGGGCCAGAGCTCTGTGTGCTCGTTCAATGGCAAACCAGGGTGAGAGGGAGTGTTCTGGTATCCACGATTTGATCCATTGTTCTAGGAATTCGGAGGGTTTGTCTTCTTCCGCTCCCTCCGGGAACCCGACCAAATGCAGATTGTTGCATCTGGAGCAGTTCTCGGCATCCTCAGCGCAGCGGTGTAACTCGCCCGTTCGGGTCTGCAACTGGGCCACTTTGGTCTTAAGTTCCGCTAGGTCGTCTTCTGTTTGGGACACCCGGGTCTCAACCTCCGTGATTCGGCCTACTGCGTTTCATAGATCTTGTCTTATTAGTCCCATGTCCTCGCGCACTTCTCCGATTTTAGTTTCTACGGCCAGACTGAAAGGTCTGGATGGCCTGAAGGATTGCATGTACCCCATCCGGAGGAGGAGTTCCGGGGTTTGTGTCTCCTCCAGTCCGGGAGACCGTTGGTGCGGTGAACTGGTCAATCCTCTGCTGGGAGGCCGGTGGTTGCTTGGTGGTTCTGTCTTTGCCCATGGTGACTTGAGGGCCGAAACTGGTGATGCTCCCAACCGGCCGTCTCAGGGCCTCTCCAAGCGTGGGCACCTTCCGGCGAACACTCCAAGCCGAAAGGCAGGATTCTGAGGGGGGGGGGTGGTTTCGGTCAGTGTCACCAAGCTGTTTATCTCTACAGCGCTGTTTCCACACAGGTGACGCACCTGGATCAGGGGCCTATCCGGTCAGAGGCAGCAAGACCTCGGGCAACACTCATTCTTCCAGGTGGTATTTTCTTTGCTTTCACGCCGTTCACGCCTGGGCCGCCACTCTTGGCTGGTTTCGCGGAGGGAGCCCTCAATCCGCTGCATAGTTGTGTCTGCACGCTGATTGACTAAGTTGGGGGGCCCCTTGGCACAGGTTCGGTAAGTTTCAGACTGGGGCCTTTGACTCCCACTGCCCCGTCGGGTCTTCTAGGTTTTCCTGGTGGTGATAGATCTCCCGCGGGCAGGGGGCGCAGAGGCGTCCCCAGCCCGCGCGCACTGATTTCAGTCCCGAATCGGGGCCCAAGACTCACCCAACTCCTTAATTGCTCGGGCCTCGCCGCCTACTCGGTCCGCTCCGTGCGGTCACCAGACGCAGTCCAGCGCCTTCCACTCCGGGCGGCCCGATTCTTCCAGGCGCCGTGCCCCGAGGCCACGGTGGGTATCCCGGGACACGGGAGCCACCCACGCGTCTCAGAAGGCCGCTGGTGTCTCGGGCGGCAGTCCCGGGTGGATGGGTCCCAGGCCCACGGGTCCGGTCGTGGTCGCCACCGCTGCGTTTCCCCGGAGCGTCTCGGACCAGGCGTGTGCGAGACTGCACTGGTCGCCTCTTCCCCCAGGGTTTTTGGCAGCGGGTCACGGACTCGGCCCCTCCGCCGCTCGGCCAGCTCCAGCGGCACAGGTCCGGGTTGTCAGTGGCACCGCGCCATCTTACCGCCGGACCAGGTCCGGCTCAGCACGGGTCTCCGGGCTTCATCAGACCTCGTTCTTCAGGGCGATCCGAACCTCGGCCGGGTATTGGGTCGATCAGGGACAGCCAGCGATGTATGAAAATACAGGATGCTAGAGGCTACTGCGGGCGGATGACGGAATGGCCCAGAGCACTCTTAGAGTGCGACCGCCATTTTGATGCCCGAAGCCATGCCCCCACTTTCTACAGAATTAGGCCCATGGATGGGTTTGAAATGCGACACCCACATGACGGTAGAGATAGTAGTGCCTAAATCATCCTTCGGTCTTGCAAGGGGGTCACCAGAATTAACTATCTCCCAGAAACCTTCTGTATCCTTTAAGCAGGCACTAGTTAATCTGCTCCAGTTATCTGTCTTAATTTCCTGCTTCGTTGCTTTAAGCGTTTGTTTATATAAGGAAATAACACTCCTCTCTCTGGGAGTATTGTAAAGAGCAGACCTTAAACGCTTGTTTGCTCCCTACAAGCACTAGTAAACCAGCTCAGTTCTGTGCTGGGATCGAAAACTGAAGGAATCAAAATATATTTTTTAATATTTCCCCCAGTTTAGTGAAAGCATCCACATAATCCCCTTGTGCCGTAGGTTAAATTAACAATGTATCTAAAAACAAGGTAATGGGAGCCTTGCTGAACGCAGAATCCCAATTGGGGGGTAGGGGGGGTAGGGTGGGGGGGGAATGGGTTGACAGTTGGGGGCCAACTTCCAGGATGCGGCAGCAACGCGGCCAGGAGGCCCGTCCCATGGCAAAACATCACCTGCACCTAGAGGGGCTTTAAGGATGCGCGACTTCCTGCTGCGCGGGAGACTTGCTGAAGGCACACTCCGGGGGAAGCATGACAGTTGGGGGCCGACTTCAAGGACCAGACAGCAACGCGGCCACGAGGCCCGTCCCATGGCACCACGTCACTTGCACCCAGAGGCGCTTTGAGGAGGTGCGACTTCCTGCTGCGCGCGACACGCCTGGGCATGTGCCCCGCGTAGACCAGGCCAAGAGCGGGCCCGTCTTCACCTGTCATCACACAGAGGAGACTGGATTTGGCCCCATCTCTATATACCTGCTCCCATCACAAATTATTTGTGTAAGTTCTATTCTCCTTAATACACTTTGGGCCCTTCACGACTTGGTAAATCCATAATGGGTTCATCCTCGAAGCTCCAAAAAGGAACTATGATTGACTCCTTCCTAACTCGGGCCACAGGAGTGACTGCCAAAGAAATTGACTTGGCTGAGAGGCGGTTATTAATGGGCCCAGGGGAAGGCCCAAGTGATAACCTGAATCTGAGACCCCATAATACTCACTCAATGGAGGTGGCAGTCGGGGATTTACTGATACATTAGTAAAGGTCCCCCAAACAACTAGAGCCTGTGCAGCGGCAGTAAAAAAGAAGCGTCAGATGAAGCAATCAGTGACAAAGGACACCGTGGGAAGTAATGGGGGACCTGGGTGCAAACCAGGCTCAGGTATTGCCCCCATGTATTGTGACTGTACCTTGGACAAATTTAAGTGCACAGTTAAACAGTGTATGGCCCCCTTGTTAGAAAGGCTGCACAAATTGAAGATGTCTGTCCTTACCTTGAACAGGTCAGTACCCGTAGCTACTGCTGCTGGGAAGCCCATTCTGGATGGTAGGATGGTTGGGGGAGCACGTAAGTGATCCTGAGCCCAGGGTAGGGGGCTACTCAACTTTCGGAGCTCTGTCTAACATCTCGTCCAATGCCCCTTTCCCTCAGTCTCATGTTTCTGGGTCATTGGCAGGTAACACCAGTGGTTCCCCATCTTTGGAAGGTGGAGGGGTGTGGGAGGGGGCAATGGTACGCTGTAAGCAAACCGTGGATGGGGTTTTCAGGGATGGTGGTGGGAATGCCACTCACTGCTCAGCTAAGAGATTGCCCTGTTTGAATCTGCCACCCGAATGCTGCCCAAATGGGGCAGTACTAGCAGGAGTCCCCCATCTAGAGACATTCTGGGTTGAGACAACTGAAAATCTGCAAAATAATGTTTGTCACTGACTGAGTCAAAATGCAAATTTTAACTCTATGGAATCGAGGAATATATTATTTATGTGAAGAGTTGACTGGATCGAACCAATGAATAAGTCTCTTGAGGAAGACTGTGTGGTGATTAAGTGTAGAACACATGACATGATGGGGAGGCTGATCCTTACAGCCAGGCAACCATCTAACTTGGGATTGGGCATTAGGATTTTGCCATTAGGATTCTTTTGCAAGCCTTTGTCCTCGCATATTCTTAGGGGCTTTAATCACCTGAGCAGAGACTAGCACCAAGTTCTATCCCTACAAGGAATAGATTTTCTCCTTTGTCCGAGTTGGGTGAAAATGATTGACACTGTGCCCATGGGGGTTTCAGCTGGAGTTAAATATGATGATGGCCGCCCACTGGTGGGAAACACTATATGCACAGGTAGCAAACTTTTTTTCCTCTCTAACCCCCAATGGGCTATGTTTAACTCCCAGTTTGATATTATACAGCTCCAAGAAACATGGGCATAGGAGCTGTTCTCTGTGGGAGGGGTTCGAGACTTATGCTGTCCTGGCAACCCCTTCTCCAGGTCCAAGAGCTAGGGGAGGCATGGCCAACTTATTCAGAGTTACCACACAGTTACGAGTTGTACCGATTCCTCTTGAGCACAGTGGAATATAGATTCTATGGGTTGTTCCTTCTGCAGATTTTCACTTTTTTGTCACAACTTTTTATAATTCTGTGTGTAAAACAGAATGCCAGATCAGGACCCTATTTCAAGCATTATCAATCTTGGAGGAAAGAGCTGGCTGTTTTAATGTTCTCTTAGCGGGGTACTTTAATGTTAAATTAGGCACGAACCCTACTGTCACAGATTATTTTTCTATGGGACACGGGGCATTGAATGGGGTGCCTCCTGACCCTAGAGGTAGGCAGCTGATCAACGCACTGGGGCGGGGTGGCTTATGTAATATGCTGGAGAAGGTGGCTACCTGTGACCTATATAGAACTACATTTGTAGGGTGCGGGAAGGGGGCTATAATTGATTATATTTTTACCTCCTCAAGTTTTGGAGATTTTTTTCACCAGGAGGCAGGTTCATGGTTCACTGCAGAGTGACCACAACGCCAGTGAGTGGTAATCCCCGTTCCCAGCCCTCAAACTGAGGCTTCACGAGTGACTGGGCTGATCTCAAAGGATCAGGATAGAGGCTTAGCTGGCATAAAGTCCTGATTCCTACTCTATTGGTAGGGGTTGTTAAACACTGCAGGAATGTGATTTTTAGCTCTCTACTGTTGTATGAGGCTCCGCGGGCTGCCATCTTGGCAGATTTCCAGTTGCTGAACAGTACCCTTAGATCCATTTTGTTGGATTTATCAGGACCCGCAAGGGACCCCAAAGAGGAGTGGTTTGATCAAAATTGCAGAAGTGCACGCTAGCGACTGCCTAAAGCCCTTAAGGTCAAACCTAGGGATCACCAGTCTATCAGTTTAGGTATGGCTACCTACAAAGAGGCAATTAGAAAAATAAAGCAATGCCTAAAGGAAAAGAGGTGGAAGCACCTATTGGGCGCTTGTAAGCTAGGGTATGTGAGGAGCTTCTGGAAGATAGTGAATGGTAAACCTGCATATCATGTTTCCCCTGTGAGCCTAGGGACAAATATACCTGCCCAAAAATGGTTTGTTTATTTTGAGGGGATTTAATCCTTGCATAGCATGGAACAACTGGCAGAGGAGGAAGATGTAGTGTCTTTCGCCTTGGGTTTAAACTTTAATTTGGAGGAGGTTCAACAGGCTATTATGAGTTTTTCCTCTAACAATACCCCTGGCTCAGATGGCGTCCCTATGGATCTAAAGAAAGAGAATAGTAGCTTGTGGGCCTGCTGCAGTCTAATGTACTTAATGCTCCAACGCAAAATGGTATCCCTAATTCCTGGAAGTCAGCTCTTGTAGTCCAGGTTTTTAAAAAAGGCTGCAGGCAAGAACCAGGCTGCTGTTGCCCTACTTCTCTACTAGACTCCACGGTTAAGGTAGTGGGGTGTATTGCTCTTCTTAGTATTGAAGAATGGATTCAAGCAAATGACATTCTTTATCTAGCTCAGTATGGATTTAGAGAGGGTAAGGGAACGATGGAACAGTGACTGAACCTCAACTTACTGGTGGGCAAATATCTGGTGGCAAACAAGGGAGCTATGTATCTGGCATTTATGGAACTTAGCTGTGCTTTTGATGGGGTTAACCGTTCGAAGCTGTGGTCAATTCTGGAGGGTCTTGGGCTACCACAACCACTGATAAACTTTCTTTGGGCTTTACATACAGGTGTAAATGCCGCTGTAAGATTTGGTATGGCACGGGAGTGTTCTAATGCCTTTAAACTGTCAAGGGGCGTTAGGCAGGAGTGTATCTTGGTGCCAATTTTATTTTTATTATATATTAATGGCCTGAATTCATACCTGACTACCAAGGGCAAAGATTATTTGAAAGTTAAAAACATTCCGGTCCCTTCCCTACTATACACCAATGATGTGGTTATACTTTTCCGTATGATAAGCAGCCTTAAAGCTTTGGTGGATTTATTTGTTGATTTTATGGGTGATTTAGAAATGGATGTTAATACCTCAAAAATGCACTTTATGATCTGTGCAAAGCGGAATCCGAAACTTAGACCCATTACAATCAAGGGGCAGGCGTTATCAAGGGCGACCTCTTTTTCTTACTTAGGGGGTTATGTTTTACCAGCATTGCAGTTGGACTCCATGTCTTGATAATCGATGCATGCGTTTCGACCAGTTTTGTGGGGCTCTCTTTAGATTTGCCCGGATGGTTGGGAGCAAACCTGTCTTACCACTGGTGCAGATATATAAAATTAAGTGATTACCTGTACTACGGTATGGTGCAGAAATTTGGGGGTATTGTAACTGCAAGGCTATTGTTTCTGCAGAAAATTATTGGGGGTGGGCCCCGCTAGTCCGAGTCTGTTTATGCATGCAGAGCTGGGCTTGGATTTTGCAAAAAGAAGATTATGTTAAATTGCCCCCTTGATGCTGTGGATAGCAATATGGAGTGGGGGGTGCACCGCATTTAACAAGGAGGTTATTGAGGACTACCTTGGTTGCGAGTTAGGCCATAAAATTCTGTGGCTGAACTACATCAGTTCTCTAACCCTGTCACTGGGGCGCCCTGAATTATTTTATAACCCAGAACTGCTAAAACGGGCAGACAGAAAGCTTGTGAAGGAGTTATTTCTTGAGCAAACTAGAGAGAACAGAGAAAATCTGGCCCTGGCTAACCACCCAGTTGGGGCTTTGCTGCTTTTCAACACGACCCCTGGCCCGGAACCTTATCTTTCCTTCATTAGAAGTCCATGGGAGAGACTCCTTCTCACCAGGTTCAGATCACGTTCTGTCCGATACAGCCTATGTTTTCCCCCCAGAGAATACGACCCATTTACAATTAAGGTCTGTCCTTGTAACAGTGTTTCGCTTCAGACTCTAGAACACTTGGTATTGTTCTGTAGCTATTATGATCCATATAGAAGAAGGTTTCTGCTGCCTGTTCTTAAAGCCAAAGGTTTCTATCAGTACCGACCCGCCTTTATATATTTACAAAGGATGAATGAACCTACTCTTGCCTGGCGGTTTCCAGTTTTTTGAAGAGTGCAGTCTGCTGGAACAAGATCATGAATTTTGGGTTTTAACCGTTTTAGGTTTTTTACAGTATAATGTATATATATAGTTTTTTAATTGTGCCTATGTACCTTTGGTATTGATGAGATAGTGGTTTTGAAGCTCGTGCTTTTATTTTTTATACGATTTGTAAATGTTTGTTATAATTGCGTGCTTTTATGATTTTTTTAATTTTTATAATGGAAATAAAGGTTTTTTCAATCAAAAATCAAAGGTAATGTCAGAGCTAACCAGCTCTATTACTAAATAATTACAGTCGACAGCCCGCCACTTAAGGAGGCGCCTTTATATAAGGCCCTAGCACCTATAGAGCCTGTATAGTTAGTTCGGTACTCTGTATATCAGAGTGTTGGGATTGGGATAACTAGCACAATTCTCTACTGCACCTTCCCCCAATAATCAGGAGCAGAAAAGAAGAGATAAACATATAATTAATTGTGCTGCCCCTACCCAGTCCAAAGAAGTTAGGCATTCGGCTAACCTCGCCCCCTGTGAATTCAATGTAATTCACACACTCAAAATCTAGTAAAATCCTATATAATATTTCCCCACTAACATCCATACTCTTCTGGTGATAAAACTCATTCTTGAGAGACAGGGTTAATACCAAGAATAATTCTAAAACAATTATGTACCATAGAACATCTGTATCTGAGAATGATAATGACATTAATCAGAGTCACAGCACTGCTGGCTTTCTCTGTTTGATTAACTGCATTATAAAAATTGATTAAAAAGTAGTTAAAGGTATAACAGTGCACAATCCAAACAATCTGACTAACAGAAGGTGTAAGCTTAATCGGGAAAACCTTGGAAAATAATGTGGAGCGCGGAAGTAGAGGCAACCTTCCCCTTAGTGTGCCAGACTGGGAGGGAACAGCTAGCAAGCAAAAGCTAAGAAAGCCCTTCCACGCAATGCCATTCAAGGTCCAGGTTTCTTGGAAGATCATAACAACAAAGTTGTCTATGTAATCTGTATAATCCCTATTAGAAAGTTCAGCAGCATCCCCAGCAATATCCCAACATACAAGGTCAGCAGAAGAGGACTTTGAGGCCATTCCCCATTGCTTGTCGCTCTCATGCAACAGTCCTTGGCCCTTACTTGTACTAAGCTATCTGTGGAGCAAGATTTGTGTGTAGTCAGTCCCTCTCAGATAAGCCTGATAGTGGCGGAAAGCGCCTGTAAACCCTGACAGGCTCTGAATGCCGTCTCCATCTCTCTGTGAGGGAGGCCACCAGGGACTATGGGTGGAGGTTGATTAAAGAAGCCACTAATTTTCAACCCTGGATGTGGGCTAAACCCACTCTGGCTTAGAATGTAATGTGCCAGGTCAGGATGCCTACAGTTAATGATTACACAATCCCCATGGAAACTCTTCTTAGCGGAGCTAATTCACTCGTATCTTCTTACCGACATAATATCTGACCAAGTCCCTAATGTTAAAGTTGGCGTGTTCAGTGAGCCAATGGCACACTTTATTCTTTAATTGAGCAGTTGTCTCAGATGCACCAGGGCTCTGTGGTAGTGGGGGAGGGAGGAGTAGGCAGTTTGATCACTTCTTTCTCTAGCACACCTATACATTCAGTTAATGGGCTGATACAGGTCTCAATCATAGACCTTTATTTGACAAACAACACATCCCAGTACTCCTGGCACTGGGTAGACTACTCAGTGTTGGCTTGCTTGTGTTTGAAGCTTGAAAATTAGAAAATTGTGACTGGGGTTCCTCATGCTTCACTTTCCTCTTGGCTGGTGGCCTAACATCTGCCCTGCTACCATCTACAATGGGTGTGCTATCACAGTGAGTGTTTGAAATGCAGGAAACAAAAGGCCCAGTATTGGTGCAGGGGTTCAGAGCAGATGCGGAAGCCTGACATCCACTGATTTACGATTTGGATGGGGTGGTCCCTTGGGCATCTAATGTGAAATGAACAAATGACAATTTGACTAGGTCCAGGTCAATCATCTCTCAGCAAGATCTATTTCTTTAGTAATTACCACTACAGCATGGGCAAGAAAGGATTCCAGTGTGCTGCTGTGAGAGTCCATGGGCTTGTTTGAGCATACAGCTTCCCCCCCACCACCCCCCTTGTTCGAACCAAGAAAGCCAAGGTTTCACTACAAAGTAGGATCACTGCCTCAAACAAAGAAGAAATTGAGAAAAACAAGACTTGCACATGAGAAGGCTCACACAGAAGAGGTACCAGAACTCTCAGTGGAGGGCAGGGTCTATGTCCCCATCTCAATTGTGCATGACACTAACAATCGTTTACAAGAGACAGGCCACACAGTTGAAATCACAGTATCTAGAGGAGTGACCCAGCCAAGCCTCAATCTGCCCTCTACGGGTGCAGTCTGCCATGACCCATTCCACTGGGAAATGAAATCGTTTATACAGTGCAGTGCAATTAGGAGCCCTTCCTCCTGCCCAGGGCCCAGTAAATTATGGGCAGTGGAGTCCCCCACACAACAGTATATATCCTGTGCTGCAGAAAGATAAAAGTGCTTATGAAGCACAATGCAAGTAGGAGCCCCTTCTCCTCCTACTCAGGGCTTATTGAATTAAGGGCAATGGAGTACCTCCACAACAGCAAACGTCCCATGCTATTGGGAGATTAAAGCACTTATGAGCACTCCTCCTACTCAGTGAATTATGAGCAATGAAGTCCCCCACACAACAGCAATCGTAAGGGCAGTCATTGAAGAGTATATCAAGAAACAATATGAGTTCAATAGAAAGGCACTCAATACTTTTGGAGGCTTTCAAAGTTTTGATACGTAGGAAATTTATACCACAAATCTCACGAGGACCAAGATCCATTTGCTTACACCAACTCAGAACTCACTCAGGTATCTTAAAATGATACATGAAACCAAAGGAGATGCCACACTGATCAATATTCAAGAAAAGCTAAACAGACAGAGAGATTAGAGACCTGAAAAATATGCTACTACAAGGGCTAAAATTAAGGGTATGGTTGACACGATCAGACTGATCAGGCCCAGTGAGCACTGGCAGACATTGTACAGAAAATAAGGAGAGATATGCCCTGGAGAACATCTCTATGGAGTCTGTGACATACTACATAGACTTTTATTCCTTTTGCTGAGGAAACAGTGCACAAGATGTTAAAGGCTACTTAGAGAGAGGGAGACCCTGGTGCTGCTAGAAAGAACAGATATAGTGTACTTGTGAGCCACCTTAAGTATGAATGAAATTAAGTTAGCAGCAAAAAGCAAGAGTAGTGACTATGCTCTAGGCAGTGATGGCATACCCTTGGACTTCTATCAGTATCCAGATATACTTGTGCCATCCCCTGATTTAAACAAGTGCTTATTGTCACTCTATTGAAATTAGACACGATCCAAAAGACAAACAAATTGCTGCTGTACCTGCCATATTCAATCATTCCAGATCACTCTGAATTTATCCTGGGTAGACCTAAAACCTGTAATCTACATATCCTGTTCGCATTTATTCAAAGGTTCTGCCTAGAGCTAAGTGCGGCTGTTATCTTTCTTGACGTGGCCAAAGTATTTGATTTGACTGAGTGCACCTGTTTATTTACTGTACTAGGTGGGATTTGGATGGTATTCCTTACTTGAATCAGATGGGTATACATGGGCCCTGTGGATAAAATTAGATTGAACAGATTCTCATTCAACACACCCTTGTTGACTAGGGGAGCAACGCAGAGTTGCACAATAACACCTATATTATTTGCCGTGGTAATGAACTGCTTTCCAGATTCTTAAGAGACCGCTTTTCAACCAGAGGGTGTGCTAGAAATCGTGTCTTTGGTTGGCAGTCAGGTTGCCCCCTGTCCAAGCAAGGATCCTCACTCTAGTCAGCGTAAAGGAGAATCACACTCAGTTAACCCCTGCACACCCCCTTGGTAGCTTGGCACAAACACTGCCAAAATGACAAGACAGGTTTAGAAAAATAGTCAATATTTTATCTAAATAAACACGACCAAATACAATAAAAATCTACAATATACCATTAAAAATATGATCCTAGCACTTAAAAACACCAAAATAGTGCCTAGGGACACAAATGCTGCAATTTGAAAAGTGTCGTTGTTTTCCTACAATGCAACACCACTGGTGCTATTTATGGAGTGGTACAAACCCCCAGGTAAAGTACATAGTAAAACAAGTAGAAATCAGGCCGGTGCATGGAGTCGGGGAGCGAGATGTCGCTGGATCTGATGCGGTGTCGGTTCTGGTGCTACGGGGCAGAGGAGCAGTGGAGTCAAGAAGAGGCGTCAGGTCCTTACTGCAGAGCACTGGAGGTAAGGCGATGTCGGTTGCAGGGTGTTGGTCTCTTGGTTCCAGCAGAGAGGAAGTCCGGCAAAGTCACGATGCTACTGGGTGACCTCACGGGTTTGCGATGACGTCATAGGGCCGCAGTCGCTGCAATGGAGTCGGATGTCACGGATGTCAGACTTACAACACTCTGGTCTCAGCAAAGTTGTGCGGGAACAGTGGCTGCAGCGACACAAGGCCTGTAGAGTAGTTGGGGCCACATGCTTATGCGAGGCCCATGGCTTCAGGTGCAGGCGGCGTCACGGCTTCCATGCAGCGGCGTCCTTAGCCAAGTCGAACAGCGTAGTCCGGCATTGTTAGACAGGTTTTTCTCCAGAAATTCACTTCCAGGGACCCAAGAACTGGAATGGCACCCTCTGGCAAGCTAGAATCCACAGCATGCAGACTCACAACTAGATGGTGAAGCCTTTGCTGCCCCTGAGGCTTCAAAACAGGTGGCAAGCTCTACTCCAAGCCCTTGGAGATTCTTCTTCAAGCAGGAATGCACATCAAAGTCCAGTCTTTGTCCCTATTCACAGGCAAAAGAAGCAACTGCAGGATAGCCCAACAAAGCACTGTCACGGGCCAGGGCAGCACTTCTCCTCAGCTCTTCTCTGGTCTTTCCAGAAGTGAACTAAAGTCTGGGGTTTTGGGTGCACTACTTATACCCCTTTCTACCTTTGAAGTAGGCAAACTCGAAAGGAAAGTCTCTGTTCTTCACAAGATCCAGCCTTGCCCAGGCCAGGACCCAGACACACGCCAGTGTGTTGGAGACTGCATTGTGTGAGGGCAGGCACAGCCCTTTCAGGTGTGAGTGACCGCTCCTCCCTCCACTCTAGCACAGATGGCTCATCAGGAAATGCAGGCTACACCCCAGCATCCTCTGTGTCACTGTCTTCAGGAGATTCACAAACAGCCCAACTGTCAAACTGACCCAGACAGGAAATCGACAAACACGCAGAATGATTTAAGCATGATATGCCTTCTTTCTAAAAGTGACATTCTCAAACTAACAATCTAAAAAACAACTTCACTAGAAGATGTATTTTTAACTTGTGAGTTCAGAGACACCAAACACCACATTTCCATCTGCTCTCAAAGGGAATATTCACTTTACGAATATTTAAAGGCAGCCCCTATGTTAACCTATGAGAGTGATAGGCCTTGCAACAGTGAAAAACGAATTTGGCAGTATTTCACTGTTAGGACATGTAAAACACACCAGTACAAGTCCCACCTTTAACATACACTGCACCCTGCCCCTGGGGTTACCTAGAGCCTACTTTAGGGGTGCCTCACATGTATGGGAAGATTTAGGCCTAGCAAGTGAGTACACTGGTCGAGTCGAATTGGCAGGGTAAAACTGCACACACAGGCACTGCAGTGGCAGGTCTGAGTCATGTTCACAGGGCTACTAATGTGGGTGGCACAACCAGTGCTGCATGCCCACTAGTAGCATTTGATTTACAGGTCCTGGACACCTATAGAGCACGGTTCTAGGGACATACTAGTAAATCAAATATGCCGATCATGGAAAAGCCAATTGCACATACATTTTACACAGGGGCACTTGAACTTTAGCACTGGTTAGCAGTGTAAAGTGCCCAGAGTAACAACAGAGTCCAGCACACAGAAAAAACCTGGGAAGTAGAAGCAAAATTAAGGGGAGACCACACCAAGGATGCAAGGTCTAACAGGGTGCTTCTGGGTTCTTCTCTCTTTCTGTATGCAGACAATATCATGCTTTTAATCAGGGAACCAGGTATTAGGCCCAGCCCCCTGACATAGAAATGTATAGGTTACAGGGGTCAATCTGGAACTCTATCAATTGGTCCAAAAAGCTAGCTGTACTACGAACTCCTCACACTGAGCAGCACAAATCCCACTAACCTGGAAGGATGCCTCTATGTCATCTATGGGGAACACAGTTCATTGAGAAACAGTACAGGTCATAAATATGTAAATTGTGGTTTCTACTCAAAAATATCCCTTTTGCTCTTACTCACAAAGTTTTGATCATGTGAGATCCTTATTATTAATTTAGTTTGGACTAGGAAGCAGGCCAGGACTAGCTGGCAAAAATTACAGGGTCATATAAAACTGTGAGATTCTCAGCCCTCAATTTTGAGGTGTACTACCTACTGGCATAGGTGCAACATGCTACTATTAGCAACACAGATACATAAGTCACACTCTTAGTATTATAAAATATGATCAGCCTATTAGTAAAATAAATCAATACTGTTGCATGCATCAACTGGGTCTGGCAAAGATTACTGGAGCTCTGATATCAGGGCAATATACTTGTCACTATTCCTGATAACTACCAATCCTCCTTACTACAGAACCAGAGGTGGTTAACCAACTGGAGAGATTTCAATTATGTATGATGATTTGGATAGAGATGGAAAATGTATATCTCTACAGAATTGCAAAGATGGGGCAATCTGGATCCTCTATATATATTTATACATTACAGAGTGAAAGGCACCCTATCCAAGATGTACCTGTCTTCCTCTGCAAAACTGGGTAAGATAAGCACCGCTCTCCATGATAATCGCAAGTCCAACACCAATGGGCTTAATATCTTGCCTGCATGTCCTAAGCCAGGAACAATGCAAGCTATTGAAAGAGGGGTGCTGGGTTATTGGAAACTGATCTAGAAACAAAATCACAGATCCTCAGTGGAAGTTCTGCTGCATGCAAACCCAAACATATCTCTAAATGGACACCACAAGATAATACATTATAAATTTCAACAGAGAAGTCGTTACATTCCAGGAGGAGTTGGGGATAAGTGATTATGTGTGGAAACAGAATGCAGGAGGTGTCGACCCTGTGGGGCAGACCTGATACATATGGCATGGAAATATCTCTTTTAAACACAATAGAGTATGAACTAGTGCCCCGTGACCTCACCAGTGACTCTGGTGGGTGAAGTTGTTGATGTTCTAAAGTCAAGTAGCGAAATTCTCAGTGCTGACACAATTGCTGGCCAAGAGAAGGGTGGTGTTGAGATGTTGCAAGGTCTAAAGACGGCGGACCGATTAAAGGATCTGGTATTAGTTAATGATAACACAGAGGTATACTCCTCTCCATCCAAGCCCAGAAATATCTGTGGCCTGCTACAGGTAAATCTCTTGGTTGATAGATGATAATAATCCCTCATCCACCATGACCATCAACACTGAGGTTGTAACATTAAGTTACTGCAGACAAGGTTTGGGAGACCATACACATGTGTAGCACATGCAGGGGACAGAGGAGTACAGTAACTAAACATAGCATGATACTAGGCACGGCTGCTCATATTGTATGAGTTATGACTCAGTCCAATGCCTCTGCTGCCAAGGTACAGCGCAATGATTGAGAAAACCCGACTACTGACAGAGGAGCAGCCTGCCAAATTGAGAAATGACCGACAAGCAGGCGGACATTTTTTAAAGCATTGGCAGGAACTGCCATCATAGAGGTTCCCATTCACGTTTTGTGAAGTGTGGTGCATGGCTCCATCAACATGATGGAGCTGTGCACCAAACTGCTTTCTTTTGTATTTTCAAAAGAAAATCCTGAATCAGGGTTTTCTTTTTGAAAATGCAAAAGAAAATGCTCCCTCGCCACGGGAGTTGTGTCCCATGGTGAGGGGAGTATTATGCAGTTTCCACTGCCCCTTACTTTAAAGTTTTTCCTGGCTGTGACAGACAGTGAAAACTAACCTTTAATTCCGACCCATGTAAATCAGGGGGGCGAAATTACAGGTTTGTTGTCATTAAACCAAACGTCCGCCCGCATATAAATTCAGTAGGCAGAATACATTCTTGGCAGTTAAGAATACTCCTTACTGCCAAGAATTAAATCAGGCACAAAGTGGTTAAGGAGAGAAATATAAATATTGACAGTTTATTGGTTTCCTTACTTTTGAGTGCTGCAAATATGTTTTTGTTTCAAAGAAACTGCAAAGATATTGCCGCTGGAAGAGACGATTTTATCTATCACGTAAACATGGTTGGTAAGAAGTAAGGGGTTCCTATTAATCTACAAATGTAAAAGTGCAATCAAGTATTTAGACAATGTGATTGTTTCAGTAGTGCACCAGGAATGGTTTACACATCCTATGTTGAAATAAATGCAGCCAAGTTTGTAATTCGGTTGAATGAGAATACTTTTCAGTGTAAAATAAATTGATTGATAATCCTGAAGGCTAAATTAGGGGCTGAGCCTACATCTCATCTTTTGCTTCGTAAACCTGTTTTCCCCAATACAACTTTTACAGTCTCAATGCAACTGTCCTAGTATTCTGACTTTATTTCACTGTCATCGAACTGTAGGCTTTAACTTTCAATTCATAAAATTCCATGTTGGGTTTTTCACTTCTGTGCTGCGTTTTCTTATTTCTCTTTCCAGTCTTGTGTCGACCCTATTTCTACATCTAGTTCCTTTTACAGCCCGAATGCATTGTGATTTTAGGATTCTTAGTTTATTTCACTATGATCAAATTGTAGCTTTTAATTTTCATTTCACAGTTGCATTTTGTGCTGTTCACCTTTGTGCTATCGTTATGTTCTTGTTTCTCTTTCCAATTTTGTGACTACCCCGCTTCTACATCTAGTTCCTTTTACAGCCCTGATGCAGTTTCTCTTTCCAATCTTTCGCCTAGCTCATTTCTACATGTGTTGGAAGTCAAATTAGGGAAAGAAATGTGTTCAGAGTTCCCAAAAGGACTTAAAAAACGTAACAGAATGGTTAAACTAAGATCATTTTTAATCGAATAATCAAATCCATCCATATTTTCTGCTACTAAGTATCACCTAGTGCTATGCCAACATCTAAGATACATTTCAATATGTTTGGCAATGAGAAATTGCGATAATTTATACACGATCATGTAAAGAATAAGCAGGAAACAGGTGGCAGGGCAGAGCACACGAAATGTTTCCATAGTATTCATGCAAGGAGTCCTAATAAGGTGCTAAAATTAACAGATGGTACATCAGTTTAAAGTGGCTACAGAAATGGGCTAATAACCATTTTACTGTCGGCAACCAAGTTTTTAAAGGAACAATACAAACAAAGAACTTAAGAATTTCCATTTGCGAATGTTTGGAAAAAAAACAAAAACAAAATAACAAAAGGACTGGCCTTTATGTTCGCCGGTTATGCAATTAAATTTCTTGTCACAAATTTTCTATTTAGCACAAACGCTATATCACGATTCTACATTAGTCATTTTAAGAGTAGACATCATAAGGCTGAAACTTAAATTAAAGATATGGCACAACAACTCGGACATTGGAAGACACAATGATACTATGTTGTCCAGCTCTTAACCAAAGAGTGAATTTCTTGTACAATGATGAACAGAGAGAGCAGTCCTTACCAGTGCTGTTAAACTCAGTACACCTCCCCACCTTCAGGACTCCACCAAGCTTGATCAGAACTTTCTGTTGAGCAAAACTGAGGCCACTTCCCATTAAGACAATTGGACCTTCGCGCTGCTGGCTCACGCTCACCGGCTGCAAGAGGGAGAGAAAAAGAAGCAGAGTCGATGTACCAATACCCTTTAATGTTGCCCCCAAATAAAGATTACTTACCCACAACACAATTTCTTGATCATTATAATGGACTTCAAAAATAATTAATGTCATAAACGTCTCTGCCTTTGAGCGGCATGACAGAAATTACCATATATGCTGTTATTTTTATTAATATTAAGGAATCACCTCAGGCCTTTAACACTGGGGTGGCCTTTAATGGCTGGTATGACCCGCTACGGCGGGCTATAAGGCTATATTAGAACATTGGAATGTTGGAAGCTCCACTGAAAACAATGGAGTGCTCTGGGCTTCTATTGGCTGGTAGAAGCCCGGAGCTCCAACATTCCAATGTGTAAACAAAGGCCTCACAGAGCTCGAGGGGGCTTTAGGCCCCCTCGAGCTCTGTGAGGCCTATGTTCTATTTATTAGAACATTATGCCCTCTAGTAGCGGAATGTTTTTATAGCCCTCCGCAGCTGGGCTATACCAACATTTAACCTCCCTTGTTAAAGGCCCTAGCCTTCGCCTTGGGCCTTTAACTGTAGAGCAGGCTTTTAATGGCCGGTATAGCCCGCTACCATAGGCTATAAGGCAATATTAGAACAATGGATTGTTTGGGGCTCCACTAAAAACAATGTAGAGCTCTGGGCTTCTAATGGCCGATAGAAGCCCGGAGCTCCAACACTGCAGTGGTTTTATTCATAGCTGTTGCTGTGAACAAAGGCCTCACGGAGTCCAAAGGGATTTCAGTCCCCTCGGGTTCCGTGAGATCTTTGTTTTATTTATTAAAAAATTCTGCACTCTAGTGGCAGAATGTTCTAACAGCCTTATAGCCCTCTGTAGCTGGGCTATACAGGCATTAAAGTTCCACTCCCTTGTTAATGGCCCACGCCTTCAGCTCGGGCCCTTAACACTGGATAGGTCCTTTAATGGCCAGTATAGCCCACTACAGCAGGCTATAAGGCTATATTGAACTATGACTGATGTTAAGAGCAGGTCATTCTGGATTACTTTGAAGGCATCTACCCATGGCAGTATGTCTAGGTTTCAAAAACATACCATTTTAATACTGTCATCATGGAGACTGCAGTAGTGCTCAGCTGAGAAGGTCTTGAGTGGTGAACTAGGATGCAATAGTCATATTACTTCCAGACCTGTGTAGGTCAGGGAGTTGGGTTTGTAGGTAACGTCAAAGCAGGAAAAACTATTGTGATTAATCACTGATTCAATTAACAGGGGTTTTGCCAATGTTCCTGCTGCCTGGCATGAATTTTAAATGGCTTTGCAGCACACAGTTATCAGCTGACTGAATTTAATATGCTCACCATGCAAATTTGTGGGGGAAACATTTAGGTTTCTGCTCAAGAAGAGACCAATGTTCTTCGCAGGATAAGCTGATGGTGAAGTCCATAACATGATACGTGGAAGAGTGGTGCCAATGTTGTGAGCCTAGTAAATGGACCTATGTTTTAAATTAAGTGAGGATAAAACTACTAACCCTTCAGTTCTCAACATCTGGCCGATAGGTCACATGAACAAGCTAACAACCAGATCAAGTTGTCATCAATGTAAGACAGGATGGAAAGTCCAAGGGTATGGCGTGTATTCGTATGTGGAAAAGCATGGAAAGGTTGACGTATGGAAAGGGGTCGGGGGTTCATAATGGAAAAAGCAGATAAGTGGGGAAATATTAGGCAAACTGGTGGCGTTTCCCAGAAACTAGTGGAACCTTTTTAATGTTGGTTCAGATGTCTTCATAGCTTTTAGTACAATTTATGGTGTTAAAAGCGGGCAAAGACTAAGCACACTTAGGCAGCTATAGCAGGTCTGAGAATGATATCTAGGACAAACCCTTATTGAAGAGGCTCTAGAAATTAAAGGAATTCAAAGCATTGTTTTGCCATTGCAGCTATTCCTAATATTTTGGGCATTCACTGGAAACCTACAATGAGATTTATTGTAACGCTGCTTTCTCTGCAGGAATCCATTTTAGGTTGAGCCTGAGAGAGCATGCACTCTCGCTTACAGGACTCTTGTAGTCAATAGTAGACTTGGAACCCACCCACAGCTTAGCATTCATTGGCATCATGGTTACTCGTCTTTGCTGTCTTTTCATTAGGAAGCGCTTACTTTGTGTCATTTCCATTGCTTGCGCTGGCATGTGGCCAAAGTACAAATTGATTAGCTTTTGATTTGTGACTCTCCCTGGCCATCTACTGCTTGCACTGGAATTCAGGTAGTATTTCTGAGCTATGATGCGGTCAACATTCGCTACCTCATAGTTCTTTTGTTTTGTTTTTCACCTTACCCCCACTCGCCCTGTTTCTTGCCCACTCATGTTCCTGTTTTTTCTAACACCTCCCAACCACCTGTCTTTTTTTTTTTGTAACATTAAAACCATCCCTCCCTGTTTCATCTCACCCTGTTCGCTTTCTTCTCAGTCTTGTCAAACACAATCTAAAAAGCAATATGAAGGGGCCAGTGCTGGCCATTTTATAGTGCTTTTTAAAATAGTCTTCCGTTGCCCGATTGTAAAAGCCAGTCAGCTCGCCCACAGGTAAGCCCAATAGGCTTTGCCAATGCTTGGTTTTCAAGTATGCCCTATCCTATGGGGTGTGTGACACTATTCCAAAAAAATTACAGCACCGAGGATGCTACAACTGCACGCATTTCTGAGTGGTGGTGGTCAGATGCACCAATTTTGTGAGCTCCGCTGTTATATACAAGGAACAGCAACCCAGGAACAATTAAGGCGCATACTGCATGTGCACTGAAGCAGGCTTTAAGTGGATAAAGCGCTATACTCTAGTCTAGGGCTGAGAGAATGTTAAACAGTGCCAGTGTGAAAAATACAGTCATAACACAGCTCAGACAACATTTCAAGACCAATTGTAGTGTAAAGGTCAGTGAACACTACAAGGTGACTGCTGCACAAGGCCATACAAGTGACAAGTAGGCGCTATACAACCACAATGCCAACTGCAACCTTCAGTAGACCCCTTCCCATCCACCACGGCCTCCGTCCCTTATTACCTCCCTCTGTCTAGATAGAAATGTGGGTTGGATGGTCCCAACTCGTCCCTCCCCATGCATACATCACAGCAAGCATTTGATATTTCTGATTTTACTCAACACTGTGTAAGTAATTTCCAAAATGATCTCCCACTAAGCACATGATAGCCATGACAAATCAGGCAGCCTCATTCACAATGCAATTTGCATGTGTAAGTCTAATTTATATGCGGGTGAATTCATGTTTACAAATGCAAACCGGTTTTACAACTGACAGAAGTCAGTTCCATACTCAACAAAGTGTTTATGGGGGGAGTGGCCCGACGCCGATGCTGTAGGATGCTGGGTTTACGGGCTCCTGTCTGGTGATCCCCCCTATCCAGAGCGAGCCTTCTGTAATAATGCCCAAAAAGTGACATAAAATCTGACTGCAGGCCCCCCTCTGTGAATAGACTCCTCACTAAATGGCCCTGAGCCTCTAGGGGCTCTGAAACTAGATCCATCGGCTTGATTGCTGGGCCGTTGTGGTGCATACAATATGGCGGCACCCAGAGGTATGAGCCGTGCAATAAACTGCACCCTGCACCAGGAATAAGCCCAGCAAGACAAACCCAAACAGTGAGCCCATAGTTAGGTGCCCGCTCTGTGTGCCGCGGGCCTCCGGTGCTGAAGTGAAGTGCAGTGTGGGGAATATGACGAGGACCTATACGCGGAGCGCGCAGCACCACTGAAGTCTAAGGGAGGTGCTGTGCAGGGAGCGTAGTGGCACCTGAGGTTGCGGGAGCTCTGCCTGCGCACCCCTGCTAGAATTGCACCGAGTGTGGCGAGAGAACCAGAGGGATTACTTAAACCAGTGCTGTGTGCCATCTGCATCTTTGGCAGTGGGAGTGAATGAAGTTGGTTGTACAAATAGGGCTCTTATATCCTGGGGGCGAACCTGGAGCTGCAGGTGGAGCGGCCCTGCTGTGCCCCCATGGCTGGGCCTAGCAGTTAAGAGGAACAGAGAACCTGCTGGCGCAGAGGAGCAAAACGTGGAGGTGCACCACACTGGACCTGCCTCGCCAGGCGAGGAGCTAGACAACTGGTAAGAGAAGAGCTTTGGCAACTGAGGAATGCTGGATGGGGCCCAGATGATGCCCTCGCATAACGCAGCTCACGCACCTGCGAGCCGGTGGGGCCCATCATTGACTTTGAGGAGGACCCAGGGGCTCCCGTAAGGGTGTGCTGCTGACAGAGCCTGAGCTTTTATACCTGCCAGATGCAGAGGCAATAATGTATTGGGGCGCAGGCTGGCTTGATTTAATAAGGACCTTGTGGACCCAGCCCACCAGTGCCTTGGACACCACCCCTTGGGAGACACTGACCCCTGCTCTGAAATCCTGAGCTGACCACGAACAGTACCTGAGGGCACAAGAGGCACTCTATAATTCAGACACCATTTGCCTGGATCCCAGTAGGAAAGCAAGGAGACGTTGGCTTTAGGAGTGGTGTCAGCTGCCCTCCCCTCAAGGGAGTAGATGCCCCTTGCTGTGGGTTGATCTGCCTACTTATTCTCCAAACGTACGCGATAGGGAGAGGGGGTACCCTGAAGTTGACTGCTTGGGACATAGGCTGACAGCAACAATAGTGGAAAAGTGGCACTTCGAGCGTTCAGTACCTTGAACAAGAGACCCCTATGCGGAGACGATGGGCAAAGCCACCAGTAAACGAGAACCGGATTCAGGATGTTCGATTCGAGCTGATAATTCCATGACTCCCTCATTACTGCCCCGGGGTGGGGGTTGGGAGGGCCCAATCTACAAGATATATGGCAGGCGATAATGGCCATCAGGGAAGTGCTTGCAACCAAGATTGACAACACGCTGAAAGCAGATTTGAGCATCCTGAAAGGCGATCATAGACGATTGACTGAGAGGGTCACCACGTCAGAGTGAACGGTGGCACAGATATACAACTGGACTTCACAGTCATGAGGGAGAGACTCCCAAATATGGAGAACAAAGTATGGGAATTGGAGCTCAGGGCAGAGGACAGCGAAAACCGCTTGAGGAGCAATAACATTTGAATCATTGGCCTACCTGAACGTGCAGAGGGGAACAATATCCTAATATATCTAGAAAACTGGCTGCTGGTGGTCGGCCCGAGAGGACCTATGTTCATTATATGCCTTGGAACAGGCGCACAGAGTTCCAGCTCGTATCTCTCCTCCCGATGCACCGCCTCACCCAATAGTAGCAAGACTCCTCTACTACAGAGACCGAGATCACCTCCTAGCCAAAGACAGAGCCAAGGGAGACATTCAAGCAGACAACAATAAAGTCATGATTTTTCCGACTTCTCCAAAGAAGTTCAGAAACAGAGGTACACATTTACTGAGGTTATACAACAACTTCGCCAGCTGGGTTGACAGTATGCCATGATGTTTCCAGCTCGACTGCGTGTAGTATCCCCTGAGAGAAGACAGTTCCTCTGGACCCCACAAGACACCTGTGATTGGTTGAAGACAAGGCCACAAGCTAGACCCAGTAGGCCATGGCCACAAGGAACACCGAAATTGGAAAGGAAAAGAGGCCGCCATAGAGAGGCCCGTGGACGAGCTCCAACTGATGCAAAGGCGCAGAGAGAACAATAAAAAATAACAGAGACAATGAGTCGCAGAGGGACTGAATCGCCATCTTTGCAGAGAGAGAGGGAGGCCTGCAAATCTGACTCAGCCAGTAATCCGGGCTCCTCCATGGCCTCAGATAATGAGCTGCCTGAGATCCCCTGTACGGCTGATGAACTGTTCTTAAAATAACAACAAATTGTAAGACTATTTCTATTCATGATGGGAGGGTGGGAGATTCCTGGGTCTCCTCACAATGCAGATGTCTAACTGCTAATTGAACAGCTGGGCGCTGCTATATTATTTTGTAAGAAGAACCAGGTGAGGGGTGTAGGAAGTTGGATCTGTATATACTATATCAAAGTGAGAGACGTGTGCACAGAGTCCAAGGGTTCCCCCTTAGAAGTTGATAGTGGCATAATTAGATAATAGTAATGCTCGATTTTGTGGTAGTGTGGTGGAGCAGTAGGCTTATCAGAGGGTAGTGTTAAGCATTTGTTGTACACAAACAGGCAATAAATGAGAACACACACTCAAAGACTTAACTCCAGGCCAATAGGTTTTTATATAGAAAAATATATTTTCTTGATTTATTTTTAGAACCACAAGATTCAAATTTTAGATAAGTACATAAATTGTAAGGTATTTCACACAGGTAAGTATAGAACTTTGATTTAAAACAGTAGTACACACAGTTTTGGTTAAAATGGCAATAAGCTATTTTAAAAGTGGATACAGTGCAAAAATCAACAGTTCCTGGGGGAGGTAAGTAATAGTTAGTTTTTCAGGTAAGTAAAGCACTTACAAGTTCAGTCTCCTGGGCATAGGCAGCCCACCGTTGGGGGTTCAAGGCAACCCCAAAGCCACCGCACCAGCAACACACGGCCGGTCAGGTGCAGAGGTCAAAGGAGGGCCCAAACAACATAGGCACCTATGGAGAACAGGGGCCCTCTGGGTCCAGTCTGCTAGCAGTTAAGTACCTGCGTCCTCGGGGAGCAGACCAGGGGGATTTTGTGGAGCACTGGGGAGGGACACACACAAGCACACAAAGCACACTCTCAGCGGCACAGGGGTGGCCGGGTGCACTGTGCAAAGTAGGTGTCGGGTTTGCCATAGAAAACAATGGAGGGACCCGGGGGTCACTCTAATGATGCAGGCAGGGCACAGGGGGGCTTCTCGGGCCAGCCACTGACTGGGCTAGGATGAGGGCTGCCTGCTGGTCACTCCTCCACTGGTAGGTGGTTCCTCTCGGTCCTGGGGGCTGCGGATGCAGTGCTTGGTCCAGGCGTCGGGTTCCTTTGTTACCAGGCAGTCACGGTCAGGGGAAGCCTCTGGATCCTCTCTGCAGGCGATGCTGTGGGGATGCAGGGAGGTCGACTCTGGGTGCCCACGTCGTTGAAGTCGCCTGGGAGTTCTCTCTGTAGTGTTGGTTGTCCTGAACTCGAGCCGGGGGCGTTGGGTGCAGAGTGGGAAGACTCACGCTTCTGGCGGGAAGTTAGTCTCTTTAAAGTTGCTTGCTTTGTTGTTTGTTTCTGGACAGAGCCGCTGTCCTTGGGAGGTGCTTGGTCCTTCAGGTGCAGGGCAGACCTCGGAGTCCTCAGAGATCGATGGATGCGTCGCTGTGCAGGTTCTTTGAGTCTAGAGACAGGCCGGTAGGGCTGGGGCCAAGTCAGTTGTTGTCGCCGTCATCTCTGAGGGGCTTTCAGGTCAGCAGTCCTTCTTCTTTCTTCAGGTTGCAGGAATCTGATTTCCTGGGTTCAGGGTTGCCCCTAATCAATTTAGGGGTGTGTTTAGGTCTGGGGGGCAGTAGCCAATGGCTACTGTCCTTGAGGGTGGCTACACACTCTTTGTGCCTCCTGCCTGTGGGGACGCGGACACATCCTTAATCCTATTGGGGGGAATCCTCCAAAGCAAGGTGGGGGATTTTCTAAGGCAGGGGTCACCTCAGCTCAGGGCACCTTAGGGGCTGTCATGGCTGGAGGGTGACTCCTCCTTGTTTTTATCATTATTTCCTCTGGACTTGCCGCCAAAAGTGGGAGCTGTGTCCGGGGGGGCGGCATCTCCACTAGCTGTAGTGCCCTGAGGCAGTGTAACACGAAGCCTGAGCCTTTGAGGCTCACTGCTAGGCGTAACAGTTCCTGCAGGGGGAGATGTGAAGCATCTCCACCCAGTGCAGGCTTTGTTTCTGGCCTCAGAGAGCACAAAGGCTCTCACCCAATGGGGTCAGAAACTCGTCTCGGTAGCAGGTTGGCACAGACCAGCCAGTCCTGCACTGAAGGATTGGGTAAAATACAGGGGGCATCTTACCCTCTGTGTGCATTTATTAATAAATCCAGCACTGGCATCAGTGTGGGTTTAATATTCTGAGAAGTTTGATACCAAACTTCCCAGTGTGTTCAGTGTAGCCATTATGGAACTGTAGAGCTTGTTTTGACAAACTCCCAGACCATATACTTAATATGGCCACACTGTACTTACAATGTCAAAGAATTGGCTTAGACACTTTCGGGGCACATTGCTCATGCAGCTATGCCCTCACCTGTGGTATAGTGCACCCTGCCTTAGGGCTTTAAAGGCCTGCTAGAGGGGTGACTTGCATATGCCACAGGCTGTATTTTGTGTGCATGGCATTCTGAGGTGGATGCCATGTCAACTTTGCCTTTTTCTACCCACCAACACACATAATCTGCAATGGCAGTGTGCATGTGTCAGGTGAGGGGTCCCTTAGGGTTGCACAACACATGCTGCAGCCCTTCGGGACCTTCCCTGGTCACAGGGCCCTTGGTACCACTGATACCTTTTACAAGGGACTTATCTGTGTGCCAGGGGTGTGCCAATTGTGGAAACAATGGTACATTTTTAGTGAAAGAACACTGGTGCTGGGGCCTGGTTAGCAGGGTCCCAGCACACTTCTTAGTCAGGTCAGCATCAATATTAGGCAAAAAGTGTGTGTGGGGGGGGGGGTAACTGCAACAGGGAGCCATTTTCCTACGGGGGAACCGGGCGAGGTACAGTTGATTGGTTATCATCCCCGTTAGTTTGATAATTCAGTGGGTGCTCCCACAAATGTTTGTTTTTGAAATGTGTGTTTGAATGGGTTAGTTTGATAATTCAGTGGGTGCTCCCACAAATGTTTGTTTTTGAAATGTGTGTTTGAATGGGTGGTATTATTCTGCTTGTCCTGGGGTGGGAATTTTGGGAGTGTTACAGTTGGGTGTTTGTAAGTCCAAGCATGGTGCGTGCCCTGTACATTTCTAACCCTTTATGTCAGAGGAAAGAGCTCCTAGACATGAACACTATAGCTCACCTGGGAGTGCCAAGGATCCTTTTGGTTCTGCCAACTCACAATGGCGGTCCTTGAAACTTATAAAATCATAACTTGGAACATTAGGGATGCACATGATGGCTAAAAGGCACAAAGTCTTTTAACTCCTCAACAAGCGGGGGTGCAGATAGCACTCCTTCAGTAAGTGCACTTAGTGGCTAAGGAGGGTGCAGCCTTACAGTGCCGGTGGAGAGGAAAGGCCTACTATACAACTTATTCAGCCTGTCCAAGAGGGGTCCTCATCTGGATCCATCCCGGGATCCCCTTCCAGCATAGGTGCCACTTGGGGGACCTGGCGGGCCGGTATGTAGTGGTTACGGGACGTTTAGACGGCAAGGATCTAGCCATAGGTAGCATTTACAGACCACATGTGAACCAGGCAGCGTTTTTTTTTCAGATCTCTCGCTGGCACTAACCCCCTATTTAGTCGGTTCTCTTCTAATGGGAGAAGACTTCAACTGTGTAGTGGATCCAGGTCTTGATCACTTGCATCCTCCGCTCTGGTATTCCCCCACTACCAGAGTGGCTTGAGTATTTACTGAGTGACAGGAAGAGTGATGGATTCTGAACTCCTGGCACCCACATCACTTGAAGGAACGAGACTATTCTTTCTTTTCGGCCCCGCACAAACGTCATGTTCAACTACATGCAGTGCTTTGCTCACCTGATGTGCACGAGAAGGTCTGCACCTCAGACTATTTATCATGCACAATATCTGACCATAAACCCTTTCTACTCAGACCTGAGTGGAGACGGCATGTCCCAGCACCCATCACGGCATCTGTGCTCTGAAACGATGGAAGACCCAGTCTTTTGAGACACAACAGGGATGGCACCCCAACAATATCTAGACAAGATCTCTGGACCACAACATCACCTCAGATAGAATGGAATGCACTCAAGGTTGTAATTAGAGGTCAATGCATTTCAAAAATCAGCAGAAGTCCAAAGAACTTTACTGAAAGAGGTACTGTCTTCCAAAGCCGCACTGCATACCTGTGAAAGATGTAGAGCTGGACACCCAGAATCACAAGTTGAATTACTGGATGCCAAAGAAATGTTGGCAGCAAATGTGGGGCGGTTGTGTTGTTTCGACTATAAAAACTACATGGCAAAAGCTCTTACTGAGAGAGACCGCACCGGGTCATTGCTGGCATAGTTGGCGAACCCGGCTAAACGAGAATCGGTGATTCTAGACTTACAGGACAATAATGGGTCCAGATTATATCGGCAGGAAGACAGAAATCAGCAACTGTATGACTATTACTCTACCCGAGCGTGACAGGAGATACCAGTGAGGACACTGAGACTTTCTTAGCGCCTCTGACACTTCCCACGCTTTCCTCTGGTGAGGCCACAGAATTAAAGGGTGGATATTACACTTGAGGAGGTCCAAGCTGCCATTAAATTTATGGCTAGGAACAAAATATCTGGCACGGATGGACTGCCAATCCAATTTTACTCTACCTATGTGGATATTTTAGCTCCCAAACTGGGAGACTTACACAAGACAACCAAAGAGACTGGCTGTTTCCAACAATCAACCCAAGAAGCCCTTATTGTGCCCTTACTTTAACCAGGGAAGGCAGCACATGACAA
This sequence comes from Pleurodeles waltl, assembly GCF_031143425.1. Lineage (NCBI taxonomy): Eukaryota > Metazoa > Chordata > Amphibia > Caudata > Salamandridae > Pleurodeles > Pleurodeles waltl. The sequence continues at coordinate 1,722,971,707 of NC_090440.1, read as the reverse complement.
ATGGTCATATCGACGGCTGTTGATGCTATATACTTTAAAAAAAATATTGAGCAGGCTCCTGGCAACTCGCCTGCTTCCCCATTTGCCCACTTTAGTACATTGAGACCAGGCATGATTCATCCCAGGCCGTAATATGGCCTATAACATTCGTAGGCTCTTCTCGATCCTTTAGGCCACCACGTATAATAAAGGGGAAGCTGTAATTCTCGATGTAGACATTGAGAAGGCCCTCAAGAGCCTGGAATGGATATTTTCATATAAGGCGATGATGCACTTGGACCTCGGGCACGATGTTGTGGCGTGGACCCGCTTACTATATAGGGATCCATCGGCCAAGGTCAGGTCTGGATGCAGTATTTCAGAGAGCTACATAGTGGAGCAGGGCACCCAACAGGGATGGCTTTTCTCTCCCCTATTATTTGCTCAGGCTATGGAGCCCCTAGCTTGCTACTTCGGGATGGGAACCATTGATTGGGGCATAGCGGGGGGAAACCAGATCCACTATATTGAGTTATACAAGGATGACCTACTGCTTTTCCTGTGGGATGCAGGGGTAGCGCTACAGAAAGCCCATGAACTATTGCAGATTAACTGGTTGAAAACCTACATTTTCACGACTCCAGGCCTCCTCCAGTGGGGTTGGGAGCACTGCAGTGGGAACATACCTGCCTACCCTATCCGAGATTAAGGGCATATCATAGCCCTGCAGATGTGTTGGAGGGCAATATAGGGCAGGCAACTCAGGCCCTCTGGACCAGTGCCAACTTCTGGAGTACACTGCCGCTATCAGTAGCGTGACAGGTGGCATTACTTAAAATGGTTGCCCTCCCCAGTCTTTTATACTTCTTTGTGACGCTCTCAATTTGGATCCCAGCCTCCTTTCTCTGAGACCTTGATAAGATGTTTACAAGCTTCCTCTGGGACTCGGGTTAAAGGAGAGTGGCTACGCCGACCTAAGCCTGAGGGTTGCCTAGATGTACTCGACTATAAGGCTTATTATTTAATGGCACAGTTACAATGGCTGGCACGTAGACTGTCCATGAGGAGTGAAAAGCCCCCACTAAAACCAGACTGACGGCGCTTAGCTAGAGGTCTCCTCCAGCTCCTGCCTGTAGGTGCTGATCACACAGCAGAGTTCCAAGTATTGCGTCGGTGCTGGGCTTGATGCCTGCAAAGGAAGCGGACATGCACACCATATTGTTCTGACATCTCGATGAAATTCTTGATGGTACTTCCACATGGTGGGAATTGGCGGGGGCTGACAGAGTGGGTAGCGGGTGGGGGGAGCAACAACTGTTGGGGTCCTCTATGAAGCAGATGAGTACCTCTCATTTGAAGACTTCTGTCTGAGGCAGGATTTACCGCCGGCCCACGTTCTCTTGCAGAGGGCTGTGACAACGGCTATTTGCGCACATTGGCGGTCAGACCTAGTGGAACCACCACAGGCAGTATGTTGTCACTATATAGTTACTTCCTCCTGAATCTTAAAGCTATCCCCTGCATATACCGAAGGTTGTGAGGGGTTATGCTACTTCCCTTGACCACTCTGAGAACCCGATGGGAGAATGACGTAGGTATTGCTATTACAGACCAGGATTGGGAAAATATCCTAGAACACAACCCAAAGACCATTAGGAATGGCAGGTTTAAACTTAGCAACTTTTACATGTTGCATAGGGCATACCTTACACTGGGGAGGGTTAGCAGATATTATGCTTTATGCGATTTGCCCCAGATGCAGGGAAGGAGGGGTGCAATTCCTTCATCTGTTCTGCAGCTGTCCGAACCTGACCCACAACTGGGAGGGAATAACAGAGACACTGGCAGGGGCAGCTGTCCGAACCTGACCCACAACTGGGAGGGAATAACAGAGACACTGGCAGATGTCATTGACAGGGAGGTCCCATGCACCTCAGCCCGTTGCCTACTGAGTTGGTTTCCACACATGGCAAAGACTAAATTAGCAAGCAAGTTTCAGGAGTTGGCCTTTGTCCTTGCCGAAAGGGAGATATAACCAGAAAGAACCTCAAGACGTGGCTCTTTGGATGAGGCCCCTCACCTCCAGCACCTTGAGACTCTCACGGATGAGTAGCTGCGCTTTACAAAAACTGACTGACTGAGAAACTGAAAAGCCCCAGGGGGCCCAGACTGGAAATATGGAAGAGGGAGATGATTAGAAAGAACCCTTGTGGCAGTCCAGGCGTGGGAGGCCCTAGTAGATATGCTGTGAAACCTGGAACCCTTGACACTGGAGGAATTATGAAATATCCCCCTCGCTTTTTTCTCCAGACACTCCAGGAAGTAGATCCCAAAATAAAATACACTTACAGACATTCCCAGACATGACATGGCTTGTATATAATGACACTTAGGAACAACAAGCAGACTTCCACTGACAATATGGTTATGTTCACCCCCTGGAGTAAGAGGGCACTAGTAAGGCACGCAGCGGGGGTGGGTACCTGGGAGGGAACCATAACTCGTTCCGTAGCAGGAGAATTTAGGTAGTGGGTATTTTAGTAGGGTACGTCAAAACTTTGAGTATACTTACTCTTGTTCCTGCCTGCACACGAACAATGCTGGAATACTTTTCCTTTGCATTATAATTGTATGTGAAGGTAGGGGGAGTTATTACATCAGTTGTATAATATGCCATGAACACGATGTGCACTAATGGGTTGTATTATTATTGTTGTAAAATGCAATAAAACTTTGTTTAAAAAAAACGACAAAAGGTTTATGCACATGTAAGTACTACGGTGGGGGGAGGGTAAATCTCTATGTGGGAAGAGTGTGTGTGTGTGTGTGTGTGTGTGTGAGAGGAGGAGGGTTGAGGGGGGAGGGGTAGAGGGCAGAAAAACCCCTCAACAACGTGTCTCTGAGCGTGCTCATTTTTATCTTCAACTATATGTACATTTGTGTATTTTCGGACACGAGAGAGGAATTCACAAAAACATTCAGTATTATTTGTGGAAAGCTGTAACTGCCACAGGTTTCTGGGCGTAACCTGGAAATGTTTGTGAATTCTTAACATCTGGAAGCCTGCACCCAGGTAAGCTTGGAATCTTGCAAAGGCACTTTTTTTTATTTTTTTTCCAAGAATCAAGCCCAGAGTGTCTGTTAGTTAAAGAATGTGGTAATTGAATATGGTAATTGTGCCACTAAAGTTTATGCACTCGTACATTTCCAGATTTATAACTCAGGAATTCACTAAGGCTTCTAGAAGGGCACCTTGAATTCTACGTCAGTTCTAGATGTCAAGCCTCCTCTGCTGTCATGGACATAAACCTGTGGGAGCTCTGTAATCACAGTGATAGCTTTGCTGTCAGATGCCTGGGCCAAACTTTCTAACCTGACAAGTAGTTGTTCTGAGACCTCATATTGTAAGATGTGTAACTAGCAGATGTTTTAGTCTGCCTGTAAACTAAAAGATATCTCTACTGTTTCAGGTCTGCACCTGCAAGCCATGAGGAGCATGTTTCACATCATGGTTCCTTAAGCCAGTAAAAGTAATTTGACTTTCTGTCTGGTGCCTCTTATTGTACGACCTGTGGAACCTAGGGAATATATTGGCTGTAAGATGGCTGAGCTTGTAAGATATGTGTAAGTTATGGGGTAACTTTGCTTTTTAAGCATGAGCCCGTCAGATAAGTGTAACCTGTGGGATAGTCACTGTATCTGATGTTCTCCATATCCTGGGAGATATGTTTAATGCTTATGACTGAGCCAGTAGGATTTGCACAGCATTTGGTAAAGGTCTGCCCTTTATGGCAGAGCAAGTGAAATTTCTGTAACTTCAGGGCAGGACCACTGGAATCATGCAATTCTGCAGCTGCGCCATTCTTCCCTTAATGTTTGCAGTGACTGCCACTTACTCCACCATCTGCTGCATAAATATAAAGTGTTTCTAGCACAATTGGATCCATAGTTACTAAAAAGATGGCAATGCGTGTTCCTGCACAGTGGAAGGCCCTTCGTGAAGGCTATTTGGTCACCTTCTACTTGTTTACTACTGTATTTGGTTACTAAACTGGTACTGAGGTAAAATCCTTGCTCACACCAGACAGTGCTACCATGTGTAAAAGAAACACAGCATAATGAAGCAATGCAAACAGAAAAATGTGCCGCACTACGCTGCATAATTTGCCTTTTCTTAATGCATAATTTAGTCAACACTTCCACACAATTTGATCCTCCTCTGCTGTATAATTGCACTGATCCTGTCTAAGTGATTTTTCTGCTTTCAGATGCCTCATCCTGTAATATATAATTTACTTTCTACATGATGAGAAGAAACACTTGAATACTTTAATGGACTCACATAATCCTTTTATCAGGGATTCCTGCAATCATACGGTGAACCGCCGGTCCTAATTTACATGCACAACAGCTCTATTTGCAAGTCATGAACAAATACACAACACTGCAGAGAGACAAATACAGTGGGCCCGCTCACCTGCAAGGTGGGTTCATGCAAACACTGGAACAACAGAGGTCGCTGGTACTCATAAGCCTGCCAATCATGAACTGATGCTGCATGGCAATTTTAGGATCAACAAGGTGGCAATCTCTCATTCATACACAGGCAGCTTAGTAAACTTCCTACCAGGGCTGACTGGGCACCTTCTTGTTGCCTCAAACTGTTCCTTTACGTAATTTTTAGGCCTCGCCTGCATGAGCACACACTAGTGCAGGCACTCTCCTATGAGAGACTCTTGGGTTCCATAATGGCCTTGGAACCCAGACATTGCGTACCATTAGTTTGCAGTATTATCACTCTTTTTTGCTGCCTTCTAATTGGGCAGCGCTTTCCAATCGTCACTTTCTTTTCCTTCAATGGCTCATGGACCAAGCACACATTAACTTAAATTACTGTCACTCTGCTGGTCATACGCTGCTCACTCTTTGATTCAGGTACTTTAAAAAAAACAAAAAAAATCTGCGATGCTGCAACGCTGGCTAAGTCATCATTTTTTTAATTTTTTTTTAAACTTTCCCCACCCGTCACCATCCTGTTTTTTCTCCCCCCAACTGGCCCCATTCTTCTTATTCTTCCCCCAACACCCTCCAAACATGGTCCATGTTTAATCACTCCCTCCCACTGGCAGAAGTAAAAAAAAAAAAATTATAACACTATGATGTGGCAGCAATTTCTTTAACTGTCCCATTAATCACCCACCCCCCTGTTACCCACCCACACTCAATTACCAAAGCCAGCAATAGTTGGAAGATAGGTGAGACCTATTGGCTTTGTCAATGTCTGTTTTTCTCTACATTTATTTTCTGTGTTTTCAGAATTTCACTATTTAGAAGATTTTCGTACAGTGACTCAAAGTTCACTGAAGTGACTGTAATGCTAAATTACAGCAAATAATGAAAAATATTGGACTGGAAGGTATATCCGTGGCTCAATAAGAGATGTTCCTTCACAGAATCGTTAAATGCACGGTGTTTTCTTAGTATTTTTAAGTGTGAATATTAGAAAAGGTTAAGAAAAGACGAAGCTTCCCAGAACACTGGCAGGCTAGTGAGTACACTTCAATAACCAACATTTCTAAGCACTACAAAAGGTCAGCTGCCTTCACGTCACACGTCAGCAGTACTTACAACAGGGCATTGGCCATCTGAAAGGGATTCCTCATTTCCTGACGGTATCAGCAGTACTGACTTCATCTCCTCATTCTCTGCATAGTCCACAGGCCGCAGACCGAATATATTGCTGATAAAACAAGCGCAGATGGGGTTTAAATGAATAAAATATGTGACTGAATTGTTAAGTAGATGCATTACAGGCCAGTTTTATTTCATCCTCCCACCTCCTTGTTACTTTTATGGCCACAACTTCTCTCCACCAACAGTACCAAGCACAGCCTGTCAGAAACAAAGGCAGACAAATGGAACACCGTAAACCGCACCATTTGGAATAACCCACAAAGAGTCAGCTAACTGTCCTCATTCAACAAGAGGGCATAAAAGGGACTTATGCTCTGAATGTTTTGAGCCATCATACCTGAGAGACTTTCCGCAGATTTTCTTTTTTATTTAACCGCAACTCACCATTATTCGAAAGTCGCAGGCAGAAGAGATGCACGTTATTACGGTGGTATTTATTTGTTCTTTATATTCAGATTCGTTAAATACATGGATGTTTTACCATTCTTACCCACCAGAGCTCTGTGGATATATTGCACCGTGCTATTTCAAATGAACAACAAAATATTTCTATATACGTCTTCATTCTTTGTGTGTGCCCTGTTTGGAATCTGAAAGATGTAGAAGTGATGGTATTTTAGGTCACGCTGTCACTACTTTATTACACATGATCGAACTATAAAGCAGCCCAATTCCATGTGTGCATTAAGTATGAGACAATTGTGTACTTATAAAACGGAAACCTAGCACCAAAGGAGCAGAGTACTATAGCCTTGTAGGCAGGCTGGATGCGATAATTAAACGGAAAAAGAGGGCGAATGCAGGAGGGCCATTTATATCATGTGAAGAAAGTGGGTGTTACTGGGTGGAGGGCCTGGGGTCAAGGTTAGAAACGGGGGGAGGGGAGGCCTGGAGGCCGAGTAGTGAGCGGGAACTGACAGATTATGCTAACAACATTTAAGGTATCAAGGCCACTTCACACGTGCATAGATCCCATGTTTCCCAGGACCGTGTGTAATGTGTCACTCTAGGGCCACTTTTTCCCTTGAGTTCTGGGACTTGAAGTCTGGTTTGAAAAATAAACAAGACTGCAAGTCCCAGAATTCAGAGTTAGAGCCTGGCATGGTGCAGTAAATCACGCATGATCCTGGGACATTAGGCAACTGTGCATAAATCCAGAAGCGGTAGAAAGCACACAAAGAGCAGTAAAACTGATTGCAATTTAAGGACTATGGTCTCCTACATACTCTCAGCTAAGTATTAAATAAAAAGCAGGTCTCCAAGTCTTCATGGGTGAGGGGATTGCCCAGTTAGGAACCAGTAAAGTGATTTAGCACAAAGAATAAGGTAGGTGGTATTTAGATTCCTGGAAACTTGTTTTTTCCTTGTTTGCAACATTTCTCACAGAGCGCAACTACATCATCCCAGACCAATTCTTCTCACCCGATCAGTTCGTTAACAAGTCGTATGCAGGCCTTTATCACAAATCCCATTTTGAAACATCTTTTCTAGATAGTTTATACTTATTTTCAGACGACTGCTAGTTATTAATGTTTACTTGAAAAACGGATCCCTTTGAAACAAAACTTTAAGTACTCAATTTTGAAAGAATTCAATGGAAATATTTTTTCACAAGTCATCAATATGATCGTATTCTGGTTGCCACTGCCATGCACCCTCCTACTTTTAATCCCTTCACCCAGCACCATCATAAATTGTCTTCTCACTGTTTAACTTTTATCTTTCTTGGGACTAGATAAAGAAGATAAAGAAGACATTGAGATAGAAAAAATAAAACTTAATTTGGGTAAAAAATAAAGAGATACTATCAGTTAGGGATGAAAAACTAGGTTGTGAGAAAGTCTGCTGACAGAGGTGGCACCATCATAATCCAGATTATAGAAGGGCTCTGGGTTGTCCAGCCGCAGGCTGGTGGTCTCTAATGAAACCTTTGTGCCAATATGTGAATATTTTAATAAGACATTTTATAGCACTGGAAATAGCAAATGTTTAAGACAGTGCAGCACTGAATAATCTGACTGAGGTTTCTGATAACACAACCGTCCACAAACATCCGACAGGAGGTGTTGACAGTTATTTGTAGAATGGACATTAATGAGACTTGAGAAAAAAACATTAAAAGTGACCACAACATTCATACTTGAGTGTGCTGCCATTGTACTCACACCTAACTACTACTTAAAATGGGTTCGAATTACAAAGGTTTTTTAGATAGGTGTAAACTTTGACCCAAACTCTACGTGGCCACCTTTCAAAATGTGCATAGCTTTCACAACGGGAACCCATAGAGTGAGCATACACACCTGTGGATGCGTTATACAGGTAACATTTTTGGTATGGATTTAAAATGTAGGCCATTAATTATAAGGTGAGCTTCCTTGATCTTCTGATCACAGTAAGTGAATGGCTGTGGGGTTTAGGGTTACAAATCTGATTTGTTAGGGTTAGGATCATAGTTGCCTCTAAACTGCGCACCTGTGCAAGCGCACACGCCTAGGTTTCCCTCTGCGCAGCCACCTACAATCAACGCACACTCCGAAGCACTGCTACATTCATTAAATGCTTCACTGTAGCCTTTGAAGTGCCGCTGATGGTGGTGACGCTGCGCTTCCAAATGCATTTTAAAGACACGTTTTTGTCTTTAGAAATGCTAATGGAGGACGTGTGAATGTCTGCAGGGCAAGCATGAAACAGCTGGAGAGAATTTCCAAAGCTTTTCCTGTAGCCTGAGTCCAGTCTGCCAAGTCCACAGACCTGTGACTCCTCCACTTTTCGTTTCTCTTTCTCTGTCTTTGCACCTCGTGGAGTCACTATTTTGGCTGCGCACACATACTTGTCTGAAGCGTGAATATTATGAAGTAACATTCTTTGAATGAATGAATGGATTAATTAATTAGAGTGTATGCAAGTTAAAAAGTGCATGAGTGGTAAAAGAATAAGAAATAGTGAATGTATGAGTGAATGGATTTGTGGGTTTTTGAGCATATGACTGTCAAAGCGAGTAAGGGTATAAACAAGTGAGTAGATAAGTGAAACAGTGATTGAATGGGTTAATGAATGGGGAGTGAGTGTCCAAGTGACTGAGCTAGTGATTTAGTGAGCAACTGAATGTGGAAATGAGTATGTGAATGAAGCAGTGAGGGATTTATTGCAAGCACATCTTATCACTCAGTGGCGCACACAAGCAAGAAAAGTTCACCCGCCAACATTCTATTGCCGCACACGAGAAAGAAAAATTAGAGAGAACATTGGTTAGGACTAAGTTTCTATTGGCCAATAGGGCTAGTTAAGCATAGGGCTCAGGGCATCTCAGCCCGGGCGTTGATGCTAAGGGCTGAGAGGACAAGGGCAGTTGCCTGCTTGAGCCTGTTCTGGACTGGCCAGGCTTGGGGCCAGAAATGCTGTCCTATTTTCCATTGACCAGAAAGGACCTTACTCCCTACACATCCTTCAACAAGCAAACACAATATCAGCAAAGATATCCAACTCATACACCACAAACTGACCTCATGCAGATTCCAATGTCTCATCAACCAACACAAAACCCCACATACCACACCTTTACACATATCCACCACAACTACAAGAGTAAGACACCTTCATTCTCACACCAAACACTTCTCTGTCCATTCCCACTAACACGTCCTGCCATCGCCCACACAAACACAAAACCACATTATACATTACTTTCAGCCATCCAAATACACACTCCCTGTCCATACAAACCAACAGCACTATCCTCTGTTTGCTCCTGCTAGAACCCCTTTTATCACGATAATACCTAAACTCAGCCTTCCAACACATCATCCACAAACACCCTCCCTCTCTCTCTCTTCCCCAATTACACACAACCATACACTCCCTCCACTCCCCCACATATATTACCCCTTCCAGTGATCAAAACTAACACAAATACCCCTAACCCTCATCCATCCCCTCTTACACAACTCATACACTCTTCTCCAAAACACATCACCACCCCCTGTAATATTCTACCACTCACCAGCACTAACTCGCATACAAACACTTCACAGAAAGCCACTACATCAATATCTCCTCTCACTATTCCACAAAAGCAAAACAGACCACACACATCAAAACAACAAAACTTTCATAATACTTTCCGTCACACCCACTCCCACCGTCATGACAACACAAATAATACAAATCCTGACCAATCTTTACTCCTAAATTCTCACTCTTCACAAACATCTACCACAAGCACCCCAACACAGCAACATTCATTCACCGCCTCTCATCCACTGCACAATTTACAGCCTTCCAATATCATCCACATGCGCTCCGCCACCCTTTACCCATACTCCTTCCACACTAAGCAGACACAAACAAAATGCCCCTCTTAACAACTTTGCATCCCCTTGTCTATTACACAATAAGGCTACTGTACAAAAAAAACTACACTCATCATGTCACTCTCAACCACCAACACACACAGACCCAACACAATGACTCATAGGCCTGCTCGTAGATGAACACTACATTGTAAAACAGGACTATCGTGACCCTCACACAGTTATCACAACCAACAACACACCTGCTACAAGCTCTAAATATACTCCACACCCTTCTTCAAAACAAAACAGCACCACAAGCATACATTTTGTAAACTGATTGCTCATAAATGCTTGATCACTCTAAAAAAACAAGCACCACATCCACAACCTGCTCAAGAACACACAACCTGACTTACTATTCGCAATGGAATCATGGTTGGGAAAGGACATGGCCCCAGTGTTGCATGAAGCCGTTCCTCCAGGCTTTCAAACCATCACACAAAAGCATGTAGGCAAGAGAGGAGGTGGACTAGCTACTATATTCAAACAAGCAACAAATCTCAGTAAAACAGACATTTCCATACAAGGTTGTGAGGCCCTCCTTAAGAGATGCCACGCTACACCAACTTCCTCCTGTAACTTTCTCCTCCTTTACAGACCTCCACCTAACAATTCAACATTCCCAGACACTTTTCTAGATACAGTCTCCAACCTTATAACATTATACTCAAACCTATGCATTCTTGGGGACCTAAACATTTGGTTTGACAAACCCAATATGTCCAATCCAAAAGCTATCACCACTGGCCTAGTCACACTGAACCTACATCAGATTGTACACAATCCCACACACATTGCTCGACGCATCCTAGATGTCATTTTTGCAAAGCCTGAACTAGTTACGGTTCAAAGCGTCACATGGTCAGACCACTGTTTGATAACTTTCTGCATTAAACACCACAAATCAGCACACCCCACAGCACCTTACATACATGCATTTATCGACCACGGAGAAAACTCAAGTTTGAAGGCTTAGAAACATAACTAACAGCCAACACAGATCTAGACACAATTAATTCTGCTCCAAAACGTTATGAGTGGCTACAGGAAGCTTTCAATATCCTAATACCACTCAGAAAACCTAAACAAAAGAAAACCAACACCTTAGAGAAACACAGAACTTAAAAAAAAGCAACAAATCAGAAGGTTGCAATGGACCTGGGACAAAACAAACAACATTCAAGACAAACTTCAGCTACAAAAACTAAACAGAATATACAAATCATCAATCAAAAAAGCTAAAAAAAAGGGTACTACTCAGACAGAATTCTAAATGCTAAATCTGCAACTAAAGAATTTGATAAAATGCTCAATGAATTTCAAAAACCTAAATGCATTAAGGAAGTCATCCCATTACTCAAGATTTATCAAACCTACTGGTAACTCATTACACAACCAAGGCAGACACATTGAACTCATAAAAACAGAAGAAAACCATCAGCATCAACCCATTTCCTAAAATCTCCTCAAAGAGAAAACCAACCCAGCCTCTGCACTCCTTCAAACAAATATCACAAGGTGAATTTATGGATTTGATCAAAACAAGAAGGCCTTCTGGCTGCCCCTTCTGACCCTTGTCTACCACACATCTTCAAGAACTTTCACCTGGAAGAATCATCATCAATAACTCTTTAACTACAGGAACTTTTCCTGAAGACCTGAAAAAGGCATACATACTTACGTTATTAAAGAAAACAAACCTAGACCCACAGGACCCCAACAACTACAGACCAATTACAAATGGACCTTTCCTGGGCAAACTGATAGAAAGAGAAGCATTCACCCAAATGTCATATTTCATTGACAACAATTGCATACATTCAGACTACCAAACTGGATTCCGCCCAGGAAGAGGCACTGAATCGGCACTCATAACAATCTGGGACGATCTTAAAAACACAGTCGACCGCAATGGATTTGCAGCACTACATCTCTTGGACCTCTCAGCTGCCTTTGATACTGTTGACCATGACACCCTAATTCAAAGACTCCACGAAGCCGGCATACAAGGGACTGTTATCAAATGGATTACATCCTACCTTCAAAACAGAACTAATCTTATCTATTCTCCCTCCTTCTCGTCCAAACCCTACTTCACAAAAGCAGGGGTCCCCCAAGGATTAATCATCCCATCAATGCTTTTCAAAGTCTACATGATGTCATTACCAGAATTGATCAATTATTTTCAATTCACATGCTACAAGATGACACACAAATACTACTTAATTGGAATGTCCAAAGACATTGAAAACTCACAAATATTCAGTTGCCTCAAAGCAGTTGATCAGTGAATGACTTGAAGCCATCTTAAACTGAATGCTTCCAAAACGCAAATACTCACATGTGGCGACTGGAAAAATTGTGGCCCACTCTGTGCCTGGCCTGACGACCTGGGACCACCTCTTCAAGTATCCACGGAAGTTAAAAACCTTGGAATTACCATGGACTCCAAGTTAACAATGAATGCCCAAGTGGACAAATTAGCATGATAAAGCGTCATCACCTTGAAGAATCTGCGACACATCTTCCTCCACCTCAGATTTCCACACAAGGTGCAGGTTACTATCTCTCTTATACTATCCAAAGTGGATTATGCCAACGGCCTCTACCATGGATCATCTCTATCTATTATGAAATAGATACAACATATTCAGAACTCAGCTGCCAGGCTACTATTACATGTAAATCCACGAGCCCACATCTCACCTGCATTGAGAACACTACACTGGCTACCCATTGCCAGAAGATCCACCTTCAAGCTGCTTTCTATCGCCCACAAAGCTATACATGGAACATGACCGCTTTTCATCAGAAACAAAATAACCCAATACATTCAACAAAGAAACCTCTGCTCAAGAATGGCACCACGCCTTAAAACACCACTATACAAGAAAAAGACAATAGGTGGTACATCCTTCTCTGTTCACGCAGCCAAACTATGGAATTCATTACCCCCAGATGTAAGATCCATGGATAACTAACTTATCTTCAGAAGACTACTCAAGAGATGGCTCTTTCTTTCATAACTACCATATTCAAACAGCAATGGTCTGCATACGCCTGTGTTGATAAATATTTATAATCTGATTATGTGTATATTCTGGATATGTATAATGCTTTAAGAAATATGTATACTTACTATTTCATAATAATAAATTATACACATACTCTTTAAGCATGTTTATCAAATGTACATTTACTCACTGTTAAATATATATATTTGTGTGTGTGTGTGTATGTGTATATATAAATGTGTGTGTGAATATATACCTATGTGTATATTATTCTATGCTTAACATGTTCATAGGTCATTGCATATCTCCTAGATAAGATGTTATATTAGATACTTATGAATCCCTGCTTTCTTTTTTATATCACAATAAGCAAATGTTATCTTAACTATTTAGCAGCAAGCGCTGCACTATTGAAAAATTGAGGAAAGATAAATGAATGTTAGAAAAGTATACTTATTAATTAACATCAAATATTACAAATCATGAAAGTCTGCATTTATACAATACTACTTTTCTTCTCTTAACTTTATTATACCAATTATTATATTCCTTGCACATTTATCTCCTTACTATGTATTTAGATATTTATTTATTACTCTAGTCGTACTGTATTAGAGAAAAAAATAATATAATTTTTACTCTCCTGTAACCTTTACTCTGTCTCCCCATCACCCTATGTCGGTATTAATCTATCCTCCATCCCCACTCTGACTCATCCCAAACTCACTCTGGTACTTTTATCTCCAAAATAGCCCTGCCTAAGCTCTCTCCTCCTCTACCACATCTAGCTCATCCCAAAACTGTTTACTACCATGATCTGCCAAACAACCCTACTACATTCTCCCTCATTTATCTCACCTTTGACTCATCCCCTCTTACTACTATGATCTCCCAACCTCTTGCCACAGACTCGTCCTTCCGCTATCTCTCCTTTACTCTTCAAAGGCCTCATGCTATTACTATAAACTCTAAACTTCTAGATTCTTCCCTCCTCTATCCCTCCATTAAGCTCGTCAATTCAACTAACAAACTCACATATCCTCTGCTCATATTAACTCATAATAATACTAATACTGTACTCATATTTCCCTATGCTAATCCACCACTAATTCCTCTTGGGTTCCGGAGTAGCGTGCTACTGGCTGAAAAGCACTTTGACGCCTCGTCAGGGGTGGTAAGCGCTATATAAACACAATTACAATAATCTCCACACACAGATATATTGTATTCCAACCACAAAGATTCCCTTCTGCGATATGCAAGTCACACAATCTAAGGGGTGACCCGCACTGCAGGCATTTTTTTCATAGACAAACTTAAAAATGAAAATTTGAATTGAAGTATTTAGGTGCTGGTCCCTAGTGATGCTAGTGCATAGCAAGGTTTCCTGTTGTTTTCATCACACATGTTCACATATTTTCTTATCAGTATCGCATTGCAAGTATGTGATCTCTTTTACAGTAACAGATTTCAAAGGAGCTCATTTGCTTTTTTGATGGATGTGCGGTACACTACCACTTTTTTCATTTTAAAAGTGTTTATTTAAATGTTTAGTACAAAACAATATGTTGGCATATATGCATAGGTTGAGATTAGTTACAGAATATTTGTTCTACTAGACACTTGTGTGAGGGATCGAAAATAAATTGGTGTCTTTGGATGCTCAACCAAATGGTGGGAAAGCAAAAGAAGAAGAAGAGAGAGAGAAAGAGACAAAGAAAGAGAAGAGAAGATAGAGAGGACAGAAGTAAGACAAGGGGGGCAGAACACAAATGGAAAAAGAAGTAAAGGGTACTGATGGAACAGGTGGGCAGTGAAGGAGGCCTGTCAAGATATCTAATTAATTTGGCCAGACTGTGTTAGGAGGCGCAGGAATTCTGGTTGTGAACCTGAGCAGAATAAGCGTTGGGGAGGATGGGGTGGGGAGGAGATGTCCGAGAAGAAGTTGTTAAGGTTGATTAAAGGAGGTTAATCAATTCCAGATTTCGATCCAGGTTATTCCATAGTGTTTTAATGGCTGAGATCCAGAGGTATTGGGTAGAGAGGATGGGGTGTGCGCCACTAAAGTTTTTCAACCACTCCCACCACTTGTGAATGGATGTATTTCCCAATGACTTCAAAGAGGTGAGGATGGTTTTGTGAGCAAGGGTGAACATTAAGTCCATAAGCAGTTGGTCTTCTCATTGTAGGCCCATGGTGAGTATGAAGTTTCTGGGGAAGTTAATTTCACTTATGGTGTCAATGACGTGTGATCCAGAAATCGTGCAATTGTGGGCATTCATCCATCATATGGCAGAGATCTGCGTTTGCTGAATTGCAGGACCAACAGTTATGAATTTCAGTGAGGCCTCGTGTGGCTAGGTGATGTGTGGTCTAGAATGATCTCTGAAGGATATGTAGTTTGGTCTGTGCACGATTGAGTGCAATTTTCTTGGTGAATGGAGAGGTCCATAATTTTGACCAGTCAATGTCAGACGGATTCGGTAAGCCGTTTTGGGCACAGTCCGAACACCATTTCTGTTGAGTGGTGTTATGTAGTAAGGTAGTAGTAGGTTTGAGTTTGGCATAAATCTTAGAAGTCAAGTGTCCGCCTTTTTTAAATAGTGATAGGAGAGCTGGGAGTAAGGCATCTTTAAAGTGGTAGGCTTTATGTTTGGAAACTGAAGTGTTAATTTTTAAGAAGTCGTAAAAGTCTGTTGGGGAGATTATCTGTCTGTTTAGTATCATAAAATGATGGCGGGTTGTGTTTGGAACCAAGGTCACCCACCAGAGATATTCCTTCCGACAGCCATGAATTCCTTATGGGGATGGAGGTGTCATGCTTAACGTCCTTGCTAACCAAACTGAGGTTAATAGAACATGTTTAATAGTCACATTTGAGAGTCATTTATCTAGATGTAGCAGTACATTCCTAGTGTGCTTTAGGATTATGTTGTTGAAGAAGGGATGATCTTTTTGTATGGTTAGCAGAGAAACCAGCAGAAGTTCTTTCACTATTAGTTGTTCGAGAGAGCTATGTAGGTGTAAAGTCATGTGGACTAGTAAACCATTTTGCATCTTGGGTATCCAAGAAGGCGAGCTGGTATTTCCTAAAATCTGCAAGGTTGACTACTCCTAGGTGTTTGGGAAGGCAAAGTTTCTTTGGAGAGCCGTGGGGTTTTTAGTGTTCCAGATAGATTTATTAAGAAGGTTATCTATATTGTTGAAGAATTCATTCGAGCAGAGGTTGGGGGGGGGCAACATATCTAGTAAGTAATTAACTATTGGAGTGATAATAATTTTTATGGATTCAAGTTTGCCCCACCAAGTTAGAAAATTTGGCGACTATCCCCAAGGAATTTTTCAACTTTCTATATCTCAAGGGATTCGTGGTTTCTGATCAATATAGTGAGATCATTGCTAAATTCAAGACTTAAGTATTTAAGAAACTTGGGTTGCCATGCTAAGCCTGACTGACCCAGCACCTCTTTGGTACGGAGGACGTTCAGTGGTCAAACTTCAGATTTATCTCTGTTAAGAGTGTAGCCTGAAACAGCTGAGTATTCTTCTATTTTGGCCAGTATGACAGGTAAAGCCGTGTCTGCATCTCCTGCTAAAAGTAAGATGTCATCCACGTAGGCCACCATTTCGAAGGAACAATCATTAATGTGGACGCCAATGGGATTGTAATGTTCATTGAACAACAGTAGGAGAGGTTCAATGGCTAAGAGAAAAAGGGAATGGGGGAGGGGACAGACCTGTCTTGTTCCTTGTTTGAGTGGAAAGGGGTTTGATAAGACACCACTAGATCAAATTCTAGCACTGGAACTAGAGTATAGGGCCACAGTCTTCTTTTTGAATGAGTCACCCAAATTGAAGCATGACATCACAGTCTTCAGAAAAGGCCAAGCAACTTTGTTGAATACTTTTTCAGCTTCGAGTGTTACAGCAGCTACTGGAGAGTTTTTGGATTTAGAGACCAGTAGGATATGGCCTAAGAGTCTGATGTTATCACTGGGTAGTCTGCCTTGGAGAAAACCAGCTTGGTATGGGCCAATCAGAAGTGGTTATAACACTTCAATATGCTTAGCTAGAATGTTCGCACAGAGTTTGCAGCTTAGGTTGATAAGCAATATTAGTCTGTAATTTTTGGGACAGGTATGGTCTTCACCCTCCTTCTGTATCAGGGTGATAATTGCTTATGCAGTAGACTACCCCAATGTGACCAGTTCTGCATAGTTCTGGAAGAGAATCAATAAGGGCTTGTGTAGTTCGTCTCGGAAGGATTTCGATAATTGAGCAATGAAGCCATCGCCCACCAGGGCTTTCCCCACTTTAAGGGATTTGATGGCTGATTGGATTTCTTGATCCAAAACAGCCTGATTTAATAGGGCTTGGCTTTGGGTATCTAGTTTGGGTATATTGAGCTGGCTGAGGTAGGATAGGCTATCTGCTGCATTAAAAGTATGGTTTTCGCCATACAGTGATCTATAGAAGTCTAAGAAAACATTAAATATTTCATTAGAAACCAAATGCAGCCGACCATCCATTCTCTAATGGGAGTCATTTTTGGGCAATTTTGTTTGTATTTTAAGAAATGGGCTAAGACTTTCCCAGCAAAATTACCAGCAAAATTACCAGCAAATGGGTTTACTGAGGTAAATTTGGCTATCCATTGTCCTGCTCTGTTGCTTAGAAGTTTGTTATATTCATAATTTTGGGGTTTGGGGTAACTAGAGGGAGTGTGCCTTTCTTGGATTGGAATCTGATTTCTAATTTTTAATCTTGTGTTCCAAGTTTTCCATCTGCTTGTTTGCAATTCTGTTAATGTGGGAGCTGATGCCTATTATTAATCCTCTAATAGTTGATTTGAAAGTGTCCCAACGTGTCTGGGGGCAGTAGTCCGGTTATCTTGAAGAATTTTTGAATAGCTTGTCGGATTGTCTCTAAATGGACATAGCTATGAAGTAGGTCAGGGTTAAGTCTCCAGGATTTTTCATTTGTGGTGGTTGAGGACCAGTCCAATGAAGCCAAAATTGCAGAGTATTCATAGTATTCTGATATCAATCTAGATTCATTGGAAGAGGTAGAGATCGCTGTCGACAAATTATGTTATACTAAAATGTAATGAATTCTGGAGTGATTGTTGAGGAAGGGATAGAAAGTATAGTCTGGGTGTTGAATATGCCATGTATCTACAAGGGAGAAATTAGAACAGATATTCTTGAGTAGTTTGGGGGTGGAGAAGGTTGAAAGTTTGTTCTCGAAATGCAGTCTATTGTAAGGTCAAGCGGAAGGTTGAAATTGCCTCCTATTACTAGCCGGGTGTCATTGGGAAGGTCTGCAATTAGTTCATCAACCTATTTTCAGAAACTCAGATCATCAGTGTTAGACACGTAGATGTTCAGCAGGTAGAATTCTTTACCAACATTTGAGAGCTTGTTAGGTATTCACCTCCCGTTTTGGTCTGTCAGTATGTCTAGTATGATGATCTTTGCATATTTGTAAATGACAGTAAGAACTCCATTTTCTTTTGTCTGCAAGTGAACCTATGACTCCTGAGAACCATGGGGCATTAAAGGAGATTATGTCTCAGGCAGAAAGCTTGGATTCTTGTAAAAGTAGTATGTTGCATCTAAGTTTGCACATGTACTCAATGATTTTCCTCCTCTTGACCGGGTGGTTTAGTCCCTTGTTGAGTGAAAGGATTTTGAAGGACTCACTCGTCCACAAATATGGAATGATAAGTCAGAAGTGGAAGATGAGTAGACAATAGTGTCCTATGGTTCTGACTGATTGCAGTGTACATTTTAAGGGAGAGCTGCCTCAGGATCCTACAATTCAAACCAGGAGTACTTATCTTGAGTTTACGAGTACTAGACATGTGACACAGAGACAACCTGATCATGGAGTACGAGAAGGTTAGGTCCACATAGGAAGAAAAAATGGAGGGGGAAAACAAAACAAAGAAAAGAGGAGAGCCCACAGCTCCAAACCCCACCCACACACAATGCCCACCCAACCTCCCTGCCACCCACCCTCCCCAATTTTTGTTTTGGGCTGGTTGAGGCCCAGTCCAATGAAGTTGAAATGGCAAAGTGATCTGATATCAATCTAGATTCAATGGAAGAGGAAAAGTACACTCTCTCCAAATTATGTGATACTAAAATGTAATAAATTCTGGAGAGTGATTGGTGATTAAGGGATAGAAAGTATAGTATGGGTGTTGAATACGCCATGTATCTACAAGGGAGAAACTAGAACAGATTTTCTTGAGTAGTTCGTGGGATGGGGATGGCCAATTTTTTTTTCTCTAACTGCGGTCTATAGTAGGGTGAAGCGTATGGTTGAAATTGCCTGCTATTATTAGCCAGGTGTCATTGGGAAGATCTGCAATTAGTTCATCAATATAATTCCAGAAACTCATATTATTGAGTGTTAGACACATAGATATTCAGCAGGTAGAATTCTATACCAAATTTTGAGAGCTTAAGTATTCATCTCCTGTTTTGTCAGTGTGTCTAGTATAGTGATCTTTGCATGTCTGGAAATGACGGTGAGAAATTGTTTTTTCTTTTTGTGGGCAAGTGAACCTATGACTTCTGAGAACCATGGGGCATTATAGAAGGTTATGCGTGAGGCAGAAAGCGTGGATTCTTGCAAAAGTAGTAGGTTGCATCTAAGTTTATATGTGTACTCAATGATTTTCCGCCTCTTGACTGGGTGATTTGGTTCCTTGGTATTGAGTAAAAGGATTTTCAAGGACTCACTTGTCGACATATATACATATATATATATAGAATGATAAGTCAGTAGTGGAAGATGAGCAGACAAAGCTGTCCTATGGTCCTGATTGATTGTAGTGTTTATTTTAAGGCCGAGCTGCCTCAGGATCCTACAGTTCAAAACTAGGAGTACTTATCTTGAGGTTGTGAGTATTAGACGTGCAATACAGGGCCAACCTAATCATGGAGTATGCGGTTAGGTCTACGTAGGAATAAAGAATGGAGAGGGAAAACAAAACAAAGATAAAGACCAGAGCCCGCAGCCTCAAATCCACCCCCCACACCCTGCTCACCCCCTCCTGCGCACCCTACCCCCACCTCCCCACCCTCAAACATGCAAGCAGGATTGCCTGGGACCCAGAGGAAAGACCAGACATCTCCCGAGCACCACATAATGGCTAAACATTGAAGGAATGAGTCCATCCACAAATGCATTACAACAAAACAGAATCCGAATGAGTGCACAACTAGAACACTGAGAACAGGTAAGTAACTCTGGTAACCATGTGTAGGAAGTTGAACAGATAAAGTAAACTTAGTTGATCAAATAGGACAATTGTCACCAGAAATAATCAAGTATATTTATAAGTACAGGCATGGGAAATCTAAACAGATCTGCAAATTCCTCTCATGGAGTCCATCAAGTGAATGTTATGCATGTGGAAGGAGTGGAACGAAAAAGGATCTGAGCTTGGATCCAAGAGCGGTCATCGCTAGATAAAAGACTAGATATTAATAAGAGGTGAAAGAAACAAATAACCATGTGATGAGTCATATGGTGTGGTTACGCATTAAGTTGTGCATCATAACATTAAGTGCCTGATTACGACCTTGACGGATGGGCTAATCCGTCACGAGCGTGACGGATATCACTACCGCCCTATTACAAGTTCCATTATATTCTATGGAACTTGTAAAACAGCGGGCGGGAATATTCGTCACCTTTGTGACAGAGTAACCCATCTGCCAAGGTCGTAATTAGGCCCTAAGTTTGGAATTGGAGAAGTATGAGCGATGCTGTAGTGTGAAGGTACATTTTGAGCCCGTGGTGGCCTTTGACCATGTGGATAAAAGAAGAGGAGCAAAACAAATGGTGGTAAGAGGTCAGTATACCATCACAGGATGACGATTTTGACATAGAAGTTTGTTATACCAGGGCAAGCGCATGCACATATTATATAACATCATAAAACAACATGGAACATCAAAACATCAAATATATTCGAATACTGACTGTGATTGGTCTAAAGTGGAAAAACTCCATACAAGTCAGATATACTTTACTACGTTCCAGAGGGAGAAGAGGAATGTTGTCCAGGAAGGATGTCAGGTCGTGGTGGTCGTGAAATAGATGTGATTGTCCCTTTGTAGGTAATGTGGAATCTGGCATGTCCAGAAATGGAGAAGGAAATTTTCATGTTCCTCAGTCTGGATCTGACAGAGAGGAAGCCCTTTCTTGTCTGGATAGTTGGCTTGGAGTAATCTTGCGAGATGGTGATCCAGTGACCTTCCTAGGTGATGTATCTGTGTTTACAAATGAATTCCAAAATGTAACACTCCAGGTGAAGCACTGACCAAGCGGGACTCCCCTGCAAATAGGGCACAAGACACAGGGCGAGATCACTCATTGTGAGTGTATGAGTTCATGGTGACGATTTCAAGCGGACCTTTGCATTGGTGAGTTGTTATTGGCACACTGTTCCTAAATTGCAAGTAGAGAGAAGATATAAGGCACTTGTAGCTTTAGAAGCTAAAACCCTCACACATCCTTTGGATGTCATGCTTCATCCTCAGGTTTGCTCCTCGTCTACCTAGAAGTAGGGCTGAGGTCAATGTCCTTTTCCCTATGTGTGTTTTGCTAGAGTAGGGGAACATTATTTCCCATACACTTTACTTGTTTTTAACCTTGACCGAGACCCACCATTCACAATAAACTGGTTGTAGGGTGGCTCCTGAGCCAATTTTAGTTCTTTCCAGCTCTCGGTTTCACTCAGTAGGTCTGAATTCTTTCCTACTCTCCTTGTTGGCACGCACTTCTAAAAGATCTCTGGCATAGAGCCCCCTCACAGGGGCCCGTTGGGCACTGCAGCACCAGCCCAACAAGGAGCAAAGCTGAGGATGAAGCATGACATCCAATGGATGTTTGAAGGTTTTTGCTTCTAAAGCCAGAAGTGCAATTTAGGAACAGTGTGCTCACTTATTTTCATACCAGTTGTTTAGGAGATTGCACACTGGACCTGTCCTAATCCTCCCTATCCCTCATATATTGATATTGAGTTGTTATTGCCACCTCATGGTTACGTTTTCCTGTCACGTCTGATTAGGTAAATTTAGATCCAAAGGCAGCAGGCCGTTGGGAGCCAAATGCCTTTCAGCATTGTTACGAGTGTGTGCAGAAACTGTAACAGTGCTGGATAACAATCAACAGTTCACGCTGCAGGGGTCCAAATCGGCGAATGAAGGAGACACAGGAGTGGGCTGGACCCGTAAGGTTAGGTCCAGGATACAATCTCCTTAAGTCATTTGCTGCAGTGTGTTGTGGTCAGATGCAATTCCTTTGGTTGTTCACTGCATGCTGTGCGTGCGCATAGAGAAGAGACAAGGTTGTCTATAAAATTAGTCGAAGCGCCGCGAGAGATGGGCCCACAGAGGTCAGGGCGATTGAGCCAGGTCTTTAGCTGCTGCCACGCCGTGTTGCGGAGGACGGGGCAGCGATGTTTAAGTCCTTCGGATGATCTTCCCTGTTGCGATATTTAGCTGGAACTAAGCTGTTTTGGCAACAAGCCAGGATTTGAATTGTTACCACCTCATCTTGCGGTGTTCATTCCTTGTTTTTCTGGGCATGGATGTTTAATTAATGCATATGAGCCATGTAAATGCAGCACCAAGAAGACGGTGCTCAGGATCAAGCAGCCATTTACCTCCACATCAGGCCACGCCCCCGGTACACTACCAACTTACTGTTTAAATTTTATTCTAAAAAGAATTCCCCTAAAAAACATCCAGAGATATTTTTATCGTCCCTACATATCTAAGCAATGTTGACATTTCTCAGAAAGGCAACAAAAGCCAACTTTCCTCTTGTTGCATGGGCCCCAGCCTTTCGTAAAAGGATGTTTTGGCCTTTTGAAACTAAGTCCCTGCCCAATAGACACGTTAGCAGGCTATGGGTTGATTGGGTGTTTTCAAGCCTATGAAAATAGGGTCATAAATAAAAAGCAAAAAAATGTTAACTTCTTAATGGAAAAGTTACTTACCTTCCATAACGTCTTATCTGGTAGAGACAATATCTAACTGCAGATTCTCACCAGGTGTCAGACTGGATCAGGAAGATTTTGGTGAGCAGTACCCCTGTGCGCCGTTAGGTGGAGTTGATCTGATCTACCTTAGTCATCGGCATATCTACGCCAGATATGATGTAACAAATCCTATAAAGGTGCCATTCAAGCGCACAGACGTCAGTTTCTTTTTCTTGATTTTCCATGAAGGAAGTGCAACACCGGCTACTGGTGCGTCAAAACTACGGCCCTGAAAGGTGAGCCCCTGCCCTAGAAATCCGGTTCGCAGAGCAGAGAGGATGGGTTGGTTGGTAAGGCAAATGCAGCTAGATATAGACTCTACCTGATAAGGCTTTACCAAAAGTAAGTAACTTTTTCATCTGATAGAGGCTTCTAGCTGCAGATTCCTTACCTCAGAATAGACACCCAAGCCATACCATCCCCAGAGGTGGGTCTTCAAACCATGTTCAGACTAGAAAGTCTTGCAGGACCGAACAGGCAAAATGCCTGTCCCTGTGACCTGACTGTCCAGGCAGAAGTGTTTGGTAAACATGCGCAGAGATGCCCACATTACCGCCTGACAGACATCAAGTACTGGAACTCATTGCACCAACACAGTGGTCGCAACTAAAGCTTGGGTTGCAGAGCCCAACTATTCTTCACACCCACATATCCTACAAAGAGTTGGTCATCCATCCCAAACTCTTTGGTACAATCAATGTAGAACGCCAACTCTCTTTCTGGGGCCAGGCGGTGGAGTCTCTCCTCTTCCTTAGAAGGATAGGGGTGGGGTTGCACAGGAAGTAGTCAAGGTTATGCATTGGCCTACATGAAAGGACATGACCACTTTTGGCAGAAAAGAGCACCTAGTGCAAAGCACTACTTCTTCAGGATAGACAGAAAAGTAGGGCAGCTTAGACGACAATGCTTGCAGCTCACTTACTCTGCGGGCAGATGGGATTGCCACAAGGAAGGCAATTTTCAAAGTGAGAAGCCTGAGAGGTCAATTGTGGAGAGGCTCGAAAGGAGCACACATCAGAAAGGTCAAAACCAAATTTAGATGCCATTGGGACATACTAAACTGGAATGGAGGAACACAATGTATAAGACCTTTGAGGAATCTATGTACAATAGGAGACTTAAAACAACAAATGTTGATCAGGCAACCTTAATAAAACAGAAAAAGTAGACAAATATCCCTTAAGACTACTCAGAGCACTGCCCTGCTGTGCAAGGGAAAGGATATACAACAGGACCTCAGCGAAAGGACCTGAAAGGGGGTAAACACACTTGTCTGTGCACCATGCCACATATTTCTTCCAATGACAGGTATATACCATTTTGGTGGAGAGACGCCTGGCTGGCAAGATGGCGTTACAGTCTTCGGGAGAAAGGTCAAAAGCTGTCAAGTTCTATGGCTCAATCTCCACACAAGAAGGGGGAGAGTAGGCAGGTTTGGGTGGAGAACCCTCCCCTGCTACTGCAACAGAAGATCGTTCCGAAGGGGCAGTTTGATCGGAGGATCAATGGACATGCTCAGCAGCTTAAGATACCAAACTCACTGTTCCCTGTCCAGAGCCACAAGAAATACTTGGGCCTGTTTGTTCTTGATCTTCTTGAGAACTCTGGGTAGGGGCGGGATGGGGCAGAAGGGCTTACAAGCTGCTGAAAGACACCTTGTGCCTCTCAGGATGGTGACCCCGTTGGTGACCCACTAAATATTTCCAGCTGAGTTTGTCCGCTTTGGTGTTCAAAGAACCTGCCAGATGTTGAACCACCAGGGATATGCCCTGCTGTTCCATCCGTGTCCAGAGCGAGATGCAGAGCCTCTTGACAAAGGGTCCATGACTGCACACTGCCCTGCTTGATGCAGTACCACATGGCGGTAGTGTTTGTCCGTGAACACCTGTACCATCTTTCCCTTGACAGAGGGGAAAAAAGGCTTTCAATGCCAGACGGACCGCACGGAGCTCAAACAGGTTGATTTAGAGCACTGTTTCTGCCAGGGGCCTCTAATTTCCACCTTTCCCAGGTGGCCGCCCCATCCCAGGAGTGATGCATCTGTCACTACTATCAGATATGGTTGGTTGGGGAAGGGGAGGGATCTGCCTCTGACTCAATCGCAGTTCGTTAACTACCACTGCAGATCTTTTGAAGCTCCCTCGACGATCTGGACCTTTTCTGAGAGATTCACCTGATGTAGCACCTACTGGAACTTCAGGTGCCACTGCAGAGCCCACTGCACTGAAATAAGGGAGGTTCAAAGACCCACTTACCGTAAAGGAAGGGAGATCTTTGTGTATACCAAAGGAAATCCAGGAAATGTTCTCCCAAGATTCAAATCGTATTAACAAAACAGTATCCTTTTGCCAATTGGGAGAACGAATGTGCTTCATGATTAAACCATACCTACGTAAGAGGTGGGACAAAGAAAATTAATCCTTCTTAACCCGTAGCTGCCAGGCCTTTTCCCTCTCAGGTGCCAGGCCTTTTTTGGGCTATTTGGAGCAGTTTGCGCTTAGGCCCTCAAAACTTTCTGTCCACATGAGCTACGCGCACCAAATTTGTGTCCTTTTTTTCCAGTATCTTAGGGATTCTAGAGGTACCCACTCCTGGAGGAGGCCAAGAAATTAGTCAAAATATAGCAAAAATATAGGGAAAATTAAGATTTTTTTTTTTTTAAATGGGAAAAAAGGGCTGCAGAAGAAGGATTGTTATTTTTTCCTGAAAATGGCATCAACAAAGCATTTGTGGTGCTACAATCACAATCTTCCCAGCTTTCAGGAACAGGCAGACTTGAATCAGAAAACCAAATTTTTTAACACAATTTTGGCATTTTA
This sequence comes from Pleurodeles waltl, assembly GCF_031143425.1. Lineage (NCBI taxonomy): Eukaryota > Metazoa > Chordata > Amphibia > Caudata > Salamandridae > Pleurodeles > Pleurodeles waltl. The sequence continues at coordinate 1,722,945,783 of NC_090440.1, read as the reverse complement.
CTTGGACATTCCCCATTTTCACTATATTTTGTGCTTTAAGCCTTGTTCCAGTTAGTGACAGAAATGGGTGTGAAACCAATGCTGGATACCGGAAAGTAAAACATTTCTAAAGAGTAGATAAAATTCTGAATTCAGCAAGGGGTAATTTGTGTAGATCCTACAAGGTTTTCCTACAGAAAATAACAGCTGAAATAAAATAAAATATTGAAATTGAGGTGAAAAAAACTGCAATTTTTCTCCACGTTTTACTCTGTAACTTTTTCCTGCGATGTCAGATTTTTAAAAGCAATACACGTTAAGTCCGCTGGACGCTTCTGGTTGCGGGGATATATAGGCCTTGTAGATTCATAAAGAACCCTAGGTCCCCACAGCCAATAAACGAGCTGCACCTTGCAATGGGTTCTCATTGTATACCAGGTATACAGCAATTCATTTGCTGAAATATAAAGAGTGAAAAATAGGCATCAGGGAAACCTTTGTATTTCCAAAGTGGGCACAAGATAAGGTCTTGAGAAGCAGTGGTTAGTTCCGGGATGCCCATACTAGCATGTGAATTAAAGGGCATTTTTCAAATAGATGTCTTTTTTACACACTGTCTTACATATGGAAGGAAAAAATTTAGACAAGGGGCAGTATAACACTTGTTTTGCTATTCTGTGTTCCAAGTCTTCCAATAAAAATGGTACCTCACCTGCGTGGGTAGGCCTAATGCCCCCGACAGGAAACACAACATGGACACATCACATTTTTACATTTAAAACTGATGTGTTTTTTATGGAAAGTGACTAGCTGTGGATTTTGATCTCTAGCTCAGCCAGCACCTAGAAAAACCTATCAAACCTCTGCATTACAGAAAACTAGATACCTAGGGGAATGAAGGATGGGGTGACTTGTGGGGCTCTCACCAGGTTCAGTAACCCAGAATCCTCTGCAAACTTCAAAATTTGGCCAAAAAAACCACTTTTTCCTCACATTTCGGTGGCAGAAAGTTCTGGAATCTGAGAGGAGACGCAAATTTCCTTCCACCCAGCGTTCCCCCAAGTCTCCTGATAACAATGTGCTTGCGACAGGAAATGCCCCAAAACACAACATGGACACATCACATTTTCACAAACAAAACAGAGCTGTTTTTTGCAAATTGCCTAGTTGTGGATTTTGGGCTCTAGCTCAGTTGGCACCTAGGGAAACCTACCAAACCTATAAATTTTTTAAAACTAGACATCTAGGGAAATCCAATATGAGGTGACTTGTGGGGCTCTCACAATGTTCTGTTACACAAAATCCTTTGCAAGCCTCAAAATTTGGCCAAATAAATGCTTTTTCCTCACATTTCGGTGACAGAAAGTTTTGGAATCTGAGAGAAGCCATAAATTTCCTTTCACCCAGCATTCCCCCAAGTCTCCCGATAAAAATGGTACCTCACTTGTGTGGATAGGCCTAGTGCCCGCGAAAGGAAATGCCCCAAAACACTCTCTGGACACATCAAAATTATCAAACACAAAATTACCTGTTTTTGCAGGGGGTAGCGGGGGCACCTGCATTTCTGATCCTGGGCTCAGCAGCCATATAGGGAAACCTACCAAACCCAAACATTTCTGAAAACCAGACACCCGGGGGAGTCCAGGACCCAGAACCCTCAGCAAATCTCAAATTTAGCACAAAAAAAAAAAAATCACATTTTTCCCACATTTCTGTGTGTAATCACCACACCGGGACAAATTTCCTGCCACCTAACATTCCTCTCTGTCTCCCGATAAAAATGATACCTCACTTGTGTAGGTGGGCCAAGAGCCTGTGACAGGGAAGTGCCAAAAATATGTCAAAATTGAGGGGGAACCAAAGCGGATCTAAAAGGGCAGTTTGACAAAAAATATTTTTAGGCAGACAAGTGGGCCAGAATTTTTATTGGTATAGATGTGACAATGCTGGGTGGTGGAAATTTTGTGGATTCCTGCAGATTCCGGAAGGTTCCATCACAAAAATGTGGGGAAAATGTGTAATTCCCAGCAACATTGGAGGTTTACAGTGTATTGTGGGTAAGCAAATGGTGCAGGGTGCATGGACAGCACACCGCCCTGGACTCACCCAGATGTTTAGTTTTCAGATGTGTCTAGGGCTTGTGGATTTTTCTACATGGAAGCGTCCCAAAGTCCAAAAAGGGCAGCCCTCACCATTCCAAGTGGGACGATTTTGAGAGTTAGACAAGCTCTCATGGCCCAAATGTAAAACCAAAACCCAAAATAATCAAATTTCCTCTTGCATGCCGTGGGATAACATGTTTTAGTGTGCAGGGGAAAGCTGAAAGACTTACCCCCTTCAGTTGGGGTGGGGGCATAACCATGCCAAAACTGGTTGGTAGCCACCAGCCCAATATTTTTTTATTTTTTTTTATTCCTTGGCATCTAGTAGGCTTTCTGCCCCCCCCCCGGGGAGTGGATCGGAGGTAATTGCCCCATCAGGTAAGTAAACAAGCATAGAACTCACTAATCAATATAGACTGATCTTCCCCCGGGGAAGGGCAGAAAAGGCCTAATAAGAAAATGCCTCCCAGGGGAGCGACCCTTGCCCAAGGGGTCGCTCCCCTTTATAAGTAAATAAAAATAAAAAAAACTCCCTGGTGTCTAGTGGGCATTTCCGCTATGCTCAGAATAACACCAAAAGAATTCCTTTCTTTTGATGTCTCTGCCCGCCCCATCCTCCCGAGCAGAAGAGAAATGCCTAGCATTTCTCTTCTGCATCGGGTTGGGAGCATACTTGAGGGGAGCATGGGAGGTGACCTCTGATCGCGTGCTGACATAATCAGACATCACTGGGGGGCAGGGGTGGAAGGGGAAGCGATTCCCCTTCCATCCCTGACAGGGGTGTGGGTGGGAGGCCCAAGAGGGAGAGCTGGCGCTACCCCCGTGGGCCCGGTGCAGGACGAGGTGGTCTCGTCCCAGGCACGCAGGAACCGTGTGCGAGGACGAGGCCACTTTGTCCCAGGCACCATGGGGGTTAATATACAACCCTCACCCACTCTAACAGTGGCATGCTTCATCTCTGGGTTCACCCTGGCGCCTACAAGTCAGGGTGGGCTCAACCATATTGCAGGGAGCTATTAATATATTAGTATGTCTAGGAGAAGCTAACTAAATATAAAATGTCCTCATCCACTCCCAAGGTGTCCCTTTATTATGAGGGTGAATGGGAAGAGACTTTTAATGTGATGACATGGAATCTACACTAAAAGTCATGCAAGGGCAGTCCAATCCAATGGTAGCTGTAGAAATCAATCAATCAATCATTTGTAAAGCGCACTACTCACCCACTAGGGTCTGAAGGCGCTGATGGGGAGGGGGGGGGGGGGGAAAGAATTGCTACTGCTCGAATAGCCAGGTCTTGAGGCATTTCCTGAAGGTCAGGAGGTCCTGGGTCTGTCGCAGGGAGTTCCAGGTCTTGGCGGCGAGGAGGGAGAAGGATTTGCCGCCGGCTGTAGTTCGGTGGATGCGAGGGGCGGTGGCGAGGGCGAGGTTGGCGAAGCGGAGTTAGGAGTGTGGAAGGTGAGTTGCTCGTTGAGGTAGGCAGGGCCAGCATTGAGGAGAGCTTTGTGGGCGTGGATGAGGCATTTGAAGGTGATCCTCTTGTTGACGGGGAGCCAGTGTAGGTCTCTGAAGTGGGCTGATTTATTTACAATCTTTTTCAGAGCATTAGATCAAGAGTGGTATGTGCTTATAACAAAAATGGAGGCTTCTGTTTCCCGGAGGTTTCCATTAGGGCATCCCTCTGGATGTTATGTGCCAGTTTTTATGCTTTGTCAATAATCTTTACGGGGTAAGCCTTACTTTGTACTATGCTAGTTAGGATTTCTGCTTCTTTTTTGAACTCGTACATCAGAGCAATTCCTCCTGATCTGCAGAAATTGCCCTACAGGCAAGTTCTTCTTGAGTGACCAGGGGTGCACACTGTTAAAAGGCAAAGGCTGTTTCGGTCTGTACGTTTTGTGTAGAGGGAGGCTGACAGCCTACCTTAGCTGTAACAACGACATCAAGAGATGACACAAAGTGTTTATCCACTGTCATTGTAAATTTCAAGTATGGATTTCTGCCATTAAGCCACATGAGAAAATTATCTATAGTAGTGTTTTCATGCCAGATGACCGGAATGTCATCAATTTAGCACCGCTACATGAGAATTCCATTTCCGAAAGAGTCATTAGCCAAATATTTACTTCTTCAAACCATCTAAGATACAGGCAGGCTACGCTGGAAGCAAAAGTACTGCCCATTGATGTCCTGTGGTGCTGTAGGTAAATGTGATTTTCAAAGGCACAAACCTTTTTCTGTAAGCGCTATTCTGGCCAATTGCATGATCCATTGGATGGGAGCTGCCCAATCCCAGTCTTGTGATAGCAGGAGGTCTGTGATAAAATGAAGGCTCTCTTCCTGAGGGATGCACATATACAAGGCCTCCACATCAAAGCACAGTATAATCTCAGCTGAGACTGCAGAGATTGCGTATGCCATCTGCCATGTGTCACCAGCAGGATGCTGTAGGCCATGAGGCCCAGCAGCCTCAGAGTCATTCTCACCGAAATCTAGGACAGAGACTGAAACAACGGTATCAGTCTGAATACTGTGGATTTGCCGCTCAGGAGGATAGGCCCAAAAACGCACTGTGTCCAGAACAGCTCAGCAGAAAGTGAGCATCTGAGGGAGTCAGGTGTGACTTCAGCATGTTCAAAGTGAACTGCAGTGAATTTAGGGTGTCCGCCGTAGTCTGGAGGTGGAAGGCAGCAAGCCGGTCTTCAACAGCCAGCCTTCAAGGTAAGGGAGGACTTGAGTCCAACACTACCATCCTGTCTCCTGGGTCCAGGTCAGACAGGACCTGAGCCAAAGTGAGCATCTTGAGCTTCTCCTTCTTGAGGAAAGGATTGAGGTACCGAAGATCTAGGATAGGGCGAAGACCATTGTGCTTTTTGGGAACCAGAAAGTAGGTGGAATGGCAACTACAGCCTACTTCTGGCACAGTATCCTCTTCAATGGCCCCCTTGGCTAAGAGAGTTTTAACTTCCTCATGGAGAAGGGACAAATGATCTTCCGTCATCCAATCGTAGGATGGTGGCATGGATGGAGGGGTAGTCTTGAAAGGGAGGGAGTAGCCCCTTTGGACTATCTGTAAAACCCACCTGTCTGATGTAATTGATTGCCTAGCAGGGTTCAAGCTAGCTAACCTTCCAAAGCAAAGATACTTAGTGGTTAGCAGAATAATAAAACTATCAACATCAATGGCTGAAAAAGTTAAATATTATCTATAGGACTCTTTCCACATGAGGGCGGGAGACTTCTCATTTCTATCCTCTATGAGTACAATTAACCAGTGTTCATCCCTGTGAGAAAACAGGGCTGATTGCTGAGGTCCCCCCACTTTTTGCCCTCATTTTTCACTTTTTGCTGGTATTTTCCCTGGTACCAGGGCCTGTGTTCTGCTGAAAATGAGTATGCAAATTAGGCTAATTAAAATTGGCGAAGTCAACCTACCTATAAATCCCTAGTTATATGGTAGGGCATGTAGGTTTGGGGACCCCAGCATAGGTGGTGCCCCCATAGGTGCACTGCTGAGGTGCCCAGTATCATTTTAAAAGCAGGCCTGCCTCGCTGGCTGCCTTTAAATTAAAGTTACATGCAAATTCGACTTTGGAATAAAAAATACTTCCAAAGTCTTAAACTACCTTATTGTTACATATACGTCACCCCTAAGGTGTGCCCCATGTGTCCCTAGGGCTGGGTGCCATGTAACAATAAGCAGGGACCTTAAAAATAGTTTTATAAGCCCTGGTGAGGTAAAACAGCCAAATTCGTTTTTCCCCTCACTGTAGTGAATGGCCTCCATAGGCTAGAATGGGGAGATTTTATTTCAATTTATAAAGTCCCCTTAAGTGTCAGATACCTGAAGTTGGGTATCAAATTAATTGTTATAATAAATCCCACAACTTACAATTGGTAAAGAGTTTTAAACTTTACCTGTAAAGTTGCCAACTTCAGCCCTGCAGTGTTTTGCTGCTTTGCTCTGCTTAGCCAGTCTCTGGCAGCCTGGCCAGGCTGCCTTGATGAGGTGTGAGGTGGCCTGGCTCAACACAAATAGATGTGCCTGGGGGAGGAGATCTTCCCTCAGGAGATGGAGAGGCAGGAAGGGGGAGGGCTGCCAAACTGATCTTCAAAGGCAGGTCAGGACATTTGGAGCAACTCTGCACCTCTCTCACATCCTGTAGTCCCAGACAATTAGGTGCCCCCTTGATTAGGAGAGGACTGGAGAAGGGTGTGTTTCAGATTTTTAGCCACACCAGTAGGTGGGCTCAGAGAGATGTAACCTCCAAATATCACTTTCAGCCATGATGGATTTTTGAGGAATGTTGCTCCCTGGGATTGATTCTTGCCACAGTTTCCAGGAAGTGGTCATCACAGGGGGAAGGACCCTGCACCTGATTGGAGAACCAGGACACCCCTGTTTTTCACCCAGGAGCAAGGATAACACTGGCAGACATGCACCCACACCTCAGATCCCTAGCACGAAGAACTACAGGAGAAGAAGGACTGCCCTGCTGGACCCCTGACCTGCACCTGGACACCGCACTCTGGCGGACTGCACACTTGGGCTTCACCACAAGAAGGACTTTGCCTGGCTTCAACTGGTTCAAGGAGGGACTCCCTAAACTTGCTAACCTGAGTCCCCTGCGCCAACTCCTGAAGAAACTGACCAGCTGACCACTGTCCAGTGGGCAAAAAGGAGTTTGCGCCAGGTGCACCTTCAAGGAGCATCTCCGAGCTTCTGGAACCTTGGGGTGAGCTGTGGAACTCAAAAGTGCCTTAAAGGGACATCTGGAAGAAGATCAAGAAGTTTGGAGAACTTCTTTTGGAAAAAAGCTCCATAAAGGGACCGACCCGCCGCAGCAACTCTAGTCAGCTTGCCTCAACCGCAACCCGGCCTGACTTGCAGGTCTGTCCCGGTGAAGAAAATCTCAGAAAAAGTGACTACGTCCGAATGTAGGAAGTTGACCAGGACCTCCCAGGCAGTGTATCCGAAGAGGGCTCCAGGGACGATGGATCGAGATTCAGGTTTGCCCCGGTCGAAGGATTTTCATCTCTAAAAAATGACTAAGTCTGAAGGTAAAAATCTCCACTGTGGGCTACCGCGACACATATCCGAGGAAGAGTTCCAGGAGGTCGGACTGGACTGCCGACTTGGTCCCACTGAAGAAAATCTTCAATAAAACGACTAAGTCCGAAGGTAAACTTTTGACCAAGGCCTCCCGCGAGCTGTAGCCAAGCAGGGCTCCATCGCGGTCGGCCTCAAACTTTTACTTTGCCCCGGTCAAGGTGCAAACAGATTGGTGCTATTCGTATCTAAGTGCTAAAAAGCATTAATTCTTTACAAATTCATATCTCCGGTTCCCCTTATCCGATTTTTATTGTTTTTGTGTCATTTTAAAGATAAAAATATAATCTATTTTTATACATTGGTGTTACATTTTTATTGTGTTTTACTTATATACTATTTTTTTATTTTGAAATGCTTTACACTAGTCTCCTAGGTTAAGCCTTGCTGCTTGTTGCCAAGCTACCAAGGGTTGAGCTAGGTTTAATTTATTGAGACCTAAGTGGAGGTTAGTGGCCTATTGCTAAGTGTAGGTACTTACCTGCCCTTACCAATAATCCATTTTCCAACACTCCCAGGTCTTAAAAATCTGCCCTAGATCACTGAAGAATTTCTTGAATGAAAATAGAAAAGGACCACCGATCAACGCCGAGTTGTTCTTCTTAAGTGACACCTTGTGCCTTGGCTATGTACCACAAACTCTACCAATATCGTTTTTTTCCTCTCTCTGGCGATGTGTGTTGTCTAAATGCTGCATGTGCCGCTATCAATCTGGGTGTCTCCCCACTCAGTTTGCAAACATTCATTCCTTTCGATTTACGATAGCACAAATGGCATGCACTTGCAAAAAGCCACTGGTAACACATTAAAGCCGGGTTGCATGATCCTTTACTGGAAAAGTTCATTGTTCACCAGAAGTTTTGAATTAATTGTGTGTCTGGGCATTTGGTACATGTTCAATAGATAGAATCTAGTGCATACATTAAATTGCTTTACTGAAGTTGATGGAAAATGTGGTTTAGTGCAAGTATTCTGAATTTCCCCATGTATTAGGTCCAACACAGACCAGTATTCTTTTTTTCCGTTGATGAGGAGATGCTTCGGTTCTTGTGAGGCTTTCAGACTGTAACAGACTGACTTCTAAGATAGGCTTCTCCTCGTGAAACTGCTTTACTTAATGGGTAGTAGTTTTGAAAAGTGCAAAGCGATCATCCAGGAGTGACCAACATACATTTGCTGGCTATTTCCACTTTTCCAGTTTACTGGCATTGCTTCATCAGTGGGTAAATGTGAGGGTAGAATAGGGAATTCATTGCTCAGTCAAGGCTAGTGACTTGTCCACTAAGACCAAGAGTTGTTAATTTTCTTTCCCTTTAATGAAATATTCTTACAGTTAATGCTGCCAGAATTAATGTTCTGTCCTCTGGTGAAGGAAGTAGCTTTCTGACATCTGTAATGAGAATTTGAGTATGCGTTTTATTATCTAGGAGGACAGCCTGTGGTGCATTGGTTTGTGTAAGTGACTGAATGACTTATCAATGCAACATAATCCCAAAGGTCTCTTGGCACTCAGGTCGAAAGAGAAAGTACATGGAGAAGACTTCTAACAAAACAGATGTGCTTTAAGATCCACGTGGAAAGATTTGTGGTTGGCAATTTGTCGAAAAGCAATCTTTAAATTATTATATTCATTCTATGAACTTAATACTTTGAATGAGATCTAAACAGGGGAGGTTAATGATTTTTTTGTGGCATATCTGACTTTAAAACAGGCAATCTCTGTCACTAGGCACTGGACAAGTCAATGCCAAGGCTATAGTCATGTACTGCCAAATCTGCCATGTCCACCACAACACTGATCACCTAGTAAGATACTTCACTCACCACTCAAGTGAAACCTTGCTCTCCACCGGTGAGGACAACCTCTGCAAATCTCTCAACTGGCTTCTATAAGGATTAATCAGATCCTCCCCGAAGTGCAGTGGAACTAGCAGGCATCCTATTGGTGAATGAAGGACTGCAAATCTTACCTCTCACTGTCCCTACCTCCTATCTCCCTTCAATGAGTAGTATTAAGGTTTATATGGAGGTCGGGACTCCCTTCCTGGCAACAGACATTATCAATGAGTGCCCTTGTGATTGAGGCCTGTAAAACAAGGGATCCTGTTCAGACGATTTACATTTTTTCAACACATGATGAGCCACCGACCTTTATGGCTCAAGTAACAAAAATGTACGTTGTTGGCTCTAATAAGCCAAGGACTAACGGTGTCGGAGATCAAGAAGGATCTCTGTGTCCAAAGGGAACATTCATAGGAATATTACGTTTTGTGACACACCCCGCCATAACCTTGTGTAATTGTGTAATTATTCATTTCATTCACTGACAAGGGTCTTGTCAGAGCTCTGTGTATGAGCTTTAATGATGATTCTGAGATAATTATGACAGGTCTGATGTGTCCTTCTAGCTAATGATCTAGGGGTCCTTCTCCCTTACAGGCAGAACATTAAAGAGCAGGGAACACACTTCAATTCTGTGATCTTTCTTTAAAAATGCCAAAAACCTATGTTTGCCTTTCTTCTCAGACCCCCTCATTTGACAATTTTTTACAAATGTGAAACAGGTGTGGCAATGCACCATAATGGCTGACTTGGAAAAACATCTTAAAACCCCCAATTCTGAAAACATACACCTTTTTATAAATTATGTAATCCCCAGTGAGATACAAACGTGCGGGAGTACCTGGGTATGCTATCCTTCTACCTGGCAGTATACATATGTCAACCTGAATAGCATGATGTCCGAGGTGGTGATGAGACGCATGCTGTCTGATGGTACGTACTGATTTCTGCTGCAGCACCCCTGCAGTATCTTAGCAGCTCCAGTGGAGCTCTGCATTCGTGAATTACTGCGTGCTCCTCTGGTCCTGAAGCAGACCACGTGTCCCATTACAAACTACGATTCAAAATTCATTTGTCCAGGTCTCTTGGAGCGCAAGCTTCACTAACCTGCAATCTTACTCAGTTAGGCACAGAGTCCCTGGTCAGAGATTCCCGACTGGCCGCTGCTCAAATGACACGATTAATGTCCCACTATTGCAAACTCCCAGCCCTCCAAAGTTACTAATGAGCTGGTGGCTGGCATTTTACAAATGCTGCAGATTAAACGATAATTGGTTAAACCTCAGCACGGCATCACGGGAGTTCCAGCCCATTAAATGCTGTCGTGCTGTTCTTGCACAGGCATGCATCATCTGTAAGGCTCCGGCTTACTTTAAGGTTTAGCTCACATTAAATGAAGTAGATTTATTTGAAACAGCTGTCAAAAAAAACAGACCCAAGCTCATGCACGGCTTAAAGAGTCCACTCACTTTATGAATAGCATGGTTTCATTTTCTGCTCATTTACATCTTTTAGCAAGATTTATATAATGTTTTCAAGAAAAAATATTGCAAACCTTTAATTAAAAGATCTTATTTTGCACAAAAAGTAACTATTATCGTTGGAAGCTGTAGCTCGGAATCTACACAGGAGTCTGCCAACATCATGCCTTAAAATCAGGGGAGGGACTGCATAAAGAGCACAAGTGTTGGGGAGGAGTCCCACCTACCTGAAAATTGAGCGACCAAGTACCAGTCCTATAAATCTATAAATAGCTTCCAAATAAAGTTTCAAGTATCCGCATACTGGGGTAGGGGGAGGCAATTAGGTAAATGTTTAAATCGGGTGGCGAACTGGCAGATATGCCATGAATATTAGGCCTTGCCTACAGACAGCATTAGGTGTCTGTCTCGAGCTACTGTCATAACACAACATACACACAGACATATACATAAAGGAATTTTTTGGCAGCCTATTCAGGCACTAGTTACTGTGGACTTCGGAATAGACTAAAAGGGTTGTCCATCATCGCTGGTGCCATTCCATGGCATTTTATGAATGTAAACATCACAAATAGTACTTCTATGTATGTACTTTTTTTTTTATCCACTGAGAACCCTCTGCCCTTGCACTCTCTCGGTTTCCTCCCCCAACACCACCCTCGCTCATTCTCTGCGGCTTTCCCCTCATCATTTTATTTTCTTATTTATTTTCCTCCATCCAAGGGCCAGGCAACTGTAAAGCGGTGAAAGCTGCTTATTTCCATTTTCACACTTCTGTGCACTTTATCTTTACTTTACCATGCTAAAATAACTGTCGGGAACATCTGAACAGTACAGTAAAACAGCCATGATAGCCTCCAGTGCACCACGAGGCATGCGCAACCATGCACACACAAAGGGCACCTTGGAATAGATATAAAGCATTATGTGATGTCTGTCATGTGCACTTGTGTTTTAACCAGCGGCAATCATTTTGGCTGTTTTACTTTACCGTTCCACCACTGCAAACATTTAAGAATGAAAAAGTAAAAATAAAGAAGCAATGGTAAAGTCAATAGTTTTCGGCCTCTTGGATTCGCACGATGTATGCGAATTAATGGAAAAAAACCTGACAAACCATATTGAAGGGAACCAAATCGTGGAAAATAAATTTTAAATAAAGACAATCCTAAGGAAATGCACAAAAAAAAAACTAAGTTTAAAGGAAACATTTTTAAGTAATGATAATTTAAAGGAAAAATCCAAACTTACATTAAACTTGGACGGAGTTTAGGACTAGTTAGGGTTTTTTTGAGTTTCCGGGTGGTAATGTTAAGTGAGTGATGAGAGATTTTAGGGGTGAGGAATGGATCAGGCAAAGAAAGGGGCTTTTATTGGTCAGAAATGGGTAGCATTGGGGGGTTGTGAGCCTTTTTTTTAGGTATCAGGAGTGGGAGGAATTTAGGATTCGTGAGGAGTTTTTAGGGTTCACGGATCAGTGGAATTTAGGAGTGTGAGGTGTTTTGTAGTGTAGAGGTGTGGAGGGGTTTTAGGGTTCATGGATGGGTGGAATTTAGAGTTGGTGAGGGATTTAAGTCTCAGTTATGCATAGAGGTCAGGGGTGGTGAAGAGTTTTTAGGGTTCAGGATTGCGTGGAGTTTAGGGTGGTGAGGGCTTTTAGGATTCAGGGTTGGGAGGGGTTTAGATGTAGAAAGAGGTTTTAAGTGTTCAGGGATGGGTAGAGTTTCGGAGTGGTGAGGGCTTTTTAGGGGTCATTGATGGGAGGGTGTTGAAGGGCAGTGAGGGGTTTTAAGGTTCAGGGATGGGTGGAGCCTATGTGTGGTGAGAGGTTTTGAGGGGTCAGGGATGGGTGGGGTTTAAACATAAAAAGGTGTTTTTAGGGTTCAGGAATGGGAGGAGTTTGGGGTATTGAGGGGTTTTACTGTTCAGCGATAGGTGGAGTGTAGGGGTAGAAAGGACTTTTAATGTTCAGTGATGGGTGTAGTTTAGTTGTGGTGAGGGAATTTTAAGGGGCAGAATTGATGGTGCTTAGGGGTGGTGAGCGATTAGCAAATTAAAAGCATCTGTAGTGATTATTTGAAATAATTATCCCTGTAATAAAGCACTGAAATAAATACCTCTGACAAAACACTCTGAAAATAAAGTCCCCGACCATTGTGTTTACACATTAAAATTAAGCAAGCGTATGCCAAATTAGATCAGAAGAATGTTCTATTAATTGGTTTCTATGAAATGGTAAATGAATCATTCTGAAAACTTCCGTTAAACAGTTTAGATTTATGGTCACTACAGAAGTGCCTGCTTCCCTGGGCCAATACTGAATAGTGACCCTCCGTCTTGCAAAGCCACAGTTGCTAGCTCGTATTAGATATATGTGGGAGGGTAACAATGCGTCCCAGTTAAGCACAAGGGTTCTGGCTTCTCTCTCTGATATACACATTCAGAAAGTGGAAAGGGTTGATGGTAGGCAAGGGAAGAGTTTGTATGAACTGGTAGGGATACGATGGTTACAATAAAAACAGTAATAACTGTGGCAAATGTGTTGTGGTCTTGGCTGGACTCTGACATCATTGATCAGTGATGTCAGAGAATAGAAGGGAGATGTCCTCAGGATTCTGAGAGGGACGGTTGGAGAGGAGAGGAGAAGGAAGAAGCAAGTAAGCAGCAGGCACTGTTGTGGATGCTGTATAATAAAGACTTACCAAAGAAGTCTTGGATTCGTGGATATACATTTTGTAACAGTGGCAACGAGGGTCCTACAGCATCCACCGAACCTGGCGTGTGATAGACTGTCAGCTGGGCTTCTATCAAGATCTCTCATTTGTGAAGAAGAGCTGTGATGATTCCAGCGTTATCCTGATGTTTTGGGTGCTCGTGCGTGGCAGTAATAGAAGCTGTTATCTTGGTATTCTGCAACTGTGTCAAGTGCGCCGCAGGTTTGTGCGCACTGTGATTTTGCTGAGTTGCGGCGGCCGAAAAGAAAAGGTATTTGGGCGTTTTTTTTTTTTTGTTTTTTTCATTTTTGGTAGGTTTTGGGGCGACGGCTCGAATGAGAAAAAAAAAAAAGAGGAAAAGACGAAGGAAGCTGTGTGGCAGCAGGGTCTCAGGCGCGTGCTGGCCGTATTTGTGGCGGCGCTCGAACGCGCGCTGAAGTTCAAAGAAGAAGCAGGAATCCTGCCATTGCACGCGCGCTGCGCGTGTGATTTCAACAGCATTTCAAAGCGCGCTGAAGTTCAAAGAAGAAGCAGGAATCCTGCCATTGCACGCGCGCTGCGCGTGTGATTTCAACAGCATTTCAAAGCGCGCGTTGAGTTCAAAGAAGAAGCAGGAATCCTGCCATTGCACGCGCGCTGCACGTTCAACAGCATTTCAAGGACTCTGTCCCGGCAACGTGACACAGCGTTTTCCCAACACTTGTTTTTCATTTTGTTACATCGCGAGACTAGTGCGAACGTCAGATCTCGTGTGTTTTACAGCTTGACAGTGTCTAGACTGCTAACTTTTGTTTTTCAGTGGCACAAAACCATATTTTCATATACTTTGTTCCTGGTAATGTTGTATGTTAGTAAAATAGAAGGATATGTGAATAATATATTATTCTTGACCTTAGTATTTAGTGGTTTTGAACATTTCATTGTATTGTTATTTATTTATTAATTTATTTTTCTTGGAGCATATTTTCTACACTATGGCTCATATGGCTACTCTCAGCTGGCCCAACCACCACAATTTTTATCTGAACGTGGGGAACCCATTTTACCGTGGAAAAAATGGATTAACCTTTTTGAATCTTACTTGATTGGCATTGGTGGTGAAAAATGTTCGCCAGCAAGGAAACAAGGAATTCTTCTGCATAATTTAGGTATTGAAGGGAGGAATATCTATGACAGCCTTGATCCAATTATGATTGGCACTGCAGATGGCGATCCTAGGGATGTATATGATATGTCAGTCATGATATTGAAGAAACATTTTGATACCCGAAAAAATGTAGTCATGGAAAGACATAAATTCTTCATGAGAACTCAAGCTAGAGATGAAAGAGTGGGAAATTACGTTGCTTCTCTTAAGACACTAGCGCAGACTTGTGAATTTGCTGGGTTGACTGATTCTCTTATCAGGGATCAGCTGGTAAAATGTACCAATAATCCAAGAGTGCAAGAAAAGTTATTAGCAAAAAATCCCTCCCTAGAAGATGCTGTTGCTATTGTGGAGAGTTTGGAGCATGCTGCTTCCTGGGTCAAGGAAATGAAGAACACCACTTCGAACTGTTTAGCTGACTCCTCGGTTAATCCGGCGATAGCTAGAATTTCTACCCAAGAAAGTTTACAAGAGAGGAATATCATACAAAGACCAGTGGCAAGTCATCTAAAAGGGGGCAGCGAGATGTCCAAAGAGCTCAAACATAAATGTTATAAATGTGGCAGTTCTGGACATTTAGCAAACAATCCGAGATGTTTTGCTAGGAATGTCAACTGCAGGAATTGTGGAAAGAAAGGACATTTAGCAAAAGTTTGCAAAAGTTTAAAGATAAATGTGATAGATGAAGCAATGTCAAGTCAACAATTGATCTTAAATGTGAAGTGTCCTGGTACTCAGAATTCCTCTATAAGTAGTGACACTAAGTTAGTTACGCCAAATTGTGATATAGAGATTGATGGTAAAGTTGTTCCTGTCCTTGCGGATTCAGGATCCCCTTTTACCTTAATAGGTGATAAAAACTGGGAGACAATTTTTGGTAATGACCACATTGAACTTTTCCCTCCAGACATTAACCCCATAGGCTATGGTGGACAGAGAATTGATTTATTTGGCTATTCATTGATGACAATCAAATTCAAAGGGCGTGAGACTGTAGGGAAAATTTATGTGGCCAAACGAGGAGACAACTTGTTGGGGTGGAGACATCAAAAAGATCTGGGCATTATTCTCAACCCAAATTCCCCTGAACAAGTTCTTTCTATATCTCATATAGGAAGTGATGCTTCAATTGTGAATGAATTTCCTGAAGTGTTCAATGACAAATTAGGATTGTTGGCGGATTTCAAGCATAAGATTATTTTGAAATCTTCTGCCAAACCAGTAGTACATAAAGTAAGGAAAGTGCCTCATCTGATGTTGTCTCCGTTGCAGGATGAGCTTAATAGGCTGCTGAGTTTGGGAGTTATAGAAGAAATTGAAGCTTCGGAATGGTTGGCTCCCATTGTTTTAGTCCCCAAGGACAATGGTTCTAAAATTAGAATGTGTGTGGACTTGAGAGGTCTCAACCAGTGCATATGGGTAGACCGCCAACCTTTGCCAAACATTAATACTTTAACCATGCTCTCACAGGCCAAGGTATTTAGTGTGTTAGATTTATCTGCGGCCTACCATCAAATTTTACTTCATGAAGATTCAAGACACTTAACTTCTTTTGTTACGCCTTTGGGAGCTTTTAGGTTTATTAGGATGCCTTTTGGCTTAGCGTCGGCTGCTGCGTGCTTCCAAAGAATAATGAAGGAAGTGCTTAAGGGTTTGAGTTTTGTCTTATTCTTCCAGGACGATATGCTAATTTATAGTGAAGATGAAGAGGAGCATGACATTGTTCTCAGAGCAGTGTTGAGGAGATTAAAGGATAAAGGATTAACATTAAAAAAAGAAAAGTGCAAGTTCAAGGTTGGAACAGTTTCTTATCTAGGGCACACCATATCTGGTGATGGTATTAAACCTAAAGTGACATTGGCCAAATCTATCATATCAATGCCCACTCCTTCTGACAGAGATCAAGTGCGCTCATTTCTTGGTTTATCAGAATACTACTCGAAGTTCATTAGAAACTTTGCGAGTGTAGTACAACCTTTAAGAGCTATGCTAAAGAAAGGTGTGGATTTTGTGTGGACCTCGGAGTGTGAAGAGGCATTTGACATTGTTAAATCCAGAATTGGAGAGATGCCTACACTGGGTCATTTTGATACTAGGAGGAGAACTTTGCTGTCTACGGATGCTAGCCTGAAGGGTTTGGGTGCAGTTCTCTCGCAGTTGGTTGATGGTGAGGAGAAAGTAGTGGCTTTTGCTTCTCGATCTCTTAGAGAAGCAGAAGTCCGCTATTCAGTAATAGAGCGGGAAGCTTTGGCATGCAATTGGGCCGTTAATCACTTTAAGTACTATCTATGGGGGTTACCCTTTGTACTTAGAAGTGATCACAGACCTTTAGTGCAGATGTTTTCATGCCGTAATATAGAAAACACAACTCCACGTATCAAACGTTGGGTAGAAGATTTAATGGAATATAATTTTCATGTGGAATACCTACCAGGAAAGGAAAACATTCCAGCAGATTTCCTTTCTAGATTACCTTTGACGGACTGTACTACCGATGATCAGATTCCAATTTTGTGGATTAAAGAACCAGCTATTGATAAGGAAGGATGGGAGTCAGAATGTGAACAAGACACTGTTCGCATGCTGGTTTCAGAATATGTTGTGAAGGGTTGGCCTGATTTATGTAACTGTCCGGATGGTGTTAAAACATTCTGGAATGTCAAAGATAAATTGAGTATTGTTGGAAATGATCTCTACAGATGTGATAGGTTGGTTCCTCCAGTTGGGTTGTATGAGAAACTGATCAATTTAGCTCATGAGGGACATTTAGGCAGGAATTTAACCAAAGCTAGTGTCAGGGAATGCTATTGGTGGCCAGGCCTTGATAGACAGGTTGAAGCGGTTGTAAAAAATTGTATATATTGTGCAAGGAGTGATAAATCCAAAAGTGTAAGAACTGCTCCTTTATCCCCGGTTCGTGTTCCTGATGAACCGTGGTGCAAACTTGGATTAGATATTGTGGGACCGTTTGAAACTTTACCTCACAATGAGAGATTTGCAATTGTGTTAGTTGACTATATGTCCAAGTGGGTCACTGCTAGTTGTGTGAGTGCTATTATCACTAAAGTTGTCATAGAGTTCTTAAATGATGTTTTTGCATGTGAGGGTATTCCAAAAGTGATAGTCACTGATAATGGTGTGCAATTTATCTCATTGGAAATGAAGAAATTCCTTAACAATTTAGCTATCTCTCATTTTCGCACTGCTTTATATTCTCCCCAAGCCACTGGGTTAGTCGAAAAAATGAACCAGTTGCTAGTAGCTAGTGCACAGACTGCCATGGACAGTGGTATCCCTTTTAAAACTGGTCCTCAGGGAGAAGTTATGGACCCACAGGAATGCTCCTAATGCTGTTACTGGTATGTCTCCTTTTAGAATATTGAGAGGTAGATTGGCGGGTTCTAAACTTAATCCTCTGTGGTTGTTAGCTGACAAAGAGATTGGGGATTCACTGGATAGTAAAGATGTATTCCGACACAAAGTTATTGCGAATCAAGCAAAATATAAGGAAGCATTTGATGTAAGACATGGTGCTCATCAAAGGTTTTGGCATGTAGGTGACATGGTATATGTTAAAAAACCTTTTTGGTCAAGAAAAGAGACGTTTAAGTTTATGGGACCGAAGAAAATTGTGCAAGTGAGAAGGAATGTTGTTGTTCTGGAAGGGGGTGATGTGTGGAGCATGTCGCGCTTAGCCAAAGGTGAGTATGTTGGACCAATGACTGAGGGAATGTGCAAGGAGGAAAATATTGGAGGATCTGATCCTGGTCCTGGAGAAAAGATTAGAAGGAGTGTAAGGAATAAAACAACTCCCAAATACTTAGAGGATTTTACATGTTAAAGAAGCTATGGCAGTAACATTGTGTGTGGGATTACATATTTGATAATTTTGGAATATTCAATTTTTATTTTCATTGCATTAGTTATAGTTACATTTTTGACAAATGAGTTTACCATATTTTGTTTCCCTTTTATGGTTTTGCATTGTGTTAACCTTCTTTGTTTTTCCTTTCTTTGTATTCTTTTTATCAATGTGTTATAATGTATTGAAATATGGACAAGTTAAGTTTTACTATTTTTATGGGAAGGAGATGTGTTGTGGTCTTGGCTGGACTCTGACATCATTGATCAGTGATGTCAGAGAATAGAAGGGAGATGTCCTCAGGATTCTGAGAGGGATGGTTGGAGAGGAGAAGGAAGAAGCAAGTAAGCAGCAGGCACTGTTGTGGATGCTGTATAATAAAGACTTACCAAAGAAGTCTTGGATTCGTGGATTTACATTTTGTAACAAAATGTATACATAGAAAGAGACGGGAGTGATTCAGGTACCCAGCAGCTATAATTTTACCAATCAAATCCTGGACAAAACATCATCGGATTTACCTTTCATAAATTCACATTTGGGTGGGCACAAACAGTACAAGGGCATATGCCTTAGTTGTGTGTGCCCTTTCTACCAGGACATCTGCCATGCTCCAAATGTCATCAATTCTAGCCACAGGATTTCAGATGTCCTCAGTTGCACCTTTTTGTAGATAGTCAAGTTTTCTACTTCCCTCTTTTTTCTCTACTCTCCTCCCAAGCAGAGCGTAGAGGTGGATGCCTTCCATTTCTAGACCTGGCCAACTATTCTATACCTTACTGCCACGTTCTACAGTCCCCACATTCCTGCCTGAACCCTTCAGCAACCACTCAAGGTTGCAGTGGCAGTCCCTTTGTGCCTCTGGATTGCATGGTCCCCAATTCTAAATCAACTGTTGATACCTAAGAGCTAATTACAGATTTAAAGAAACATGGGGAGACGGATCTAACATCAACAGAAACTACTGTAAGCAAGTATGCTAGTCTGATCTCCAGTTAAACCACCAATGCCAGTCTGCCTTTTTTGGGAGCTACTACTTCTGACAGGAAGTTGGAGAACTAGAAAGCATGGTGGAAATACCACACGTTTTAAGCTCTTCCTTGACATATTGGTGTTATTGTTGGTGAATAACTAAGTCGTACCCTTCCACAGGGACAGGAAGATCAGGCTAATTTTTCCCCAGATGCATTTTCAGAGGCAGGGTCTATGTGAGACAAAGCATATGTAGCTAGAGTGTTGGAGGTTACCTGGACCGATCAGGGAATTAAAGACATAGGGGGTTATTCTGACTTTGGCGGGCGGCGGACAAAGCCCGCCAAAGTAACCCCGTCGAAAGACCGCGGGGGTCATTTCGACTTTCCCGCTGGGCGACCGCCAAAAGGGCGCCAGCCGGCCCAGCGGGAAAGACCCTGCAACAATGAAGCCGGCTCTGAATAGAGCCGGCGGAGTTGAAGGGGTGCGACGGGTGCAGTTGCACCCGTCGCGATTTTCACTGTCTGTCTGCATGACACCCGTTCCCGCCATCCTGTTTCTGGCAGTGTAAACCGCCAGAAACAGGCTGGCGGGAAGGGGGTCGGAATCCCCATGGCGGCGCTGCAAGCAGCGCCGCCATGGAGGATTCTCCGGGCCAGGGGAAATCCGGCGGGAAACCGCTGGATCCCCTTTTCTGACCGCGGCTTTACCGCCGCGGTCAGAATGGCCCTGGAAGCACCGCCAGCCTGTTGGCGGTGCTTCCGTGTTCCTCCACCCTGGCGGGCCATGACCGCCAGGGTTGGAATGAGGGCCATAGTGACAAGATAAATCCACCATAAAATTGGATTAAGACACAAACCAAAATTGCCTACAAGATGGTAGATTTAATCTCCTGAACCATCAACTATGGTAGTAGCCGAGTTCCCTCCTGAAGGCCCCTCCTAGTTAGTTATTTCTCGGACAAGCGTACTGTCAATTCCATAATGTTAGTTTAGTACTACTGCTCATAAATGGACTCTGGAGTTTAATCAAATTTCTTGAGGACTGTTGGTATAATGATGATTTCATTTTGTTAGGGATATTCAATAAGATGATGAGTTGCTATGCAGTCGAAGTAGGTTTGTTTTGTTTGGGCACAAATCACTGTCATACCGGTCACATGCATCCTCAATAGAGAAACGTTATGGAAGATGGGGATTGCTGCCAATTAATTACACCACTAAAATGAAGCAGCAATAAAACTATACTGTATACATTAAGGCCCTCATTACAACCCTGGCGGTTGGTGTAAAAGTGGCGGTAATATCGCCAACAGGCTGGTGATAATTACCGCTAAATTATGGCCATGGCCGATAGATCTCAGATAGACAGCCACTTTACCACACCGACCGACAGGGCGGAAACAACAGGCACCACGGCAGTAGCCGTCTACAGCCAAGGAGGAAGTCAATGTTCCACCTACCGTATTAAGACATGCCAATCCACCACCTTTTCCGAGGCAGTACCAACGACATCAAAAGCCTGGCTTAAACACTGCACAGAAGGGAAAGGACTCACCATTGGAGACACAGGGAACAACCATGCCGCCATGGAGCCCGAGCTGCATGTCTTCCCCCTGGTATTCTACATGATGCTCCACCACGAACACCAACAACGGCGAAGACGACGACGGTGAGTACAGCTGCCTAGAACACAAGGGGAGGGGGGAAAGAGAGTGACACACACACGGACAACACACACCTGACATACACATACCATACACACAACCGGATGCACAAGAAAACAAGTTATTCCTAAATCGGCAGAATAATGCAAAGACAACATGACTTTACTAAAGAGAGTGTAATAAGATCAACACAGTATAAAAAAAATATAGCCAATGTAACAGATATTTACAATTGTACAGTGCAAGGGACACTGCCCAGTCCTCAGTTTGCATGGGCCACATGGCCACAGGCCAAAGTCCAAGGCCCCACTTGTCACCTGCATCAACACGGAGAGAACACTTCAGGGGCATCAGTTGGGAAATAGGCAGGCAACTCAGGGGGATGGGAGACAGGGGGGCACCTCAGCCGGCAGATGGAATAAAACCTCTGGTTCTGGAGGGGGCAACATGCCCTGTGCTTCATCCTGGAGGGTGCAAGGCCACGGTCTGTCGAGTGGGTGACTTGCCCACATGTTTTGGAGGGGGCAACATACCCTGTGCTTGGTGCTAGGGAGAGCAAGGCCACAGTCTCTCAAGTGGGTGACTTGCCCACATGCTCTGGAGGGGGCAACATGCCCTGTGCTTGGTCCTGGGGAGTGCAAGGCCACAGTCTCTCAAGTGGGTGACTTGTCCACATGCTCTGGAGGGGGCAACATGCCCTGTGCTTGGTCCTGGTGAGTGCAAGGCCACAGTCTCTCCACTGGTTCTGGAGGGAGCACTGTGCCCTGTACTCTTGATCCTGGGGAGGATGGGTGTCTTACCCACTGGTTCTGGAGGGGGCATTGTGCTCTGTGCTCTTGATCCTGGGGAGGCTGGGGTTGGTGGGT
Organism: Pleurodeles waltl; assembly: GCF_031143425.1. Lineage (NCBI taxonomy): Eukaryota > Metazoa > Chordata > Amphibia > Caudata > Salamandridae > Pleurodeles > Pleurodeles waltl. The sequence continues at coordinate 1,722,924,042 of NC_090440.1, read as the reverse complement.
GTCTTCCCCACTGGTTCTGGAGGAGGCATAGTACCCTGTGCTCTTGATCCTGGGGAGGCTGGGGTTGGTCGGTGTCTTACCCACTGGTGCTGGAGGGGGCATCGTGCCCTGTGCTCTCGACCCTGGGGAGGATGGGGTTGGTGGGTGTCTTCCCCACTGGTTCTGGAGGGGGCATCATGCCCTGTGCTCTTGATCCTGGGGAGGGCAAGGTCACAGTCTCTCAGGTGGGTGACATACCCACTGAATTTGCAGGGGGCAGGCTGCACAGCAGCCCATGGACGCAGGACTACATACCGTCCGCCGGCGGTGATGGCTGCTCAGTGGTGGTAGTGGTGCTGCTGCAGCTGCTGGTGGGGGAAGCCCCAGCCCATCCCCTACAACCTCGGATGGCTGCCCACTGGTGGTGGTGGTGGTGGTGCTGCTGCTGGTGGGGGGAGGCTCTAGCCCATCCCCTGCAGCCTCGGATGACTGCCCACTGGTGGTGGTGCTGCTGCTGGTGGGGGGAGGCTCCAGCCCATCCCCTGCAGCCTCGGATGGCTGCCACTGATGGTGGCTGCCCACTGGTAGTGGTGGTGCTGCTGCTGCTGGTGGGGGAGGCTCCAGCCCATCCCTTGCAGCCTCGGATGGCTGCCCACTGGCGGTGGTGGTGGTGCTGCTGCCGGTGGTGGGGTGAGGCTCTAGCCCATTCCCTGCAGACTCGGATGGCTGCACAACCATGGTTAGTGGTGGGGGCTCCGTCAGAGTTCCTGCCCCAGGCCCCTTGCCCTTCCTGTCTGCTGGCTCCTTGGTCTTCCTGGCAGCAGCTGGGTCAGGCTCCTTGGTCTTCCTCGCAGCCGCTGGGCAGGCTCCTTGGTCTTCCTGGCAGCAGCTGGTTCAGGCTCCTTACCCCTGAGGCTGCCTGGTGCAGGCTCCTTCACCATCAGGAAATGTGCCCTGGATCCTTTCCCACCACGAGTGGGTGTGGTGACTACTGGGCCCGTGGACTGGGTGGCTGAGGTGCTTGGCTGGGTTTTTGCCACCCTGGCCAGACGTGCAGGACGGGGGGCAGGGCGAGGGAAGAGGTCAATGGTGGATAGGACAAGCTTTTTAGGGATTTTGGGGTGGGAAGAGGGAGAAAGTTTGGGAGTGGAGGAAGAGGGAGTGATTGTAGGAGGTGTCTGTCTGCTGATGCTGGGTGCAGGTGCATGTGCTTATTTACTGTACAGTTGAATTGCAATGTTTGTACCTGGTTAAACGTATACATACTTAAAAAATGTGACATACTCCATACTTCTATTTTTCCCAAGGGTGTTTATTGAAGTGATAAGATATTGAGGGGCAAGTGCAATGGGATGGGGTGATGATGGAGGAAAGTCCAGGGTTTAGTTCCAGTCTGTAGCTCAGGTGCATTGTCCATGGGGACATAGGAGGGGAGCAATGGCAGTTTAAGGTGGGCAGGGTGACAGGGTGGGACACAAGGGTGACAATCAGGAGAGTCTCATTTCCTGGCAGGGGTCTTGGCAACAGTCTCTGGCTTCTGCCTGGATCGCAGGGAATGTTTGCGGGGTGGATCTCCTTCTACAGGGGGAGGGGTGCTGGTGGCCTGTGAGCCCTGTGGCTGGGCCTCCTGTCCACTAGTGGCAGCGGAGGTGGATGGAAGTTCAGATGTCTGGCTAGTGGCAGGGGCCCGCTGCTGTGATACTGCCTCTCTCATAATATTGGCCAGGTCTGCCAGCAACCCTGCTATGGAAACCAGGGTGTTGTTGATGGCCTGCAAGACCTCCCTGACCCCCTGGTACTGTTCCTCCTTCAGCCGCCTGTTCGCCTGCACATTGTCCACGATCTGGCCCATCGTGTCCTGGGAATGTTGGTATGCTCCCAGGATCTCTGCAAGTGCCTCCTGGAGTGTCGGTTCCCTGGGCATGTCCTCCCCCTGGTGCACAGTAGTCCTCCCAGTTTCCCTGTTGGCCTGTGCCTCTGTCCCCTGAATTGTGTGCCCTGCCCACTGCCACTGATCCCAGGTCCCTGATTGTCTTGAGTATGAGGTGTGCCCTGGGGTCTCTGTAGAGGTGGACACACTGCAGATTGACGTTTCCTGGGGACAGAGGTGTGGGTGCTATGGTGGTGTTTCCAGATGGGGGAGGCTCTGTGGTTGTTTGTGATTGGGCTTGGGTAACTGACTGTCCAGAGGTCCCTGATGGGCCATGGTCATCCAGAACTAGGCGACCAGAGTTGTTGTCATCACTGTGGGCCTCTTCAGTTGGGGGACTGGATATTGAGGCACCTCCTCTCTGGTGACATTGGCTGGGATACCTGTGGGGATGTAAATGATGTCTCATTGTTTCTGTGTGTGACATATTGTGCATCTGTGGCTTGCCCTCTTTGGTTGTATTTGCCCTGGTAGCTTTCACTTGTGTAAGTTGGTATGTGGTGGGCCACCTGATTCTCTCTAGTGTGCCTGCTTTAGTGATAGGTGTCCATGCAGGGCTGTGGGTGATGTCCATGCATTGGTACAGCATGCAGGGCTTGGCACTGGGATGAGTGGGATGTGATGGTGGGGTGTGTGGGAGATGGTGGAGTGATGGGAGTGAGAGTGAGAGTAAGGGTGTGTGATTGCATGCAGGTAGGTGGGTAGTAGTAGTAGAGAGTTGAATTACCAGAGTCCAGTCCTCCTCCTACTCCGGCCAGGCCCTCAGGATTCATGATTGTCAAGACTTACTCCTCCCATGCTGTTAGTTGTGGAGGAGGAGGGGGGGGGTCCACCACCAGAACTCTGTACATCGAGTTGGTGTCTTGCTGCAATGGAACATACCTTCCCCTGTAGGTCGTTCCACCTCTTCCTGATGTCATCCCTAGTTCTTGGGTGCTGTCCCATGGCGTTGACCAAGTCCACGATCCTCCGCCATAGTTCCATCTTCCTAGCTATCGATATCTGCTGCACCTGTGCTCCAAATAGCTGAGGCTCTGCCCTGATGATTTCCTCCACCGTGACCCTTAGCTCCTCCTCTGAGAATCGGGGGTGTCTTTGTGGTGCCATGGGTGTTGTTTGAGATGTGTACGTGACGGTGTGTTGGTTAATGTGTTGGGGTGTGTGATGTGGGGTACATGAGTGGTGTATAGGTGTGAGTAGTGTGTGGCTCTGGTTGTGTCAGTGGTTTTGCTGTCTCTCTCTGTAAGCAATTGTTTGCAGTCATAAAGGGTTGTGGGTGTGTGTTTTATAGTGGTGTGAGTGGGTTGGTGTGGTGTGTGTATGGGTGTCAGGTGTTTGTTGTTTGAATTGTCCAATGTGGTGTTGTTTTGTTTGTGTGTGTGTATTTTGAGTGCAGCGGTATGCACCGCCAATGGTTTACTGCCATTGAATGGCCGCCATGGTGATTCGTGGGTCATAATGTGATAGGCGTTGTTTTGTTGGTGTAACGGTGTGGGTTTGGATACCGCCAGTTTATCACTGACCTTTGGTGTGGGGGAATGTGTATGTGGCTGAATAGCGAAGGATTGGTGTGTGTGTGTCATAATATGGTGAACGGATATGCGCCGCGGTGGCGGTATGTTGGCGGCAGGCAGCCTGGCGGTAAGTGGGATTTACCGCCAATGTCATAATCAGGGCCTAAGTCACATTGCAATCTGAACGTTCCTGCAAAGCTGTACATAAAGTATTAACGTTAACACAACTGAAAATTTTTGCGAATTGAATAAGTTGCATACAGTTCAAAACCAGCCCCAAATTACTGCAGAGCAGAAAATCAAAATGCATAATTATCTGTAACGGCACGCACCTCATGTTAGTACTATATGATAACTATTCAGATTAAATAATTTTCGAAGATACCATACCAATACCCTTTCTGAAAGTGAGACAAATAACCATTACGTTATCAGCAGCGTTATCAAATATCGATATGGTGAAAAGTGTCCAGTATACTCTCCGTCCAAGGGTTCTCCAGGTTGGCAGTGTGTTGTCCCGAAATGCTTTTAAATTTGTTGAACAATAGACTTTCAACCCCACTTTCAAGGGGTCACCTCCAACTATTATCACAGCTCACTCTTTGTTGATCAGTCTTCCCAGTTAGTCATACTGGTCCTTTATGACTTACAAACTGCAAGGAACCACATTCAGCCATAGTAAAAGTGGATATTCACTCAACTGAACAAACCACTTTGGGCCTTTTCAACCTGGACAGACAAGCAGAAGACCAGAGGTCCCTTAAAAGAATTGAGTTTAAGTTCTGAGGCTAAACTGCCCAAGCATCCAACAGCTCTCTTCAACTTTTATCCTCCTAAGAATTCCGCAGTTCCTCTTGCTCACAGAGTTCTGTTCTCTGGATCTTTCTGACCAACCAGCTAACATTCACTATCCAGTAAGACAGCAAAATAAACACTTGTCAGACAAGCATGATCATCTACAATACCTGTAATCTAACCCAGCCACAAGCACACCTCATGTTGTGTAACAGGTTGATCTTTAAGAGAGTGATCCAAGCTCATTTTAATGCACAAACACAAAGCACACTGGCTACACATTTTCTTACTCACACACACCAGTGTCTCCCCACTGACCTCAAGGAACTAGAGGGCTCCACTGTCCGGGGGAGAGAACAGAAGTCTGCTTGAGTCTCTCTTCTATGTAACTTAACCTGCACAGTATTAACCAGCCAAAATGGTAAAGACGGAGTTGGAAGGTGTAGGAGAAAAATAAAGGGATGAATCCAGCAATGAAAACTCAATTTTCACCTTCTGCGTTCTTAGTGATTGCAAAAAGCACAGGAAAATAGCCCTATCCTAACTGCTCATTCACCCTGCATTCTGTATGTAGGCTCTAAAACAGTCCTAACAATGGGCGTTTTAGGGTCGAGCACGCAAGCTCTGTGGCCCCTATTGTAATCGCTCTGTGGGCTTTTAACTACACCCATCAGTTTTGTTGGTTCGGGGGCTTGCCTTTTAAAATCCGCTTGATTTCATTTGTGAAAGCCATGTGTACCTCATGACTTTTCCGGTGTTTAGCCCTCCTCGAGTTCATCAGCCAACTACTGAAAACATATGAGGCTCCATGTTTTCCACATGGCTTCTAGACTACTTTTTGTTTTTGTTTCCTATGCAGCCCGATCCTGCAGGGCAGAAGTTGAGCACTTTGAATGACATTGACCCTGTTACAAAGATAATTGCATAACTGCCGATATGTTTGACTACTAGCGAACTTCTGTTTTCTTTTGTGTGCTCCATCACGCTCATAGCTTGGTGCTTTAAATCAGCTCATTTTAAAATCTATGGTAAGTGAGGTTTGTGTGTAGTAAGCTATTTATATTCCTTCGGTCAGAAACAGATCTAAGCCCTTTATGTACATGACTTACTGATCAAGCAGCAATTTAATTGATGATTTATGTTTTTTGTGTAAGATGTGTTTACTTTCGTTGTCTGTCATAGCGGCCGATTTCTATTTATTTGCCTTCGGCTTTTTTGTTCACTGATTCCATACTGAAGCAACGTCTTTGGCTCCAACAATATGGAAGCTGGGAATGAGCTCCTTTGCTGAACCAGCTGAATTAGTAAAGCAATCCTGTTCTATTACAAAGGGGTTTTATGTAACGAAGACCGGAGGTGACGTTTGCTTTGTAAGTGGTGAACTTAACATGCATACACAGCAAAATATTGCCGCAGAAATACTTCTGACAACGATCCAGTATTTTAATTGCATCATTATGAAAGCCCATGTGCATGCACGCCTTTACTTTTCTTTCAAAGACAGCTGGAGGCACCGTATAGACAAACAGGTAGAGAACCAGATTTAAAGTTTTGTGAATGAAGTACATTCCATCAGGGTGGCTGAGTACATTAGGTCCGCCGTTCTGGCAGCTTCCCGTCCATCAAATGTAGACATCACGCTCGCCCAGGAGGAAAAACATTGCCCTTTAACTTCCCCGAGGGCAAGCGGATTCATATTCTTTGAGAAGAGAATCCAGAAAGGTTTTAATCATCTCCCTAGCACCAACGTTTGTAATCAAAGGGCCCTTCTGCAAGGAAACCAGCTATTTATTTTTTGAAAACTATTTTTGTTGGGTTTTTCATTTTGGGAAAAGAAAATAGAAGAACAAGATTGACAATTACGTTTTGGTGAATCATTGTTCAGTGCTCCATGTTGTGACACTACAAAATCATATGGAGTACAGCCTCATCGACATAGGGGCTATAGCATTTACAAATGTTCATATATTGGTTTTCAGATCATGTAGCAGAACTGAGTCAGTTCAAGTCAAACGTACTAAAGTAGATATCCATAGCCATTAACTTGTGGTATGAAAAAGAGAAAAAAACGTGGGAGGACACAACAGCAACAATATGGCTACACCTGCGAGTAGAATTGAGGAGTGTCATCTTATCAACGCAGTTGATGGGTGGTTGGAAGCTTGTGGCGGCACAGTCTTCTGAATATATCATGTCTGTGAACACAAGGGCTGAAATGTACATGCAAGGTGTGAGTGAAGGGTTGGGGGGTAGATGGGGGGCCGAGAGTACATCTTAGCAGTTGGGAATGAGCACCTTCCACGTTCTGGTTGGTTTATTAGAGCCGCTGGGTACGTATCTCGTTTTCCCCAGTACAAGGACACTTCTGACCAATGTTTCAGCAGGGTCAGTGACATTTTTACTAAGGGTGCCAGAAAAAACACAATTGTACCTCTGTAATAAATACAGGTTGCACCGATCTTTAAGTTTCCTCTCACATTGTGCCTGGCTGGTGTCACCTCCAACCAGAGGTCTGACTACACTTTGTTTATATTACAGTAGGTGTTGTGCCTCCTTATAGGGAGTTTTGGATGCCACCGTGGCCCAAGGAAGCAGGGTATTGTGGCAGTATTTTTGGATGACTTATTTGTCGTGTAATGTTTTTTTTGTGGAAGACGTTTGGCATGTTGTTAAAGCATTCTTCCAATACCTAATTGGACAGTGCTATGCGCAAAATGTCTTTAGTACTGTTTACTCCTTTTGATGTTTTCTGTGTGAAGAAGATTGATTATTTGGAATAATCAGTATGTGGTCAGTATTTTTAGCTGTTAGTCTCAGCACACAAAACAAAAAAGTTTAAACTGGGGGGCCTTTGTAAAAGTAGGTAAAATCCAGCGCAGGGGCTTTGTGGTGAGGCACACCATGTGCACCCTCCTTTTTGTGTGGGTGACTATTGTCACTACACTGGGTTGTACAGAACTTACTGTGGTGGCAGCGGCTGGTTTTACCTGAAAAAAGAGGACTTTTTTAAATCCGTTTTCTGCTGGCCCCTCCAATTTAAAACGGTTTGTCAGTCCCGTCCAACTGGCGTCTTCATTCCATGAATGTGGGACATGGATGTTGCATGCATATTTACACTATATATATAATATATATATATATATATATATATATATATATATATATATGTTGCAGAATGGGTGTGGAGAGTATGTGTTGCGTTTGACTGGTACAGCTCAGGAATCCATTTTGGGTCTTGTGGCAAATGGTGCACAAGATGGCATCTACAGGAAGCCTCCCAGTCAGCAGTGAACTTTAGAGAACTATTTCAAAGCATTCATGAGGTCCTATGAATTAGGTCAGACCACTGAAGTTATGGAAAGTCCACTCCTTGCCCCTTTCCTGCTCAATTTTTCCCCAAAGGTGTTACCTCCAACTTCAACTTGGCGGTGAGGTAGCTGAGAGAAGAAGTCTCTGCCTCTTTTGTGCCTATGTTTTGTATTTCCCTGATAGGGAGTTAACAATAACAGCCCTTCGTTCTGAGTGTCAGTTTCAATGTATTGAGCAACTGTCACTGACACGCGGACACTATCTACTACCGGTGGGAGGATTTACTTTACCCCACGCTTGGTTTGAGCTGTCAATTTCTACATCGGAGCCGGCCTGGAGCCTGACACCCGACGGGGGTAAGGCCTATTACGTTCCAAGGGACGCAGCACAGGCACGGTAACGCTCGGCATTATCACAACTTCCCTTATACAACAAAGGGTGTAATAGCAACCCGTCCAACTCCTCAAGTGCCCCAGGCACATTCTTACATAGGGCTTGACCATAACTGATTTGCCCTGAGTGGTCAGCACGCATCATGCCCAACTCACAATCCAACCTGACCACAGCTCGCACAATGGCTGGGAAACACCATTTTGAAGACCCCTCTTCCACATGTATGCTTCCACATTAAAAGTCTTTACCCAACTAATGGTCCCCCTGGAGAGGAAACTACACTTGATGGCTTCCCAATGCCCTCTGCCCTTCTAAGGGAAGACCAGGCCGGACCCTCCAGCCTTACACCTCCTGGGCAGGTGAAAAGTCTGGATCCTAAGTGAAAGGGAGCAGGAGAAGATGCGTAGATCTGGAGGCCTTTGCTTGATCGCCTGCCCAACTCATCCAAACCCGACTCTGACATGTTAGATCCCGAAATCAGATTTATCTGCGTTAGACGGAATACATCCCAGCACCAAAGTGGCCTCCTATGTGGCGGGGTGCCTAGGCAAACCGCTTGGCAAGGAAGTCAGAAAACGTCTTAAGGCGGAATGTCCTCACCACTCTCTCGAGGATAAAGTGGCATCCACCCCCGAGACTGATACCAGTATGGCAACCTTCCTAGCAAAGTTCATGAAGGTGAGCCTGCCAGGACAAACTCTTGGACATAGTAGGCCCTCTCACCAAGATCCTCAACATGGCAGAAGACGCCAAGTCCTCGGGTACCCTCATCTCCCCGGAAGTGCTGTCAGAATGGGCGCAGCGGGCAATTATCTTTCTGGGCAATGCCAACTGTGTGAACATAGAGACACAGGTCCTTACTTATTAGGTAGATCCCAAATTGGGGGAAATTGGCGACATCAGAGGCTGGCCCAGGGGTTCAAGGTGGACTCTTCAGTGAGTGTTTTATCCGGGAACTTGGCAAGTTCGTCAACACTTTCACATCTCTGGATAGGGCACAGATGTCCATCAAGAAAATATTTTACCCTCTGGTTTTTGCCCTGGCCAATCAAGGACGGGGGCGCTCAACTGGCAGTCCGTCTCAGAACACCTCCAGGGGACGAGGACAGTGGCAGGACGCCTCCTGCTTTGGGTCCTTCTACCCGACCAGACAATACCCCAGACACCGGGGATCCAGCGGCACCGGCAGAGGCAATAACACCAATCCCCAAGATGAGTGCACCTCCTATCATGGGTTATTCTTTGGGGGGTAGATTGGCACATTTCTCACACAATTGGGATAGCCTTACCTCAGATGCCTGGGTTCTGCAGACAGTGAAAGGGTTTCATACAGAGTTCTACCGCTCCCCAGTACAGACAAGGGAATCCAGACCCCTACTATTCTCCACTGCCGAAATGGACCTGATAGATGCCAACATCTCTGAAATATTGGAGAAAAGGGCTATCACTCCAGCCTCTCCCCACCCTTCTGGATTTGTCAGCAATCTTTTCTTGGTGGAGAAGAGGGACGGGGGTTACTGTCCAGTTGTCAATTTAAAATAATTCAAGGAATGGGTGGTATTCCAGCATTTCAAAATGGAGGGCATCAAACTCCTGCGAGACCTCCTGCAGGCAAACAACTGGATGGTACGCCTTGATCTAAAAGATGCTTACCTAACAGTGCCTATTTTTCCCCTTCATTGTCGTTTTCTCCAGTTTCAATGGAGAGACTAAATGTTCAAGGTTACTTCCCTGATGTTCGGCCTTTCGTCTGTGGTGTTTCACCAAGCTATTAAGACCCGTGGTGGAATTCCTCAGGTTCAGGGGTATCAGGCTCATCATCTACCTCGACGACCTTCTCCTTACGGATCAATGCCCATATCGACTCTCTACGCATCTCCAATTCTCCATTTATCTCTTGGAGTCTTTAGGTTTTGTCATCAACGTTCTCAAGTCAGCTCTAACCCCTGTCCATTCTCTCCAGTTTCTGGGTTTCGTAGTGGACTCAGTCAGGGCCACCTCAGCCTTCTGACTCGCAAACTATCCAAGATCCGTCACAAACTCCGACAGACTCTGGTCAAGGAAACTATCTCCCTTTGACACCTGGCTCATATTGTCGTCCTTCTATCATCCTCCAGCCAGGCGATCTTTCTGGGACCCCATCACGATCGAGCCCTGCAATGGCTCAAAATCTCCCACCTTCGGAGGTGCCTCAAATACTCTCAAGTGATTCCCCTCTCATATGAAGCCAAGGAGGAAATTCAATCCAATGGTGGATCACGCACCATTACTATTTTAGACCTATTCAAAACGTGGCCTCGCTAGTGGTCGAAAAGCTTTAAGCTAGCCTAATCCTCGCCTCCGGTCCTGACATACAATGAAAAATTTCCTAGCTATGGTAACGGAAAGTTTTAATTCTATTAAGGACATAGAGGTGAAGCTTAGCCCATCCTTTAGAACAAGGATCTCGCCCGACGTATCAGGTGGGTAAGCTAAATTGGCTTCTATACCCTGTACAAAAGTGCTAATGACGAAGGTTTAATGTTTTATATACAGAAGTGCTAATGACAAAGGTTTTGCTACTTTATATACTCCCATGTTTTTCTGCAGATGTTGCTATGATTTGGAACCTGGACATGGCTCAGTTGCAATGTTTGGTTATATGTTTTCTTTAGAGATGACTCGTGTTAATCAATGATTTGTTATCTTAGGAACAGGTAGCTTGAAACAAGAGTGAAGAAGTCCATACTGTTGTAGGTCGCAGGAAGAAAGAGGAGGAGAGGACGAAGGCTTGGGCTCTTCTGGCTCCTGCCGATGGCTGATTGGATGTTGCTGCTGGGTCCTTCTCGCTGTTGTGTTTTTCCAAGTTCTCATGGGAAATGTAGTATACTGAGTGGTTAAATGCCTGGTTAACACTGCTGTTAAAAATAAAGTGAAGAAAGATGAGCCTAATCCTCGCCTCTGTGTCCTTAATAGAATTAAAACTTTCCGTTACAATAGCTAGGAAATTCTTCATTCTCCAAATCAGTAGAACTGTCTCTCTCCTATCAAGTGTGCCAGTCAGTTCTTTTGGAGGGAGGGGGGAAAAGGGAGTCTCTAACTTTCATTGTACCACCTGTCTATTCTAAAGTGCTTTAATTATAGCTCCAATTATGAGTGGCACAGTTTTTTGGTGCTACTCTTCTGAATATTCCATTTAATGTATTTGCACAGAAGCATTATATAGAGGATTATATCTCACTGGACACCCAGTTTTATAGAAATATGGAGCAAAAAGTATAAGTGCTTTTAGGGCACCATGCAAGAAAAACATGAGACTAGTGACAGAAATTAACTTTGAAACACTCAGATCTGCCTGGCACATTTGATTTAGGAGATTTTGTTCTTGGGAGGAACACTGTTGATATGGAGAGTACATTTTAGTTCTTAAGAAGGTGATGGTGAATTTAACAAGAATTCATCGGGCATGCAAAAATATTTTTTAGAATGTGTTTAATGTTCTGTGATCTAACGTCTAGCGGAATACTAGATTATGTGGTATTTAGGATCAGTTAGCAAGAGTGACATGTTATAACTATGTGTCTAAGGGGGAGTAAAAAGTCTGTTTTTTCTAACTTTTGATAGTTTTGTATTTTTGTACTTGTGTATATGCAGAATGATTCTCTATTCCATATCCAAAATGTACTTTGACAAATGAATGGCTTAATCATGGGTAATGTTTGATTAATGAAAAAACTCTGTATGATGTACTATGGTGATAAGGAAGCCCGTTTAGGAGGAAAACTCTTGGAAAGTTATACAGGTTTATGTTGTGGTTTTCAGTCTCTGTTGCCCTTTATCAGGCTCACCTTTGAGAATGTGAGTTTGTGGCAAGAGACTGCGACATACCAGCCCCCAGGGCAGTTTATTGTATTTCACAATGATTATTACATTGTCATATCTTAGTTGTAAGAGTCTGAGTGTGTTCTAATGCCAGTACTGTCTGATTACACAACATTGTAACCTCTCAGTTGTGTATGGGTGTATCATTGAGGCATCTGTATTTTTACCTTTAGTATTTCAGAACAGCAACTGATTTTTTTCCCCATGATCTCATCTCACAATCGCCTGGCTCTTAATTGGTCATATAACAATAACTTCTTCACACATTTTCAGGAAACTACTGTCCACCGGAAGTAGCCCTGATACTGCTAATTGCCTGCACAGCACTCTGGTGAAAGTGAGTTTTTGTAAACTGCTTTGTTAATCTCAAGAGTGTCTTTGTGCTAAACTCCATAAAGCAGATGTACACCAAGGAGACTACTTAAGAATTAACCACGTTTTAGCTGTTTTTCTAAACTTGTAATGATTGTTAAATGCTCTAATCTCATACGGCCAAGTTCCGGTATCTAGCTATCGGGCATGAAAAGGACCGCTCTTCCTGTCCTGACCTTTGCAGTGGAGCGCTCCGGTCTGTTGTAATCTATCTGTGGGGTTTTAACCACACCCATAGCACGCCCATCACTATCACTCGTTCCTGGGCTTGCCTTTCAAAAATCCTTTATCATTGGTAAATGCTCTATATTGGTCCCTCATTGGGGCAGTTTTGTTACTGCCTTAGCCATCGACCCTGTTACATGGATAATTGTATGTTTGCCGATATGTTTGACTGCAAGCAAACTTCTTTCCTTTTGTGCCTCTCCTTTGAGCTCATGCTCACGGCTGCTGTGGCGCTTTGAATCAGCTTGCTTATTTCAACTGTTTTACTTTTCCTTTTCAATTTATGTGGCAAGAAAAGTCCAGTAAGGAATTTACAATGCCAATAGCTCTAACCGGAGCAAACGCGAGACCCACTGCAGTGTAAATGCTTGTTTTAAGTGCCAACGTGCAAAGAGAGCAACTCCAGGGCACTGGAAGGAAAACACATCTGAAGAACTGGGCAGGTCAATGATATAGTTTGGTTCAACAGTCGGAGTTTCCCAAAAAGGTGTTTGAAAATTCAGCCTTTGTTAAAAAGAAGAGAAAGCCCATGTGCAGGGGTGAATCAAAGCCAAAGACAACTACACAGGAACGAAAACAAAGACGCAAGCGGCAGGATGGATGTCTGTAAGAGGACTGACAAACCTAAACACTCTCACAGTTTCAATAGGTAAAATTATTTGTTCATTTGTCTTTCCCAAGTGTATTGATACTTGGCAGACTACTAGCGCCCAGCTTTCTATCGCAACTCAAAAGTTCATCGTAGCCATCAAGGGCACTCAGGGAGAGATTACACCTGAAACGCTAACACTGCATAGTAAAGGGTCACTATGAAAGGCAGTTTGCATAAAATGGCAGCATCTCTCAATCTGCAATGTTGACTCTGAAGAAAAAGACAGACCACCTTCCTTTCAGATGGAAAAGTAACACGAGGTGCAACTGTGGCAGACAATGAGATTGCTTCCTTGGGGCACTGTGGTTGTTACAGATTTTGGGGGAAAAGTGTTTCTCAAATACTGCTCCAGGAAGGACTAGGTTCAGCTTCAGGTCGCACAAGAAGCACATAGAATCTCAGGCTTGAACCTCAGTTAATGAAAGTCAGGATTAGGCTGCTGAAGAAAGGCTTAAGAGGCAGAACCACTTTCACTAATGCCAAAGGCACTATGCATGAAACCCTGGCAGTGCAGCCTGCACTGAAAGCGCAGACAGGCAAGTGCAAAATGGGAAATGCGTCCATCTAATTGATGAAGGCAATCGGCCGGTTGAGCAGCAAAGAACCTCATGCGAGAGAGAGAGAGGTGGAAGGAAAACAGATATAAAATTCACATTAGTTATGTGCAGAAGATTATGGTAAAAACACTGCTAGATCAGAGAGACAATTAATAGGTCCACTGGTCCATGGAATACTTTCTATTCGGTTGTATGGTATCTTTGCAAGTCAGGCAGAAGTTTGTGAATAACTTGGAAGGCAGTAGGACTGCTAATCTTGTAGATGCTAAAATACATATTCGCTACACAGATGAGAAAACACTAACTTATACTTCCAAAAAACACAAAAAACAAGTTAAAGCCTAGACTAAAGAAACCAACTTTTGAAATGTAGCTTTTCTCTTTTTATTGCAACAGAACATGTGCAAAGAAAAACAAAGTGACTATTATTAAAGTCATCTATGTGGACACCATGTAAAGACAGGTTCCTATAGTGCAATATTAAGCACCTGGCAGCAGCAGCCATGCTGATGGAGAGAGACTCAACTACTTTAGGTGTACACTGAAGACAAGGTATTCAATTTACCACTAACATGCATCAACTCCACTCTGACAACGAGGTTCTCTAACCTGCTATTGCCCCGCCATAAGTAAACCTCAATAGCAAGGCACATGGGAGGTTCTAGCCTACTGCAACACCACATACATATCAAGGAGTCTACTGTTCTAGTAACAAACTGGTTCTTCACATCAATAAGTTCAGTAAGAAGCATACATCTAACCAGATCCACAGTAACAGCAAGTTCCACTAGCATGCTAACCAGCTGAAGCTCCCAATGGCGATGTCTACTAGAAGTATGTTACTGTTTAGATGCTGCTCACCACAAGTAGAACTGCACACCAGAGGAGTGCTGCTAATCAGCTGCTGGTCCAAAGTAATAACAAGCCCCTCTAGCATGCTACTAACCAACAGCAGATCACCACAAAGGGAATGTACACTAGTAGTTTGTTACTAGCTATAATGAGCCAACTGGAAATGTCCACTAGAACTGTGTTAATGAACAGATGTAGCTCAACACAAGTGCAGAGGTCAATTAAGGATATGTCACTATCCAGCTTAAGCTCATCAAAAGGCAGATGGTCACTATGAATGTGCTACTAACCAGCGGCAGCTCACCAGAGGTCTTTAGAAATGCACGTTGCTATAGAGACCAATAAACAATATGGACACAAATAAGACAGAAGCGGCTCATTATTTCAATTAAAAAATGGCTATTTGCAGCACAATGCACATAGAGGGAACAATAGAACCACCCACGTGTTACACCTGTTCAGTATCCCGTGTCTGGCGTAGGATAGATCGATGGCTGTCAGAAAATCAAAGTCCAGAAAGCTATAAGACATCAGACAAACAAAACAACTCAAACTCTGGGCCACAACTAGGTTATATCAAAAGAATTCAGCAGAAGCGGTCTACCTGAAAGGTGGAACCAACATCTCATTCAGGGGACGTCAGTTCAAGAAACTACAGTGCCTGCATTTAAGATTTTGGACAGAGCACAGTAGAAGGCCATCAGGTCCTTACAGCCAGGCAGTCTGAATAAGCAACAAATCACCACCTCCATCTTGGAAAAATTCCTTCTTTTATTGTGGGGAGGGTGAACGGAGCTCTTATAACCAAAGTCGTTCATTAGAAGGGGAACACCAAATGCAATGCCTTAGATAGATGAACAGGGAGGCCTCCAAATAGGCCACATCTTGTTAATTCTTGCCTACCCAAACTGCTACCAGTGTGCCCAGGGCACTTCAAGATGCAGAGTATGAGCATCCCAGAAATCCAAACTAAAGAAGACAGGTTTTATGGGCCTAATAATTATGCGAGCCAGTTGAGAGACTGGCTGTCAACGGTGTGAGTTTTTTTGGAACACATAAAGGCACAAAAGCTGTCTTTAAATACAAGGTTATTCAGTACCAAAACAAGCATACAGCGAGAAAGTATAACCATCTTCAACTACCTGCAACAACTGTCTGCACATAGCTACCCAAAGGCCTCCCAGCGCTACAGACAAATCTTCCACAACAATACAATAGGGTCAGAGATCACTACAGCCATGTTTTCAGTAACCGACGGAAAGATAATTCATGGTCGGTTTGGTGTAAGGACAAAGGAAGCGAGTTCCACAGTTCAGCGCCAAGGTAGGACATAGATTTTCGGCTCCATCTGGCCTTTTTTACTAAAGGGATTACTGCCAAGGCTGCCGAGGATGACCTGAGATGTCGGATAAGCTTATGAAAGGTGGCCAAGGTTTGCAGAATAGTGTGGACCTGGCCCTCTTGACATGGATACCAGAGTATCCACCAAAACGTATGACCTCCCGGATAATTGGGCCTAAGTTCTCTTGGAATTTGCAAATGTGTAGTGTCACATCGTACGCATATATGGATACCACCAGGGTCCTGGCTGTAAAGCCAAGGCCTCTGCAGATGTGATGTTGCCACAGCCGGGTCGCAAGGAGCTCCATCGCCACAGCAAATGTGATCAGAGACAACAGGCACCCTTGGTGGGTCCCACGGCTAATAGAGAATGGCTCTGATAGCATGCCATTGAGGTGAAGACCAGCTGTCGGGAAGGTGTGTAGAGGGAGGATCGAGTGGCTAAAGTGAAAGCAGAGCCGCAAGACTAGGTGAAATAGATACAGCCGCTCCAAGGAGTCGAATGCCTTTGTGGCATCCAGTAGTACAGAGGTGGTAAGCTGAGGGACAATAGAGTACATGAAGACAAACACTGTGTGGAGATTGTGTGAGGTGGATCGACCTCGCACAAATCTGGTCTGATCCAGCTACACAATGTCAGGCAGCAAGGGGAGGAGACAGTTCTGAAGAAGTTTTGCTGAATTTTGCTGTCAATGTTTATCATGGAGAGCGGCTGGTATGATTCGCAGCGTTCCCCTGGCTTGTCAGGTTTTAGAAATGTGACTATAACTGCCTTTCGCCGGGGTGCAGCAACGCCCTGGACTCCAAAGAGTCCTCATACATCACCAGTAAGCGACGAGCCAGCAGGTCAGTATACTCTTTGTAGAAGGAGGCAGTAATTCCATCCAGTCCGAGGCGACTTATCTAAGGCAGGTCCTGAATAACCTGTGTGACCTCCTCCACGAGAAGGGGGCGTCCAGATACTAACTCGGTCCAGCCAAGGCAGATGGTTTGCATCTAGGTATGCAGTAAGCTCCTCTGCGCCAGGAACCAACATTGCATTGCAGAGATTGGAGTAGAAGAAGGTCATTGTCTGAAGAAGCCTGGCAGGAGTGGACTGTCACTCCTGCCGCTCATCTACAAGCTCCACCATGTAGGCAGTGGCCCAAGGTTTGCACAGCATGCTATCTATAGTCCTACTCTCCCCATATCGACGTGTGGTCGCCTCTCGGCCAAAATATTTAGTTTTGCATAGGGCCTCTTCCTCGTATTCAGAGTTGCACATAACGCACAGTAATAAGTGAAAACACTACAGAAGGACACCATTCCAGTTTTAGAAAAATAGTTGATATTTATCTGTGTAAAACAAGACCAAAACAGTAGAAAACCAACATACAGTGCTAAAGATATGACTTTTGTAAGATTTATCTTAAAATTACAGTTCCTTGAAGTCTATAGCTCCACCTGGGGCTATCATGGTGTCGTGATCAACAAAACCAACACTTCAGGCCGGCTGCGGCGTTGTGGACCAGTTACGGTGTCGGGAAAACCCGCAAACAGTACCTTGGATTTGCAGGGTGTCGTGATCCTCGCGGTGAACTCCACAGAGAGCAGCATCGCTGGAGGCGGATCTGGAGTCAAAATGGGAGTCGTCGGGCCCTTGAAGTTCACAGCGTTGCGGATCGAACTCTGGGCTGATGAAGTCAGGTGCGCCGGCGTCAATGGTGTTGCGCCTGTGGTGCGATGCGGGACAATGCGACGTGCAGTGCCCACAGGTCACGGTGCAGGCAGCAGCTCAGTGACGGCGTCCACCGGCGTCTATGAGACCAGGGCTGCGGTGGGAAGTGGGGCGGTGCGATGTGCGGTGTCCACAGGTGTAGGGGCACGCAGCGGTGTAGTCATGCTGAAGCGATGTCGTCAGAAGGCCCAAGCTAGCGGTGCGGGACAGGATGATGCTTCGTGACTCTCACAAGCGGTGTCCACAGGCGACGGTGCAGGCAGGAATGCCTGTTAACGACAATGGAGTCAATGGTGCTGGCGTCGGTGGACCCGGGCTACAGTGCAGGACGGGACAATGCTTTGTGCTCCACACGAGCGGTGTCTACATGCCACAGTGCAGGCAGCGGCGCTGGTGCCAGCAGGAGCGGCGGCATCGGGGATGCCCAGGCTGCGGTGTGAGCATGCAATGCCTGAGTGCGGGGTTACAGGTCGCGGTGCAAGCAGCGGCTCGGTGAAGTCATTTGATGACGGCGTTAGTGAGACCAGGGTCACGGTGCGAAGCGGGGCAATGCAAATACATGCGGCGTCGGCAGGTCACGGTGCAGGCCAGCGGCTTTGCAGTGCTTTCTCCTCTTGAAAAGCACAAAACACACAGTTCCCAGTGCTGCATGTCGAGGAAACTGAAGTCTTTGGTGTCCCTGAGACTTCCAACAGGAGGCAAGCTCTACTCCAAGCCCTTGGAGAACTTTCTCACGCAGGACACACAGCAAAGTTCACCCTTTGCAATCTTTTCAGGCAGAAGCAGCAACTGCTGGCCAGTCCAGCAAAGCAGCACAGCAAAGGGACAGTACTTCTCCTCCAGCTCTTCAACTCTTCTCCTTGGCAGAGGTTCCTCTTGATTCCAGAAAGAATCTAAAAGTTTCAGGTTTTCTTCTTACACCCTGTTCTGCCTTCGAAGTTGGCAAACTTCAAAGCAAAGTCTCAAGTGTTTGCAAGATCCTTCCTTGTCCAGGCCAGGCCACAGACACTCACCAAGAAGTTGGACACTGCATTGTGTGAGACCGGGCACAGTCCTTTCAGGTGTAAGTGACCACTCCTCCCCTACCTTCCAGCACAGATAGCGCATCAGGATATGCAGGCTACACCCCAGCCCCCTTTGTGTTACTGTCTAAAGGAGAGATGTGAACAGCCCAACTGTCAAACTGACCCAGACAGGGAATCCAAAAACAGGCAGAGTCACAGCAAGAAAATGCCTACTTCCTAAAAGTGGCATTTTCAAACACACAATTTTAAAACCAACTTCACTAAAAGATGTATTTTTAAATTGTGAGTTCACAGCCCCTAAACGCTAACTTTGTATCTGCTCTCAAAGGGTATCTGCGCTTTAAGGATATTTAACCCCTTTGCTCCCAAGCCTTTTTTTGGCTATTTGGGGCAGTTCGCGCTTAGGCCCTCATAACTTATTCTCCACATAAGCTACCCATGTCAAATTTGCATCCTTTTTTCCATTATCCTAGGGATTCTAGAGGTACCCAGACTTTGTGGGTTCCCAATGAAGGAGACCAAGAAATTAGCCAAAATACAGTGAAAATGTCATTGTTTTTTTTGTTTTTTTTAATGGAAAAAAGGGCTGCAGAGGAAGGCTTGGGGTTTTCTCCCTGAAAATGGCATCAACAAAGGGTTTGCTGTGCTAAAATCACCCTCTTGTAAGCTTTCAAGAACAGGCAGACTTGAATCAGAAAACCACATTTTTCTACACACGTTTGGCATTTGACTGGGACATACCCCATTTTTACTATTTTTTTGTGCTTTCAGCCTCCTTCCACTGGGTGTGAAACCAATGCTGGATCCCAGAAAGCTAAACATTTCTGAAAAGTAGACACAATTCTGAATTCAGCAAGGTGTAATCTGTGTAGATCCTACAAGTGTTTCCTACAGAAAATAACAGCTGAAATAAAAGAATATTGAAATTGAGGTGAAAAAAAACAGCCATTTTTCTCCACGTTTTACTCTGTAACTTTTTCCTGCGATCTCAGATGTTTGAAAGCAATATACCATTACGACTGCTGGACTCTTCTGGTTGCGGGGATTTATAGGGCTTGTAGGTTCATCAAGAACTCTAGGTACGCAGAGCAAATAAATGAGATGCACCTTGCAACGGGTTTTCATTGTATACCCGGAATACAGCAAATAATTTGGTGAAATATAAAAAGTGAGAAACAGCTATCAAGAAAACTTTTATACTTTCAAAATGGGCACAAGATAAGGTGTTGAGAAGCAGTGGTTATTTGCACATCTATGAATTCTGGGGTGCCCATACTAGCATGTGAATTACAGGGCATTTCTCAAATAGATGTCTTTTTTACACACTGTCTTACATTTGAAAGGAAAAAATGTAGAGAAAGACAAGGGGCAATAACACTTGTTTTGCTATTCTGTGTTCCCCAAGTCTCCCGATAAAAATGGTACCTCACTTGCGTGGGTAGGAAACACAACATGGACAAATCACATTTTTACATTGAAATCTGACATGTTTTTTGCAAAGCGCATAGCTGTAGACTTTGGCCTTTAGCTCAGCCGGCACCTAGGGAAACCTTCCAAACCTGCAAATTTTTCAAACCAAGACACCAAGGGGAATCCAAGATGGGCTGACTTGTGGGGCTCTGACCAGGTTCTGTTACCCAGAATCCTTTGCAAACCTCAAAATTTGGCCCATAAAACACTTTTTCCTCTCATTTCGGTGACAGAGAGTTCTGGAATCTGAGAGGAGGAGCCACATATTTCCTTCCACCCAGCGTTCCCCCAAGTCTCCCGATAAAAATGGTACCCCACTTGTGTGGGTAGGCCTAGTGCCCGTGACAGGAAATGCCTCAAAACACAACGTGGACACATCACATTTTCCCAAAGAAAACAGAGCTGTTTTTTTAAAAGTGCCTAGCTGTGGATTTTGGCCTCTAGCTCAGTCTGCACCTAGGGAAACCTACCAAACCTGCACATTTTTTAAAACTAGACACCTAGGGGAATCAAAGATGGGGTGACTTGTGGGGCTCTCCTCAGCTTCTGTTACCCAGAATCATTTGCAAACCTCAAAATTTGGCTAAAAAAACACTTTTTCCTCACATTTCGGTGACAACGTTCTGGAATCTGAGAAGAGCTACAAATTTCCTTCCACCCAGCATTCCCCCAAGTCTCCCGATAAAAATGGTACCTCACTTTTGTGGGTAGGCCTACTGCCCGCGAAAGGAACTGCCCCAAAACACTATCTCGACACATCAAAATTATCAAATACAAAACTACCTGTTTTTGCTGGGGGGGGGGCACCTGCGTTTTTTGTCCTGGGCTCAGCAGCCATCTAGGGAAACCTACCAAACCCAGACATTTCTGAAAAGTAGACACCCAAGGGAGTCCAGGGAGGTGTGACTTGCGTGGATCCTCCAATGTTTTCTTTTCCAGAATCCTCAGCTAACCTAAAATTTAGCTAAAAAAAAATCAAATTTTTCCCACATTTCTGTGTGGGATCACCGCACCAGGACAAACTTCCTACCACCCAATGTTCACCTCAGTCTCCCGGTAAAAATGATACCTCACTTGTGTAGGTGGGCCAAGTGCTTGTGACAGGGAAGAGACAAAAACATGTCGAAATTGAGGGGGAACCAAAGCGGATCCAAAAGGGCAGTTTGAAAAAAACATTTTTAGGCTAACGAGTGCAGCAGAATTTTTAGCGATATAGATGAGACACTGCTGGGTGATAGGAATTTTGTGGATTTCTGCAGATTCCGGAAGGTTCCATCACAAAAATGTGGGAAAAATGTGTGATTTCCAGCACAGTTGAAGGTTTGCAGGGCATTGTTGGTAAGAAAATGGTGCAGCGTGCATGTGAAGCACACCACCCTGGAATCACCCAGATGTTTAGTTTTCAAGTGTGTCTAGGTCTTGTGGATTTTTTTACATGGCAGCGTCTCAAAGTCCATAAAGTGCAGCCCTCACCATTCCAAGTGGGACGATTTTGAGAGTTAGCCAAGCTCTCATGACCACAAATGTAAAACCAAAACCCAAAATTATCAAATGTCCTCTTGCTTGCCATGGGATAAGATGTTTTAGTGTGCGGGGTAGAACTGAAAGACTGTTACCCCTTTCAGTTGGGATGGGGACATAACCAGGCCCATACTGGTTGGTAGCCACCACCCCACAATTTTTTTTAAAATTCCCTGGCAGCTAGTAGATTTTCTGCCCCCCCGGGGTGTGGATCAGGGGTAAGGGTTTCCCCTTCCATCCCTGCCTTGGGTGGGGGAGGGGAGGGCTGCCCACCCTCCAAGCTCATGTGTGAGGACGTAATGGTTACGTCCTCAGCACAGAAGCACTGTGCCGGTGGACGTAACCATTACGTCCCCGGCACAGAAGCGGTTAAAGGAAGTCCCCATGTTAACCTATGAGAGAGATAGGCCTTGCACAGTGAAAACCAAATTTGTCAGTATTTCACTGTTAGGGCATATAAAACACACTAGTATATGTCCTACCTTACAAATACACTGCACCCTGCTCCTGGGGCTACCTAGGGCCTACCTTAGGGGTGTCTGACTGTAGGAGGTGTGGGTGTAGCCCTATGGAAGTAACAGTATAATAAACTCTGCAAGAGACAGGGTTTGGTTTTAGTGGTTGTTGTTTTATTGCCTCAAGTATTTCAGTCCCTTTGTTTTCTCCTGAGCTCTGAATAGCCCTTCCTTTTTTATGCTCTCAACTCCTTCCTTTGGTTTTCTTGTCTTCTCTTGTTATTCTCCCCTATTTTCTAATTCGTTGCTCTATCTTTCTTTTAGGGTGTTCTTTCCTCGATGATACGCTTCCGCCGATGTTCGAGCAGGACCGGAGGAGTCAGCGGGATGGAAGTCAGGAGAGGAAGAAAAGAAAAGAAAGGGAAGGTAAGTGGAGTGTCCTGGGACTTCTGGGGGTAGGGTTAGAAAGAGGAGTGCACCGTGGTGAGTGGTGGTACAGGGTAACCCCTTTTTATATGTGCCCAAATTATCACCAATTCGTGAAGTGACTCTGGATATCTTCTATGTGAATCTATTGAATTGTCTCAGTAGGGATGTTAACCTCATAGACCCTGTAAGTGCGTATTAGTAAAGCAGTCTGAAACCTCGTTATACAAACAAGCCAGGTAAAAGAACTCTATGCTCCTGTTTTAGCTCAATAACGTCGGGTTGCTTATAGTCAACTCCTCCCAATACGTGCCCCCACGCCACACGCTCTCTCCTCCCTGCCGAGTAGTGTATTACAATGCACTCGAATGCAGGAACGTACCTGCGATACCCACGTCCCTTCAGGGACGTGGCCGGAAAGTGCACCTGAACACTGTCGTGCGGTCAGCACTGCCGGTTCCTGGGC
Source organism: Pleurodeles waltl (assembly GCF_031143425.1). Taxonomy (NCBI): domain Eukaryota; kingdom Metazoa; phylum Chordata; class Amphibia; order Caudata; family Salamandridae; genus Pleurodeles; species Pleurodeles waltl. The sequence continues at coordinate 1,722,901,182 of NC_090440.1, read as the reverse complement.
TCCGACGTCTTCTCTGGCATCCTCGGGTGTCAGTCGTTTTCTTTCCGTCTCCTTCTCGGCTCCGTCTTCACTCTGCCCTGTGGACGCGCGTGTGTCAGAAGTTCTTCTTTTGAGGTTGTGGGAACCCGGATATCCGGGTTCGGGCCGGCCTCCATCGACCTACTTTGCTCTACAGTGCCCCCGGGGCACTGTGTGATCGGGCTAGGGTCGGCCTCAGTAACCAGGGATCTCGCGACCTAGTTACACTGACATGTAGTAAAAGGGAAGGTTTAGGCCTGGCAAGTCGGTATACTTGCCAAGTGGAATTTGGCAGTTTAAAACTGCACACACAAACAATGCTGTGGCAGGTCTGAGCCATGTTTACAGGGCTACTAATGTGGGTGGCACAACCAGTACTGCAGGCCCACTAGTAGTATTTGATTTACAGGCCCTGGGCACCTCTAGTGCACTTTCCTTGGGACTTACCAGTAATTCAAATATGCCAATCATGGATAAACCAATCAACAGTACAATTTACACGGAAAGCATATGCACTTTAGCACTGTTTTAGGAGTGGTAAAGTGCCCAGAGTCCTAAAGCCAACAAAAACTGGTCAGAAAAATTAAGAGGAAGGAGGCAAAAAGACTGGGGATGACCCTGCAAAAAGGGCCAGGTGCAACAGTAACCTTTCCAATTGCTATCAGTGATTTAGAGAATAGCCCATTGTGTATTATTTTCAAATTTCATAGTGCATTGGGAAATAGGGTTGCCCTTGAAATCCCTGTTCACTCCACCCTTAGTATTGCTTTGCTGTGAAGGTGGTGTGGAGTGTGATTGTAATTAATACCAAACCTGGAGCACTTCTAATGTGCTCCTCAAAGCAAGCTGTTAACAGTGGCAGTTGGGACAGACAAGAAATATAGTGAATTGCTTTACTACATTTCCTTATGATTTCCAGATAATTTGGAGCTGCAAAACATATTACAGTTAACTGTCTGTGAATGGAAGATACAGTGGTCATTCAAATGGAATAACAGATTTTAGAGTGAAAAATGTAAGCAGCACCTACTGAAGACTTCACAAGTGGCTTCTAAAGTAATGCAAGTATGGTTCATTTCCAAACTCTTTTTAATCACATTAAATCTTAAGTCTATAGATCACTAGACAACCTGGCGGGTTACCTTCGAGACAATACATTTCTAACTTCCTTGACCACTAGCTCTTATTTGCTTTCGCACCGTTGCTCATGAGTGCCTTACTTACTTTATAATGAAATTCATCTCATTGATCAATCCTGAGTTCTTTAAACTTTACATTATTAATGACCAACCAGACATTCTGATTCAATCTCTACGAGATGAGAACAAGATCCTTTGTATTGTCCATATTACTACAGACGATTACATTGATCACACGCTCCTACGGCTGATTAGTTTCTCAATGAAGCTAGAAATGAGGAAGCTGCTTTTCCATGCAGAGGCGCCCTCCAAAGTCACTAACATCATTAACTGAACCATGTACTGGTTTTACCCTGACATTTAGTGTGGGCTAAGATGCTGGTCACCCTATACACAAACCATCCAAATTAAAGGAACCATTTTTATTTGTTATCTTTTAGTTTTGTAATAAAGTACGAAATTCAACACCAACTTGTTTTTTGCACAGGAAATTAACCTACTGTTGATCACAAAGTAAGATAGGATACAGGAATTCAAGTGTAAAGAGTAGACTGTCAAGTAAGCCTGATGGAAGAAGTTAATTTTCAGTTTATGTTTAAAGGTCAAAGAACTCACTGCCCTAGTGATTATGGAATACAATTCCAAAAATGAGTGGGACACACAGAGAAGGACATGCCTTCTTCTTTTGCTGGCTTTAACTTGGAAATCAATAAAGCAGATTTACTGTCAACTGCAGAGAGCGGCAAAACAATACTATGAAAAGAAGGAGCCGAGACACAAAATGCTTTATGTACAAAACGCTTTATAAAACTAAGGTGTTCCATGCTCAACCTGTGACACCGCTTCTGTGTCATACTCCTCATAATTGCAATCGTTTTTTTAAACAGAAAATGGAGACAACATAAAAGTAAAAAATCTCCACAGTACTTGTGTTGCATTCACTAAGCAACCGCAAGATCAGTGAAATAGAGCGATAATCTTAGCACATCAATATAAACGGCATTCCCAAATGGGAGGCGCATCGACGCTGGCAGCATTAAAATATAGTTTATATAACAAGAAGGTTGCACTCGAATACAATTATGGAAACCAACATGAATTGATATGACCAGATCACTTACATTTTCCAAAGCGGCACACTGCTGGATATGCAGCGGGGGAAAGCTCCCTTTTAGATTGTTATAATTAGATTTCAGATCAGACAAATTCAATAACTGAACCTTAATTATATTATTTAGACATTGAGGCAGCAGACTCTATTGTGTACATATTTCTAAATCTCAAATGTTTCAAGCAGAGACATGGCTTCTAAGACAATAAGCCTTTCCGAAGCACATCCTCCGGCTACGCTTAGTCGATTCGTTGGTCAAGTACTTGGGCTTTAAGAAATTTAAGCTACTCTAATATTGAGGTAAGGCACAGCTGACCACCCCCGACAATCAACTCTCCCTCCCTCTCCCTCCCCCTCCTAAGCCACTCTCAGAAAGAAGCAAAAGCTGTGCCCCTTCTTCTGTGCATTAGCTGGGGGGGAGGAGGAATCCTTTTCACCCAGCCAGAGGATAAAGAACACTCCCATCCACAAGATAATGGATGGGAAAGAGGCAGCGGTATACAGGGCAACTGTAGCATTACAATATGACTCTGAACTCCGTGCACGACCAACCTTGCATCTATGAACCCAATGGCTCTCACTCTTTCTGCAGCAGAAGCAGGGCCCACATTTTCCTCCCAAACTACGGCCCAACAATAAATGTTAGCTGACGGTAAGCATGATGTCGGATAAAGCCTTTACACAAAGCAACATATTGTGGCTGACAATCTGCTTTTGTTACAATCACCCTGAATTCAAAGAGAGACGAAATGTGTGTACGTTAACTAAAGAAAATCAACCCTGGCCAGGACTGAAAACAGCTAACTAAAACAAGCACTAGCAAAGCCAATTGGTTTCTTTTAAAAAAAAAATAATATGTTTATTTAATGTTGCACATATAAAATCCACATATCTTTTATAATTTCAACAACCCTGGACAGACCGGGGACATCCAAAATGTGCTTCTCATGCTCAGCCATGAAATTAGTCAACAAAATATGGCCCAGCTCCTGCCCTCAGTTCACAGATACTGTCCACACTGGGGGAGCAAGGAAGCCGGACACGCTGAACATAAAGCATAGATGTTAGGCATACGAGACAAACTAAAAGAAGTGACAAAAAACAAAAGACTCAACAAATCTAAACCACGGGTGCATGTATCCAGCCCTCAACTGCCTCAATGCTTCCCCAGAGCCCTGACTGTTACTCGGTGTCTCAGCAGGACTCCCTCCCATCAAGTGGCCCGAATATAGCTCTTTGGCATGTACTCAACTCCTGTGTCTCCTGGACGCCAGGACACGCTTGTGAATCAAATGGTCAGTTGGTCTGAATGCCCCCTCCCACCCTCACACAGCTCCCCGGAAGGTTACAAGCGCTTTCACAAAGGGTAATCATCATAGCTCACTTATAATTTCTATAGGCAGGCATCCCAAAGGCCCAATGGGTCCTCCCCTCTTGCCCCCTGGTGCGTAACATCTTATACATTGCTAACTCAGCCACGGTCCATTTGGGCATTAGAGCTCGATAACAGCTCAGAGGAGAGGCAGCAGCTGACTTTCACACTATGGCTATGCATTGCTTCAGAAGAATCAAGGCCACCTTATGAAATTGCAGTAGGCCCTTCACCTTCCCAGAAATGTATCCTGTGTCTAGCAGACACCAGACAGGGTCCAGTGGGAGCAGGCAGCTTGTCACCTCCAGTACGCTCTGTCACTTGCAGCCTGCATCAGTTGTCCCACGTAGGGCACTTACTACTCACTCCAAGGTACATCCTCCCAAATCCTTGGCCCGAGATTGTGTGCCCCAAGTATTCCCTTCATGTGAACTGTGGGACCAAGTCAGGGGAGCTCAATACCATGTCTAGTCTTGAGTGTAGTGCATGTACTGTTGAAAAATGAGAGCACTCACTATCCTCGGGGTGTAACAACCTCTAAACGTCTCCCACTTGCATGCTATATGCCCATGTGCACAGCCATAGGGAAACTGTACAGGACTGTGCCCCCGACAATGAAGACATGGATCTGTTGTGAGATCAAGTACCCATTAAAGTCCTGACAACAAAGCATGTTTGCTGTAGGATCAGTCAAAAGGGTGGACATGAGGGATGCACATAAGGACGCCTGTCCTGCGTTTAGGGCATAAATCACAACCAGTGTCAGTGGTATCCCATCACTCCTCCCACCACCACAAAGCAGCCCTCAGCGTGAATTCTAGAATGGGAGACTGTGTATGGGACACCAGGGAATAACCACCCCAGCACTCCTCTGGCACAGTCCAAATATGTTGTGCCAAAGACCCACCCCACCAGCGCCTATTGTCAAGTTCCACGCCCGCTAGGTATGTGTCCTGCAGACATGCAAAGTGTACCTGGCTCCTCCTCAAGTAAGCGTAAACCCTGTGTCACTTAACAAATGTGCCCATGCCTCTCACGTTCCACGTGATCAATCTACAGTGCTGTGAAACCATAATAAGTCTGTATGTCTAATCTCCCAGGGGGTTCTGAGATGGCAGAGCAAAAGGGGGTAGACTATCACACACAATGCACAAGTAATCACAAAAAACATTTCCCCTGAACGCCCCTCCCAAGGCTGTCGCACAACAGTGCTGCATCTGGCCACAAACTGTGTAAAAAATTATTAACCAAAGAAAGGTTCCTGTGGAGGGTGCGGGGTGTTGCATGCAACTCTTAAGTACACTGGAATATCCCATGTCACCCGTAGAGCCCCTCCAAGTATGGTATTGTCCCCACCCCACCAGTCCAATAAAACAAGTCCCCAGCGCCTCAGCCGAGGACATCAGTGCAGTCAATGCCAACCACCACATCAAGAAGCAACAAGGATACAGCATTGCATGCACTGTTAGAGGAGATCTGCTGTCATTGGAGTGATTTGGGCCCCCCAAATAAGGCCTCCAGGATCTCATCTGGGAGGGAGCCACACAATGAGTGCCACAGTGGTACCAAAGTTACAAAACCCAGAGCCGGGAATCACACTCTCTTCAGTTCAGCCACCACTTGCACTCTCTTGCGTGCTGCCTGTTCTTTGGACAGCCTGGTCCACGTCTGTTCTTCACTGCCTTACAGCCACTATCGTTCTCAGTCTGGTCTGAAGGTGGACGCACTCCCCTGGCCTCTAGCCACTCTTAGGTCTCCCATGCCGATTGAAAGAGAAACACCTTGTCACCCTCATGGACCCTATGTTTAGCTGGGAATATCAAAGCATACTTGAGCACCTAAGCCTTTGCTTTGCCAAGTAATAAAAGGCTCTCTGCTTCTATACATCCCCTATGTAGTCCGGGAAGATCGTAACTGTGTGATTTTCCACCTGCCAAGTGCCTTTGTATGGGCAATTTGCAGAATGTTATCCCTGTCACAGAAGTTGAAAAATTGTGCCAACATTGGGTGTGGGAATGCTACAGGGAGGGGAGGCCTGGCTGACACTCGGTTGCTCACTCCACAGAAAAGAAGGTGGAAGTATTGCCTCCCTGCGCCTGCCATTGTTCCATGTACAAGTTCATATTCTGGTCCTCAATCCTCTCAGGCAGTCTCACTATCCCTTTTTTATTGTGCCGTGATCAGCCTTCTGCATTGTGTCGCAGCAGTTCCACCTCCCACTGCAGGGCCACAATTTGTGACTGTTGTCAGCACACTGGGTTGCAGCTCAACTACGGTGGTCTAATGTGCAGCTATCTTGCCTTCAATTGATTGTGCTCTTCTCGCATGATGCTCATGTCAATGATGAGAGTGTCCAAATTCGGTTCCAGAGACGTTTTCACATTTCACACAGCGGCAAGGAGCTCCGTAAATTTAGCATTAGCGTCCTGCAGCACATGCTCCACACTGAGATGCGCTCCAGCTTGGGCAGATTCCATGTTGTTCAAGGAAAGCACCAGATGGCTCTCCCCTGCTTTGGACCCCTTCTGTTTCACCATCATGGCACCACTAGGATTGTACAGGGTATGACCAGACCACGTCCCCCCGATCGCTCCCTACCTCTTCAATGGGCACACCCCATGCAGCAACTCCTCCACTAGCCCCCCAATCCAGGTGTGCCACTAGGCCTCCAGCTTACCCAGGGTAGAGTTGGGGCAGCCTTCCCTACATGAGGTGAGCCACAGTCACCCCCCTGCAGTCCATCTTACAAGGGTGTGTAGACAGCCAGGAAGGTCACCCTAATACACAGAAACTCACAGGATCAAAGCCGAGCCAACACCTCAAGGTTCAGCAGCCAGTCCAACACAAGAGCCTTGGATTACTCATCTATAGTGCACAAGAAGCCGCAAAGGCCGCCCCCTGGCGGTCTAACAGTCAGCTGGGTAAATCTGCCCAAAGGTCAGGCTGCAAGGACTGCCTGCACCAAAAGGAGATCCTGGCTTGCTGCACTGTTGATTAAGAGCCGTGGCCTTTCTAGCGGCTTGCCAAGGCCTAGTGTATTCTAAAGCCTCCAGAAAGTGAAAGAGGGGGAGGCTACACACACCTTTTCCAGAGCAGGTCCACCATAGTCTCCTCGTGGCCTGGAGCTCTTGCCCAGGTCGTCAGTGCCTTAAAGATGTCTCTCGAGGCTGGCAAGCGTATCCACCCTGTCACAGCCTCCAGATGGGACTCGGACTCACTCCGGCCTCCTCCGTTTGTAGGCTGTTACACACCACTGCAGCTCCTGTGGCATTCAGGGAGCGTGCACTGCCCGCCACAACCCCATAGGAAGATGATGATTTTGTCAGGATCCCCACGACGCCAGGATAGAGTTCGTAACTATGCGACCACTCCTGCAGTCATCTTGGCTACGACCCCGTTCCCTTTTCTTTTTTTTTTAACATGCAATGCCAAACTCAATGGCTCCAAGTCTTTGTTAGAGAAATTGTTTGGTAACCGTTGGGTATCTTCTGATTTGATCACAGCCGTCCTCCGAATACTAAAACAATATTTGGGGCTATGACAATTTCGGCACTAGGACAAGGGCCCCTCTGCGTAATAGTCTACATTAGCAGAGCTAAGTGGTACCCTCTAAGAAACGTATTGTAACAAGGAGTAAACAGCAAAATTATTTTTTTACAGATACTTTTAAGAATACTTTTAATAATGAATCTTTATTTTCGGTGCAGCTGTAAGGCCTATGTATGAACACATACTTACTAGCTGTGTGAAAATAAACCTGTGAATCAACCGTTATTAGGACACCAAAGCAATGCCAAAAGAACTGGCCTTGTGATCCATCACATGTTTTCATTTATTTGTTTTGACAAGCATATGCAATAGAAATCAAAAGCTTAAACGTAAAAAGCAAAAACAACGATGCAGCCAAAGGTGGCAGGTATGTGTTTGCACAGAGAAACAAGCACTGGAAAGGCCAATAGATCTTGTCTATGCAAGAGCTATTGGCTTTGCCAATGTGCTCTAGCCATGTCACACAACAGCGTTGCTGCTGTTCAGCAAGGCTAAATGTTGTGGCATATGCTGTGGCATAGAGGAGAGTGGGGTTATGTGTAGAGGTATGGAGTGGAGTGTTGCTGAGTAGCATGGAGTACTGTGTTGTAGAGTAGAGTGGCATAGGGTGCAGTAATGTGGTAGAGTTGAATAGGGTGGAGTGTCAGAGTGAAACGGTGTAGAGTGGAGTGGCCTAGTGTCGAGTAGTATTGAAGAATGGAGCAGTGTTGAAGAGTAGAGTTTCGTTGAGTGGAGAAGTGTGTTGTGGAGTGGTGTAGTGTTGCAAAGTGGAGTACAGTGCCGTAGAGAGTGAAGTGGGGTGGAGTAGAGTGGCACAGAGTGGAGTAGAGTATAGCGGAGTGCAGTGTTTTGGGTTGGAGTGGAGAGTCATAGGGTGGAGTGTCACAAATTGGTGTACAGTGTCATACACTAAGTGGCGTAGAGTGGAGGTGCCTGGAGTGGCATAGAGTACCATACAGTGGAGTGCCAGAGTGGAGTGTTGCAGAGCGGAGTGTCGTCAAAAAACGTAGAGTTGCGTGGAGTGGCTTTGAGTGGCATGACTCGAGACTTAGTGGAGTGGCATAGAGTGGAGGGTTAGAGAGTGGAGTAGCATAGAGTGCCATACAGTGCTGTAGAGAGGGGTGGTGTAGAGTGTCAGAGTGGAGTTGCATAGAGTGTCATGGAGTGGAGTAGAGTGGAGTGGCAGAGAGTGGACTAAACTGTCAGAGTGGAGTAGTGTCAGAGTGATGTACAGTGGAATGTCGCAGAGTGGAGAATCGTAGATTGGAGCATAGGGTCATGGAATGGTGTTGCATAAAGTGAAGTAAAGTAGCCTGGAGTGGTACAGGTTGAAGTGACATGGCGAAGAGTGTCAGAGTAGAATGTCAAAGTCATACAGCGCACAAATGATAATGTATAGAAATGAGCATCACCTAGTGCATTGATATGTTTTGATCGTATTAAAATATTTGTTTCCAACACACTTAAGAATTAGGAAAAAAAGTGCCTCATTTATGCTTTTCTAATTCTGATACAGTCTAAAATATTTCTACATTTCATTTACTGACATTTAAATGTTGTTGTGTGCTAGAAAAATATAAAATCCTACAGCATTTCTGTAGGAAGCTGCGCTCTGTATATACTATCTCAAAGTGAGAGATGGTGTGCACAGAGTCCAAGGGTTCGCCTTAGTGGTTGATAGTGGCAATAATAGATAATACTAATGCTCTATTTGGGTTAGTGTGGTCGCGCAGTAGGCTTATCAGAGGGTAGTGTTAAGCATTTGTTGTACACACACAGGCAATAAATGAGAACACACACTCAAAGACTTAACTCCAGACCAATAGATTTTTATATGGAAAAATATTATTTTCTTTATTTATTTTAGAATCACAAGATTCAGAATTCAAGTAAGGAACTTGGCATAGGTAAATATAGAACTTTGAAGTAAAACAGAAATGTACACAGTTTGGCATAAAATGGCAATAAGCTATTTTAAAAGTGGACAGTGCAAACTTCAACAGTTCCTGCGGGAGGTAAGTAAAGGTTAGTTTGTCAGGTAAGTAAAGCACTTACAAGTTCAGTTTCTGGGGCATAGGCAGCCCACCGTTGGTTGGGTTTAAGTCAACCCCAATCACCCAGTCACAGCAACACAGAGCCGGTCAGGTGCAGAGGTCAAAGAGGGGCCAAAATATCATAGGCGCCTATGGAGATTAGGGGTGCTCCGGTTCCAGTCTGCTAGCAGGTAAGAACCTGCGTCCTCAGGGAGCAGACAGGGGGGTTTTGTAGAGCACTGGGGTGGTACCAAACAGGCACACAAAATACACCTTCAGCGGCACTGGGGCGACCGTGGGCAGTGTGTGAACAAGGCGTCGGGTTTTTAATAGAAATCAATGAAGGGACCCGGGGGTCACTCTGGCGATGCAGGCAGGGCACAGGGGGGCTTCTCAGGCCAGCCACCGACTGGGCAAAGATGAGGGCCACCCGCTGGTCACTCCTACACCGGTAGTTGGTTCCTCTCGGGCCTCGGGGATACGGGTGCAGTGCTTCTTCCAGGCGTCGGGTTCTTTGTTACCGGGCAGTCGCAGTCAGGGGGAGCCTCTGGATTCTCTCTGCATGCGTCGCCGTGGGGGTACAGGGAGGTCGTCTCAGGGTGGACACGCCGTGGGAGTCGCCTGGGGATCCTCGTTGCACTGTTGGTTTCTCTGGACACGGGCCGGGGGCGTCGGGTGTAAATGTAAAATGTAAATTTCGCACTTGTATAGTGCACTACTTACCCGTTAGGGTCTCAAGGCACTGTACGCATACCGCTGTGGAACCCCTCCTGGGTTTTCCCTGTGAGGCACCCACTCCTGGGCAACCCCCAGGGTGAAGCCAGGCATCCAAGTGCTGTCAGGGCCGTTGTGGAGATTAAGCAAGCTATTGCCCAGAGTTACAGAGTGGGACCCATTAATTAGATTAGGCACTGAGGCGAGAATTATCTGGTCCAAGGGAATTGAGCCCAAGACCCGCCGAGGCGGGAATTTAACCCTGGTCCCTGGCCAGATCTCTGCATCAGGGTCTGCCGCTCTAAGCATTGTGCCACACTTCTCCAGGTGCAGAGTGTTGGGGACTCACACTTCAGGAGTGAGGCTAGAATCCCTTTAAAGATGGTTTCTTTTTTGTTGTTTGGACAGAGCCACTGTCCACAGGAGTTTCTTGATCCTTTGGGTTGCAGGGCAGTCCTCTGAGTCAACAGAGGTCGCTGGTGCCGCAGGATGCGTCGCTCTTGCAGGTTCTTTGAGTCTGGAGACAGGCCGGTAGGGCTGGGGCCAAAGCAGTTGTTGTCTCCGTCTTCTCTGCAGGTCAGCAGTCCTTCATGTTCAGGTCGTCAGAAATCTGATTTCCTAGGTTCAGGGTCACCTGTAAATACTAGATTTAGGGTTGTGTTTAGGGCTGGAGGGCAGTAGCCAATGGCTACAGTCCTTGAGGGTGGATACACCCCTCTTGTGCTCCCTCCCTTTGGGTAGGGGAGCACATCTGTATTCGGCTAAATCCTCCAAAACAGGATGGAGGATTTTCCAAGGAGGGGTCACTTCAGCTCTGGTCACCCTAGGGACCTGGCTGAGGGAGTGACTCCTTGTTTTTCTCATTATCTCCACTGACTTGCTGACAAAAGTGGGGGCTGTGTCCGGGGGCGGGCATCTCCACTAGCTGGAGTGCCCTGGGGCATTGTAACATGAAACCAGAGCCTTTGAGGGTCGTTGCTAGGTGCTACAGTTCCTGCAGGGGGGAGGCGTGAAGCACCTCCACGCAGTACAGGCTTTGGTTCTGGCCCCAGAGAGCACAAAGGCTCTCACCCCAGGGGGTCAGAAACTCATCTCTCAGTGGAAGGCTGGCACAGACCAGTCAGTCCTGCACTGAAGGATTGGATAAAATACAGGGGGCATCTCTAAGATGCCCTCTGTGTGCATTTTTTAATAAATCCAACACTGGCATCAGTGTGGGTTTATTATTCTGAGAAGTTTGATATCAAACTTCCCAGTATTCAGTGTAGCCATTATGGAACTGTGGAGTTTGTTTTTGACAAACTCCCAAACCATATACTTAATATGGGCACACTGCACTTACAATGTCTAAGAATGGACTTAGACGCTGTAGGGGCATAGTACTCATGCAGCTATGCCCTCAACTGTGGTATAGTGCACCCTGTCTTAGGGCTGTAAGGCCTGCTAGAGGGGTGACTTACCTATGCCACGGGCAGTGTTTAGTGGGCATGGCACCCTGAGGGGGGTCCCATGTCGACTTTGCCTTTTTCTCCCCACCAACACACACAATTGGCAATGGCAGTGTGCATGTGTTAGAGGAGGGGTCCTTTAGGGTGGCACAACACATGCTGCAGCCTTAGGGACCTTCCCTGATCACAGGGCCATTGGTACCACTGGTACCTTTTACAAGGGACTTATCTGTGTGCTAGAGATGTGCCAATTGTGGGAACAATGGTACATTTTAAGTGAAAGAACACTGGTGCTGGGGCCTGGTTAGCAGATTCCCAGCACACTTCTCAGTCAAGTCACCATCAATATCAGACAAAAAGCGGGGGGGGGGTTAACTGCAACAAGGAGCTATTTTCCTATAATTTTCTTACGCACTCCAGTACCCAGCAAAATTGCCACAAAAATCTTCTCACTTTGCAGTGAGAGAAAGAGGCTCCCTTGGAAGGCAGAGTCCAATATTTGACCTCTGTCTTTGAATGCACAGCAAATGTGATAAGATGAAAACACAATGTAAAGGCCTGTTTATTGCTCATTCACTCCTGAACTCCAGCATGGTTATTTTTGGGGTGCTTCAGCATCCCCATCCCCTTGCGTCCAGCACCTAAGGCATGGGTGTTAATTGAAGAAAAGGATTGATTAGTGAAGAGCACTTACCAAAATAAACAAGCTTGTAGACAGAACATTTTTCCTCACAGGAATGCAAGGTTGATGAACTAGTAGTGACAGAGATAAGGAGAATCAGTCAAGGAGAAAGACAGGTGGCAGAAAACCTTTTCAAAGAAACACAGCACATTTACTGCTGTGAACTAGCATACAAGGGAGACAAGTAAAACATGTACTCTGGTGGAATGCCTCACAAAAAAAGAGTTCCATAAAAGCCAATGGTTGCAGGTGACTGACCCAAAGCCAGTGGGCTGAGCAGGACCTATACCTACTGTGGCTTTGGAATCATCAATTTTCAGTATTAGTACTCACACAGGGGTGATAATGAACTCTTATACTCATCTTTTATACCAAGGTTAGACACAAAAAAGCTTTATTCCCAAAAAGGAATTATCCTTGTTATTTCAAATAGGTGAATATAAGACCAGCCAATACCTGTTTCATGTATGAAGTGGCACAAGCAAGATATTTAAAATTCCTGGCCTCTCCTCACTAATGTCCTTATAGGCTTCTCAACTATCGAAGACAATATCACTAGATCTTGGAAACCTAAGGAATGGCTGTATTCGAAAATCCCTATTGAGATCAATGGGTGCAAGAGCATTGGTGAAATGAGGATTACTTTTTATATATACTTTCTGGAGTTCTCATATTTTACTCTTAACTGGAAACAGATACAACTTAATACATCACAATGGTAGTCAAGCTCTCCAGGGAACAGTTTCAGTAGAGAGATCTGCAAACATCATGATTGCCCATCATAAATAGTCACATAATCTGGAAGAATGTGGGCTGAAAAAAGATCAATCTCTTATGAAGCCATAGTTAATAGCAGTCAATCACTGTTTAAAACACATTTACACTAGGTTTCTCCACAGATGACCCCTTATGAGACTTCAGAAATTCAGTATTGAAGAAGGACTGACATATCTTAAGGTAAAAGCAAGAAGATCAAATCTATTGTGCACCTTTCTTACATGTCAGTGGATCTGTTTCCTAGTTATAGGATAGACATTTTAATTCCTCTTTCTGACATTTCTTCAGGCTCTAGGATATCTTATCACAGGAAATTTTCCATCACATGGTTTGCTTCAGGAACATTTCCAGCAATTAGATCACTGTTTTCCTTGACCCTTCACCTTCCTGATCCACCCTCTACCTTATCCGATTAGTTGTGGCCCCCTTTGATGGAACCAATTTTCTTAATTTGGAAAGAGAGGAGTCTTATCTGTTGTTGACAGGGCTGCATCATGATCCAGAATTGATTTAGTCTTTTTTGCTCACATCTTTGTTTTATTTCTAGAGGGTAGCCCACTTCTCCTGTGCCAGTGCCTTTTTTCCTTTCATCTTTAAGAGCAGGTCAGTTCTTCTTTTTTTTTTAATTCACAGACCACTTTGTGTTGTATCAGTCCACAATATAGTGCAGGAATGAAAATGCATGGCAGCATGCAGAAAGTACAAATGCAATCACCACACATTGGTTACAAAAGCTTGGGATCTGGCGTGCAATGGAATGCACATATGATCTGAGGAAAAGATACAAAAGTGAGACCTGAAACACTTTTGAGCTCCATTTCTGATTTTTTTACTGAAGCAATAGAGGTAGAGAAGATTTGCCAATCGATTTAGACTATAGATAAGCTTCGTTTGAATGAAGACATTTAATAATCAAGGCCCATTGTTTCGACTGTTTGGTTTATGTAAATGTTCTCTGATTTTAGTCTCTTTTCACCCCTATTTGTAGCTGCCCTAGTCACCCAAAATAGAAGAAATGCATAAAGTGTTATAAGCTGTGTTTGGAGCGGGGGCAGTCACTTGCATACTTAGAGACACATTGGTATGCTTATAAATAGACCTGGGCAGACTTTTTAATATGTTTGAGTAAGTTGGTAATTTTGCATTACTTTTGATCCAGAATTACTGATAATTACATAATTACTCCTGCACACGTAATTTAGAGTAATTTTGAGGGGGTGAAAAACTCTTACCACGAGAGCACATTTAGCGAGGATGAGCATCTGGTCGTTATTCATGTTATGCTGCATTTAGATCAGTTTCTTAGCGCAAAATGCATACTCACGCCCATTTTGGAAAATAGTGCTAAATGCCGGTAGTAAACTGAAGGAAAATCATATCCCAAGAGCAAACTTACCAAGCGCTTGTACACACTCACTATGCGTGCGCTCTGTTGCATTAAGCACGATTTGTTAGCTCAAAATGTATCCTTGTGTCCATCTTGCATGAGAGGCGGCATTTTTGAACTACAAAATCATGCTAAACAGAATTACTCTTCTCGTGCAATTCCTCATAATCGTGCGGAATTCCTAGGCAATGCCACGTGGAGACACTACATGGAATTGCATGAGTTAGTCCCACCCCTACTTAAACGGGGATAGGTAACAGACTGAAATATGTGTAGAAGATATCAAATATCTTGTACGGCACAAGGAGGCATCAAAAGTCATTTTGTCTGCATGCATTTGGAAAAAATGAATATGGAATATACCGTGGGGCTGATTAGTCATTACGATGCCCCCATTAATGCCGATTCTGGAGGTAACACGATTTACTGCCTCTGTGTGAAGATTACAAGATCTGTGGTAGCTCTACGGATCCCTGATGTTTCACGGGGTCTAAGTGTGAACAACAAGAAAACGGGGAATTATTTGGGGGTGGGGCTTGGGAGGATGCCAGACTGAGTAACCGATTTCTCCGGTAATACCTAATTTCTAAGGGGTCCTTCAAGGGCCAATTTGTAATGTACGGTAGCGCCACCATACCCTGGAGCTACTGTCTGACCTGGTTTTAGTAACTCTGGAGAGGGGTGCCGGGATGAGGGGGAGATAACGGGGCCCTGTAATGAGGCCCGAAAGGCATACGTGGTGAAAGAGGGGGTCAAGGGTAAATCTGAAGCATATTTTAGAAGAGTCTAACCCTTACTTAATCGCGGAACATAGCAAACCGCTTGCATTTATGCATAATCTAGTGTAGTTCTTTTGTTTCTAAAAGTGTTACTCGGGGGAAAAATCGCTTCTTTCAAGCAACGAACCGAAAATAATAACCTTTAATTTTGCCGACAAAGAATGGCCAGCTGCTTTTGAAGAAATATGGTCACTCCCCGATCAAGCTGTCACAATGCAGCACTCTGCAGCAGCGAAGTTGCTGCACGCCAGCCGCATATTAAAGAGCCAGGGCCCATTAGAAATCAGGCTGCAAATCGCAGACGCGCACCGCGCACACACTCAGCTGTAGGGCAGGGTGTGCACGCTGAAACGTAAACCCGTCAGTTGGCTGAATGACCCCCCCACGGCCTCCCCCGAGAAGGCTTACCTGCGGCTTTGCCTGGGTCGATAGTGCCCCTATTAACTCGCACTTGTCAATCAAGGTGAGAAGGACAGATCTTTCAAGGCATGTGGACCACACATGTAGATGAGGAGAAAGGCCGTTTCAAAAACAAGTACATCCGAAACTAACCAAGCGTGGAGCACTTTGTTACATTTAAATAAGGTGGCTACATTCTAGAGGCCTGCCAATCAGTCAAGGCTCAGCCCTCAGGGCTTCAGGGCCGGCAAGACAGCTCGACTGTAAAAGCTCGCAGGAGTAATACGCGCAAACCGCACCTGTGCCGTCGTCTTTAATTCCACGCCTGCAAACGAGATTAAAGATGACAGGGACAAGGCCTGCAGCTTCAAAGCACTGTAACGACAGTCCAACCGTGGGGGCTTTTTTTCAATCGAGTCCGTGGGATGTCATTAATTACTGGAGAAAGCCCTCTTCACAAGCATTGCAGCGTTTCTCCTCCGTTTTAACTAGGACACTGCTGTAAGTGAGTGCAAGGTCCGGAAAAGATTCCTGCTCCTCGATAGAGTGATACTATTGGCTGTTGTACGGCCTTTGTTCTCGTTGAAGGGCCCTGTTGCAGGGCAGGCCTATACATCAGTGAAGCTCCACACAATCTCCACTATAGTGTTTAGAAGTGCGCCACGAAAATACAGTAGTTCATTTTTTAGGACGAAGACTACCTGACATCGTAGCTGTGTGGTTTGCAAAGACTTCTTGGGGACATTCTGAAAGCTTCCCTGGGATTGCATTTCACCAACTGCTTACTGTTGGCTACGCGTTTTGTAATTTACAGTTGTTTGCTTTCGTTTTAATACCTTTATTTTGTTTCAGACTGTCCATTACGTCCATGTCACTCCCATGGAACACATCTGTTTTTCTCTATCCTTCCATTAGAACTCGCTTTTAGTAAACAGGCTTTTGAATTTTGTTCTCATCTTTTCACATTTGGTGTGCTTTCAAAGACAGAGGTCAAATGTTGGGTTCTGTCTTCTGCGGGAGCTGGCGTTTACTTTTCTTTATCTGACTTCAAATTTAGAGGATTTATGTGACAATCATGCTGGATACAGAGGGTGTGCTGGAGGAAGTC
Organism: Pleurodeles waltl; assembly: GCF_031143425.1. NCBI lineage: Eukaryota > Metazoa > Chordata > Amphibia > Caudata > Salamandridae > Pleurodeles > Pleurodeles waltl. The sequence goes on along the minus strand of NC_090440.1, from coordinate 1,722,884,666 downwards.
TGTAGATGTATTTTTTTCTAGCACACAACATTTTAATGGCGGTAAATTATCTGTGCAAATATTTCATAATTTATCACAATTATGAAAGCACTAATGAAGCAATTTTTGGGTAATTCTGAAGTGTGGTGGGACCAAAATGTTTAGTAAGACCAAAACGAATCAATACACTAGGTGATGCCATTTTCACACACTATCGTTTGTTCTCTGTATAGTTTTATCAGTAAAACTATAAGTCTGTGCAAATGTAATGGTAATTTCAATTGAAAATTGACATTTTTTAAAAAAATGTGTTGTCTGTAACAACAATGTGCTACCACCCCTTTACTCTACAACAATCTACTCCCTTATATGCTGCACCACTCCACTCTAACAAGCTCTACTCCGCTCCACTCTACTCACTCAACTCCGAAACTCTACTCCTTTGCACTCCACTCTAGGCTACTTTACTCCACTCCACAGTATGCCACTGTACTCCTTTTTACTCTATTCTATGACACTATACTCCACTCTACACCACTCAATGACTTTCCACTCTACACTGCTCCACTTTATGCCCCCTCTATGCTACGCCACGCTACAACCCTCCACGTCACTCTACAACTCTTTACAGCACTCCCCTCTACGCTACTTCACTCCACTCTACGGCACTCCACTCCAAACCATTAACTTTTTAGCAAGCTGAACAGAAGCCACACTGGTGTGCAACATGGCTATAACACATTGGGAACGCCAATATCTCTTGCACAGACAAGACCTATTGGCTTTGCAAATGCTAGCTGAGCTTTATTACCACCAACTAGAGGTGCTCCCAGACTGTACTGCTTAAAAGGAAGCAAACAAAGATGTATTCAGGGACAAATTTCCCCCAACCACTCACCGACCAACCAATCCCCTCCCTAGCAGCAAGCTGTGCAATCCTTGACACTTTTTAGTTTTTTCCCAAAACGTTCATTGCAGTCTGCTTTTTGTCCAATTTTGGTAGCCCTTATCCGTAGGCACAACTCAAAATGCAGAGCTGGTGCTCCTCGGAAACAACCAATGGTATACCACAGCAGGGAGAACCTCCACTGGCCTCCATTGAGGCAGCAGTGTTTAGACTTGGTTGCTGGCAAGCTATCTGTGCTTTTTGAAGTGCATAGTTGCAACCAGGGAAGCGGCTTACTGGCCTCCCTGTGCTAATTAAGGCATTAATTAAAGCTTAGTAGAGCAAGCGCTCCATTCATGTTTCTTATTTTTCATTATGTTCATGAACAGCATAAGTATACTGTGTTGCAAAAGTTATCACAATCACTGGAACGTGTGCACATGACAAATGCTTTGAGAACACAACTGATGGACCTATATGGAGCTTTGCACAAACAATTCTTTTTCTAAGAATGTTGGTTTCAAGATGTTGTGTGGATCCACCCCACGGAGCATTACCCAGTCTCTTACTTATTACTCAGTTGTTTGTTTGTTTCCAAGCTTGTATGGTTTCCAGCCAGTGTAGACCCCCCGGGCTTCAGGCCTAGACAGCGCACATGTTCTGGGCAGTGCTTTAAATGGGCAGGTACTGTCCAGTATGGAGTACCTACACTTCTTTAATCCGAAAGGGAGAGTACTTGCACTGCTCAGCACTGCTGCTATACATTTAAGGGGAGAGTACAAGAAGTTCTAAGGAGCAAAGAGGTAGTTTGAATAGTGAGTGCCAGCACTTCCAATTTCCCATTTAAAGCACCAGTTCTGGGAAGAAGGCCTCAGACTGTTCTCTGCACCAGCCTGTTCAGCTGGATTCATAATATATGGTAATGCATGGTTTGACTGGCAGTTGACTGCTGCCTAACTTCCCGATCTTTGACACATAATGGGGGTTTCCTTCCAGCTTGATGGCCATTTGGACCATGGTGTGCATGGGTCCAGTTGCTGTTGGTGATTCTAAGGGACAGTGCGAAGAGCAGCAACTTCCTCCTGGATATTGGTAAGCCTCAAGGCCCCTTCTGTAGCTCATTTGTCTAGCTTGCTGATACTCCCAAGAATGCAAGCCTGAATGCCTGAAGACAGCCCAAGGAATTCAATACACAGACGGTGCAATTTTAAGTCCTCCATAACCCTTGTCAAAAACTGCAAAAGCCATGTCCCAAGAACTAAAATATGAAGGCGTAGGTATGTTGAGTGATGAGGCAGCCTTGCGAGCAAACTCACATTCTGCAGCAACTTTATTTATTTATTTTTTTTGACTGACCCTGCTGATTGCGAGGATCCTCTTGCAAGAGACACAAGCATGGCCTCTGGCAAGCCCTTTGTACTTCTGGCCTTGCACCCCCTGCTCTAGGCCAGCTGCATTGCTCCGTTTGCTACTGATCTTAGTGTCCCTTGTGTAAAAAGCTTCTGACCAGGACTCTCTAGAGTCCCTTCCCCATTACGTTAATATGTTTAGTATAGAGCGAACAGCTCACTCCAACCGGAGTATCCAGGTGCTAAAGATTTAACCTACAGGACTACTGGCTGACACACTTTCTAAAAAGGACTTAAATAACCATGTTTTTAGTATTATTTTAAAAGTTGTAAAATTTTGGCAAGTGCAAATCTAGATCGGCAACTTATTCCAATAATATACCTCAAGGTAACAAAAAGAGCAACCCCCGTTTTGGACTGTTTGAATGCAATGAAAAGCAAGAGTGATTGTTGTTGGATGACCTAAAACTCCTGGTAGGGTTGTACAGTGTAATTCTTGTATGAAGACAGTCTTGACCCTCACTGTTCAGGGCACAAAAGGCATATCAAGGAATCTTGGAAATAAACTGCTTCCTGCCTGGAAGCCAATGTAATCATCCGGGCCTGAAGGGAAGCCCAAAGAAAGATGACAAACCAGTTGGGCTGTATTCTGAGCCTCATCTTATGAGAAGCCCTCCTTTCTGGCAACCAACACCATTAAACCTAAACCAAAAGACTGATGTAATACCCTGGTGCCCAGTAAATTAACACTTCAATTTCAAGAAACTGTCCCCTTTTGTTGCAGACTGCCAGGTACATTGTACATTGTTTAATGTTGCCTTGGCTTATTTCTGTGCGGTTTTAGATGTTCGTCAACATTATCATTGTGCTTAATAAACATTACCAAACTTCTACAAAGTTAACTGATTTGACAAGAGACTGCATGCTCCATTTGGTACATAATGCCAATTACAAATAGTCACTGTTTGACAGGTTGTACTATTGACCCCTCTTCCTTGAAAGTTCAGCTGTTATGTGAAACCAAGGACCTAAGCATCCAATCTGTATGTCAAGTGCAGGTGCATGTAGAGTGAGCTTGAGACATCCATATGGTAGTAGGACTGTGTGAGTGAGTACTAAAGCCTTCAGTATTAATTTTGGATGCTCCTGGTTGTAGCACAGCAAAAGATCAACAGTCAGATTAGCTTCCCCAGACAGTGGAAGTGTATTGCTTACCTTCGTGTAGCAGGAGGCTAGAGACCCAGACACTAAAGTGAGGACGCTGGAGACTGGGCTGATTTTAAAAAATCACCTCGAGAAAAGAGAGGGGCCCCTCACTCCAAGGGGATAGACCGTCAACATAAGTCAATTCAAATAGTGCTGGTTCCCAATTGTAATTTATAAGGACAAATAGTGCTTTGCACAAGTAATCATCTACCATGTCCCCGTCAGGCGAATCCTGCACATACAAGTACATACTTGTGCGAACCAGCGCTATTTAAATAGACCTATGTTGAATGTTTTGTGTTTTCTCCTTCTTCAATACAATTTTGAATATAATGTTTATGGTTTAGACGTTGTGTCTGATGTATTAACTGTTGTTTTGAACCTTATATTGGGGTGGGGGTTCACTCATACTCATTGGACTTCTTGAATGTGATTTCTTGACTAGAAATGAATACTGTTTTTATGGTTAAAAATAAGCTTTGTTGAGATGTGTTAATGTGTGATATAAAGGAACAATCTTGGTGGCAACATTTCTGATATTTAAGCTGTGTGCAATTGTGATGTTAACGTGGTACAGTTTTTGGTTGTATGTACCGGAACTGTGTAATGTATGGTTGGCAGTTGAATACTTGAAGACTCAGAATTTGATCTGATTTCTTAAGGGGAGATTTTTGTTCACTATTAACACGCTGCCTTTACAAATTCCATGAAGGTTTTGTTAGGAAGGGGATGCAGATTGGTTCTTGCTCAGCACTACTATTTGGTACATGGTTTGAGTAAGGGATGGGACTGCAGTTTCTCTTTTCAAAATAAGGAAGTTTCTGGCCAAGGCCTGCCCTTTTGTGTGCCTATGATTACTACTTCAGGAAAGCTGACGACAGCCAGATGCATAGATTTCACACTTCATTTTGCCCCTGATTTGGATATTCCAGCTTTGAGCCAGCCCCATTGTTATCTGTTGTAAGAACCATCACTTTGCACAAACATTGTGTCGGGAGAGCAGCCTGAGAATGACATTTGAAAAGGAACCCAAACTGATTCTGAAGTATAAGACAGTGGATCCAGATGCAGTCTGGAAAAGGTGTATAAAAGTGGGATCCAAATCACTCAACTTTATTCCAGTCCCAATTTCTTCTTAACCAAGGAGGCAAGGGTTCTGCAGAATACACAAACAGTTGCTGTGTAACCATGGTTTGTGTCTGACAGCCAGTTTACCAGAAGCGTGGGGAAATCATATGAAGTCCACATTTTCTGCTTGGAGAGAAGGATCTGCCTGAAGAGCCTAAAGGGCTGTCTTCTTAGACATTGAGGAAGTGTGCCAGGCACTGCAGGTGAAGAGACTGTCTATGAGGAAAGGCCAAGGGTGTTTCATCTTAAATAGTAGCCAGAGGAAACGGATGATCCAGAAAGAGTGATCCAGAACTGACCAGTGCTGTAAAGGGACCCTCGGTCTCTTTACTCAGTACATGAAGAGCTGTAAATAAGATTGCAATAAAACAAGTTTATCTGTGTTGCCTGGTAGCCTGTCGCAGGCAGAGGGACAGGTGCTGTTACTGTCAAAGAGACTGAACTGTTGCAAAGCCCTAGCCCAGCCTGGAGACTGTCCTGGTGTCTAGGGGCAGTTGTAAAGACTTGACTTGAAGGACTCAACTTTCACAAGCTGAAGTGCCCATCTGCAGCTGACCCAGGAGGGCCGAAAACGCAGAATGCTTGTGCTTCATTGTAAGCCTGCTTTCAGAGTCAGTTCTATGAAGATTGTCCTGCTTTCAGCAGCCGCAGAGGAGAAATACTAATGAGACCACCATGTGAGGGCAAAAGCGCCACCCACAACAGCCTGGACGGCTGCAGATCACTAACAGGTATCCACAGAGCCTAGCTGCAATTGAACACAAGAGAGGAAGATGTGCAGGCAAATATTCTGTGCCCACTTGAGAGTTTTTGGAACAAAAGCTGCTAAAAACAATGAACTGAGTTGCAAACTTAAATTGTGAGAACTTTTGAGTGATCTGCAGCTGAGAATAATCATTGCCTGTGCCCTGTTACCGCAAGGACTGTAATAGCGGTATTTCGACCATAGCGGGAAGAAAGACTGTTACTAGGAAAGGAAGGGGAACTGTAGCGCCTCGTGGTTAAAGTGCAATGTATTACAACCAAGTATGTCTTTTAATTGGATTGTTTTTTCGTGAAGATAAGCACTAAGCTGGGCATATGTTGTTGTGTTTGTTTGACTATTCAGTTCTGAGCTCATGGTCTCCACTATGGATTCCAGGAGATAAGTAGCAATCAACTGCTAAGGTTGGAAACTGTGTGCCTTGCTGCCCACTGAACAGGGACTGACTAACAGGATGTCTGAATTTATTGGTTTCCTCGTGCATCCTTAATCAGTGTCATGAAATGGCAGCATGGGACCATGACATATAACATGCCATAAGACGCATGCTAAACCAGGCTGATATCGCCTTTATCGCCACCAATATCAAATTGTTAAGGCTTGCTTTTAAGTCTTAATTTAATTTTTTTGCAGCGATAACTTGCAAAATGTCTCTCTCTCTCTGGTTTTATGGGGAACAGACTCAGAAGGCAAAAAAAAAAAAATTGCCTGATCAAAATCTGGGATTACAGTTTTGAGAAACGGTTAAAGAAATTTAAGTCAAAGGTTCTTGTTCATCCCTCGAAAGAAATAACACAGACAATAGGGAAGTCTTATTTGGATAAACCGGTTCACCCTCTTTCAGCCCTAAAATATTGGTAATCTGAAGTATCCTCTAGTACATTCCTATTCTTCTTCAATTGAAGAAAGTCATACACAAAACTCTAAATCCTTCTAAAACAGGGAGGTCCAACAAAGATTCAAACCCATGCTACAGTGTTATGAAAACCTGCAAGCTAATTTGACGAAAAATTAATCTAAATGGAGATCATGAGGAGGCTTCCTGTGAGGCATATGTCTCCTCTCTAACTTGCTCTTAGCATTCTTTACAATGATAAAAGAAGGTGGCATGAAATGTACCTACATCTTGATAAATGGTCCTACTTCATTGTTCCACTGATTAAGCTCTACTAAACTGATATAGTATCCTTTTTACAGCCTCCCACACCCATTTCACCTCCAATATGTTAAACTTTGTTAAGTTTTCTCAGTTAACTCCTTTCTACCTCCCTTCACTCTCTTCCACTTCATTCTCCCTCTTCTCTCCTATTTCTGAGTCTGAGCTCTTGTTTGCAGCACAGGGCTAACTCAACTACTGAAACCTTAGATACTCTTCTGCTTTTAGTGTTTGTCTACATTTGTCCTTGCTACAGTTTACCTCATCTCGTTCTTTTCCCACTCTCAACAAGTACTTTCCTACTTGCTTAATACATTATCCATCTTATTCCAAAAACTCTTGAATTGATCAGTCTTCTTCTGATCTTCTTCCATTATTTTCCAGAGCACTCACACAAAAGGTATATAGGTAACTTTCTAATCTCTCTAGCTTTACCTTTTTGTCATCTTGGTTCCATTATTCTTTAAATTGTCATTGGCTTCAGTTTGGAGTATATCTCATACCTCACTCAGGCCTCTGTTCCCTTTCTTTCAATACTATTGCTCTTTCTTTAATTATTGTTCTTGGTCATTTTTGTCATTTGTAAGTGAATGATTTCGGGCCTGTTCATACTTATCTCTTGATTCCAATCTTACCCACACTAAATTGCCTATCTACCACCCAGTCTTAGGTGACATTTTATTTTTGCCATTTTAACTTTGATAAAAACTGATTTTTTTTTTCTGGGCATGTATACCCTACGTTTGCCTTGTTCTGAACCCTGTATGCTATCTTTACTTCAGAGGCTCTACCGCAGGAATCACTGTATTGCTGGAGCTACATGAGGAGTCTTTATATCGCAGGTAAGGTTACAATGTTTTACTTCACAGGTAAGTGACTTTTTAAGCATTGTAAGAGACATAACATTAAAAGCATACAAGTGTATATACTTTTATTCATATGTATTGTTAAGATTCTATTCCCTTACAAATACTGCATTGCTATAGCGTCCAACTTGGCAAAGACCTCTTGGCTCTGACTTTACACTTTGTTCCTATCTACACAAATAGGGTATTTCTAGGGAATTATATTGGGCCTCTATGGCCTCCTTATAGATCATGTGTACTCCCTACCGACCTTAGAAGAATCCAGACGATCCCAGCAGCATACATTGGGGCACAATTGCTCTCCAGAAGATTGATTAGCTCTGACATATTCCCATGACTCCTTGTAATGGGAATCCAGGTTTTAGTTATCCCATTTGAAATGCCTACATAACTGGTATTGGTCACCTTCTAAATTACACAGGCCAGGTTGGCAGCTGCAACCCCGCTGGAGGTATTCAGGATATGGTCCATACACTGTGGAACTGCCTCAGACTGGCTGAATTTTGGAAAGAGGTATGGACAACTCTTTCAGACCATGATGACAAAACATTTGTTCCATCTATCAAACTGGCACCCCTTACTGGCATGTCAACCAGTGTAGTTCCTTCCGTCCTAGATAGAATCATCTGGTTATCTGAGGTGCCCAAAACAGTGGACTGTAAAAGAGTTATTTATAGGATTAATGATCATGTAGAACTCTATAACCAGGCATGAAAATCATTTGCCTCCCCCAAGGCCAAATAGTAGCTAAGAGGCATTTTGTTAGCTCTGCAACACACTCAGGAAGGTAGATTCTCTTTCAGTCTCCAGTTCTGTGCATGCCTGGAAACCTGGGTAATGGACATAGGGGATAACTATGTTACCTAACTGGCCTTGCTGCTTGAAGACTAGAGTACAGTAAGAGTATTATATTTAGGGACTTATGAAGGTGACATGTCTCTGAAGTACACCACAACCCTTTTTGAAGCGAGGAGACTGATGCTGTCAGCAGAGAATAAATTTAGAGTCGGACTGGAAGTGGGATGTCATACCCAATTGGGTTGTGCTGGAAGAAGATGATAGGACCACAGAGTCATTGCGGTCTCTCAGAACTGGGATTAGTAATAACATTTTCTCATTAGATCTATTTGAAAATTGCATAGGGCAACAGCTTGGGTCTACATGTCAAGCTGTTTCAGGAGAACAAGAAGGGGTGTCCTTGCTTCTTGAGCTGTTTCAATAATTACGTGCTATGATCATCAATCATTTTCTATGTGTTTTAGTCTTATAAAGATTATCCATTTAGTATCTTTTGTATACAATGGTGTACTTTATTTTTCTCTATGAAAATTAAAAAGAAATTGGAAAAATCTGTTTTTCCTTCTTTGTAATGGTATTTTAAATGTAATTCCAAATATACACTAATTCCAATAAAATAAGGTAATTTTAAATAATTAGATATAATGTAAATAATATGGAAGTTATAAATAATTAAAAATAGGATTATTTTGTATTTATAAATGTGAATTTATTTAAATATATAGTTTCATGCTTGGGTACATGAGTATTAGACGTTTTTAGAGTTTGTGGGGGGTTTAGAATTCAGGGCTAGTTGGCTCTTAAGATTATTAAGAAGATTTTAGGGTTCAGTGATGGGCAGTGTATAACGGTAGTAAGGAGTTTTAGTTTTCTAGAATAAGTGGTAAATCAGGGTTCAGTGATGGGTAGAGTACAGAGGTACTATGTAGTTCTTAGGGTTCAGTTACATCATTTAAGATGTAATCAGTGATGTCATAAATTATGTCATTTAACATGCCTTGAGAGATGTTGTATGTGAGGCCTTAAGCAGGGCATGACAGGGGAGCAAGTATTGGTTAGTTTACTGAATCTTAAATGGCAAATTTTAGTGTATTTTAAGTGTTGGTTTGTAAACATAACCGCAGTTTAGCTATTTGTTTTCAGTAAAATTAAGAGGTTTTTGTAAATGTACATTATGCCATTTCAATCCAACGCAACTATAACTACATATTAACGTTTGCGGGTTTTTGTGGATTTTTTTGTCCTATGTGCAAATGTTTTTCGCATTTCAACCCAAGTTAAATTAAAACCATTTCTGTGGACTCATTTCGGCTGTGGCTAGAAGGGAATAACTGCAGTCACTGTAAAAAAACTTTTCTAGACAGCTTAACCAATACTTGACTTAGCTTGTAGACATATGAAGCAGTGGTTGGGTTCATATCATGTTTTATGGTAACTAACTAGACAAGGGATTATGTACGTAGAACTGGCTCTAAAAACATCTGCCAACAGCTAATCTGTACTGTGGACTCCCTTTGATTTCACGGAGTCAGGCACGGACCACAGGACCTTACAGACTAGGCCATGAGCACGAACGTCAAAAGGTAGCCTTTGGCTGTGCGTAGACGAGGATGTGGTGAAGGACGTGACCTCTGGCTAGACCGTGCAGCACATTTTTCCTGGGTGTTGTAACATCCACAGTGGACAGCCTTTGGTTGTCTGCAGTGAGCTGCCAAGAAGCTTTCACACAGTGGTGGTGTACCATGCAGCTTCACCAGCACCTCTGCAGCCGAGCTCCTTAGGTCATGAAGCTGTTTCTTAATTTTGATTTATCAAGTGGGTGGTAACTGCCTCTGGAGTCTGGCCCCTTGAGCCCGTGAAGCTTGCACCCTGTGGTGGAGTACCAGGTATCCGGTACTATCCCTAATGCATCTGGACCCCTTGAGTCCATGAAGCGTGTACCCAGTGAAGGTGTACCGGGCAAGTGGTACTAGCACCTCAGCAGTAAGGACCTTCAGTCCATGTAGACTGCACCCCTTAGTGGAGTGCTGAGTGGGCAGGAGATATTAGCCTCTGTACTGTCAGTACCCTTGAGCCTGTGAACCTTGCATCTAGTAAAGGTGTACTGGGTGGATAGTATTAGCACCTCTGTAGCTGAGTATCTTAAGTCTGTCAAGCTTGCACTCATTATTTGTGTACCAGGTAGGTGATACTAATACCTCTGCAGTTCCACCATTTGAATCTGTGAAGCTCTCATCTAGTGGTGGTTTATTGAGCAGGTAGTTCTAGCACCTCTGCAACAGGCTCCTTGACCTCTGAAGCCTGCTTCTGGTGGTGGTTTACCAGATGGATGGTACTCCACCCCCCCTACAGCCGTGCCTCTTGAGCCTGTGAAGCTTGCACCTGGTGCTGGTGTAACAAATGGGTGTTACTAGATTCTAGTGAAGCCAGACCCCTTGAATCCAAGAAGCCTACACCTGCTGGTAGTGTACTAGACTGGATGTACCAGCATCTCCAAAGCCTGGCCCATTTGGTCTGTGAAGCTTGCACCAGGTGGTGGAGAACTGTGCCAGCAGTATTAGCACCTTTGCAGCTGGGCCCCTGTAGTCCCTGCAGTTTGCATCTAATGGCTTTGTACCAGGCAGTTGGTACTATCTACTCAACAGTCAGACTCCTCAAGTCTATGAAGCTTGAGCTCTGTGCTGCTGTATCGGGCAAGTTTCTCAGCCCAGTCTCCAGACACCTTGAATCTGTGCAGTTTACAGCTTGTGGTAGTGTACTAGGCAGCAATAATAGCAAATCTGTAGCCGTGCCTCTTTAGACCGTGAAGCTTCCACTCGGTAGGCAGTACTAGCCCTCAAATGGGAGGCACCTTGGTCTGTGAAATCTGAAACCAGTGGTTGGTTACGGAGTGGACGGTACTAGTCTCTCCACAGCCAGACCGCTTGAGTCCATGAAGCTTGCATCTGGTGGTGTACTGGCCACTCAAACAATTGGCCTGGAGAGTTACATGAACCTCTCCAACCTGGAGGGTGGGGAGACTCTCAATAAAAGGGGAGAGGGATACGTCCATCCTACATGAATCCAACACTACCACTAAAGTTTCCCTCACAGGCAAAAGGCACTCTGACTGAGGGGCCAAGACACCTGCCTCGCCTATACACTACTCCCAAGGAGGTGTGCAAAAAAGGAAACCCTTTCTCTTGCTATATATAACTCTTACCCACTCTAATATTGGCATGCTTCATCATCGGGTTCACCCTGACTCCTAAAGGTCAGGGTAGGCCCAAAGATTTTCCAGGGAACTCTTTGAAGAAAGCTAACAAGGGGGCTTAATTCTAAGATGAAAGCCCTGTAGTCAAACCTTCGTCAAGGGTCCTGGCCCCTTCAAAACTACACCTTTTCAGTTTGTGAATGTAGGAACAGGGGCTGCACACATTGAACGAAGTCCCTTAGAACCATCAGCAATTAATATATATGGAGACCAATAATTCCATGTGGAAAAACAACTAAATGATTCTAAAGACAATATATGTAGGTGTCCAATTAGTGGTCTATTACCCTTCGGGATGCCAACTCATGGGTTTTTCCTGGTGGACGTTGCAGTCTTCCTATGGTTTCCTACTAAGCCCATATTGTGAATTTCATTTTTTGATATACAAATCAAAAACTGGATTTTCAAATCCACCCAGAAGAGCCTTGTTAGGATCTACAATCTGCCCCCGTCACAGCTCAATCTTGTGCACTATGTATGGTGGGTATTACTCGCCGCCTCATGTCATTTCTTCCACTGTGGCACCTTTCTGATACAATTCCTCCAGGACTTCCCCCTCCCCTTAGGCCTGAACAATTGACCCCCTGGGTGTGTTGCCATTCAAGTCACAGCTAGTTTGCACCTGCAGATATCACGTTCTCAGTTAGCACAACTGTTCCATTGTGAGCCATTAAATTGTATCCATCATGCACTTGGGTTCCATTGTACTTCTTGTCAATTACCGTTCGCACCTACTGCCTGTTAAGCCATGCCTGTTTGTTTGAGCCTCGTGACTTTTCCCAGGTTCCCTTTGGTAGCCTCCACATGAGGTATGTGTCCTTCTGGATTACTCTTGGCTTCCTATATAAAAAGCCCCTCTGAACTTGCATCAGGCCTGGCCTCTTAACTGTATCCGGACCTGCACCAACTTCCATAAAGTCCTGCGCAAGCAGCTTCCTTGCACTCGCCTCATGAGTCACTTGGATATCCTATGGTATTGTTCAGCATTAGCTTTGTTCCCTGACCTAATCGCCTAGAACTTCCTCACTTGTTCATGTGCAAGTTTGTCTCTGCACCATTTGCCTAGTCATCTGGAAACCACCCAACGTTCCAGTCTTCCAGGTCCTTTCCGGTGACTCCGGAGTACCCGCCGGTGTCTCCCTCCATAAGCTACGATTCCACCTCTTCTCTGAATTCTAGCTACGACCAGCCTGCTACCACTGAACTCCTATAAAGTATTTTACAGGTTAAGTACTTGACCCATGGTTAGTGTGTACTAATCTTTAGTAGCCACTTCGAGGCCTGCCTTTTATCACCTTGTTTCTGTCTCTGGACTCTTGGTTTTCTTAACTGTGTTGCTCATGGATTACAGACTGTCACCTGAGCCAACCTTGAACTGAGTGTATTACCATGTTTTTAGTATACCTTTGGTTTGTTTACGACTGCAACCTTGAAGTGAGTGTTACAGTGTTTTCGAGTATATCTTGGGATTGCCCTTAACTCCAACCTGCATAACAAAAGTAACCTTGTTTCTGGATTGCCTTGGGAGTGTCTCAACTCCAATCCATGTTCCCTTCAAAACCTTGGAAATATCAGTGATTCCAACCTTGTGACGTGAAATAATCTTGTTTCATACATTGTCATGTTTTCAAGTGTAAGTCCACGTACAGAATTTAATCCTGGGAGTGTTGATTACTCCAATGTTGTAGCAAGAACAATTCTATTGCATGTGTATTTGTATAATCGAGTTCTAACCAATGTATAGTGCACAACCTTGGAAGAGTCAGTATCCCAACCTTGTGTCCCGTCTGGTCTTGTTTCAAATTCATGAAATTCTTAATGTAAGTAATTTTCAAAAGTAACCTGGTCTCAAGCATACCTTGAGAGTGTTTAACTTCCAACCCAGTTGCCAAGAGAAGCCTAGTTTTTGATGTTCTTGTGAATGTCTTGTTTCCTAAATACGTACAAAGTGCTGGTTTTGGAATGCCATTAACTCCAAACAAGGTTCTTAGTTTTCCGTGCAGTCACTTAACTCTACCTAGTACTTCCAGTACTTCATCGAGAGTTCAAGAAGATTCCACTAGAGTATCTCAGGCATCTGCTCCCATGTTATTATAATTTAATGAACCTGTAAGTGTAAAATACCAAAAGTATTGTATTGTAAAACTGTGTAGAGAATCTATTCACTGATGTTCATTGCCTTTTCTTGACGTTTCTAGGGCACTGCATTTTCACAATAACCAGAAGTGCTGACTCGCAAATGTCCATCTTTCATTAAATCAGAAGGTCAAGAAGTGATGACCCTATTAGGCAGTGTAGCACCGTCACAGAACAGAAACTCTACTGCAAGTTTTCTTGTTTGTTATTTTGTCCCTTTCCCCTTCTAGAAGTCTGTGGGTGCCACAGCATTGTCTTTCCATTTTACAGCAGTCAATCAGATTACTTCAGATCCACGGATTCAAACCAGCTGATTGAAGCAAAAGCTTCCTTGCCGTATACATTTTTTCCTTAATTTACAGATTCAAGGATAGCTGGGGATCCTCAGCAGTCAATATATCTTTAAATTTTTCACCTGGTTGACCTACATATAAACACTAATTTCTCAAAACTGAGTGACCAGATTTACATGAAATAAGAAAAAACATAATTCTCAAATAAAGCTCTACCTTTGTGCCAAATTTGGCATAATTCCGTTCAGCCATTTTGTCGGTAACTAGGAGCAAAGACTCCTCTGGGAATTAAAATGAGAAATGCCACTTTTGACCCCACACCCCCACTCCATTTTCTTGACAGTCCTCCACTCAACTTACCACATGATCTTCTTTTAGAAAGTTTTGTGTAGTATTCAAACAACAAAGCTATTGAGAAAATAAAAAATACCTTTCCTATCAAAACAGTTTCTTACCAATAACTAGACTGACGCTACTGCTGCAAGTGTAATACATTTGAAATATTATATTAAGCTTTTATCCAGTACAGCAACTCAACCACCAGTAGCTTTCGAAGCCAGTCCAATCAGGACATTTACAAAAACATGCCAGGGATGAAAATACTGGCACAGTTGGTATGGTTATTCCTTGCTTTACTGGTAACTTGTTTCAACAGCCAAGCCTTACTTAAACTAAAAATGTGCACTTACACCACTGAAACAAACATGCAAGCAAGCATACACTGTGATAAAAGACTCTGGATAGTCTGTCTTCCATATCAATGATATGCATTAGTGTTGTTCTCAAAACAACACAAGGGATGTGCAACTCTTTAATTGGGTTTTATCCCATGGCAAATGATAGTTTTTTTTAATTTACTATTTCTGGTCTGTCACTAGGGTATACCTGTGCATGTTTTGGCATACATACTGTGAGGAACGCTATAACGAGGAAAATGAAATAGGTTTATAATACTTGACAGACCAAGAATAAAATTGGGTTTTTAGCTACCATTAAAGAACAATTTACTTACCTTTGGTAACGCCTTATCTGATAGAAACTACATCTAGCCACTAATTCCTTACGTTAGAATTTCCCTAGGCGTCAGACTGGATCCAGAATATTTTTTGTGAGCTGTACCCCGGCGCGCTGGTAGGTGGCGTCATAAAGCTCTGCGTATGTCAGCAGTGCATCTATATAGGCACCACATGGGTGTGCTGATGTCAGTTCCTTTTCTGACTTTCCACGCCAGAAGTGTGGAGCCATAAAGAACACTGCCCACTTATGTGGAAAACTAAGGCCCTGAAAGGGAGCAGCCCTGTCCCTAGAAATCGGTTCACAGAGCAGGAAAGCTGGGTTGGAACAGTAAAATCTGTGGCTAGATCCAGTCTCTACCAGATAAGACGTTACTGTAAGTAAGTAACTTGTTTATCTGATAGAAACTTCCAGCCACAGATTCCTTACCTTAGAATAGCTATCAATGCAATACTATCCCTGAAGGTGGGTCTGTGGACCAGTTTCAAACAAGGAAGTCCTGCACGACCGAACGGGTGAAGTGTCCATCCCTGTGGACCTGACTGTCCAGGCAGTAGTGCTTAGTAAATGTGTGCAAAGAAGCCCAGTTGGTGCCTGTCAGATATCCAGGACCAGAACTCTGCATTCTAACGTTGTGGTAGCAGCTTTAGCTCTGGTGGACTGAGCCTGCAAACCTTCAGGATGTTGCATTTTGGCCAGTGCATAGATCTAAAAAAACGGCTGCCAGTTTTATAGTATTTATTTTTTTGACATTTCTGTCTGTATTTACCCATATTTATTTATTTTTTGCTCATTTGTTCTGTATTTATCCATTTTTATTTTGTGTCTACTGTATAAATTAAGCTGCAATATGTATTTTTCTACATTTGACTGATAAATGTATAATCACATTTGAATGTCCAAAGTTTCAGCAGTCTGAAAACAGCTGCATTGTTGAATAGCATACATGACTGAATATCTGCACTTAATTAGCTTAATTAGGAAATCTATTCTCCTTTCCATCTCCCCTACGCTCAGTCTGTACAGCTACAGACCTGGCACTCATGACTGACAGTAGAAAAAAATCATCCAAAGAAGGCCTATTGTCTGTATTTGTCTGTATTTATACATAAATATTGGCAGGAGGGTAAATAGTTTTCTATCTGTATTTATATGTTAAAATGGAAAACAGAGCCCTAATCTTAATGCAGAGTAAGACTCAATTGTAGATGGTCCTCTTCTGCACAGTCCGTTCTTTCTTCGCTCCAACATACCACACGAAGAGTACGTCATCCACCCAAAACTCTTTTCTTCAATCAAGGTAGAACTATAACGCTCTTTTTGTGTCCAGATGGTGGAGTTGCTCCTCTTCTTTAGTGGGCTAGTAGGCAAGATGATGGATTGATCTATGTGAAATGGAGTGACCACTTTCGGAAGAAAGGAGGCCCTAGTGCGAAGTACCAGTTTTTCAAGGTGAATAGAAAGGTAAGGAAGCTTAGATGATAAGGCCTGAAGCTCACTCACTCTTCGGGCAGATGTGATGGCCACGAGGAAGGCTGTTTTAATTGTAAGACGTCTGAGGGGACAATTATGGAGCGGCTCGAAGGGAGCACAAATTAAGAATGTTAACACAAGATTAAGGTCCTACCGAGGCATGGTAAATGGTGAAGAAGGAAAGAGGTGAAAAATACCTTTTTAGAAACCTATTTCCAATAAGGGACTAAAAGAGGGATGGCTGGTCAGGCAACTGCAGAAAGGGAGAAATAGCAGAAAGGATCCCTTGAGAGTGTCTAGAGCACAGCCTGATTTTCCATGTGCACTGTGCAACTGATTAAGATGAGGAAGGGGTGGGAAAGGGGCGTCCCCTACTTCTTGTGAATTGCAGTGCCTTATCTCAATGGACTGTAAACTGTGTAGGAGTTTGCAAACAGAACCCTCCCTCATTATAATTAAAAGGCCACGAATTCTATGGTATGGTTATCTTGCGCTGTGATGTAGTACATACTCTGCAGAGCAAAATGAAGGCTTGGTCACACAGCAGCGTGTATACTAAACCAGTAAGTGGTGTACAATCCGACCTTTAGACATTGGCTATTATTATTAGTAAGAAATTTAAAGCCAGATGTACGACCTTTTGTTTTGCGACTCACAATTTGCGATCTGTTTGGGAATGCAAATTGTGAGTCGCAAAACAAAATGTAATACTGTTTGCGATTGATAATGGAGTCACAAGTTACATACCTCATCAATATTCATAATATAGGTAGCAATTTGCGACCCCATTGGGAATAGCTGCACTCACAGGGATGGTGGCATGCTGGGGTCAGCAGACCTCCATGTCTGCGACTGCTTTTTAAATGAAGCAATTTTTTTTTTTTTTTTTTTTTTATAAATGCAGCCCATTTTCCTTACAGGAAAACGGGATGCATTTCAAACAAAAGTGAAAAGTTTTCTTTTCATTTTTTTTCAGAGCAAGCAGCGGTCCATGGGACCACTACCTGCGTTGAAAAAAATATTTTCGCTTCCATTCACAAAGGAGAAGCAGTCCCTTGGGGGTTGCTTCCTGTTTGTGAATGGGTCAACACCAATTTAAAATTGGTGTTAACTGCGACTCTTTTGCGACCGCATTCACAGTCACAAAACAATCATACATACCACTGTGATACACAGTTACGAAGGGACACCCTTGGGATGCCCTTTTCTAATTGCGACTTGCAAACCCTTTTTGCGATTCGGTAAATAGATTACAGAATTGCAAAATTGGGTTTGTACATTCGGAAATGCTTTTTTTCTTGTTATAAACACCACGATTCTGCGAATCGGGCCACTTGCCGCAAGAAAAAAGCTTTGTACATCTGGCCCTTAGCAACTAAGGGCCTTTTACAACTGGCACAGCAACTTGTGATACTAAAAATATGATTTACCTTTTAAAATGCCCATGAGGTCTTTCCATATGTTGGAAATACTGAACGTAAAATAAAGATTAGGATAATTGAACACATAAGTAACGTTCGGACAAAAAATGAAAAATCCACAGTGGCCGTGCATTTCAACACCCATGATCACAGCATTAGCCAGCTGGGATTCACCATCCTGGAGACAGTGCGGCCAAGAGAGGGGGGTGGCAATAGATAATTGTTGCTGCAGAGGGAGGGGAAATCAATTGGATCAAAAGATTGGATACCCTCAATCCCAGAGACTCAATGGTTGTTTGGAATGTACCCATCTGCTTCTTATAATAGTGGACGTGTATTTACATGAGCGACGTCACTTTGGTAAAGATCCCAGTTGCAGCAGTCCTACACTTTATCTTCTTACATATATAAATACAGCCTCATGCATGATCTTAAAAACGTTTTCTTCTTGTAAGAACTATGGTATATATACACTGTATCTATGCATTTATGTCCACTGTAGAACGTCATGATATTGTGTCCGTAATTGTTTCAGGCCACGCTTACTTAACTTGAAGATTTCACATGGAGTTAGCATTAGTTTTTTTTTACCAGCCATTCTTTTACGAACTATTATTATGTTCACCTTCTCTACACAATGTAAATACGCCGTTAACTGCAACGAACGTGTCCCCTTTGGTTCATTCCCCCACACGTGCGATTACTGGGGCATTATCATGGCGAGTTCTTGGCAAATGTTGCATTTACGTACCACCTCGCACAGATTACCACGACAACATGGCGGGATTTAAAAATGATATTTGGAGATACGATGTCCATTTTTTCTTTCGCTACTCCGTGGCATTTAAATATAGGTATAAGGGCGATGGAGGTAAACGGATGGATAGCTGAGAGCACGACCGGTGAACACGGGGGCGAGCTTTTTTTTCCGGCAGTAACCTTATGCCCCCACTTTAATTTGGCGTGAATAGTTGGGTTTCAGTTCCTGGCATGCGCTCACCCGACGTCTTTTTGAATCAGCACACACTATCCGCATGAGTAATCGGGTTTACGTTATGCCCATTGCATCGCCTTCGTCATTCTGTCCACCTAGGGCAGCACAGCTCACTGGTGAGGCTTGCAACGCGTGTAGCGTACATGCACTTAATCAGATCAATCATGCTTTTGCACGAAACGTTTGTTACGAACACTTACCGTTTTGAATTGTCCAAGCACCCGTTTTTAATGCGCAAAGCCTTGAGACACACGTGTTTGGTCTATGCATGATGACTGGTCGGTTTGTGCACAAAACGACCAAATGTTGACTTTAGTTGCAATGGGTTGAACACTCTACATAGTTAACGAAGACACTAGTGAGGTGACCAACACAGCTTTATTTTCAGCGCATATGGACTCCATGCTTGTTTACTATTCATGTTTGCTTAATAGGATATCTCATTCCCTATCAAATAGCATCTGACCGAAATGGGATTATTAAATATGTACATACACACATGATAACGATCTTCCCAAGTAAATCTCATATGGATACATCTGAAGATGATTGATATTTTCTATTAGAGCAGCAATGATAGACAACAACTGATTTAATCTAAATAATTTGTGAATCAACAAGTGGGAATTGTGTTATAAACCTCAGATGGAGGCTTCCAATAGTGCAGAGAGGGGTAACTACTCCCACGCTGGAGTCAGTGCTGTTTTGTAAATTTTAGTAGCGCCCATGATCAGAGGACAATAACCTTATGTACACAAGGAACTTTCAAATAAGTTCAAACACGCTTTTTATTCTGGATAAAGGGAGTGCATTGTCTACCCCACCAATGTATCCTTTACAACTGGCCCAGAAATCCACATTCGGGTGAAAACTATTGTTTCACTTGAACTGAAATACCCTTTCACCTTCTGCCAGGAAGAAATCTAGCACAGTATGCAAAGGGATCAGCTGCTTCGAAAAGGGGCAAAACGCGCAAATCAAGTGCACAAAGTCCAATTTGACAAATCAGTTGTGCTCAGTCTGCCAACCTCAGAAAAAAAGACAGTATGAGGGGCACGCCGGATTCGAGCCTGTAGCCTTCATGTCCTTCAGAATTCTGCAGCAGATGTAAATATCTACCCAGTCAAGTGGCTACTGTGATTGACCAACAAAAAATAAATAAACAGAAGTAAACGATTTAGTTAATGCCATCCTCAAGACTTGAAGAATGATGATTGGATTTACTCACACAGCTTCCCGCGAGGCTCCATGAGCCAGAAGTAGCTTCACTATGGCAGTGTGCCCGTTTTTGACTGCGTCATGTAAGGGGGAGTCATTCTGGTAACCCGTTGTGTTCACCAATGCCCGGTGCTGCAGCAACAGCTCCACGACTGCCACATGTCCATGATTGCAGGCCTCGTGCTAGTGGGTGAAAGGCGGCATGACAAACACAAGGGTAAAAAAAAAATATAGGAATATTATCAGGCAGCAGCATTACAACTAAGAACATTTCACTAACTAAATTTCCTTAGGAGCAGATTGCTTCTATTTTTAGGAGGGTGATCACAGTAAAACGTCAACACATATTGGTCATCCAGGAAGATTTAAAACAAGCGTTGTCAAAGCCAATAGGTCTCGCCTATGCCAGTGTGTTTTAGCCATGTTGTAAAACAGTGTGGCTACTGTTCAGAATGGCTAAAAGATAGTGGCATGTGGTGGGGTAGACCTGAGTGGGTTAGACTGGGGTAGAGTGGAATAAGGTAGATTGGGGGTAAAGTGCAATGGGGTCGGTTGGCACAGAGTGGAGTGAGGTTAGAATGGAGTGGGGTCGATTGGGGTACATTGGAGTGGGGAGCTGGGTAGATTAGCATTGTATCATTGTAGATTGCAGTGGTGCAGATAGGGTTGAGTCCCTTTGAGACTTTTAAGGTGCAGTACAAAGTGCACTCTTCACTCTTCGCTATGAACAGGGTTGGAACCTAAACTGTTTGGCAGGGTAGACATGGCTGGGGATGCCCATTCAGCAATGGACAAAGACATGGTACCCAGGCAGAGCAGACGCATAGAAGAGATAGCTAAAGACAGGAACAAGGGAAGTTGACTTGCTTCTTTCTTTGAAGAGGAAGAGGAGATCATGGCAGAAATGGGAGACGATTGAATAGAAGCACCGGAGGATTTACAGGCAGGCCAGTCCCCTTCCTCCAATGACAGATTCTTGGTAGGGTCAAGTTATTTCTCGATAGAGGCTCGACAGAGGCGTAACCACAAACTTAAGTGTCAGTACAGGGGATCAATGACCGAATAAGTTTAACTTATGTTACAGACGAGGCATATTCTGTCTTCCCAGAGCTTAGTAGATCAAGAAGTACTGCGTGCACTTGAGGATCGCAAGTCAACCATTAAGTAATTCAACTGCCTGGTAGACACGGGCCAAAGTGTCTGTGAGGATAGCTAAGAAGTTTGGCACGTTATGGTCGAGTGATTTCACAGAATGTGAACCAGTGTCCTCACCAACTGAAAGTCTCTCTTTCTGAAGGATTCCGGTGCCAGGAAACTGAAGAAACATCAGATTCTGGTGATGCTAATGTGGAGCTCTCAAACTTGGTTTTCAGTTGTTATGGCACGTTCTGAGAATTCTTAAATCTTCGTTCCTAGTTTTATGGGAAGGCTTTGCTAAGGCCTGAAATTGTATCTTGGTTATGCAGGGGTAAACACTGTCCAGGTTGTATAATTTTTGTTCTATTTAGCCAATGAGAATAAGGCCTGTCAACATGCCACACCCCGTGGACATAGTTTCCATTAAGGCGCTCCCTGTAATCTATAAACTGAGAGGATTTAGGTAGGCCATGTCACCCAAATGTACATTTTCCCAGGAACAAGGTCTTGTACGCTTCAGAGTTTGCCAGACAGGGATAAAATGTCCAGGAATGACTTGTCAGCCAATGACACTATGAGGGACTCACATGTACAAGAGTTTGATTCAGAAGCAAGGATGTTTACCCTGGACAGGGTAACTTTTACTATCTCCAAAAGAACTAAGTCAAACATTTAACATGCTTACATGCCAGCAATTCTGATCATGCTAAACTAAGTGTAGTTAATGAACCTGTGAGAATAGCAGGTTACAAGGAACAATGAACTCAAGGAGTTTATTAGCTTCTGTAAGCAGGCCTGGATATTTTTTTCGAAATCTAAAGGCCGTTCTGCCGGGGGAGCTATGGCTACCAATGTTGTTTTGCTTGGAAGCAGATTAGAAGTTATTATGAAAGCACTGGAGGAGTTGTCCAAAGGTCTACTTTTATACGGTTTCTTTTTTTTTTTAAAGTTGGGAATTTGGGTCTTTAGTTATGAGTAAGCTATGAAATAGCTCAATCCTCTCTTTTGGCCAGGACGTAAAATATGTTAGCTAACATGAAAGAAAGTCAAAAGTTATTTTAAGGAGTGAGGAGAGATTTATCTCGCAATAACTGATTTTAATTTTTGAACATACTCTAGAGGTTGTTACTATTGTGATAGCTAGGCAAACTAACAACACTCTGAGGTTTGTTTCATAAGCTAGTTTTCCTGTCACCACTCACTATGTGTTGTACACTGTCTGAAAGAGTAGGGGGATGCACATGAAAGGCGAGCATCACACACTCTGGCAAAATATGGATTTCTTTCAGGAAATTACTTTATATTGGAGCAACCACTTCTTTGCAATATAAATTGTGCAAATCTGTAGCCTTCCCTTTGAAGGTGCTTACAAACATCTGTTTTTTCACCACACTAAGCTCCATGTTATCAGAGGAAAGTGGCAATGACAGATTATTAGTACCACCTATCCTGAAAATTTGTGATAAATCCTACCCTAGATAACCTTGGTCTAGGCAGAATGCCGATCTGCTAGCGTAGTGCACGGACTTCCATGCCGGAGTCAGTCACTCTACTGCTGCTGACCAGCCTCCTCATTTATGCATGGAAAAGTGTCACTGGCTAACCCAATGCCAGCTTAGCAATTCACAGCACAAAAGCGGGCATTCAAGAGCCAACTGATATGTACTTTTAGAGTGTCCGCATTGTGGTCACCATTATTCCTGGTGTTGGACAGTATCAAAAAACTTGTGCACATAATTACTATCACAGTACAGAACTAGTTATCACTTTGCTGCCAGAGGTCTCTCCTTTCCCAACAACAAAGGCATTGGACAGTCACTTCACAATTTCCAAAGAGGACGAAAGGCTTACACTCAGTCACCTGATGCTGCATGAAAGGGATGGGGATGCCGCTGCTGCATTGTTGGTCACCATGACGCTCTAAGAGGGTCAAAGTGTGCTCAGTGTGTCCCCAGGTACTTGAGACCCAGGGTCACAAGGCCAGTGCAGACAGGAAATGACTGATTAGCCAGACACACTATCTTGATCCCCATTCAGTGATCTTCTTTGTGACAGACTGTGTGTATATGTCAGATGAAACTTGCCAAGTCTGTAACCACAAATGGCATACAACAAATATGTTGCACATATCACAGCTTCTGGAACTGATCAGAAAGCTGATCAGCCTGTGTGCAGAATACGTTGTAGCACGTGAGGGTAAGACAATAATTGCAGTTGCAGTCTGTGCATATGGACAGAGGAATGACACTACCCCCACCTTTTGGCCAACAAGAATAGTGTCTATAAGGCTGAACAAAGGTCAGCCTGACACTTCTTGTTTAGGTCAGGAGCTAGACATGCGCTAAATGCACAGGAGCCTGGCTGCCTGAGCTGAACTATGCCAGGATGAGGATTTCACAGCCTGGTGGGTGTGATCTCTTCAGCCTGTCAAAAGTAACTCAAGGCCCTTCCCCTCGTGATGAGGGAGAGCGTCACTAATTTCCTCAGATCAAGGAGCTTCAGTTTTAAGCTCGAAAGTGCCCAGAGCAACCTCATCACAAAGTGGGGTGGGCCAGCAGTCTCATGGACCTCATCCTACTTTGTGACTAGTGAGGACTGCTGCCTCTTCTCATTGGCTAATCTAAGGTCAGCCAATGAGAAAAGATAGCAGTCCCAACCCTCTTGGGGCCTCCTAAGCTTCCCTTTCCAGGAGCTGCAGAGCAATTAACTTTTTATGTTTCTGAATGTTTGATACATGCATGTATGAATTTGTAGTGAGTGAATGCTGTGAATGGGTGTGTATGTGCACGTCTGTGAATGCATGGGTGTGAGTATATATATGTGTGGGGCCCGCCCTCCCCTCTCCCTGCAAGCCGCCACTGAATAGTTGTCACACTGTTGTGGGACTGTTTGGAATTTTTGATTAATTAAGCTATTGTTTCACCATTACTTAAGGATATTTTCAGAAAAAGATAAAATAAAACCCCCAGAATGGTCCAATTGCTTTAAAACAAGCATATGGATTAACTGTGAATTACTGAAATGACAGAACATAGACCTCTGGATCATGTGTATTTGTCTGCTCCATGTCTTTAAACTCATGCTTCAGTGGTATCAGATTTCAAAAATGATTTTTCCATATTGAATTGTGTCTGACACAACAAAACCAGCTTTCCATCAGTTTTTTAAACTGGTTTACCAAACCGGTTAAACTGGTTTGACAAACATGTAGCTATAATGACTGTGCTTTCTAGATAAAGATTCAGTCTCCAAGGCAGGTGATAAGAGAGTATGCAAAGGCCCCCTGCAACTGAAAATTATCTGGTTAAATATTTGATTTTTATGGTATTTTTCTAGCCAAAATGTGTTCTGCCCCTAACAGGATCAAAGAATCTCAGAAAAAAACAATGCATAGCAATAAAGGAGACAGGCCCTTGTGGAAATTTGGGCGTGCGAGTCTGAGAATGGTTAATAGTTATGATACTTACCAGAGGTGTCCATCCTGCATGGTCTTTAACATTGGGGTCACCACCATTTTTCAAGAGGTCTTCTACTGCCGAAAGGTCGCCCTGTGCAAAAGAAGATGACATCGGAGGTCACACAATAATTCACAAAGTCGCCTTAAATCAATATAAGCAGCAATATTTATATCTGCCAGTTCTTTCACCTGCTTCTTCACCTTAGAACAGTACATAGTCTCTATATTTAAACACAGCTCTATCCATCTGTAGCACTTATGGGGACACAAAAAAGGTGCTATTTGGGGGTCCTGTAAATAGTTTAGGCAGCATTCACAGTGACACTGGGAGGTTTACTCGTTAGGAAATACACTTCCTCAGGCTTATCCACTTTTTAATCTATTTGCACAACAGGTGTTTGTGTGCTGTTGGACAGGATGTTCCAATGCCACAAAGAGTTGAAACACCTTGGATGTCACCACTGGCATTTTTAGAGCTTGTGCTGAAAGAAGAACAGTGTCAAGAAGTCAGGTGAAAATTTGGGGACAAGAGATACTAATATGGAATTGACCTGAGAAGGGGTGGATAGAAGAAGCTACATGCTGATGCAGAGAACCGCGAAAGGAGCCTTTGTACAGGCAGTTTTGTTGTGGGTCCATTTTAGAGCCTTACTTGGGCACGTGTATTTTAGCCTAGGCCTGTGCTCTTTTACCTAGTCACATGCTTCATTTCATTTATTAATTTAAATTCATTTCAGGATAACTTGCTTTCAGCTGGGATGTTTTACTTTCCTAATCAACAAAAGTTTTATTGGTTCTTTGCATGACATTTTCACACTGTACCTCTGCCCAAAGCTGTACATGATAACTGTAGGAGTCTGGCCTGGCTTGTAGTGGGTACCAGAGGTACTTACACCTTGTGCCAGGTCCAGTTATTAGTGTAGAAGAGGTGTTTCTAGCAGCTTAGGCTGATAGAAGGTAGCTATGGCAAAGCAGCTTAGGCTGAAACAGGAGACATGTAAAGCTCCTACTATACCACTGGTGTCATATGCACAATATCATAAGAAAACACAATACACAGAAGTACTAAAAATAAAGGTACTTTATTTTTATGACAATATGCCAAAAGTATCTCAGTGAGTACCCTCAGTATGAGGATAGGGTATTTACACAAGATATATGTACACAAACCAAAATTATGCATGTAATAGCAAGAAAAGTAATGCAAGCAGTGTAAAGTTACAATAGATTGCAATAGGAGCACATAGGTATAGGGGCAACACAAACCATATACTCCAAAAGTGGAATGCGAACCACAAATGGACCCCAAACCTATGCGAGCTTGTAGAGGGTCGTTGGGACTGTAAGAAAACAGTGAGGGTTACAAAAATAGCCCACCCCAAGACCCTGAAAGGTAGGTGTAAAGTGCACCTACTACCCCCAGAAAGCACAGAAGTCGTGATAGGGGGATTCTGCAGGAAAAACAAACACCAGCAATGAAACAACAGTGGATTTCCGGACCTGAGTACCTGTAAGACAAGGGGACCAAGTCCAATAGTCGCGACAGTGTCGAGAGTGGGCAGGAGCCCAGGAAATGCCAGCTGAGGGTGCAAGGAAGCTGCCACCTGTTGGAAGAAGCTTGGAGTTCTGCAAGAAAGAAGAGGACTAGGAACTTCCCCTTTGGAGGATGGATGTCCCACGTCGCGGTGAAGCTTGCAGAGGTGTTCCCCAGCAGAAAGACCGCAAACAAGCCTTGCTTGCTGCAAGGGTCGCGGTAGAGGTTTTTGGGTGCTGCTGTGGCCCAGGAGGGACCAGGATGTCGCCACTTGGAGGAGGAGACAGAGGTGGCACCCAGCAGGTCAGAGAGCCCTCACAGAAGCAGGCAGCACCCGCAGAAGTACCTGAACAGGCACTTGGAAGAAGAGTGAACCAGAGTCCACTCAAAGTCACAAAAGGGAGTCCCACGACGCCGGAGGACAACTCAGATGGTTGTGCACTGCAGGTTAGAGTGCCGGGGACCCAAGCTTGGCTGTGCACGAAGGAAATCCTGGAAGAGTGCACAGGAGACGGAGCAGCTGCAAATCACGCGGTACCCAGCAATGCAGTCTAGTGTGGGGAGGCAAGGACTTACCTCCACCAAACTTGGACTGAAGAGTCACTGGACTGTGGGAGTCACTTGGACAGAGTTGCTGAGTACCAGGGACCACGCTCGTCGTGCTGAGAGGGGACCCAGAGGACCGGTGATGCAGTCTTTTGGTGCCTGCGGTTGCAGGGGGAAGATTCTGTCGACCCACAGGAGATTTCTTCAGAGCTCCTGGTGCAGAGAGGAGGCAGGCTACCCCCAGAGCATGCACCACCTGGAAACAGTTGAGAAAGCCGGCAGGATGAAGCGATACAAGGTTGCTAGTAGTCGTCTTTCTACTTTGTTGCGGTTTTGCAGCAGTCCTGAGCAGTCAGTGGTCGATCCTTTGGCAGAAGGTGAAGAGGGAGATGCAGAGGAACTCTGATGAGCTCTTGCATTCGTTATCTGTGAGATCCCCAAAGCAGAGACCCTAAATAGCCAGAAAAGGAGGTTTGGCTACCTAGGAAGGAGGATTGGCTACCAAGAGAGGTAAGAGCCTATCAGAAGGAGCCTCTGACGTCACCTGCTGGCACTGGCCACTCAGAGCAGTCCAGTGTGCCACAGACACCTCTGTTTCCAAGATGGCAGAGGTCTGGGAAACACTGGAGGAGCTCTGAGCACCTCCCCTGGGAGGTGCAGGTCAGGGGAGTGGTCACTCCCCTTTCCTTTGTCCAGTTTCGTGCCAGAGCAGGGCTGGGGGATCCCTGAACCGGTGTAGACTGGCTTATGCAGAGATGGGCACCATCTGTGCCCATCAAAGCATTCCTAGAGGCTGGGGGAGGCTACTCCTCCCCAGCCTTCACACCTATTTCCAAAGGGAGAGGGTGTTACACCCTCTCTCAGAGGAAATCCTATGTTCTGCCTTCCTGGGCCAAGGCTGCCTGGACCCGAGGAGGGCAGAAACCTGTCTGAGGGGTTGGCAGCCACAGCAGCTGCAGTGGAGACCCCGGAAAGGCAGTTTGGCAGTACCCGGGTTCTGTGCTAGAGACCCGGGGGATCATGGAATTGTCCCCCCAATGCCACGATGGCATTGGGGGGACAATTCCATGATCTTAGACATGTTACATGGCCATGTTCGGAGTTACCATTGTGACGCTGTACATAGGTAGTGACCTATGTACAGTGCACGCGTGTAATGGTGTCCCCGCACTCACAAAGTCCGGGGAATTTGCCCTGAACGATGTGGGGGCATCTTGGCTAGTGCCAGGGTCCCCACACACTAAGTAACTTTGCACCCAACCTTCACCAGGTGAAGGTTAGACATATAGGTGACTTATAAGTTACTTAAGTGCAGTGGTAAATGGCTGTGAAATAACGTGGATGTTATTTCACGCAGGCTGCAGTGGCAGGCCTGTGTAAGAATTGTCAGAACTCCCTATGGGTGGCAAAAGAAATGCTGCAGCCCATAGGGATCTCCTGGAACCCCAATACCCTGGGTACCTCAGTACCATATACTAGGGAATTTTATGGGTGTACCAGTATGCCAATGTGAATTGGTAAATTTAGTCACTAGCCTGTTAGTGACAAATTTGAAAAGCAGAGAGAGCATAACCACTGAGGTTCTGGTTAGCAGAGCCTCAGTGAGACAGTTAGGCATCAAACCGGGAACACATATAGGCCACACTGAGATTAAAAATGAGGAAGAATTTGAACATGATTGTCTTGAGGTAACTGAACTGTGCACCAAACCTCATCCAGATATTCAGGACACCCAATTAAAAGAAAATGACTGCATCGTGTTTGTTGATGGGTCCTGTCTAAGAGATCCTGCGGGAATGCTGAGAGCTGGTTACGCGGTATGTACTATAACCGGCATTGTTGAAGCTTCCTGGCTTGAAAGGGTGTTCTCCGCACAAGTGGCAGAATGAATTGCCCTTACTAAGGCATGCCACGCAGCTGTAAATTTGAAAGTCACTATCTATACCGACAGCAGATACGGATTTGGAATTGTGCATGATTTTGGCCAACTTTGGTCCCAGCGAGGTTTTATGACCTCATCTGGTTCACCTGTGAAAAATGGTGAATACATAAAAGATTTGTTAAATGCAATTCAGTTACCTCTTGAAATTGCCGTGGTGAAATGCAGTGCTCACATCAGATCACAAGACTTTATATCCATGAGAAACGGAGCAATGGGAACTACTGCCGCAGACTGAAAATGACACATGTTTGAATCTTGCATTGCAAGTAGTTGATACCTTAGATGAGTTAAAGACATTACAGAGTCGTGCAAGTAAATAAGAAAAACGTTCTTGGCAAAGAATGCATTGTACCCAGAGAGCTGATGATATATGGGTTTCAGAGGAAGGAAAATTAGTTCTACCAAATTGCCTTTTGTCACAATTTGCCCGATTGTACCATGGACAGGCTCACCTTGGGAGGGACGCAATGATCAGGTAATTTAAAATTGATTGGTTCAATCCAAAATTCAGACATGCGGCCGAAGTCATTTGTCACAGGTGCATCATCTGTCAGCAGATGAATGCGGGTAAAGGGACAGTGGTAACTTTGAGCCACATTGGGAGAGCTGGAGGTCCATTTAGCAAGATGCAAATGGATTTCATTGAGATGTTTGCGGAGGATTGAAATATGTGCTGGTGATTGTGTGTGTTTTCAGTCACTGGATTGAGGCATACCCTACACGAAGAAATGACAGTCTCACAGTTGCGAAATTACTACTCAGGGAACTAATACCAAGATCCGGGTTTCCGCTCACTATAGAATCGGATAGGGACAGACACTTCGACAATGAGGTGATCAAACTTCTGTGTGCCGCACTTAACATCGAACAGAAGCTGCATTGTAGCTATCGCCCTGAAGCATCAGGACTAGTAGAACAAATGAACGGTACCCTGAAATCGAGAATGGCAAAAATGTGTGCAGATACCAATATGAAGTGGCCAGATGCATTACCTCTAGTGCTGATGTCAATGAGAAACACCCCAGATAAGAAAACGGGATTGTCCCCCCATGAAATCCTCATGGGTAGAGCTATGAGGTTACCAGCAGTACCTGCAAATGCTCTAGTAAATATTACAGATGATATGGTGTTGGATTACTGCAAAAGTTTGGCTGATGTGATTCGCTCTTTCTCTCACCAGGTGGAAGCTAACACTTTGCCACCGATTGGGGATCCAGGCCACTCTCTGCAAGCTGGTGACTGGGTGGTGAGAAAGTCATGTCTGGAGCCACGCTGGAAAGGGCCCTATCAAGTGATCTGGACAACTACCACTGCTGTAAAGTGCGCGGGAATCCCAAACTGGATACATGCTAGCCACACCAAAAGGGTAACATGTCCAGATGAAGAAGAGCTCAGAGTTACCAGCACGCCTGTTTCAGAAGGAGAAGTCTCAGGTCTAGAAAACAGTCAAGAAAGAACTGAGACTGCTGGAGAACTCACTGAGAACAGCCTCGTCCCTCAAGCAGTCAATGAGTTCGAGAGAGGTGACAGAGAGCCTATCTCAGTAGAAACGACAAGAGGACAAAATCAAGAAGAAGTTCTCCCAGAAATAGACGGATACGGGCTAGAACTTGAACCTGGTACCGACCCAGAAGAAGAAGAGGAAGGAGAAATAGTATAGAGAGGTCAGAGTGAGCCGAAATCTCCCGAGCCAACTGCAGGTCCATCAAGCGAAAACACCATAGTACAAGAGGAGGGTGCTGTCCAAAGTCCTGAAAAGACGCATCAGATGTATAAGGGTGATGACAGACCAAACAAACCACTTTCTAAAATAGGAGGTGTGCCAAGAGACACAGTAATAGAGGAAAGTGATACATCTCGAGTAGAAGACTTAGCGAAGGAGAACAACAAGGTGAACGAAAGTTGAAAAGAAAAAGAATTGCAAACAGGAGATATACAGGTCCTGAATGGGCATATGCTACAACATCTGAATGGCAACAAGAATTCCTGGCATTCTGTTTTGATCGAGAAGTACCAGGCCAATACTACGGTACCTGAACGAACCTAAGAAAATCTTGGTTAAAATCTGAAACTGAAAATTGAAAGAAAAAAAAAAGAGAGACTTTATAAATGACCTAAAGTGACACTAGAACCGGATTTGACTATTGAGAAACCCGATTACGACAAGCTGATAACCTAATTTGACAAAAGGGATCCTGCTGCGAGTGAAAACGCTGTAAATACACGAGAGAAAAAAAGAAAAAGAGTTTGAATCATCCACTAGTTGATTATTATTCTGCTATCTGATTGTATACAGACATGGCTAATAATAGAAGTAGTAGCAAGAAAAGTAGTGTGTGGATGGTTGAGCCTTATAGTAGGTATGTGTGTGCAATAATGATAGTGGGTGTGATTGTGGGAATGCTGTGGTTAGAGAAAAATACTATTAATGCTACCTCAAAACCTGAAACTACCACACTAACACCATGGGAAAGATTTGAGCAGGATGCACGACACATGCATGAGGGAAGTAATACAAAAGGGGAACTTTCTACTAATGTCTTCTATCGCTTACTAAATGAGTATGTGGAAACTATGGATGCGAAAGATTGTTATGTGTGTACTAAAATTCCTTCGTCTGTACAGGAGGGAGTTACATACCATAGTCTCCCTCTCACTTACGGAATTAGCTGCAGCTTGCTACTAACAAGGTTCTACAATCAAGAGCATGTGCAATACTTTTATTCAAACTTAGATGTTGTGTTTTCTTTTGTGCCTGTGATTGAATTTTTAAATAAATTAGCTAAAGAACATGATATAAAAATAGTTAGAGGATTCCTTGAGCCAACGCTTACATTTGGGACAGCCTATGCACATCGCAATAATTTGACTTGCTTATTATCACCTGTTGAGAAAAGCCTTTTAAATCACACTGATGATAGACGCAAAGCATTGAAAGAAAGATTAGAAAAAGGGTTAGAGAAACGCACATACGCAAATGATTATGCTTACACCGCAATCAAGACACAAGGAAAATTAGCTATAGATGCATTACACGTAGGTAGGCTTTGTATATATAGGCCAAAATCGGAGCAAGACAACCTGTTTGTGGGAACGAGTGAGTGCAGGCATGTGTTTTTGTTTCAGAGTAAATGGACCTTTATGCTGAATGGACAGGATCCAGCGATCCCTGGGATCTATTACATCTGTGGGCTAAATGCATATTACCGTCTCCCTAAGGGATGGTATGGGACATGTTATTTGGGAATAGTATTCCCAAAGATTTACCAGATTGATGACTTAAAACAGATACCTAAGACGTCTGAATTACAACATCTGAGACAAAAACGAGAATCAGTGGCGGCTGTCATTGGTGACATATTTGGAGCCATAATCCCTTCAGTAGGGGTTATCTTAAATTCTATGAAGATACAGAAGTTGTCTACTATTGTGGATAACATGTTGACAAATTTTACAGGGGCTATACTCCTGATGGATACTGAACTTGCTGCAGAAAGAGCTATGACTCTTCAAAATCGGCTTGCTTTAGACATTCTTTTAGCAAAGAGTGGGGGGGTCTGCAAGATGCTCAACGAGCGTCATTGTTGTTTATTCATTCCAGATAACAGTAAAAAAATTAGAAGTATGCTTACTAACCTTACTAGAGATAGTAAAGATTTGAAGGATTTGAAAGAACTTGGTGTTTGGGAGAAATTTGGAAAGGGAATTGCCAGAGTTGGGAGTTGGTTTAACAACATTTGGAATGGGGTACTTGCAAAAATATTAATGGGGTTACTAATTATCTTGATTTGTCTTTTAGGATTATGGGGGGGGGCATGCAAAATTAATGACAAAATAAAGAGAAATTGGACTAAAAGAACCAGGAGAAATGAAGAAAGTGAAAGAGAGAAAATATTCAATGAAATTTGGGAAAGTTCACATAAAGGGCAAGATGTTGAAATGCGCATTAAGCGCAAGGTGAAAAATTGTAAAGTTTGTGTGATGACGAACGTTATCAGAGGAGGGACTGAGAGAGCGTAGTTTAAACGTATCAATTATTAGAAGTAATGCTTATATAACTGCCTAACAAATACCGCATAGAAAATGACAATGAATAGTAATTTGCTTAATGTGCATTCGAATTATGTCAATTAAACATAGAAATACCATTGTGTGTGTACGAACTAATGTTAGTGATGAAAAAATGATTGTTTGCAACATAATTAATCGAGCTTATATTGGCGTTTACAATATTGCATTAAACTCATAGGCCTTAAATTAGCGTGAGCTGCGGATTTTAGCTGCCTAGCTCTCATATTAAAGCATTTTTCTCTGTTTTTCAGTGTGCTGACTCACAAAGGGCCATGACCCTGCATTTGTTCTTTTCTTCGTTCCATGTAACTATAAAGATTTTGTTCCCATCCGTATGCTAGCTGCTTCTGTATGGATTATTATACTATTTGCAACAAAATAGACTAAAAGAAATATTCAAGGACATTTAACCGCGGACCGAAGAACTTGTGACCCGAGGAACATGCCAAAGATTCCGGATGTGCCACCTCTGAAGACGTCAATTATGAAGACCAATCAAAGTGTTGTAAATTATCGTGGGGTGACAATTGGGATTACCTAATGTATAATTTGATAGGTTAAAGATAGTGGGGTATAGCAAATATCCAATAGAAATTTGGGGCAAGGGGTTACGAAAAGGGATAAAAACTCATGTCACAGAAGGGACGTTAGAACTAGGTAGGGAATGCTATTGATTTTATCCAGAAACTGTGTCACTCTGTTTGGAGATTGGAGACTTAATACAAATTATCATTGCCCATTGACTGCCCTTACATTTCTCCTCCTTATGAGGGAAGTGTCCCCCGTCTCTTAGATGAAGCCAACCTAAAGGCGATCTGACTGATGTCCTGAAGACGAAGACTGATCCTGTGTGCTGACCTATTACTGGAGGGTAATTATGACAATGCGAATTACAATTTGTCTGTTTGCTTTTCTTTCTAGGTACCAACTGCTGTATTTTTTAATAGAGGCCATAGCTAGATGTTTTTCTAAATTGGTGTTCTAAATTATTTTGCATGAAGTCCAACATGCTGATGCTAATTAGTGGTTAGACTAGGAAATCACCTGACTGACACTTAAAGACAAAACGGACGTTGCGCTATGCTGAACTGAGATTGCATTATATTCTCTGTGTTCTAATCTATGTTTACGATATGTTATACTCTAATGTTCATGACTCTTGCATTAATGAAAGCTTATTATAATTGCCATACTGTGGTTATGTTCTTATGCTTTTTGGTTTTGAGATTGACACTACTACTAGTAGATTGTAACCAATAGGGAATAAAATTCATAAAATTCTATCAAAGGGTGTGGTTATTCATGGCTGAAAGGTCATGGTTGCGCCGACGGTTTGATCAATGTCTTTATCCAAAGTAAAGTAAATTGTGGTGATAAATATTGGTGATATTATTGACATACTACTTGACATATTGATCAGTTATCTCGTCCTACGGTGTCTCACCACTGGGTCAAAAGATTCATTGGCCTAAAACGAGTCCTAATGTGTATAAAATTGGCATAAAGGGACGCGTTAGCACTACCAATGAGTATGACCTCTTGAAAAAGACGATGTCGAAACGCGTCATGGTGTTATTTCCTGCATTGCCATTAAAACCACACTGGCTATTGAAGTCTCCGGGTGTGCAACGCTTTTTCCTTTGACTGCAAAATTACTGAGGGGTTTGTGTGGTCTTTTACCCCTACGTGAGCACCGGCAACAAGAGTGTGCGACTTTAAGACCTTGTTGTGTTAATTATATATATATATATATATATATATATATATATATATATATATATATATATATATATATATATATATATATATATATATATATATATATATATATCCCCTCCCATCCTAATTGGGTAGACTAACATATAGGCAATTCTCCATAGGGCCGTTAGAGAAGTTTGGCTATGGTGGTAATGGAGTAGCCGCTGTCGTAGCCAAACCTCCGGTCTTCCTGCATTTAAATTGGGCAGGCCAACCACTGTGTAAGGTGGGAGGGTTACAATAAAGTTCCCTCTGTGCCAACATCTAAATCGGCATAAATCGGCATCTGAGTAAGGTATTCTCACCATGAACTTGGAGGTAAATTTTAAGATTCATTTTATTTATGGACCTAATACAGACTACCGACAGCAACTGATATCGCCACAGTCAATTCTGAGGGGCCCGATATTCCCACATCTAAAATTACAAGGTTTGAGAAACACTTTCTTGGATTTTACATTTCATCATCCAGTAAACACACCAATGTCCAATCACATTTGCCACACGCGGTAAAGGGCCTGGTGTTCCATATTTACTTGCACTCCCATTTTAGATACTTTAACTTGTAATGTCTGGAATTAGGAATAGAGATGCCATCTGGAATGGGTATCTCCGACCCAGAATCTTCACTCTTATATTCTGGGCATTTCGGAATAAATGCCCAGAGCTCAAGGTTGAAAAGCAAATGCATATTAAAATAAGCCGACAAGAGTCTTTGAGCTTAGTATTTAAGTATTTCAGTTGCCGTTTAAAAGTTTAAATAAAATAAAGAATGCTTACACCAAAAGATAATGTAGATAGTTCTTTATGACTGCAACTTCCCTGAAGTTACCCATCTTTGCACAGAATGAACACAAACAGAAACAGGCTTTATTTCCGTAGCCAGGGGATGGATTATATTTGGTTTAAATAAATACGCAGTAAAATAGCTGAGCGTACCCCAAAAATACAGACACATACAAAGGCAGAAGAGGCTCAGCATGGATAAGCCTTAGACATGTTTCTGAGAGTGAACCCCAAGTCTGTTGCAGTTACTAAATAGCGTTTGACAATAGAAAGTGGCAAGTGCTCTGCAGCGATCCCCAACATCCACAGGTACAGCGCCTAGATGTAGTGAACCAAAGGGAGATAAGGCACTTGCGGAAAATTATTTTTTGCCGTTTGAGGACTGCATGCTTTTAGCGCTCAATTTTCACATATGAATTCAGGGATTTTGCCAACTGACAGTTGCCATGAAGAATCCCAATGCCGAAGAGATGCCATCTGGGCACTGTACTGTTGTGGCAGAAGGCATCGAATTACACTGTATAGCAAACGGGACTTTTGAGAAATGCCCCCTACAATCCAATGCACTGCTTTTTATGTGGGATGTAATAAAAAAGAGAACGGTGGGGGAGTGGCGTTTAGCAGGGTACAGAAACTCACCCCCAGGCCACAACTAATAAAATATGAATGGTCCTATTATTATCCATCCTCTTACACCGAGTTCAAGTGTGAGGTGTAATTACAGCAACACTGGCAGGGTAAAGGCCTGACACTAAGCCAGTATGTGATGGTTCTTAAACATCCTCTGACATATCACATGAACTTTAAGAGGAGGCATCCATTTTCAAAGCTACATTTGTGTCTGTATGTAGAATTTGCCATTTCAGCAATTCATTTCCATTTAGCAAAATCCCTTTCAGAGGCCCTGTCGTCTCCTAAATGCCAAGACGTCTCTGATTAAATGATGTATATTAAAACAAATGTACATTTACTAAAAGTTCACGATACCTCTGTCAATCAGAATTGAGGGTTTACGTATGAAGGAAGCCTGAACCCTCTTCGGCCGACTAGCTGTGGTCAGCGTGTCAAGCAATCACATTTCTCAGGCGAAAACGCAGACCCAAATGTCTGCGCACTGCAATTCTTTTTTCCCGAAAGAATTATTGGAAACCTATATTCTCTGGATTAATAAATATTTAAAGGCTTGAAAACACTTTCATGTTCGCCCATTATTTCGATATCGCTGCAATTCACGCTCAGCAAGCCAGTTTCTTCGCAGCCAGATTTTTTGACAGGCGCGGCTACTGCACGCAGCAAAACGCTCGACAATCTTCCACCCCCTGCAATTAGAATTCTCTTCATGTTGAAAGCGAAATTAACACTGAACAGCGAACTAGAGAACAACATTAAGCTACATAAAGGGCGGCATTAATCCAGTTTTATAAAGTCACTGATACACTTTGAAGACAATGAAAAACAGCATTATTTCTCCATTTCGCAGCCCAGAAATGCTTCTGCAATGTGGGGCAAACGATGCACATAGCAATGTGCTGCATAAAAGGGCATAGGAGAAAAATGAGACGAAGTGAAAATCATTGTAAGAACTTGCGAAAACCGAAAGAGAGCAGGAACTACGGTTAGCAAGTCTGTTTTTTAAGGTATGCAAATCTTTTTAAATCACCTCTTGCTAACTTCAGCACAAACGACCTTTAGTTTTAAGATAGGGTTGTGCAAAAGCGCACATTTCTTTTCACAAAACTTCGAAAAAAACTCACAAAAATCACGCGAAATTACCCAAATGGTGCAAGATGCGGTTCCAGGTCTTCCACGTCAAACCTTTATATGAGGGGATTTTTTTACATAGAAAAGACAAACAAACGACTTACTGATGGGGCTGGATCGAGCAAAAAATGCCTGAGAGAAAAAAAAAAAACAGTAGTACACCCATAACATCCAACATACACAAAACAAACCTCAGTCTGCCCATGATTTGAACAACTCAAAGACATGACCAACAAGCAGTGATTGAAATGGAAAAATAGAAGTGCAGGTACTCTGTATCAGAGTACCTGGTTGTTTCTGAGAAGTGCTGGTACTCTCCAATGAAAAGTATTACGTTTTTCTTAAGAAGTGCAGGTACTTTCCCAATCAAAATAAAGTGGCGGTACTCAGTACCGGACAGTACCGGCCCATTTAAAGCACTGCCAACAAGCACTGGCAATGCCAATGGGTCTGGCTTTAAAGGAATGTTGTATGTTAATGTGAATCATTACAAGCAAATGGCATGATATTTATGTGGAAGTAAAGAACTGTACAATGATATTGGTGTAAATTAAAAAGTAAGGCGAGATGAACTGTCAAACCAGGCCCAAAAATCCATGCATGTTAATAATTGCCCTCCTCCCAACTGTGCTGCTGCCAGAGAAAAACAATCAATCAATCAAAGAGACTTATAGAGCGCGCTACTCACCCGTGAGGGTCTCAAGGCGCTTGGGGGAGGGGGGGGAGGTGGCGGTCGATCACTGTTCGAAAAGCCACGTTTTAAGGCCCTTCCTGAAGAGTAGGCGGTCTTGGGTCTTGCGGAGGTGGGTGGGGAGGGAGTTCCAGGCTTTGGGGGCCAGATAAGAGAAAGATCTGCCTCCAGTGGTGGTGTGTTTGATGCGGGGGACTGTGGCTAGAGAGAGGTCGGCGGAGCGGAGGTGTGGAAGGTCACTCTTTCGTTAAGGTAGGATGGGCCGGTGTTGTGGAGGGATTTGTGTGCGTGGATGAGGATCTTGAAGGTGATGCTTTTGTCTATGGGGAGCCAGTGGAGGGATTTGAGGTGTGGTGAGATGTGTTCATGGCGGGGGAGGTCGAGGATGAGTCGTGCTGCTGCGTTCTGGATTCGCTGTAGTTTGCGCTTGAGTTTGAGTGTGGTGCCGGCGTAGAGTGCGTTGCCGTAGTCTAGCCTGCTGCTGATGAGTGCGTAGGTGACTGTCTTTCTGGTCTCTGTGGGGATCCATTTGAATGTTTTTTTCAGTGTGCGGAGTGTGTTAAAGCATGAGGAGGTTATGGCGTTGATTTGTTGGGTCATTGGGAGGGCGGGATCCAGGATGATGCTGAGGTTGCGTGCATGGTTGGCGGGGGTAGGCGCCGGGCCTAACGTTGTGGGCCACCTGGAGGAGTCCCAAGTGTTTTTGTGTGGGCCAAAAATGATTACCTCAGTTCTGTTGGAGTTGAGTTTGAGGTGGTTGGCTGTCATCCAGATAGCGGTGTCAAGGAGTGCAGCGTGTAGGTTGATTTTGGCAGTGGTGGCGTTGCTGGTGAGGGAGAAGATGAGTTGTGTGTCATCGGCGTATGAGAGGATGGTGATACCGTGGGGTTTGAGGAAGTTGGCTAGTGGGGCCATGTAAATGTTGAAGAGTGTGGGACTGAGGGAGGAGCCTTGTGGGACTCCGCAGGTGATTTTGGTGGCGGGGAATTGGAAGGGTGGGAGTCGGACTTTTTGGGTTCTGTCAGTGAGGATGGAGGTGAGCCAGTCAAGGGCTTTGTGGCGGATCCCAGAGTTGTGGAGGCGTGTGTGGAGTGTGTGGTGGCAGACAGTGTTGAAGGCTGCGGAGAGGTCCAGGAGTATGAGTGCAACGGTCTCGCCCATGTCGATTCTGGATCTGATTTTGTCGTTGCATGCGATGAGAGCGGTTTCTGTGTTGTGGTTCTTGCGGAACACCGATTGGGAGGGGTCGAGTGTTTGGTTAGCCTCGAGGAAGTGGGATAGGTGGGAGTTGACTAGTTTTTCCGTGACCTTGGCTGGGAAAGGGAGGAGGGAGATGGGGCGGTAGCTGGAGAGGTCGTCTGGGTCGGCTTTGGGCTTTTTTAGGAGAGCAGTGACTTACGCGTGTTTCCAGGGGCCTGGGAAAGTGGCGGTTTCGAATGAGCTGTTGATTATGGCACGGAGTTTGGGGGCGATGGTGGGGCTGGCTTTGTTATACATTCGATGGGGGCAGGGGTTGGAGGGGGAGCCAGAGTGAATGGAGTTCATAGTCTTTTCAGTTTCTTCGTCGGTGGTGGGGGTCCAGGTGGTGAGTAGGTTGGGGGGTGTGTGTGGTGGGGGGGTGTTGGGCGGGTGGAGGTTGCGTGTGGAGGGTGTGTGTGGTATGAAGCTGTTGTGTATGTCCTGGATTTTGCGGTGAAAATGATCTGAGAGGGAGTTACAGAGGGTCTGTGTGTGTGTGGGGTCTAGGTTGCTGGCTTTGGGTTTGGAGAGCTCTTTGATGATGGTAAAGAGTTCTTTGCTGTTTTGGGAGTTGTTGTCAATACGTTCCTTGTAGTGTGCTCTTTTGGTGGTGCGTATGAGTTGGTGGTGGTTGCGTGTGGTGGTTTTGAGGGCGGAGAAGTTTGTGGTGGAGGGTTCTTGCCTCCATGTTTTCTCTGCTTTGCGGCATTTGCGTTTGGACTCTTGGAGTTCAGTGGTGAACCATGGGGCGTTCTTGATGTTTCCAGTGGTGATGTTTTTTCTGAGGGGCGCAAGAGAGTCTGCACAGGTGGTGATCCATC
Organism: Pleurodeles waltl; assembly: GCF_031143425.1. Taxonomy (NCBI): domain Eukaryota; kingdom Metazoa; phylum Chordata; class Amphibia; order Caudata; family Salamandridae; genus Pleurodeles; species Pleurodeles waltl. The sequence continues at coordinate 1,722,844,990 of NC_090440.1, read as the reverse complement.
TGTTGAGGTTGTGTGCGGTGGTGTTGGGGTCGGTGGTGTTGGGGGGGGGGGTTTGTGACAGTTGGGAGTTTAAGCGCTCTGTGGAGATCTTGTCCCACATTCGGTAGGGGGTGGAGTGTTGGTGGTGTGTGGGTGGTTTGTTGTAGGAGAAGTGGACGCAGTGGTGGTCTGTCCATTGGAGTTTGGTGGTGTGTGTGTAGGTGATGTGTTTGCTTGAGGTGAAAATTGCGTTGAGAGTGTGTCCAGCCAAGTGGGTGGGGGCTGTGACCATTTGTTTGAGTCCAAGGTTGGTGAGGTTGTCTAGGAGGGAGGAGGAGTTGTGGTCGTGATGGTTTTCCAGGTGAAAGTTGAAGTCGCTGAGGAGTATGTAGTCTGTGGAGATGAGAGCGTGCATGCTTATGGTGTCAGCGATGGTGTCGCAGAAGGGGGGGCATGGTCCTGGGGGCCTGTATACGAGTGTGCCTCTGAGGGTGGTGCTGTTGTTGATGTGGATAAGGAAGTGCATGTGTTCTGCGTTGTTGAGGGTGTTGGTGGTGTTGGTGGTGACCTTGATGGTGTCTCTGTGAATGATGGCGATGCCGCCTCCTGGTTTGTTAAGGCGGTCTTTGCGCTGGAGTTTGTAGCCCACCGGGGTGGCTGTGGCTATATCTGGTTCGGATTAGGGGTTTGTCCAGGTTTCTGTGAGGAAGACGATGTCCGGTGAGTGCGATGTGATGAGGTCCCAGATTTCAATGGCATGTTTGTGTAGTGACCGGGTGTTTAGTAATAGGCAGCTGAGATGGTTGCGAATGGTGTGGTTGTTGTGATGTGTGGTTGTGTTGGCAGGGGTGTTTGAGGCTGTGCTGTGGCTTGAGGTGGTATTGGCGTGGGGCGTGTGCGGGTTGTGAAGTTTTTTTGGTGGGTGCGGATGTTGTTGTGTGGGGGTTGTTACGTAGGGTTTCAGTGTGGGGTGCGTGGGAGGTGGAGCAGGAGAATAGGCAGGTGCGGAAGGAGAAGGGGCCTTGTGTGTGTGTGTGGGGTTGGTTTGAATGCAGGTGGGGCGGGCTCCGGGGTTGAAGGAGTGGGGTTGGTAGTGTAGTCGAGGGGGAGTTTGGCTAGGAGGGCCAGGGGGACTGGCGCTGGGCGCGGTCCAGGCGCGGACGGGCGTGGACGGGCGCAGACGGGCTTGCCTCTGGCGCGCCTTCGGTGCGCCAGCGGAGCGACCACCATTAAGAGGAGGAGGTGGGAGGGAGGATCAGCTGGGAGGCGGGAACGGGAGAGCGAATGGGGGCAGGAGGGGGACAGGAGAGCGAATGGGGGCGGGATGGGGGCGGGAGGGGGGCGGAGACGCAGCAGCGGGGAAAAGAAGCCGGGGGAGCGCACAAGGGTCGAAATGGCCCAAGATGACGGCGAAATAGAAGAAAAAAGGCTACGTGACAAAAACAGGGGGAAAAAGGCTACGGTGGCAAAAACAGAGGAGGAAAGGCTACGGTGATAGAAATAGAAGGAAAAAGGCTACGGTGACAAAAACAGGGGGAAAAAGGCTACGGTGATAGAAATAGAAGGAAAAAGGCTACGGTGACAAAAACAGGGGGAAAAAGGCTACAGTGATAGAAATAGAAGGAAAAAGGCTACGGTGACAAAAATGGGGAAAAAGGCTACGGTGGCACAAACAGAGGAGGAAAGGCTATGGTGATACAAATAGAAGGAAAAAGGCTACAGTGACAAAAACAGGGGGAAAAAGGCTACGGTGATAGAAATAGAAGGAAAAAGGCTACGGTGACAAAAACAGGAGGAAAAAGGCTACGGTGATAGAAATAGAAGGAAAAAGGCTATGGTGACAAAAACAGGGGGAAAAAGGCTACAGTGGCAAAAACAGAGAAGGAAAGGCTACGGTGATACAAATAGAAGGAAAAAGGCTACAGTGACAAAAACAGGGGGAAAAAGGCTACGGTGATAGAAATAGAAGGAAAAAGGCTACGGTGACAAAAACAGGAGGAAAAAGGCTACGGTGATAGAAATAGAAGGAAAAAGGCTACGGTGACAAAAACAGGGGGAAAAAGGCTACAGTGGCAAAAACAGAGAAGGAAAGGCTACGGTGATAGAAATAGAAGGAAAAAGGCTACGGTGGCAAAAACAGATGAGGAAAGGCTCCAACAGTTAATTAGATATCTAAGACACTGTAATAGCTTGCCAATGTCACTTGTGTGCCCCTAAAGGTTCAAGCTTAGAAAGGTGGATAAATAAACAAATTAATCACAGCTCTGTGGATGGCAAGCACTTTATTCGTGGAAGCACACAACATCTACAGATTCAAAACATGCATTCCTGGCTCCCAACGTGTGGGCGGAGCCAAAGTACCTCTCTAGTGATGTTCACATAATTGTTTTGTCAACCCAGACCACAACAACAGAACACCAAGCTTTCAGCTACAAAGAAAAGCTAGACCACAACACAAGATAAGCAACAAAGAAGCTAAGGAGAGCAACATGCATAACTCCAAGTTAAAGGTAGACCCTAAAATTTAGGGGAGCACACAAACAAATGTACTGCACATAGAACACGAAGAGAACACCAGTTGCAACACTATTTGCACTGCACTAAAAAAACAGCACAAAAGTGAGTAATAACCCAGTTTTATTAAGACAATACCTTATCTACAGCACAACCTAATGCCACATATGATACTCTACAAGCATAGGTGAACAACATCGGGCACAGAGCAAAGGTGCTGAACACATCTAACTTTAGGATTAGCAAGCTCACAAACGTAAACGACTCCTATTTCAACGCTACAAACATGCAAAATAGTTTCGATTTGTACAGAAAACACATGAAATAGAAATATATGTACCAAGAATAAAAGACATCAAGAATGTGCGCCTGAATTAACGTTGACATCTTACCTATCCAATATGATGGATCAAAAAAGGGTAAGAGTGGAGCTCCTAGTCGCTGTAGAGAAATACTTGGTCACGTTAAAAGTCTTATCTCAACAGCTACAAAAACTCACATCCTGATCCAGGATACCCTTGTCTGTGTCTCTTATCTGAAGTGAGGTTAGTGCTCTGAATCATTTCTCATTCCATTTGCTAGGTAGTTCGAGTTTTAGCAGAAATTCCCCTCACAAAACTGCCATCACAAATTCGGCTCACTGAGAAAAAATGCCAAAGCCAATTGAAGAATTGGGGGATATATAGCAAGGAGTTTCCTGGCACTCTGCCAAAGGCACGTGAAATGTGTACAAAATGGGAATTTGTCATTAAAGGGAGAGGAAATACGGATCTCTGCAACAGCGAGTTGTTTCTCACAGCCTATCCCACCCCCTCCTAAAAAGGCACATTTCCGAGGCATAAGGAATGATCTTGCAAACAATAGAAGAACCATTTCAGAGATAGGTAGTGATCCTGCACGTGCAAGAGGTTATAACATACAGGGTTACCTGTCACATACAGTGGCCATTAAATGATCTCTCTTCCCAGTGGCCAATTCAAATAGTTAAAAGAAATGTTCTGCCATCAAGGGAAAAGCAACATTTGACTTTCATGGTCGAACTGCAGAAAGTAAACTGCTTCTCATGTGCAAGAAAGTTTCAACTACATTTACCAGGCACCAACATGAATTCTCCCTTGAGTAGAGCAGTGTGCGCCAAGAGAGAATGTTAATGCTTCCATTTTCTTGCGATAATGGCATTACTCCTAGTCCTACTCCCTCCCCTTCCTTTTAGACCAATGAGGCCTCCCGCCTCCCCCCTAGACACTCCCTTCCCCTTTTAAACCCCCCCCACCCTTACCTCCTCCTGTACAAAAACCAAGCCCAAGCAGCAACTCGGACAGTCCGTACCGGGAGGGCAGGAGGGAACGGAAAGGAAGGCGAGGGAGTAGGACTAGGAGTAATGCCATTATCGCAAGAAAATGGAAGCATTACCTCCCGTCCCTACCTCGCCTTCCTTTTAGACCAATGAGACATAGCAAGAAAAACACAGAAGACGGACACTGAGTTGCAAGAACTTTATTAATATCCTGCACCAAGGCCACCAAAAACCCTACCCCTATTACCTCATAGAGGATAAGACTCGGTGACCTAATACCGACTCCAAACTACCCAAGTCCGACAGCCTATAATGACGCACAAACGTCGAAGGAGAAGCCCAAGTGGCGGCCCTGCAAATTTCCACCACGGAAGTCCCCTGAAGCTCCGCCACCGTAGCCGCCATACCCCTGGTAGACCGACCCTGAATCCCTTGAGGAGGAACCACCCCTTTTAAGGAATAGGCCAACAGAATCAATGATCTCACCCACCGACTCAAGGAAGCCGTGGAAGGCTTCTCACCTTTACGTGCCGGACCGAAATTAACAAAAAGTGAATCACCCTTACGAAAAGGAGCCACCACCCGCAGGTACTCCAACAAAGCCCTGCGTACATCCAATGAATGCAAACGGACCTCCTCCCTTGAGGAGGGATTTGGACAAAATGAAGGAAGGATGACCTCCTGGCGAGCATGGAACGAAGAATTGACTTTCGGAATAAATGAAGGGACCGGAACCAGAACCACCCGATCCTGAAAAACCTTACAAAAAGGAAAGGAACAGGCCAAGGCCCCCAATTCCCCTAAACGACGAGCCGAAGTAATGGCTACCAAAAAGAACGTCTTCAAGGACAGATGGCGCAAATCACAGTCCCCCAATGGTTCAAAAGGGGCATCCGTTAAAATATCCAAAACCAAAGAAAGATCCCATGAAGGAAAAGAACGTACAGGGCGAGGAAACAAATGAATAAGACTTTGAAAAAATCTAGGCATCAAGCGCCCTTCATCCGGAAGATTACGCCACTGACCTCTAAATGCCTGAATAGCCGCCCACTGTACCCGTAGAGATGCCACGACAACCCCAATCGAGCACCGTCCTGCAGGAACTGCATCACCTCAAAGATAGACGCGCAGGTAGGATCCAACTCATGACTCAAGCACCAAGAAGAAAAAACCTTCCACTGTCTACCATAGGAAAGTAAAGTGGACCGCCGCCTGGAAGCCACTAAGGTAGAACTCAAAGCTACAGGTACCCCCAGACCCGTCAAGCCCCGTCGTTCAACTTCCAGGCCGTCAAGTGCAACCTCCTCAACGACCCCAACGGGAGGCAGGGAAACTCCAGGGGAGACGGACAAAGAGGCAGAGGCCACATCCTACCGTCTGCCATCAGCCGCAACAGCGGGAACCAATTCGCCCGCTGCCAAAGTGGCGCAATCAGGATAACCCTGGACCCCAGATCCCTCACCCGCAACAGAAAAGACCTGAGTAGCTGAAACGGTGGGAACGCATACAAAAGGCCCCTCGGCCAAGGACATGACATCCCGTCCACCTCCCAGGCCTGGGGACACCGAAACCGGGAGCAGAAGCGATCCAACTTCGCGTTTTCCGCAGAAGCAAACACATCCAGCACCGGAAGCCCCCAAAGCCGAACCAGATGCAGAAACAGAGACCTCCGGAGGGAGAAAAGTTGAGCGGAAGGAATCACCCTGCTCAGCAGATCCGCCTGAACATTGACCACCCCCCCCGAATGTACGTAGCCCTGAGAGAAGGAACCCACTCCTGAGCCCACACAAAAATCTTCCTGGCTAGACCGAACAGAGCCCTTGACCTGGTCCCCCCTTGCCGGTTGACATAAGCCTTGGCCACTAAGTTGTCCGTCCGAACAAGAACCGCCGCACCTCTCAGGGACACCTGGAAATGGACCAGAGCCAAAAAGACAGCTCTCAACTCGCGCCAATTCGATGACCGACTCGCCTCCAGAGGGGACCAGAACCCCTGAATCTGAGCCCCATCCACGCACCCCAACCGGAGAGGCTGGCATCCGTAGTCACCACCACAGGTCTCAGAGGTGACAAAGAAACCCCTACCCGAAGATGATCTGCCTCCAACCACCATTGCAACTCCCTGCGAATCAATCCGGACCCCGGAACCCTGACCCTCAGAGAACCGGACCCTGGCGCCCACCTTCTCAAGAACCATGTCATCAAGCACAGGAGATGGAAATTGCCCACGGAACCAGAAATACCACAGACGCCAAATGACCCTGCAGACGTAACCATAGAAGAGCTCGAGGTGCAGTCAGTAACACTACCTTCCTTACCAAGGACTGGAGTACACCTAACCTCTTTTCTGACACTGTCACCAAGCCTAGAAGAGTCCGAAACCGAGCCCCTAGAAAAACCAGATCCTGGGACGGAACCAAATCTGATTTCTCCCAGTTGATTAAAAACCTGTGGTTTTGCAGGACCACCAGAACTCGGGCCACCTGCCTCTGCAACAGGACTCGTGATGGGGCATGAATCAAGATGTCGTCCAGATATGGATGAATAAACACCCCCTCTGAATGTAGCAAAGCCACCAGGGGGGCCAGCACCTTCGTAAAAATTCGAGGAGAAGATTTGAGACCGAAAGGAAGAACGCAAAACTGATAGTGTTCCTGATCCACAGCAAATCTCAGGAACCTCTGTGAAGACCTTGCCACCGGCACGTGCAGGTAAGCATCCTGCAGATCCAGCGACACCAGAAAGTCCCCTTGCCTGACCAATGGAAAGATAGTCTGAATAGACAGCATGCAGAAATGCACTGTCCCGATCCAAGCATTCACCTCCTTCAGATTGAGCACCGGTCGAAAACCCCCTGAAACTTTCTGAACAAGAAACAAGACCGAATAAGTGCCCTGACCCCGTTCGTCCAGTGGAACGCGGGAAATGGTCCCTTTGACCAGCAAGTCCCGGACTCCGTCCAATAATGCTCTTCTCCGTGACCCCCCTGAAGGCAGAGGGGTGGGACGTACCCCTGAATCTGGAGGTACCACCACAAAATCGATGACATAACCATTGGCCACAATGTCTAGCACCCAACGATCTTTGACACTCTCCTCCCAAGCTGAAAGAAAGTGACTCAGCCGTCCCCCAACCGGCCCTATGCCAGGCCCACAGTGATTGTCAGAACCCCTTCTTGAACCCACCCCGGTTCGCAGGAGCAGACTTTTTAGGAGAAAAACGCGGCTGAAAACGCTGCTTCCTAAATGAAAAGGATTTGGCATCCATTTTAGGAGAAGAGTGGGAATGTTTCTTCCACCCTTTACCCAAAGTAGATCCCCCTTTATAAGGCAAGGCATGCTTCCGTTCCTTAAATGCTTTGGTAAGCATGGATGGCAATTGATCCCCAAACAAGCTACGACCTTCAAACGGCAGTCTCAGCAAGGCCGCCTTTCCCCTGGGTCAGCTTTCCAGGAACGTAACCAGAGGGACCTACGAGCCCCAATTAAAGCACCAGAGGCCAGAGCCGAAGTACGGACCACATCAGAAGACACATCTGCCAACAATCTGGGCTGCTGCTCCATACCAGCCAGGAGCTCCGAACATTCCGCCCCTTCCTGAACAGCCACCGCCAGCTTATCAAAGTCCTGCACCAATGACTGGGCCGCATAAGCAGAATATATACCCGCCCTTAGCGCCAGATTCTCAGCTGCAAAAGCTCTTTTAAGACCTGAATCCACTTTACGGTCCGTGGCATCCGTAGGCACACAATCCTCCGGATTGACTGCCGTTTTGCCAATCAGGGTAGCTAAAATTGAATCCAGTCGGACCGAAGGAGGCAATACCTCCTCACCCTCAAGTAAATACAGTTTCTGCAGGAATCGTGGAACTTGAGCCTTATCCACATCCTTCCATTCGCGAAACACCATATCCTTCACAGGTCCCTGAAAAGGCATGGTAAACTTAGAAGGCGTCTGATATTGTGGAAATAAGTGTGATTCCGAGTTTGAAGGTTGAAACACTGGGAAACCCAGATTGTCCCGAACATGTGCCATCACCTCCCACATTTCTTCTCTGGATACATATTTACCCCCAGAGGACATAGATGGGGCCTCATCACCCTCACTATCAGAGGAGGATTTCTTTGCAGATGCCGAAGTATGGGCAATTTTAGACTGACTAGGCCTGGCCATCCCCGCTTGAAGAGCCCTGGTTAACAGCCACCTCGATCATCTCCTGCACCTCCTCCCTGGACATGAGGGGAGTACTCCTACCCTCCTGTAACTGGGAGCCCCCAGGAGTGGAAACGCCAGCAGCACCCTCCTCCTCCGAGGAGGAAGACGAGACAATCCTACGTCTCTTAGCCGGAACCTTAGGCATACTAATAATCCGAAATACACTGCCCATTACCTAAAAGCACTCCCCATATATAGCGACCTGGACCTCCCACAACAGGAAACCACCAATCCCTAAAAAGGTCAAAACTAACTGAAAAGATCATAAAACTGCGGGCAGAACGCCCGTCCTACCTTCTGAAAATCAAAGCAACACTCCCGCATTTCCCCGCGGCTCCGCAGCGCGGAAAACCGGAAGCCGGCGCCACAGCCACAGAGGGCCGGCTGACCCTGTCAGCCGGCCCTCAGTACGCGCCTCCTGAGCAGCCCGGCTGCTCGGCAAAGCCGCGTCCAGGCTGTAGCACTCCTCGCGGAGCTCCGCGTCCCGAGGAGTGCCTCCATCGAAGACCCCCAGGCCCTGCCGTGCAGGTAAGGAGAAAGAAAAACGTCTAGCGTGGGCTAGACAAAAGAACAGGAGGAGGAAAGGGTGGGGGGGTTTTAAAAGGGGAAGGGAGGGTCTAGGGGGGAGGCGGGAGGCCTCATTGGTCTAAAAGGAAGGCGAGGGAGGGACGAGAGGTAATGTTTTATGTGCAGACTAAACAAAAGAAGTCAAGGTCATTTTTATTTGGGCTAAAAGAATCTGTTGTGGCTCTCCCAGCTGCCAAACCAACTCACACCACCAGATACATACAAAACGATAAAAATGAAGATCAGGGGGACTCATTTAAAACCACGTAAGGGGAAAAAATGCAAAGGAAAGCTGGTATTGAATGCTGTCACTCAATCTAAGGGATCCAGAAGGAATCTCAGATTTCGTTGTTTGACCAGAACATGGTGTTTGAATATGCAACCTGGCTAGCACTGATCATGTTACTACTACAATAAAACAATTCTTGTTGAGAATATATTGGATTTATTTTGTGGATAATGTAAAAGAAAAGTGTATAGTAACCTGCCTGAAAGGTCGATTAAGCTTTTTACTTCACAACCATAGCACCCTACGATCTAAAATGTACCTCTGATGGTGCATTTGAAACAAAGACAGTATATCCAACAGTTCATTTTACTTGCAAAATGCAGATGGCAATATGCAGTGCCAATAGCGACAAAGAACAAGTTACTTACCTTCGGTAACGCTTTTTCTGGTGGATACACTGACTACCTGTGGATTCCTCACCTTATGAATTCGATCCCTGCGCCAGCATCCGACGGAAAGTCTTCTTCCTAGCTGTCTACGTCGACGAGGACGTCATAATGGCACGGCTCCACGTGACTCCGTCTGACGTCAGCGTGCCAATAAGAGGTCCCCGTCGGCGTACTAACGTCAGTTTCACCTCACTTTTTTCGTACCTTTAAAGCAAATAGGAGTAAACCGACCATGAAAATTTATAAATAATATAGAAAGATATACACACACAAAAACCTTGATCATTTAAATAATCCATTCTTATTGAAAGCTGGGATACATAAATATACAAAATAAATAGAAAAATATCACTATATACATATAAATATACATATATATATATACACTTTCATTTATATAAATATAAAGCTAAATACTGCAAGATAAAAGTGTAACCAGGCAGGCAACGGGGAGGCAGGAGTGACCGTGAGGAATCCACAGGTAGTCAGTGTATCCACCAGAAAAAGCGTTACCGAAGGTAAGTAACTTGTTCTTCTGATGGATACAACTACCTGTGGATTCCTCACCTTATGAATAGAGTCCCAAGCAGTACCGCACTCGGTGGTGGGTGCCCACCTGATTACACTAAGAAATCCTGCAATACCGAGCGAGCCAAGTGACCGTCCCTCCTCATCTCGGAGTCTAAACAGTAATGTTTCACGAAAGTATGGAGGGACGCCCAAGTTGTTGCTTTACATATTTCTACCAATGGAACTCCCCTCGCTAGAGCCGAGGATGCAGATTTAGCTCTAGTAGAGTGGGCCCGGATACCTTCAGGAGGGACCTTTTTTGCCAAAGAGTAACAGATCTTGATACACAAGATGACCCACCTGGAGAGTGTCCTTTTCTGTACAGCTCTGCCTTTTTGTTGACCAGCATACCCAACAAACAGTTGCTCATCCAAACGAAAGTCTTTAGTTCTTTCGAGATAAAAACTCAGGGCCCTCCTAGGATCCAATGGAGTCTCTCTTCTTCTTTAGACGGGTGGGGAGGAGGGTAAAAAGCAGGAAGAGTGATATTCTGCCCTAAATGAAAAGGGGTGACAACTTTCGGCAGAAAAGCAGCCCTGGTTTTTAGAACCACTTTATCAGGGAAAAACACAGTGAAAGGAGGCTTAACGGAGAGCGCCTGAAGCTCACCAATCCTTCTAGCAGAAGTAATCGCGATCAAGAAAACAGTCTTGAAGGCTAAATATCTCAATGGACATGAATGCATGGGCTCGAAAGGCGAACCCATTAAAAATGCTAAAACAAGATTTAAGTCCCACTGAGGCATGTGAAAAGGAGTAGGAGGAAAGCTATTCACCAAACCCTTAAGGAACCTATGTACAATGGGAGACTTGAATAAAGATGGCTGATCCGGAAGGCAAAGAAACGCCGACAGAGCTGCCAAATAACCCTTAACTGTAGCTATAGCACAGCCTTTCTTCGCCAAACCGAGAACAAACAAGAGTACATCTGAAAGATGGGCCTTTAAAGGATCTTTTTGGTTCTCTCCACACCACAACACTAATTTTGCCCACATTCCGGCATAAATAGACTTAGTGGAGTGTCGCCTGGCCGATAGTATAACATCCACTACATCCGGTGGGAGAGAAAAGGAACTCAGGTTGCCCCGTTCAATCTCCAGGCATGAAGGTGCAGGCTCTGGAGGTGGGGGTGTAGAACCTGCTCCTGCGATTGAGAGAGGAGATCTGCCCTGAGCGGGAGACAGAGCGGAGGGCACTGAGAGAGTTGAAGTAGGTCTGTATACCATACCCTTCTCGGCCAGCCCGGTGCTACCAATATGACTTGGGCCCGGTCTTGACGAACCTTCCTCAAAACCCGAGGAATCAAGGGTATGGGGGGAAACGCGTAAAGCAACTGGCCGTTCCAGGACATCTGAAACGCGTCCCCCAACGCCCCTTGCATCGGATACTGGAGGCTGCCGAATAACGGGCAATGCACGTTCTCCCGAGTGGCAAATAAATCCACCTGAGGAGTACCCCACATCTCGAAGATGTGGAGGACTACATCCAGATGGAGACGCCCCTCGTGATCTAATGAGAAGTGACGACTGAGAACGTCCGCACGTACAGATTTGCTATTAAGCAAATCTGATGGTCCTGAGCCCAGGACCAGAGTCGTAGGGCTTCTCGGCAAAGAAGATACGACCCCACTCCTCCTTGCTTATTTATATACCACATTGCGGTAGTGTTGTCCGTCAGGATCTGAACTGACTGACCGCGAAGGGAAGGTAGGAAGGCCTGGAGCGCCAAACGTACAGCCCGCAATTCCAACAGATTGATATGCAACATCTGTTCCACTGAAGACCAACGACCCTTGATCTCCAGGTCTCCCAGATGAGCTCCCCACCCTAGAGTGGAGGCATCCGATATCACTGTGGCCACCGGAGGTGGTAGTGAAAACGGTCTCCCTTGGGAAAGGTTGCCGTCCACTGACCACCAATGAAGATCCGCTACTGCGTCCCTGGAGATCTTTATTGAATCCCTGAGATCCCCTTTGTGCTGGAACCACTGTCTGCGGAGACACCACTGAAGAGCCCTCATATGCCAGCGAGCATGAGTGACCGACAGAATGCAAGAAGCAAACAGACCTAGCAGGCGTAAGACTTTGAGGACTGGAACTGTCGCTCCTCTTTGAAACAAAGGAATCAGTGCCTGAATGTCCCGCACCCGCTAAGGCGGAGGTAGGCCCGAAACCTTGTCGTGTCCAATACTGCCCCTATGAACAGGAGGCGTTGAGAGGGCACCAGGTGAGATTTGGGTACGTTCACCGAAAATCCCAGATCGAACAACAACTGCGTTGTCATTCGCAGATGAGACAACACAATCTCTGGAGACTTGGCTTTGATCAACCAATCGTCCAGGTAGGGAAAAACCGCTACCTCCCTCTTTCTGAGATGTGCTGCAACAACTGCCATCACCTTTGTGAAGACCCGAGGTGCTGAAGTAAGACCAAACGGAAGGACCGCGAACTGGTAATGCTGCGATCCGACCACAAAACGGAGATACTTCCTGTGCGACTTGACTATGGGAACATGAAAGTACGCGTCCTGCAAATCGACAGACACCATCCAGTCTCCTTTGTCCAACGCCAACAGCACCTGCGCTAGGGTCAGCATTTTTAATTTTTCCTGCTTGAGGAACAAATTCAAAATCCTCAAGTCTAGTATTGGCCTTAAACGACCGTCCACTTTGGGAATCAGGAAATACCTTGAATAACACCCCTGACCCCTTTCCTGCAACGGTACCAACTCTATAGCGCCCTTTGCCAACATGACTACAACCTCCTGTTGCAACAACAGAAGAATTTCTTCTGAACAAAAGGAGGGACGGGGAGGGAAGGGAGGAGGAAACTCCTGAAAGGGGAGAGCATAGCCCTTTTCCACAATTCCTAGCACCCACAAGTCTGTTGTAATTGACCTCCATTGCTGCAGAAAAAGACTCAATCTTCCTCCTACAGGAGAAGCGTGACTGGTAAAGTGGGGAAAACTAGGGCTGCTTCTGCTGCTGTCCACCCGAGGAGGATGAAGAAGAAGAAAGCTGCTGGGCTGGACCTCTAGCCCTGCCCCTACCTCGCCCCCTGAAGGCACGATAGGGCGGGTTGGCAGGTTGTTGGGCATAAGATTGAGACCTACGAAAGGCAAAACCTCTAGCAAACCCCGGAAACCTACAAAAAGGCCTGTACATAGTAGCAGAAGGGGTCTGCAAACCCAGGGATTTAGCTGTAGCCCAACAGTCCTTAAACCGTTCAAGGGCAGAATCTGCCTTGTCCCCAAACAGCTTTTCCCCATCAAATGGAAGGTCCATTAACGTGGATTGTACATCCGACGAGAAACCCGAAGACCTTAGCCAGGCATGCCTTCTCGTAGCCACCGATGTTCCCATGGCCCTGGCTATATAATCTGTAGTATCCAGGCCAGATTGAATAATCTGCTGTGCAGCCGCTTGCGCGTCCAAGAAAAGGGCCCCAAAAGATTTTCGCACTTCCTGTGGCAGATCTTTTGCCATCTCCTTCGCAGAGTCCATCAGGGCATGAATGTATCTGCCTAGCACACAAGTGGAATTGGTAGCTTTCAGGGCCATGCTGCAAGAAGAGAACATTTTCTTCGAGGATTGTTCCATCCTTTTGGATTCTCTGTCTGTTGGAACACCAGGGAATGTACCAGGGGCAGATTTCGCAGAACATGATGCCTGAACCACCAAACTCTCCGGAGTCGGGTGACGAGAAAGAAATGATGGATCTCCTTGGGCACTCCTATGCCTTCTCGCTACTGCCCTGTTCACCACAGGAGAAGTCACCGGCTTCTTCCACAGGTCCATAATAGGCTCAGTCAATGCCTCATTAAAAGGCAACAAGGGGTCAGCACTGGAGGAAGAAGGATGAAGAACCTCCGTGAGCAGATTAGTCTTGACTTCTGCCGAGGACAAAGGCAAATCTAGATAGTCAGCCGCCTTCCTCACCACAGCATGGAAAGAGGAGGCCTCCTCAGTAAACTCCCCCGGAGAAGCAATGTCCCACTCCAGGGAAGTATCCAAGCCACTTGCAGTGCAAGTCCTTGAAAATCATCAGAAGGCTCTATCTCACCTTCCTCAAGCCTTCTATACTCCTCTTCCTCCAGAAGCCTCAACACCTTCCTCCGAGATCTTAAATGGGTTTCCAGAGCCAGCGTCGACAAGGACTCCATCGACGCCGATGATCTAAGACCTTGATTTGGTTCCGGAAGACCCCCGGATTCAACCGGCGCCGGAGCCGGCGCCGGCCCGAAGTCGGCCGATGACCTCATCGACGCCGAATGTGCAGAAGGAGATGGAGCCGGTCTGGAAGAGGCCACCAATGACGCCGGATGGCGTGGAGAAGGAGTCGGACGAGAAGCCGACGGATCCACGGGCCCAGGCGAAGGACTCCTGCCAGGGGAAACCCCCGGCGCCGGCCCACCAGGCTCTGCAGGGCAGAAGGGCATGAATGGAGCAGCCCTGTACGACGCCGGCGAGCCCAAATTGAATGCCAATGGCCCCGTGGGACCCGCCGGTGCACCAGCAGGGGCCATGGCTTGAAACACAGCATACATCGCATTCAAAAATGCGGCCGGATCCGTCCCTTGAGTCGGGAACGCTGGATACTTCTGTGTAGACGTCTGGGGAACATCAGGATCCCTCGGCGCCGGTGAGAAACGAGGACTACCTTAAGTGACCTCATAGACTGAAGGCGCCGGTGACAACTCCGGACTCTCCGGCTGAGGCGTGACCGTAGGACTAATTTCCCACGTCTTCTGGCGCCGTGACGAACGAGACCTCGACCTCGAACGACTCCTTGATCGGCTCCGCTCCGACCGGCGCTGAGAGTCATGACGGCGCCGGGAGTCATGATGACGCCGCTTCTTATATTTTTTGGGAGAAGCATGGGAAGAAACCTTCTTGTGTTCCTTCTTCTTTGCCTTGGCCAAGAAGAGCTTTGCTTCTCGTTCCTTCAGAGCTTTCGGATTCATGCTCTGGCACGAAGAACAGCCTTCCACAAATCATGCTCAGAGCTCAAACACCAAATACAATCCGAATGGGGGTCGGTCACTGACATCTGACCCCCGCATTCCCTACACGACTTAAACCCGGACTTCTTCAGAGGCGACATTGTAACCTCAAGAGATCGCTACAGTAACCAACGGGCCAGGAAGAAAAACCGTCGAAGTCGAATGCACGGAAAAAGGAAAAACTGACGTTAGTACGCCGACGGGGACCTCTTATTGGCACGCTGACGTCAGACGGAGTCACGTGGAGCCGTGCCATTATGACGTCCTCGTCGACGTAGACAGCTAGGAAGAAGACTTTCCGTCGGATGCTGGCGCAGGGATCGAATTCATAAGGTGAGGAATCCACAGGTAGTTGTATCCATCAGAATACATTTTACATTGGTGCAGCAGCTCCCTGAATCTGACCTGGGCTGGAACTGCACAATTGGGGCCTGAGGCAGTCCACATAACCACCACAGAGACAGTAAACACAGATGTGACGGATGGGAAGGGGAAGAAACAGCCATCAATAAAGACCTGTTGCATCAGAAAAAGGAACGAGGGGGTGGCATGGAGAAGAGGAGCATCTCTGAGGATAGCCCAGGTTGGGGTGTGTGATGAAAACCCGGTCAGTCCTCCAACCGGGGGGGGGGGGGGGTCACCTGCAACTTTCTAGTGCATGTCTTTCAGGAGATCAAGGAAGATATTCAAGCGGTCAAGATAGACTTGGAGGGACTTTAAAGACATATGTCTTGACATATTTGAATTGGGCAGATAAGTGTATGATATAGAGAAAGGTCTTCATAAACAACTTAACAACTGTGACTGACTTCAACTGTGTATGGTCGTAAATGAGGAACAACTCATCATCCTTCAGAAAAGTGTGAGGACCTAGAGAATCAATAATGATGAAACAACATTTTCAATTTGGGAATACCATGGCAATAACGGGTGGTGACCTACAAAAATATGTCCAAAGCCTGTTAAGTCCTTCTTGAAAGGGTCTGCTAGGAATCAAACTGGACACAACACACAGAGTTCTCCAAAGAGAGGGAACACAAAGGAAACCCCTGGACATTTTGACTTGGTCCTCTTATGAGAAGAACGCAATCATGGCTAGAGCTAGAGAAGGGGTGCCATCTTGTTCAATGTGTCATCCCTCCAACTGTTCCAAGACCTATCCCCTCTCGCATTGGCAAAGTTTACATCTTTCAGTCCTGTCAACGAACTGCTAAAAACTAGGGGTACCAAATACAGATTGAACATCCATTCTGGATCATATTTATCTGGTATGGCAAACAGCTTGGTATAGCCTCCCTAGAGGGAGTGTGCACTTTGTTGGGACTGTAGAAAGAGAGTCAGTCTCAAACTTTGGAAGATGCACTGGACATGAGAAAGACAAGGGTGGCTTGTAGAATAGCAACCAGCAAGCGAAGGAGGTCTAAACCTAACAGAGAGGAGATTGCTGCAGCCAAATAAAGCATGCTATTACATTTGCAAAATGTGTCAGGGGAGGACCAGAGTCTTCTCAGTCCAGCCAGTATCCTGTTTAATGATGGCAAATGACAACTATAACACCATGTTGATAGGATAAGTGGTGTTCAACTGTAGAACACAGAATGACTAAAATTCGATGGGAGGGCTTTGGCGGGGGCAAGATGGCAGGCGACAACAGGGTCGTTACACCCCATAATCCTGTGGCCAAACAGGGGTGGGGGAAGCAAGACGAGAATAGGAATGTAATCGTCAAGTCTACAAATTCGGCAATAATCTTTGCACACACACCTACCAACAGTCAAAAGCTTAGTTTTGGTTTAGGTAAACATTAAGTTATGAAGCTGTTGCTCCTTATTATAGTTTGGGTAAGGAAGGACTGACACCATTAACACATTTCCATATCACAAGATGGGCCCATTCCCAGCAGCACCTAATCCCTGCACAACATGACCCCATTCCACAAGCCCATACACACAATGGATAGAAGCATGCAATAAAGATAGTGACAAAGTCTGATGGCTGAACTGGCCAGCAAAATGACTTAGCGTCCTTGGGGAACTCAAGGGAATGGGAGTGGATATATAGAGAGCCTCCCATAGACAGTGGTAACCGTCCATGCGCCAAATGTAGCTCAAGAGAAATGCCTCATCACAATACACATATTAGTTCAGATCGCACACAACCCAGTTAAAATTGGCATGGATTTTAATTGTGTGATGCACCCTACATATGACAATTCACAGGAGAGGGTGAGGGGGGGGGGGGGACTAGTTACATCAGCTGCAAGCAAAATGTTGCTCAATCATCTGGGCCTAGTTGACTCAGATGCCATAGACATCCACTTATGACAGATTATTCTCACTTGTTACCTCACACTAATCCTATGTGTGCACTGATCACATCCTGATAGACCAAGGAATAGTATAGAGAGTTCAAAGGGTGGATTCAGGGACATCAAACTATATCCGACCATGGCCTGATTCAACTCACTATCAAGTGGCCAAGAAAAGACAGCAAGAGATCAAATGCCACCTGAATGACTCTTTCTTACAAGACCTGGTTGTCCTTCATGAAATCTATGAAACAATTCAGGAATATCTCATCCTTAGTAATACTGAAGAACGCAGCATGAGAGTGGTGTGCGATGTCCTAAAAGTAGTTATGACAGGTGTATTTATTCAGGTGAGAAGTCTCCTCCACCACACAAGGGGAATTGCTCTTGAATTTCTCAGGGAGGAAATGGCACTCTTGAAACAGGAGCACAAACTAACTCGATCCAGGAAGATCAAGAGACTGCTTACCTCAATGAGCGTTCAGCTGCGTTCCCTAGAGTGTGACAGAGTCAACTACATGTGGGCTAACACAGGAGCGTGCTTTTACAAGGGGAGGCAGCAATGCGAGCGCCCTGAATGAGCTCCTTGCAGAAAAAGCACAGAGGTGTACTGGAGAAATTAGACATGCAAAGCAGGAAGTCCAAATATACAGCCTCCCCAACAGCAATAAACCCCTATCTGACCTCAGTCACTCTGCCTAGCATACCCTCACTGGAGGCTGAGCGACTGGATGAACCCATTTCAGTCGCTAAAGTTACCAAAATAATTAAAAATTAAAGGTAGGCAAACTGCCTGGCCCAGACATCTACGCACCATCATTATATAAGAAATCTGCGCTTCTATTAATCACAATGCCTGCAGAGGTTTTATATGGCATAGAAAAGTCCCAGGGGCTTTTCTCACGCTTCAGCCAAAGCAACAATCACCTTGATAGCAAAACCACACTCCCATCTAATCTCCCTTTTGAACAAAGACACTAAGATCTTCACCATTGTATTGAAGAACTACATGCCGGTCTAGATAAATGCTGATCAGACCGGCTTCATATCGACCAGATCAACTAGCAACAATACCAAAAAGGTTCTGCGCGAGATCTAGTAGCTGGAGAAACGCCATAAAAAGAAGTATTGTTGTGCTTGGACGCATAAAAAAGCATTCAGCAGGGTAAGATGGGCCATGATGAAGACGGAACACTTTAGATCAGCAACAGATTCAGAGGCTGCGTTGTTGCACTCTATGTTTAACATTGGGCCAGAATGCAGGTGAACAGCAAAAATCCACATGCCTGGAGATCTAAAGGGGGTATGAGACTCCCTCCCTCCTCATGCTATTCTCAATCTACTTGGAATCACAGAGGCAAAACATAAGGGTGGGAGCAAATTAAGGGACTCTACTTCAGCCAAGAAATGTTTAAAGCACCAGCCTTAGCAAACAATACTTTACTGTTGTTCATGGTTGCACACAGTACCGGCAAATAACTGATCCATTTACTAGAAGAGTTTCACTCCATGGCAGGTCGCCAAATTAATCTATGCAAATCCAAAGGGTTAATATTGTCAGCGGCAAAAGCTGGCTATGATAAAATTCTTATGGCTATTAAAAGGGCAACGATCTTCCTAATGCTTGACCTGTCCAAATGTGCCAAAAGTAACTTTAAAATAATCTTTATGAAAGATTAAATTACTCACGTTTTTGGCACAGTCATGCTTTGGCATGGCAGGGAAGAATCGTATCACTTAAACTGGTGGTTGTACTAAAGATATTATGAATGTTTCGGGCCCTGGCGCTTACCCTGTCTAAAGGTGAAATCAGACAGTTACAAGACATCTGCAACACTTTAGTTTGGTCAGGAAAAAGCTATAAATGTGTAAACAAGGGTGCACAACACAAGCTAGACAAGGGGGTCCTGGTGTGCCATGCCTACATCATAACTATGAAGCCCCTCAGAAGTGTTATGTTACTGAGTGCCACTGTGACAAACCAGCTTCATAGTATGTTGCTTAATAGACCAGATTCTGATGTCCCATACCTTAGGGAAGGTGCTCTGGGTTCCAAAGCTACAACGGTGCAGAATTTATACAGCTTCCCATAACAAGAGTAAAGTTAGAGACCTGAGACTAATTGGTAAGACACAATGACCTTACCACATATGAATAGTCCAGGACATCCAACATAAGGAACTAAGGGCCATATGTACGAACACATTTTCCCATTGACACAGAATGGGCAAAACTGCTTGCTACATCAGGCCCTAAGACTTCTCATCGGGGTTAGATGGAGATTACTTCCAGATCTGAAAAGGTGTGGCTGTTTCAATCTTTGCAATCAAGAACATTCGCCCATTTGATGATATGAAGACCATATTATAACATCTCTGAAGAAGAAAGATAACTCTGCCTGCAGATTAAGCACTGGGTGACACAGTTTACATAAAGGACGGTACAAAAGGTCACTTACACATTTTGAAAGCATTTCTGCAAACCCTAAGAACAACAGAACACCTGGTCTCCAGAATGTACACAATATATAACACACAGGACTCTCAGTTATGTTTTGTTCACCAAAGACACTGGGGAAAACACCTCCAAATACCCTTAGCACATACGCAGTGGGATGACATTTATACACGGGAGACCAACTTTGTGCACCATGCACAGGAGTGCAAAACACCCACCAAGAACTTGTATCAATGCCTCTAAAAGCCCACCAGACTAAACAACATTGATAAGACCTCTGACTTGCAAGAGACAATGTGGAGAACAAGGTACAAGTCTGCATATACTATGGTCATACTCTATGATCAATTGGTTTTGGGTTAACGTACTAGCTAGTGTAACCAATATTGAAGTCAGAGATATAGATAGACAGCCATTGGCTGTCATCTTGGATGTTTCAATAGCACAAATGTTTCCAATGCATTCAATCACAGGAAAAATATCTCCCATTTATAAAAGGAGAGGCTGATATCTTTAACAGAATGTGCAATCCAGTACTGACATATCTTAAAGATAACAGGGGTTTAACTTGCCCAGGAAGGCTTTAAGCCTTGGGTTTGTTAGATGAATAGAGACACCTGTTAATAGGGTGCCAGGTATGACTAGTCATTGGGAAGAAAGGCGTGTGAAGGCTAGGTTAACCAGATATTACCAGAGGGAGTCGCTGCCCTGTGGGGGAGCTTCTGTAAAACAGTGGACAGGGGGTGTTTTTCTTACATTCAAGGAGTGAGTGCCCACCACAAGATCGGTAACAAAGAAAATCAGTAAAAAGCTCTTTGCCATTAATCACCAGTCCCAATACAGCTTTTTACAGATGTTTAGTGGACCATAATGAAAACATACGCATATGTATTTTGAGACAATCAGGGGTTTTTAAAAAGACCAGCAAATAGTTTGTGGAGCTGGAAGGACGTTTCTAAAAAAGTAAACCCAAGATCAGTTTGATCTTACCTAGACTTTCAAAATTCTGGATAAAATGTAACTCCTTCCTTTAAATTACAAACTTTCTATAAACACCTACTGAGATGCCGATAGATCATTCCAAACTGTCTGCAATTCACTTTTCATGATCAATGTATTCATGCAGATTAGGTAGGCATTATCTTTAAAGCAGAAAATACTTTAAGCAGATATTTCTGTATAACTGTCACTGCTGTTTGTCCCATCGCCAGATGAATAACTGCCTGAGGTGTGGACGGACAAATACTAATAAAAACATAGCTAGTTTGCTTCAACAGTGTTCAGATGTTCATTGAAGAATACTTTATAGGCTATAGAACAATTGTTTAGAATAGGATTAACTTTGGCTCAAGTAGCTTGAGGACTAATAATGGTCATATTGTCCCTTATAAGTTATAAAATCTTAATAAATTTCCCGACTATGCCACCACTTAATTTTCCACAACTACAGATTCCACCTTAACTAATTATCAGTTGTGATCCCTTGCTATCTATAGTAAGGCATATATATACTTCATCAAATTTTGTGATTGCTTTTAGCAAAAACAATTCTGTTGGTTTTAGCCAAGTTGACAAAGTGGATAGCACAAAATAAGTCTTAAATATTTAGTAGGCATTGGAAGACTATGCATGTC
This sequence comes from Pleurodeles waltl, assembly GCF_031143425.1. Lineage (NCBI taxonomy): Eukaryota > Metazoa > Chordata > Amphibia > Caudata > Salamandridae > Pleurodeles > Pleurodeles waltl. The sequence continues at coordinate 1,722,823,774 of NC_090440.1, read as the reverse complement.
TTGACAAACAATAATAAATCACACGTGTAGTCAATCATTTTTACAGTCTATGAACGTAATACGCGGGGGAAAGAATTGGTATTATCAACCAACATTAACGTACAAGTTAAACCTTGGCCACAGTCCTTTGTGTCTGGCGAGAAAGACAGTAGTCTGAGGAAAAGCTAAGATGTTGGACTCACTGATAGACTGAGGGTTCGCATTTGGGTGCACTTGATTAGGTTTACCAAATCCGGCTGCTTTAAAGCTCACCACCATTACTAGATGGATATCAAAACATGCCTATTGCTCGATCTTTGCAGAAAATCCAAGAGAAAATGTGATTAAGCATTGTGGAACACATTCAAATATATTATAAATAAAGAATCAAGAACAACTGGCCGATCTAGCAAGCTTTGTACTCACATGCTTTTAAAATCCTACAACATATTGGAAAATTCGGTACTACAGACACTTATATATACCAGTCATTCCTATAAAGAGTTAACAGAAGGTAGATCTGCTTCAGGACTTAGCAATTAGGCATACTTGAGTTCCATTGCCATTATCTTGGGAGGTCTTGTACAGGTCACCATGAACTCCCCTGCCCCAGCTGGCAGTACAATGAATTAATAGCAACAGGGCTCCAAGAACAACCCCTCAACAAGATCCCCACCCCAACCCCGCGTTCTTTGCCTGTACAGTGTAAAAAGACTTCTGAGGCACCAACAACTATCTACGGATCGCTTCTTAAATACAAACTTCTACAGTTCATCTACACATTAGAGGCATATAGGAAGGCACTGAGCCAGCAACATAATAAAGATAAGGTTCACTTGCAGTCACACCACTAATGGCATGAGTGGTGTAACACATGCCATTAGTTATCATATCCTATTAGGCTGACCCATGATGTATCTGTGAAACGTTTGAGAGCAGCAAGACACCTCTGGCATATCCCTAACATATGAATCAGTTGGTCAGTTGTGGTCAATAAAAATACCACCCTGTTGAAATATAGGAAAACATGTCATTAATACAGGTTCTGTCCTAACCAGATGTGCGCTTAAAAAAAAAAAAAGTGGGTTATTTACCTTTAGTTTGGTACCAAAAAGACAGGCAACTCTGTTGGAGTGGGAACCCGAGGCTTTATGCCATCGAGTTAGGCAGACTTGGTAATGCCTTCAGTAAAGGAGTTGAGAAGCAGCTAGAAAATAATTTCACCGACCCAAACACTAGTGACAAAAATCATTTGTCTGCAAAGTGCACTTTTTAAGAATCTGACTAAGGTGGTAAGAGAGCTTCAGATATCAGAGGGAGAACCTAACAAGATGGTACAAAGCATCTAAAGGGGGGAAAAACAAATCTGTACATATGCACTAGAATTGTCCTCCAGGGAGCGCTAAACAACACACTAGCCAGTCTCTTTAGAAAAGGGACTTCAGCCTAAAGGCCAAGGTGTTCATGTGTTTTGGGTTTCAGTTTTTTAAAGCCACACGATGAAGGTGCTTCTAGTCTCCGCTCCTACAGGAAATGATGGGAGCACAGCACGTGAGTACCCAGGTCAGTTAAGTCTTTTGAGAAAGCCTCTGACAGAGGTGTGGGCCACACCCATTTAATTGCGAGGGCGAACATAATTGTTATTAATTTGAGGGGGAAACAATAACTAAAGAAATCAGTGAATGATCGGACCAAGCCAAAGGCAGCAGCTTGACAAAGATCACAAGACTATGAAGGGAAAAATAAGGTTCAGGCAATGTCCAGACATATTGCATGGGATGAGTGATCCGCTGATCTAAATCATGGGTAGCTAGAGAATTTATTAAAGAAAGTGCAGCTGAATTGTTAGGTAGCTCACCCACATGTTAATATCTTCCAGAACTATAATAAAAGAAAGACTACAAATAAGGGAAGCAAAAAAATCAACTAAGATGTCCTAAAAATTAGCACAAGAAGTGGCCTAAATTAGCAGCAGGAGAGGACGGGATGGAATTCTCAAATAGTATACCTTGAGCAAAGAACGGCGATGGGATATAGTTTATTGTAACCTATGAAATGATAGCCAGACCCCCCGTCCTATTCAAACCTATTGCCCAGTGCTGAAGCAGAATGCATGTCAGGAGCAGACTGGTGAAGTCCAAGACTAGTGGTGAACAGTAATAAGCATCGTGAAATAATTAGAGCACATTTTAGTCGCAATGAATTGTTGACCAAAAAAAATATTACCAGGCAGCGATGGCCCTGTCAGGAGGAACATAAAGTATGGGAAGGAATAGTGAGAGACTGACAGGCCATGAGTGTCTCTGAGGAAGAATTAACACATTCTGCAGAATGTATAAAAGCCTGCAGGCCTCCATGAGAATAAACCTTTTGGTTATTTTTTACCCCACCAGAGGCATAGTAGTCTGAGGGAAGACCGGTTAGCATGGCTGCTGCTGTAAGTCACCATGACAAGCTAGCTGAACACAAACATTGGCAAAGCACAGTCTACTTACTATTCCATATGACTTAAACTAAAGAAAAAAGTGCTATGAAAGGCCAGTGTTGAAATCTTCTTAGCACTCCTTTTTTCTCTAAGCCACATTCAACAGAAACCAGCGTTGCTGTGCAATGTCTAAAAAAAAGTGCTCGGGGGTGATAAAGGTGGTGCGTAGGAGCAGAACAGAAACAAAGGACAGCAGGAGGTGGAAGCAACACCAGGGATATGCATGGGAGGAGGGAGCAGCAGCAGACAGTTGGAGGAAGGGGGGGTTGGGAACAAAAAGAGGGAGTTGCAGGGGAGGGGAGAGGGAAAAGCAGCACAGGACAACAGGAGAAAGCCCTGGGGCATGGAGTCGGGGTAAGAGAACATAGAGTGGCAAACACGCTTCTAGACTGCATGCCAAAAAGTACCAAATATTCCCTGGTGTAGCGCACGGCCAGAAGGACACTAGTCGCAAAGTTCAGGTTCCTTTGCAGGGACAGAAGCCCAGGAAGTAAGAAGGAGGAGGGAAGCAGCCGGGAGAAGGCATGACCAATATGAAGCAAGGAAACAAGAGTGACATGAAAGCCAACCAATGGTAAGTATTGGTAAGTAATGAGTGTTCCTAAGCCCGTTCGTACGCTTTAAAAAAATTAACAACAGATTTCATTCAGCACATGCACGCTGTTCAGGCGAAACTGAAAAATGAAAATGGTGGTGGGAGGCTGGCAAGTACATCCTGTCAGCCCAACCCACTACGTAATTAAAGAGAAGCTCCCAATATCTCCTAAAATCAGCACAACATAATTATTCACAAGTATTAGTGTAAATGTTGCTAAGTTATGTGCAAAACAACAGTATTAAAATGTTGTTATCTACCCTCGCTCACAATCTAATCAATCTCCTAGAAACTAATCTTCTTCCAGTAAGGCTACGAGTAAACGCTAAAAACAACAGGCAAAGTAAAAACAAGTGTGTGCTCACCAAAGGATGGCCATAGAATCCTGCTCTGGGAAGAGGATGTGTATCAGATTTCATGGCTGTGTGCAGACCTCTGTATTCACACAAAAACAGAGGTGCATTAACTGCCGCTCAGGCTCAAGAATCACTGAGCTCCCCTCGTTGCTCTAACTCAGGTTGAAACAACTTTAAGTTAAGCACCTTGGTGATCTCAACCTTGATACACTCTTGTTTTGAGACAAACTATCTCCTGTGACTAGGGTGTGGGCTAACCGTTGAGTGACATCAGGTCTCAGGGACAACAGCATAGACAGGTACATCAACAATGCTTTTCACTCATCTCATGTTGGAATATGAGTTTGGAGGAAAGTGAATTTCATCCACAGAGCAATCTTGTTCAGCTCCTTGCAGCATGGCAGACTCACTCAACTCCTTTTCCTTATCTGGTGCCATAAGTAGCGCTGAGAGTTTCAGCAGTAAGTGGAAGGGTTTGAGTAGGTTTATATCACGGACCCACAAAGGATTTTTAGCTGCACTAAAGTCAATCAAATAATTAACATTTCATCAAAAGAAGCAGGGACTAGACAACTTTTCCTTTACGGAATGCACCTTTGGGGGCCAGGTACGCACTTAGGTTCCATGTCCCAGTGGTTTGAGCCTCTTTTTTTAATGGAATAAATGATTTAGCCCCTATATACCCCAGGCCAGTTTAGCAAATTATTTACATTTGATAACACTCTTTATGGTCTATACTCTAGAGTTTTTACCTATTCCCTTTAGAATATTCCCCAGGTGCAAGACTGGATACAGACGTTGTCACAACAGTGCTCCCATGCTCCACCAGGTGGCACTGTGCGGTGATGCAATGACTTTATTGTGCCCCGGAAGTGGCAGAGAGAAGCAGCAAATAAATACCACACCTGCGTGCCCACATCTGTTTTTTTGCTTGACCCTTTCCGGACCCTCAGGTGGGGAGCACAAAACAACTGGAGGTACAAATGTGGAGATCGTTACTCTGGGATCTTTTTTTTAGATGGAAAAGAAGAGACCCCCCCCCTTTCCACAGAACAGGGAAGTGGGAGGATTTTAAGGAATCAGTAAATAGAGTAACCATCAGAAGGAGCGCTATTGAAGGCAAGTAACTTGTTCTTCTGAAGGATACTTCTAACAGCAGATTCCTCAACTTTGGAATAGGTACAAAAGCAGCCCCTCCCAAGGTGGAGGGCCTGTGAAGTGGGCCCAGACTAAACAAAAGTACAGCAAGATAAAACCGGCAAAATGCCATTTCTGTTGTCAGACCTGGATGTCAAGACAGTACTGCTGGTGAACGTGTGCGCTGACACCCACGTTGTGGCTTAGAAGATGTTAAGAACAGGCACTCCACATGCCAATGCAGTGGTGGTAAGACCAAAGAAAGCGCTGTCACCCGGCTTTCCTCAAAGCACTTCAAGACGGAATTCATCAAAAGGCATATCCAATAGGGATGCCTGCTCAGCTCTAGAAAATTCTGTGGATCTCAGTGGAGCACCACCACATTAGTGCCTACTGCTCGCCTCAAACAAAGGGTAGTATCCAGGGCAGCTTGAATAATGTATTTCACTGCATCTTGACCATCTTGCATGGTTTGAGCCAATGAGACCCTACATTTTTTCAGAACGGCTGGCAAGATCTCTCTGGCCATGTTCAAGACGACATGTGTATAATAGCCAAGAAGCCAACTTGGGCTACCTAGCCTCATGTCTAGACTGACAGAAAAGAAAAAACGTTTTTGTTTTCATGCCTCAATCTTTTTGACACCCCTGTTAGGATGTCGGAGCAGTGAACTTGGATAACAAGTTTGAATTCACGTTGTTGGTGGCACCTTGGACCACCAAACTCTCAGGAATGGGATGCTGTGTGAGAAAATCACGGTTGCCAAGCATCGGTCTGTGGCATGTGGCCAATTCCCTATTCACTATTGGGAAAGAGAAAGGTTTGGACCAAGTGCCCGTAAGAGTATCAGTTAGGGCTTAGTTGAACAATAATAAGGGCTCAGAAAAAGCCAGCCCAGGCTGTATAACACTAGTAAGCACATTTGTTTTAACCAAAGCGGAATGAAGTTGTAGATCCAGGACCTCAGCAGACACTCTCTTCCATTCGTGGCCTAAGTTGTGGGTAATCAACCCTATTTCTGGGGAAGTATCAAGCCTTCTGGCCTATATCATTACATATATAAACTTCAATCATAATGTAGTGGAAAATCATCCCCATCATCTCCATTGTCATCTCCATTGTCATCTCCTAGTAGTGGGCAAACTCGAAAGAGTTGAAACTGAAAAGCTGGTGGATCATCTGAGGAGTGGGTCCGTGGTAGAGGTAATGTTTTGTCTGAATCAGACTGTACACTGCGTGTGCCAAGTGGAGTTGGGTTGCGACCTTGGTTGGGGTTGAGAACAATTCCTCTCAGGGTTCGGACACAGAAGTTGATTGAGGATGACCCTCGCTGCTGGGAGAGCAGGCTAGCTTCGACAAAGAAGGGACTGGAGCTGCTCTTGACGCCGGAATGGAAGTCAGTACTGAGTTAGTACAAAACCAGATGCAGGTTCCAGGGCCTCAGACAGCACCAAGGATGAATCAACTGGAGGCAACAAGATTGGAAGCCCCTATGAGTCCTGTTAGCCCAAAAGCACGCCAGAGGGAGCTGGAAGAGTGAGAAAATTATGTAGCATGGGCTCTTTAAAAGGTTCGACCTGCTGCAGGTCACTGATGACCTGGGGAACTCTGGGCACATTGGTGGGATCAGGCTTGTTGGATCAGGTCCTTAATTGGAGATAGGGAGCGAGATAAAGTGGCACTTGAGACCCTCACAACTTCTCTCTAAATAGTGACTGTATAGGGATGAGTCCTGCTTCGCCTTTTTGTGTTTCCAATTTGATTGGAACTTTGACTTACCTCAACCACGGAAAGGACCGGTCTTGGGATCAGCCTTGAAAGCAGTAACAGGTACATGCCCAGAGACAGACTTGTGTTGCTTCTTTCTATGTTCAGCGACCGACAGCTTTGCTTCACAGCCCAGGATCATGTTCGCGTCCATGATGGCATACTCGTCACATGACTTGGTGTCATGTCCTGAGCCCAAATACCAGAGGCAAACCACATGCAGGTCCATTACAAACATCTATTTATGGCAGTCAGCCATGGTATGAAAGCTGTAGTCTTGGGTGGGAACATTGTTTCCTTGTAAACTGGAATTCAGTTTGAAAAACTCATCAAACCAACAAAAAAAGGAGGAGAGTTCTGGACCAGCGTTCAAAGGCGTGGAAATAAATGAACTGATGTCAGCATGCAGAGGAGGTGCTTGCATGCGACCCAACTTTGTCAGTTCCGGAAGGGAAAGAAGTCAACATGGGACCACACGGCACCACCTAACAGAATGCCGGAGCACTGCTAGCAAAACGTCTGGATTCAGTCTGGAACATAGGGAATATTGTACACATGAGGAATCTACGGTTAGAGGTATCCATCTGTAGTCTTAATTTTTATGGAGTGGTCAGTAAGCATCTCACCTCCGTACAGCTACCAGACCCCCCAAAAATATAGAATGCTGTCATCAGCAAGTGCCTGAGCAGGGCGCATCAAACAGGGCTTGGGGAGAGCAATGGTAGCTCTCTCAATCTTAGGACACTCCAGAAGGGGGTCTCAGGATCAGGGTACCTACAAACTAATGTCCTAAAGTCAAACCACAGGGGAAAATACAGAGAGAAAGGGAAAATGGCAGGGCTAGGACAGATGTGCCGGTTGTCAGGAAATGTTGTCATTGTAAACATAAAGGGATATACACTAGAGTATGGGTGCCTAGCAAAGTGGGAAGGAAAGGATGTGTGTCTTCTTTTTTAGGTTTGGATTAATGAATGCCATTTGCAGCATTCATTCTTTATATGCCTTTTAGAAATATACCAATCGATGCAGAAGAGTTATGTGAAATATCAGGCTTTGTGATCAGCTAAGCAAGGGAAACCAGGGTCATGGTTCAGGAAAGAAGATAAGCGGTTTAATCAAAGTCCCATGCCATGAGCTGGTGTCACCGACTCTACAGGTAAAATAAGTGCATGCCACCACAGTGGTTATGACTCACTCAGTCAATGCTGCATTCGTTTTTCAGTGCAGGTCAGGAGTAGTTCAACAGTGCTTATGTATGTGTTTCTTTTTATAAAGCAAGGCTTATATTGGTTCACAACTAAGTAATTCACATAACAGATATGATCTGTTTAGTCACTATATTAAAACAAATTACATGCTTTCAGTGCTGTAAAAAAGTCTAGTTTAATTGTAACTCTCACTGAGACTTTTTTGAAACACAGTAATACTAGAAGACATTTCTGAATGAGCACCCCACCCTCGCTACAACAAACTGAAGCGAAACGCCAATGTGCGAAAATTAAAGCCACTGAAATTATCAAAATAAAAAGTCAAATTGTCATTGTCACAAATACCAAAACTATATGTAATTAATTATATAGAATTATCATATATCCATATAACCATTCATGAGCAAGCACTGCTGCTAAGTTTTCCATGTCATGAGTTATACAGTCAGTTTTGTCTTTGTAGCCAAGAGACCTCTGCAATCAGGGAATTGGGGTATTTCTGCAAGCATAACAGTGAATTTCCAAATTTTAGCTTGCAAAATGCTGTAGGCCTAAAACATAACTGACTGAAGTGTTGCATCGCCAAAGTATGAAGCATTATATAAATAGTGCAATTAGATCATACAATCTAATATAGTACAATGATGTGCCATATGGCAGCTATGCAGATAGCATTGGTGCCTATATGCAAGAATCTGTATATGTGCTAGGATCTGTATATGTGCTGCCTCTGTTCATGCGTGCGACCCCCCCAGGGTTGCGGGGGCATACCCCCATATTTTATTTAAAGCTCCAGGAAGGTGGTTGTCCCCGGTGCTGTTGGGGTGGAAGGGCAGCCCCCCACATTTTATTTAATTAAAGTCCGGAGGAGGTGGCAGACCCCGGGACTGTGGGGGTGGTTGGGCACCCCATGCATGTAAATAGCTATTAGCTCTGGGCAGGAGAAGGTCCCCAATGCCACGGGTGTTACCCCTGCATTGTATTTAATTAAAGCCCCAGGGAGGTGGAGATTCCAAGGGCTTCAGGGGAGGGGGCCATTACAGCTATGTGCATTATTTTAAATTAAAGCCCAGGGGAGGAGGCTGCGGGGCGATGGGGGCACGTGGCCCCCTACATTGTATTTGAATGATTAGGTGGCGGTCCCCAGGGCATCAAACAGCCCTAAGAGGGGGTCCCCGTGCGCCCCCCTCTTCGATTTCAAAATACCACCGTGTCTTTGCCCACCCAAGGGGTTCTTAAAAACAATCACGGGAACCCTCACTTGTTTTTTTTTTTTTTTTTTTAAATTGCTGCAAAATTTGTGGATCCACTACAAATCTGCAGCAATTTTTTTTTAAATACTTCTTCACCCAGGGGGAGGGGGGTCTCTCTGAGACTTCATCACCAAAGCTAAGGGGTCAGGGTATTCCTAACCCTGGTCCTTTTCTTTTTTCGTTTTTTGTGGGACTGGGCTGAAGCAGAGTCCCAAGATGGCTGCCAACACTTCCTGGTTGGCAGCCAATCAGAGCTCTGTATTTCCCTGCACAAGCTTGTTATTATTCATGAATCCTTCGCGCCTCTAGATATCTATATTTATTTTTATTTTACTAGTTCAAAAATTACTGAACTGATTTACACCAAGTAACAAAAAGCACTCTTTCTTGACCAAGAGCTACCTTTCTGCCAAATGTGGTGTAATTCCATCCAGTGGTCGGGCTGCAGTCATGTCTAAAATCCTTAAAGGAATTATAATGGAGAATGCACGTTTTTGCCCCCGCCCCCTTTTCTCAGCACTTGCTTGACGGATCTCCTCGAAACTTCCCATGTACAACAAGATTCACTGAAACACTTTTTTGGAAAATGTTGTGAAGATTCATCAAACGGACATAGGCAAGTCAAAAAAACGCTTTTTCAATGGAAAAATGGTCCTAACTATAACTATGACTGCCTGTAGGAGACAAATAAATATATAATCTCGTGTGACTGAGTGTATATTCACGTAAAAAACATAGGTTACAAGGACGTTAAAGCTAGGTTCTGAATTTACACGCACAAAACCAGAGAAAATTCATCAAGTTATTTCAAGTAACTATAACTCATGGCGTACGGTAACTATAACTCATGCCCTCGCCATGGACTGCTAATTACCCCAGATATTACACTACTCATGACAACTTTTATAATGTCAATAAAAATATCAATGAAACATTAGAAGTCAAATCATTGAAGAAAAAACTGTGTATGTCGGGGGCGCGAGTTACAGTTACTTGAAATAACTAAATATTACTGCTAAATTTCTCTGGTTTTGTGAGAGTAAATTCAGAAACTAAATATAACATCCATGTAACTTGTTTTTTTTTAAGTGAATTTCTATGTTGTTTTATATTCTATTTCCTATCTATAATAATGTCCCTGTAACCTTTGGTTTTTCAAGTGACTTTATATGTTCTGTTTAACGTAAAGTAATTTTCATTACGATTCGTTAATCCAACCAGGGCTGCGCAAGGCCTTTGGTCGTGAGCTGTGGGGCTGGCCACACGGTCTGTCTCTCTGGTTGTGAGAATAGGTGCAAGAGGGTGCAAGTTATAGTTACCTAAGGGCACGAATTAGAGTTACTTGAGATAACCATAACTGCTAAATTTCTATGGTTTTGTGCAAGTAAAATGAGAACCTAACTATAATGTCTCTGTAACGTTTGTTTGGAGCTATATATATATATATATATATATATATATATATATATATATACACATATATCTCCAAATAAAGGTTACAGGGATGTTACATAATATCTATACATCTCTCTGGCCTTGAAATACATCATAGGCCGACTTCGTAATAGAGGCGGTTTCCACTACCAGCATGCCACACCTACAGGACGCCCCCGGCGTATTATGATCCATAATACAACGCGGCGGTGCCGGCAGTGGAAAGCGCTGAGACTCAACCTCTCGCAGACAGTCACCCCGCCGAAGCAGGTAAATTGATTGCCTGGGTGGGTGGGGGGGGGGGGGGGGGGGGGGGTGTTGTGTGAATGTGTGTGGTATCTGCGTGTGTGTATGAATGCAGGGGAACGACAGGTGTCTGTGTGTGTGTTTGTGAGTGTGTGTATGCCAAAGGGGGTTGTGTGTGTGTGTGTGTGTGAGAGCATGTATGTGTGTGAATGTGGAGGAGGAAAGGGGGTATTAGTGTGAGTGCGTGCATGCGAGTGTATGTCTGTGAGCGCATGCATGCAAGTGTATGTTTCTGAGTGCGTGTTTGGGTGCAAGTGTGTGGGGGTGTATGTAAGCGACTGCGTGGGTGAGTGGGGGTGCATGAATGTAGATGTGGTCATATGGGGGGGGGGGTGTCAGCTGGCGACAGGAATGGAGATTCCTGTCGCCGGGTGCATGACCACCAGCATTTTCGTAGCGGTGCGGCCGCCCCGAGAAAGCTGCAGTCTACTGAGTCGTAATATTGATGGCAGTCTTGCAGCTACCGCCCGGCCGGACGTCCTCACCTCCGGCCAGGGGGTCTGACCGCCCTGGCGGTACGGGCAGCGTTACGGCGGTTTGGCTTCAGTCACACCACCGAAGTAGTAATATGGCAGTAAGACCACCACCGCGAGTCTGGCGGTCCAAGGATCGCCAGATTTGAAATGAGGGCCTAAGTCTGCTCCCTGCGGGCTGGGTGCGTACTTTTCATCTGTTTCCTTGCCTGTACTGAAGCGGGCAGGGAAACAGATGGAAAAATTGCTCCCGCTCGCAGAGAGCAACATTTTGATATCTATTTATATCCCTGACCTTGAAATAAATGGGGAAAAGGGCCCTAGCAGCACCCCTCCGTGGCCTGCATTCGGCCATCGGGACCCATCCGTGCATACGAAAGGGATAGGGGCCACACGGCCGCCCCTCCCGGAGCCTTTAGTAGCCCTGGCGACTCATCCCCCAGGCCAGGATCCTGGTTTGTCCTGGGGTACGTACCCCAGGACACGGCGTGTTTGCTCTCGCTTGGTGGGAGCTCCTGGTTTGTCCTAGGGTACCTACCCCAGGACACAGTGTGTTTGCTCTTGCATGGTGGGAGCAACTTTAAAGCTCCAGCCAAGCGAGTACAAACACGAAGTCTGCTCCCAGGGGGCAGGAGCATGTCAAATGCTCCCACCTGGTGGAAGTGTACTTTTCATCTGTTTCCTTGTCCGCACTGAAGCGGGTAGGGAAACACATGAAAAAAACTGCTCCCGACCAAAGAGAGCAACATTTTTTTGCCGCTCCCTGCGGGCAGAAGCAATGTCGACTCCGGCTGCAGGTGGGGAGCCGGCTGGGACTACGGGGGCCCTGGGGCTCTTCCCACGGCTCCCAACAATGATGTAATAAGTTCCCTGGGTGGGCTCCACGGCACCCATCATTTAATTGCCAGGTCCCGAAGGATGGGGTCCCCAGGGCCAATTTTGGCTCAGGGAAGGGGGTTGCACGAACCCCCTCCCAGTTCATAATGTGGCCAGGACCCAGGAGATGGGATTTCTGGGGCCAAAATCCTTTCTTAATATGACCAGGACCTGAGAGGTGGGGACCCACAGAGCCAGAAAAAAGCCTGGGGAAGGGGGGTCATGTGGTCCTGCTCCTGAATTAATAATTGAATAGCTCCCAGTGGGTGGGGTCTCCAGGGCCAATATTGGCCCAGGGAGGGCAGTTGCAGGTCCCAATCTTAATATAATCGGGCCCTGGCAGATCGGGTCCCCCTGCCAGAAATCCACCCAAGGAGGGGACATGTGTACCCCTCCCCATTAATAATATGGCAGTGCCCCAGGATATTGGGTCCTCAGTTCAAAATACAGCCCGGGCAGAGGGGCAACGTACCCCCTTCCCTAAGAAAAGGTGGTGGGCCCTTAGGGATGGGGACCCCCAGGGCCCAAATCAGACCACATAGAGAGGGGCTGTGGTCCCCTTTTCTAGATTAGCTGCCTTTGTAGGGGTAGGCCACAAAGCCTTGCCACAGGCCAGGCCTTATGGCCAACCTCCTGTTGTGTGACGCGTGGGGTTGGCTGCATGCAGCGGATTGGCCGCAGGGCCTGCGGGCAACCCCTGCCATGCACGTCCTAGGGCCACACACCGCGGCGGTTGGATTAACGTATGCGAATTAAACATTTTAAAAAAACATAGAAATTCACACAAAAAAAAACGAAAGTTACAGGGATGCTATAGTTAGGAAATAGAAATAAAAAAAAAATAGAAATTCACACAAAAAAATCCAATGTTACAGGGACGTTATAGTTAGGTTCACAATTTACACACAAAACCACAGAAATTCAGTAATTACAGTCAGAGTTATTTCAAGTAACTATAACTTGTGCCCTAAGGCAACTATAACACATACCCTGACCATGCACTGCTAATTACCCCACATATTACATCACACATGACATCTTCCATGACATCACTGATCAGTGCAACATTTGCTTTAAAACTATTCATGAAAAACTGTGGATGGTAGGCTCGCAAGTTATAGTTACCTTAGAGCGTGAGTTATAGTTGCTTAAGTTAACTATATAACTGCTGAATTTCTATGGTTTTGTGTGAGTGAATTGCGAACCTAACTAAAACGTTCCTGTAACCTTTATTTTTGTTTGTGAACTGAAAACAAAGACTACAGTGACGTTATAGTTAGGTTCTGAAATTATTTGCACAAAACCTTAGAAATTCAGCAGTTGTATAGTTAACTTAAGCAACTATAACTCACGCTCTAAGGTAACTATCATTAGTGCATCCACCATGTCATTGCAGTTGTCATCAGTGATATTATCAATGATGGCATAGACCTTGTCAAGAATGCTGTAATATGTCATGTGTCAGGCCATAGGTCATAAGCCATAAGCTGATAACGAGGTAATATCAGGTTTTATTTTTGGATAATTTAAACCTTTACGTTTTAACTGATATTTTCACCCGTTTTCACCTAACTATATCATTACTTTAAATTTTGTTTTTTGCAGTGAAATTCAGAGGATTTATTTTTCTTTTTTTAATTGTAAAGTAGAATGTAAGGTAGCATATTATTACCAGACCCAACTATAACGTCACTGTAACCATTGCTTTTTTAGTGAATTTTATTTTTTGTTGCAAAAGGTAAATATATAAAGAGATATTACTTTCAGTAAGGAAGACCTACTTGCTTTGCCACCACTCCTTGGGTCACTTCAACAACCAGAATGTGTAAAATTTAAGCCCAGGAGGGCATTATGGGACTCTGCTGGGAGGGAACACTGAATTGTTCTTATATGCGGGTTTGCTACACAAAAGGTGAAGCAGTAATGCTGCTTTTTTTAATACACTTAATTGGGTTCCCTGGTCGCACCCGGGGCACCCCCACTCTATCCTGCGCTGTGTTCTGTTTTTTCTTTTAAATAAAAAAAACATATGGATCCGCAGTCCCCCCACATATATACATGGGGGGGCGTGGTGGGTCTGCAGTTCCACTGAATCGCGGAAATAATAGACCCACCCCCAACAAGGCTACCTTTACCATGCCTCATTCTGCTTTTTTTATTTCTTCCTAGAGCACAGGGATTGAATTAATAAGTCTTAAAATGGCAGCCGCTTTTTTTCCCCAGGTTGTGGCCATGCAAAAAGATCATGTAGTTTGAGTTTGCTGATCCTCCACAAAGGTACTGCGGCGTGAAATACCAATACATTTTGAACCTTGACTTCCACTGAGCAGATTTACACCAAATCACAAGCACCGTCAAAGCCAATAGGTCTCACCTGTGAGACAGCTCTTGGCTTTGGCAGTGTTTTTTGGTCATGTTGTACAGAAGCACGGCGGCAGTGCAGTATGACTGAAAGTAAAAGAAAAATGGTGGGGGGGAGGGGAACGGTATCACAGGGTCAGCTGGCTGCGTTATAGCGATTTGCTTATTGATGGCAGGGGAGCAAAATGAAGCAAGGGAGGGGAAAGATGTGTTGGGGAGGTGCAAACTATTCAACGAAATGGGTGGGCAGGGGTGTGGAATTTATTAAAATATCTACTTGTCCACGGGACAGGTTGCTTCTCAAATCTACTTGTCCTGTAAAAAGATCTACTTGTCCCTTTGGTGCCATGTAGTGTGGCGCCAAATTATAGCAGCAATCTCATTATGTAAGAGCTCTGATAATAGCCTCTCTGATTATGCCAGGGCTACTACCATAGTAGGGCTTGAATACTAGCAGTTTCAATCCCTACTGTAGCAATTTCCTTATTTTTCCACCTTTCTGCAGATCTGCATACTGGGGCTGGAGGAAGCAGTAAGCAATAGTTCCAGGGCTGGAATGCCTTTGAGTCTGCAAACCTACTAACCTGCATGTTTTAAAGATTTTCACCAGCTTCTCTCTAATATTTTCCCATAATAAGAAAGGTTGGACATTTACTCCTGACAATGGCAGAATTAGAACTTCTTCCATGGTTGGGAAGAAAGTGGCTGGAGGGAAAATGAACTTGCAAATGCTCAATAGATTTTCACATGAGCAAATCTACACATGCGTATTTACCCATGCTAAAATACAGTTCACAAATATTTTATAGGGGTACGACATATACCATGGGTGCACTTTTGTGACTTTCTTTAAGAATTTGGGGCCACATGTAGGTAGGTTCAGATTTGTGACCCGCAAATTGCGAGTCGCAAATCCGAATGTAGGATGGTGTCCCTGACACCATCTGTGATTCGCAAGGGCTTCGCAAATGCTCACCTCATGAATAATCATGAGGTGGGTCGCAATTTGCGACCCCCTTGCGAATGGCGGCCTCACAGGGATGGTGGCCTGCTGGAGACAGCAGACCACCATGTCTGTGACTGCTTTTCAATAAAGCTTTTTTTTTTTTTGTAATGCAGCCCGTTTTCCTTAAAGGAAAACGAGATGCATTACAAAAATGAAACGTTTTCGTTTCATTTTTTCAGAGCAGGCAGTGGTCCGCAGGACCACTGCCTGCTCTGTAAAAATGTTTACAGTGACATTCACAATGGGGAAGGGGTCCCAGAGGGACCCCTTCCCTTTTGTGAAAGTGTTAGCACCCATTTGAAATGGGTGCAAACTGAGATTGGTTTGCGCCCGCATTCGCAAAACAATCCTACATTGCACTGCGAGTCGCAATTAGGAAGGGAACACCCCTTCCTAATTGCGAGTCACAAACCCGTTTTGCGATTCGGTAACCAGGTTACCGAATCGCAAAACTGGGTTTGTGCATCGCAATGTGCTTTTTGCACGTTGCAAACAGCGAAAGTCGCTGTTTGCGACATGCAAAAAGCTACCTACATGTGGGTCTTGGTCCCTAATTAGGTCTGGTGTTAACAAAGACATTTTGTTTTTATTAAACTTCTATTTCTCTCTCTTTCAGTTGGCTTTACTGTGAGTGATCGCATTCTTCTCTTCCACAAGGAGCATATTGGCACACAAAGTAGTTTTGTTCAGTGTCAGGAACTACAGTGGCAATCAGTGACGTAATGAAACTGGAGGGTGCCCCTTTGCAAAGAACATGGAGGAGCCCCCTCTCCAGACTCACTCAGGGCAGGTGCTGTGCTGAAGGGGCCCCCTGGAGGGCGGCTGCGGGGCCTTTGTTATGCCACTGGTGGCAACATGTGCTTTTAGAGTTCAAAAACGTTTTGGGGGGTTTTTGCCAGTGTTTGTTACAATGTTGAGGACCTGGTAGCTCCCACAACAATAAAGTGTTACAAAAGCCATGTCAAAACAAGACACGCATTGATGAAACTAAAAGACTTATAAAAATATGTCAGATCAGTTGGCTTTGTCAGTGTTTGTTTATTTTCATGCTTCCCATAATCTTGTTGAAAATGGTTACACTGATTTTCCATTAGAAATATTTTTGGGAAATACTAGCATGCATCAAAACATTTTACTAAATGACACTTCATTTGCATATAATCAGAGAGCATTCTGGGAGCATTATACTTAGCCTCATAGCCTAAACTTTTCAAACATGTGTATACACGTTTTTTTTTTTTGTACTTGAACCAACGTCAGTAGTGAAGTGTGACATTAGAACATTTATTTACAGCACTCACCCTAATAATGAAGGTTTTCAAATAATGAACCATAAATACAAGTTCGAACAGCATTATCTTTTGGAAACACATTACCTCAACTGCAGAGAGTTCCACTCTCTGTAAACAGGCAGCCAAAGGGTTTGTGCTGCAGAGGGTTGGGTCTACTTGTCCCAAGAACAAAGTAAACATAAAATCTTGTTGCCCTTGACCCCAAACAAGATGTCCCGGGCGTTGGGCGGTAGGAATTCCACATCCCTGGGTGGGGGAAAACCGCTATGCCACAGCCAGCGATATCTGCGTGTTATCATTTTTGTTTTGATTGTTTATTGCGGAGCTGCAGACCACATGGAGGGAGGAGCTGGCACAAGAAAGCATAGGTGCTGTACCATACATTTTAATTGTTAACCCCCTTGTTCTCTGTTTATTGATAGAGGAAGGCTAAAGGACCAAGTTGCCCGACCTAACGTGGATGCATTTATTATACCACTAAACCAGCAGACATGTCGGTCTTTGGAAGGCGACTTAACACATTGAGCCAACTGTCCACTGAAACTTCTTAAAGAACGGGGGGCGTGGCCACGAAGCCGAAGATGGCGCACGCTTGATCCGTCTGCTCCGGAGGGGCCTAAACTTCTCCTGTTATCTTGGGCCACCCCCCGGGGCAAATTGACGGGGAGCGAGAGCGGGGACCCGTGTGGGTGACCCGAGCACCAGCGGAGCCCAGAGCGAGCCTGGCGGAGCCCGTTGGAGACGGCCGGCGAGCCCTACGGCCTGGGGCCTGTCGCCGCGTTAATGCCGGGAGCTGGACTGAGCGAGTGAGCGGGCGCGCGGATGGGCGTGGGACCGAGCGCCGTTTGAGGGGGAGCCGGCCGACCGCGGCTGGGGAGGCGGGGAGGCCCCCCTTCTGCCTGGAGGTTGCTGCGGGGCTGGTCGTGGAGGGCCTCGTGTTCCGGAGACCGCGGAGGACGGTGTGACGGCGGCCTGGGGCGCGTGCGGGCCCTCCGCCCCCAGCCTCGCAAGTAAGGAGAAGCAACAAGAACGTGCGCGACCGGAGCCCCTGGGCATAGCGGGGGCCCGGCTGCCGGGAGCCTTGCTGTGGCGCCGACCCTGCATGCGGTGCGGTGTGTCTGGCGGAAGGGGCCTCTGGTGTAGCGGACACCCACTTTGAACACCGGCACACACCTGCGGAACGAGCCGGGCCCCGGGAGGGCCACCCTGAAGGAGGAAGTACCGGAACCCCGGCCGAACGAGGCGATCAGCGGATAGAGGGGCCCCCCAGTTGGATGGTCGTGCCCGTGGTGGCCTACTGCACGAACGGCGCGCTGGCCCCTGAGCTTGGGGCTGGCATGGCGGGCCCCGGGCCACAGAACATGAAGGATCGCCCAGCTGCATCTGGGGAGATGAGAATCCCGGGGTGACCCCGACTGGGGCATGCCAATCAAGGAACTGGGTATCAGCGGACGGCCGATGGCCCGGGGGTAAGGCACAGCGACGCAGCGCATTGCAGCACCTCCTTAAGAGTGGACGAACCGCCTAGCAGGGCTCGCCTGCCGAAACGGGATGGGAGCCGTTCGCGCTACCCCGTGCGGTGGCCCGCCGCGGGGGATGGTCGATAGTGGGCGCCTTGCCTGACCGGTCCGGCTCATGAAGTGGCGACAACTGTGATCGAGCTGGTGTGGTGCCTCTTGTCCTGGTGCAACGCGTCCCGAGTCCACTGAGATCCAGAGCGAGAAAGCACGGGTCTCTGGTGCTGGTTGGATTCTACCTGGCGGCCCCTGCGGGCTTTGAACTGCGCTTGAGACGGAAGTCCTAGATGGGGGATCCCCTGAACTAACGCACCGTGGTCCGATTCGCCACTGGGGGGGGACGATCTCCTACGCAATCGATGTCCCCTAAGAACCGCCACAAGGCTAAAGTCATGGACAGCACAGCGGCCCCCGGGCGCAAGGGGGGGGACGTGCAGGGTCCACTGCAGGTCAATGTACAGGACACCCTGGACAAAATATTAGGTGCGATAGAGGACACTAAGTTAACACTGCAACACAACATCAATCAGGTAGCGGTCGAACTGGGCCTCTTGAGGGCTGACCACCACAAATTATCGGACAGAGTCAAAGAGACAGAAACCACACTGGCCGACATCGCACCAAAACAAAAAGACCTGCAGGCCGAAATGTTGCATCTCAGAGATAGAGTGATGCGACTAGAGCGAAGAGCTGAGGAAGCAGAGGGGAGAAGCCGGCGGAATAACGTGCGAGTGGTGGGCCTCCCGGAGGGGGCAGAAGCATCAAATATGGTGGAATTCCTGGAAAAATGGTTGAGCACAGTGGTGGCACCGGGCCGGCTGACTTCATTCTACACACTGGAAAGAACACACCGCGTGCCTGCGAGGCCCCTGGCGCCGGGCAGGCCCCCCCGAGTGGTGATCGCAAGATTACTGCACTATAGAGATAGGGACATCTTGCTACAAAGGGCGCGAGAAGAGGGCCCATTTAAGGTAGCAAATGGCGAAGTCACGCTGTTCCCGGACTTTACAGTAGAGGTACAGAGTAAGCGTGCCTCATACATGGCAGTCAAAAGGGCTCTAAGGGACGAAGGTATACAATATTCGTTGCTGTACCCGGCTAAGCTAAAAGTAATGCTTGACAGTAAAACAACATTTCTTCAATCCCCAGAAGAGGCATGGGAATGGCTGGAAGCCCATGGGACCCAGGCAGAGCGGCTCGTGAAGGGGGGCCCGACCGGAGGTGGACCGCGCCGGCCCCCCAGGGGAAGACGGACCCGAAGTCGCCCACACTTGGCGCCATCCCGGAACCAAAAAGAAAGTGGCAGAAGAGCAGCACTGGAGGCAGCGGCCCGTGTGAACGGAGAGGGGACCCCCCGGGAGGACTCTGGCGGTGAATCGGACGAGACCATGATGTCATCGGCGGGGGGCTCGAGCAGCTCGGTGCAGGCCCCGGTAGTGACCCCACAGACTGCAGATGACCTCTGAGGCCCAGAGGCTTACCGGACACCCTGGGGCGGGTGTAAATGGTGCACTAATGGCCCCTCCGTGCAGGGCCACCCCCCTACTGGAATCTCGCCTGTACAGGTGGACTGGCGAGAACTGCAACTAAAAGATGAAACATACTGCACTGTTGCACAGGTGTTTTTTCTGTTTTTGGGCAGCCTACTGTTTGAGAGGTGCCCTGGGGAGGGGGAGTTGGGATAAGCAGTTACATGTTAGGATGGCTAGGGGTGGTGAATGGTTGCGTAACAACAGTGCTTCACTAATGAACAGGAGACAGCAGACGGTAAGAGTAGCAAAGAGTAGCCAATGTAAATTTAAAAATCACCAACATGGCAGAATACAATTTCTTAACGTGGAACGTTAGAGGGATGGGGTCACCGGCCAAACAACACAAAATACTGGCTTATTTAAAAAGGAGGAATATACAGGTAGCAATGCTACAGGAGACCCACCTAGTGGCTGGTGAACCTGAGAGATTGAGATGTAGGTGGAGGGGGGCGGGTGTTCGCAACAGAGTACTCAGCGTATGCAAGGGCAGTAATGATCTGGATCCGTGCAGGGGTTCCCCTAGAGATAGAAGCTTCCAACATAGATCGTGAGGGGAGGTTCGTGATTCTAGAGGGAAGGTTATACGGCACACCGATTGTCCTATGCTGCATGTATGCCCTTTTTGACGAAATTGTCGAGCCACCTCACCCGCCAGAGGAGAAGAGAGCTTTTGGTTGGAGGGGACTTCAATAGTATATTAGATGTAGACTTGGATAGATCCTCCCCCCCACTGCAGGGTGCAATGTCAAGTAAGATAGCTGGGAAACTTAGTGAATGGATGAGCCACTGGGGGCTGGTGGATATTTGGCGGGAACAACACTTACATGACAGGGATTACTCATATTATTCGGGCCTTCACTGACTCCACACCAGAATCGACAGGGTGGTGTGTACGGCAGACCTTGCACGTGGGATGGTTCACTCAGAATATCTGGGCCGTACACTGTCCGACCACAACCCCCTATTGGTAACATGGATGGCGGCAGAGATTAGGCCCCCCATTCCGGCCTGGAGATTGTCCCCAACAGCACTTGAGGACCCAGCATATAGAGACACCCTGAGACAGCACCTGACTGACCATATTCAATTTAACAGTGGATCCACCACCTCTAGATCTACGGAATGGGAGGCCCTCAAGGTGGCGACAAGGGGTTTTTGTCTTGGACAATCGGCCGGAGTGAGACGCACACTTGAAAGGGAGCTGACTAAGCTAGAGAAGATAATACATGAGGGAGAACTTAATCAGGGGGCTGGCACACTAGTAAATGAGAAATATAATCAGGCAAAGAGGGACCATTCCCAGATCGAAGAACAACTCAGATGCCACAGCACACAAAAATACTTTGCCTCCCTACAATCTGAAGAAGGTAGGTCTGGGAAAATGTTAGCCTGGTTGGTGAGGCCGGGTGGAGAGGCCGAGCCCATCACAAATGTACTGGATAAGGAAGGGTCATGCAGGAGTAGACGAGGCCCTGTAAATGATGCATTCAAGGAATATTACACCTTTTTATATGGAAAACCGGCTGAAATCAGTACGGAGGTCTTTGATAATTACCTACAACATATACCTATAACGAACCTGATGGCCGGAGACAGGGATAGGCTGGGGGGCCCAGTGACGATGGCGGAGGTCAGTGAAGCTATAGCTCAATTAGCCTCAGGGAAGACCCCGGGAACAGACGGCCTCCCCATGGACTTTTATAAAAAATTCGAGAAGCAACTGACCCCCCAGTTGGTAGAGATGTATACAGAATCGCTACAGAATGGGATAATGCCGTGCACCATGAGAGAGGCAATGGTAGTCCCACTCCCTAAGACAAAATCTAGGCAACCTTCAGTGACTGACTTCCGCCCCCTGTCAATGCTAAACAGTGATTTTAAAATACTAAGCAAGATCTTGGCCAACCGTTTACTCCCTCTTGTTCCAACTCTGGTACATGTAGATCAGAATGGTTTCGTCCCGAACTGCAGCACCTCCTTAAACCTGAGACGTCTCTTTGCGGTCCTGAATATGCCTAGCGACACGAAACTTGCAGCAGGGGTGTTGCTCGCGGTGGACTTTGAGAAGGCATTCGACTCGATCAGATGGGACTACCTGAGAGCAGTGATGCTCCGTATGGGAATGGGTGAGGATTGGGTCAAATGGGTGGACTTGTTATACACGTCACTGCTGGCAAGAGTGAGAACAGGTAAAACGGTGTCCGGAACTTACCCAATTCACAGGGGAACCAGACAAGGTTGCCCGTTGTCCCCACTGTTATTCGCCCTGGCCATCGAGCCGCTGGCGTCCCAGATGCGGCAGGAGGGCGTGGGTAGAGGAGTGGAATGGGGACACCAAGAACATATCATCTCGCTATATGCTGATGATATACTTGTCTATCTTAGGGACGGAGAGAAGGATCTCCCATGGGCGCTGGGAGTGCTGGAGAACTATGGGAAAATATCTGGACTTTGCCTCAACCGTAGCAAGACATGCGTGTTCCCTATGGTTCCGGGCGGCGAACGTCCGACAACATGCCCTGGGGATTTGATTTGGGCCCCTCGAACCTTTAAGTACTTGGGTATACAGGTGTTTCACGACAGGGCAGACCTGCGCGAGGGTAACCTGGGCAGAGCTCTACGATCCCTAAAGTCCTCGGTGGGGTTCTGGCGATCGCTGAAATTGACGATAATGGCCAGAGTAGCATTGTCCAAAATGGTCATGCTGCCCCGGCTTCTATACTACTTCGCTAACCTGCCCCTTCTGATTCCAACAGCGTGGTTTCGTGAACTAAACACCCTACTCAGGGAACTTATATGGGATGATGGTCGAAGACGCACCTCGCTCCAAATACTATGCAGGCCAACTAACCAGGGGGGTCTAGGAGCGCCAGATTTTGAAGCCTACTACCTGGGATCCCAGCTGCAATGGGTTGCCGGGTGGCTCACAGGTAAGGGTCACCTGGAGAGGTACACCGACCCAGTAGTGGAGGACATAAATCAGTTAATTGCTCGAACGACAAATAGGAAGCTCAATCCCCACATGCACAGCCCGATGACAAGAGTGGGGTCAGCATGTTGGAAGAGGTGCGTGAAAAGGGATGGCATTGTCCCCCGTACTCTCCGGCCCTACCCCTGGCGGTACTCACGATCGAGGCAGGTGAGAGGAACCTGGGAGGCATGAGCCTCGGAACCTGGAGGAGAGCAGGAATAGAAACGGTGGGAGACCTGTTTCAGGAGGGAGTGTTGAGGTCTTTCACTAATCTTGTTGACAGTGGAGTCTCCCCGGGACAGTTCCTTATGTATCATAAACTAGTACATGTGCTGAAAACGCACTGGATCACGGTCAACGCGGAATCAGCCACCCACAGGGTGCTGCATCTCCTATTGACATCAGGAGATGAGTCCCATCGGATATCTAAATTATACCGAGTTCAAGTTGAGGATGCACTAGATTCCCTGCGGCCACTGAGAGAGAGATGGGGGAGGACAGTCGGTAGGGAACCGTCAGATGCGGAATGGAACAGAGCTTTGGCTTACCCCCGGACCGTCGCTCGCAGCACACGACTGAGATATATACAATATAATTACCTCCACAGAACGTACCTCACCCCACATCGGCTAACAGTAATCTATGGGGGGGTTCCTAGGGTGTGCCCCAGATGTAAAAATGTAGACGCAAATTTTGACCACATGGTATGGACCTGTCCAGAGATCCAACTGGGGTGGGAAGAGGTGATGTCCGACCTGTCGAGACTCCTTAATATGAACATGACTCCGACCCCTGACAGCTGTCTGATGGGCTTTGGGGATGGATTGCCGCGGGGGAGAGTGGAGACCCGCTTTCTGAATCTGGCAATGGTACTGTACAGGAGACAGATCGCAAAGAACTGGAAGGCACAGTTTCGGCCCCCCCGGGTTGGGTGGAGACAAGACGTTACAACATGGGCCAGAGCCGAACTCCAGGTCCTGAAGAGCGAGGAGGGGAGGGGAATGCGTTGCCACCCTATAGCGCAGAAATGGGAAGTAGCAATGACAAGCTGGGACAATATATTGAGAACAGCGGACACAGACACACCAACAGGAGTGGAGACTGGATAAACATAGGAAGGGAGGAGATGTTGCCCCACCCTCTAGGACATGGTAAGGGAAGACACGATAAGGCCGAGATTGAATAAAAGGCTGACAACAGGGGACGGAGCCCAGGACATTGAGTAACAGACAGGTTGGACCCGGTAGACGCCCCACCCACCTGAAACCAGACAAGCCTATGAGTAATGACACCATATATACTGGAAAAGCCAGGAAATGGCATCCCCCTGCATTAGCAGCCTCCACCCCCTACATTGCCATCGTGTTTAAGTTGATTAATGTTTGAAACGAGTTAAATATGTTGTATAAAAACTAGAAAAACATGACTCTGCTACACCAGGCCAATTGGGCAACCCATACGAGAAGAAGCGCCACTGATGTTCTATTCTTGTATAAGTATAAAGTAGAAAGGTTATCGAATAATGAAGTAGAACATTCAAACAATGTAGACAGTAGTGATATTAACACTGTTATGCACTAACACAAAGCAAACAAGATGGTG
The DNA here is from genome assembly GCF_031143425.1 of Pleurodeles waltl. NCBI lineage: Eukaryota > Metazoa > Chordata > Amphibia > Caudata > Salamandridae > Pleurodeles > Pleurodeles waltl. The sequence goes on along the minus strand of NC_090440.1, from coordinate 1,722,799,624 downwards.
CTGTAAACATGATACTGTTTATTAAATAATAAAATGTTAATAAAAATATTTTTTAAAAAACAAAAAAACTTCTTAAAGAACGAATGAATCTAGCAGCACACAAAGGACTGCGTTATTGCACTGAGACCGTTGGGTTTCACAATGGTTCTGAAGGTGCAGTAAATTGATGAAAGTTGAGTTGGATTCGGCAGGGTGGAAAACCATGAGCAGAAAGTCGCACAGACCTCCGCAGCAGGTTGGTCTGAATGCAGAGTTAATGTTATTACTATAACAAGTCCAACCACAGCAGCTCCTTTGTGTATATACAGGGAGTGCAGAATTATTAGGCAAATGAGTATTTTGACCACATCATCCTCTTTATGCATGTTGTCTTACTCCAAGCTGTATAGGCTCGAAAGCCTACTACCAATTAAGCATATTAGGTGATGTGCATCTCTGTAATGAGAAGGGGTGTGGTCTAATGACATCAACACCCTATATCAGGTGTGCATAATTATTAGGCAACTTCCTTTCCTTTGGCAAAATGGGTCAAAAGAAGGACTTGACAGGCTCAGAAAAGTCAAAAATAGTGAGATATCTTGCAGAGGGATGCAGCACTCTTAAAATTGCAAAGCTTCTGAACCGTGATCATCGAACAATCAAGCGTTTCATTCAAAATAGTCAACAGGGTCGCAAGAAGCGTGTGGAAAAACCAAGGCGCAAAATAACTGCCCATGAACTGAGAAAAGTCAAGCGTGCAGCTGCCACGATGCCACTTGCCACCAGTTTGGCCATATTTCAGAGCTGCAACATCACTGGAGTGCCCAAAAGCACAAGGTGTGCAATACTCAGAGACATGGCCAAGGTAAGAAAGGCTGAAAGACGACCACCACTGAACAAGACACACAAGCTGAAACGTCAAGACTGGGCCAAGAAATATCTCAAGACTGATTTTTATAAGGTTTTATGGACTGATGAAATGAGAGTGAGTCTTGATGGGCCAGATGGATGGGCCCGTGGCTGGATTGGTAAAGGGCAGAGAGCTCCAGTCCGACTCAGACGCCAGCAAGGTGGAGGTGGAGTACTGGTTTGGGCTGGTATCATCAAAGATGAGCTTGTGGGGCCTTTTCGGGTTGAGGATGGAGTCAAGCTCAACTCCCAGTCCTACTGCCAGTTCCTGGAAGACACCTTCTTCAAGCAGTGGTACAGGAAGAAGTCTGCATCCTTCAAGAAAAACATGGTTTTCATGCAGGACAATGCTCCATCACACGCGTCCAAGTACTCCACAGCGTGGCTGGCAAGAAAGGGTGTAAAAGAAGGAAATCTAATGACATGGCCTCCTTGTTCACCTGATCTGAACCCCATTGAGAGCCTGTGGTCCATCATCAAATGTGAGATTTACAAGGAGGGAAAACAGTACACCTCTCTGAACAGTGTCTGGGAGGCTGTGGTTGCTGCTGCACGCAATGTTGATGGTGAACAGATCAAAACACTGACAGAATCCATGGATGGCAGGCTTTTGAGTGTCCTTGCAAAGAAAGGTGGCTACATTGGTCACTGATTTGTTTTTGTTTTGTTTTTGAATGTCAGAAATGTATATTTGTGAATGTTGAGATGTTATATTGGTTTCACTGGTAATAATAAATAATTGAAATGGGTATATATTTTTTTTTGTTAAGTTGCCTAATAATTATGCACAGTAATAGTCACCTGCACACACAGATATCCCCCTAACATAGCTAAAACTAAAAACAAACTAAAAACTACTTCCAAAAATATTCAGCTTTGATATTAATGAGTTTTTTGGGTTCATTGAGAACATGGTTGTTGTTCAATAATAAAATTAATCCTCAAAAATACAACTTGCCTAATAATTCTGCACTCCCTGTAGAGCTTACTATTGTGAGCCACAGTAAAAGGATCAACGCTTTCCCAGCATTCGGATCTGTAGCCTGTTTGCACACAGCGTCCCCAGCAAGCACCCTTTAATGAGCTTCTTCGGCGAGGGGACAAAACTTACAGCTCAGCAGCATGCAGCAGAAGCGCATCAGGCACCACCCCAAGCATGGGCGTAGGAAGTTGGGGTGGGGGGGGGGGATTTATCACCCCCAGATTTTGAAATGGACGGGATTACAGGGGACAAGGGTTTGAGGGACGAGGGGATAAAATAATTTCCCCTCTCACATCCATGATTTGCAGGGCCATTAGCGTGCAAAAGGGCTACCTATAATGGTCCTGCACTTGAGCTGCTGACCTGCTTTTAGTTATTCGTGACCATTCTCATGTTCACAGAAAGAAGGTGAGTCAAAAGGCCACCTACACCCTTAACCCTTTTGTGTATGCTGTTCACAGCTGCTGCCATTCTGCAAGCCTGAGAACAAAGGGAGAGAGGAGGAAAAAGCAGTGTTTCCCGATTGTTCGGCCATACACCCCACCTGCCACTTTAGAGAGGAGCCCTGCAGGGCAATGAGGAAGGTGTAAAGAGGAAAAAGAGTACCACTCAGCTTGACGCCTGCAGGCAGCAATTAGGCTCAGTGAAAGACATTTTTTGCCTAGGATCAAACCATTTGGTGAAACAGGGAGCCAAGATTAGGCCCAGATTTTATCTTTTCAGATTTAATAATTCAGCTTTTAGAATGGTATCTATTTCTAACATCTACCCAATTTCTTTAACTAATTAATGAAGGGTTAAGTTACCACTTGGGTAACTGGAAGAAGCCACGTTTTATTTTGGGCAGTTTTGCCTAGCGTTATTTATGTTGTTGTTATCGTTACGTACTTGAGCATATTGGTGCATGTTATGATCTTTTCAGTTTTTAATATCCCCACTTGACTTGCATCATAATTTGTTTTACTCATTTTCGAGTTTTATGAGTACAGACCGAAAAATAAATAAAATCGACAAAGAAAAGAATAATAGTTACACATCAGAGTACATTGTTGATAGTGGAGCAAGGCATCAGCAATACAGTGCTTCTATCAATGCATCTGCAAATATCTGCACACCTTTCACAATATACTAGGGAAATGCACTGAGATCAGTCTATAAGAGCGAGTGCAAAAGGCCCTAAATAGCAAGATAAAGTTGATCGTCACAGTGGTTAGATTGGATATTGTAGTGTAGTCTGTCAGATCTCGGTGTACTGGCAGCATATATATAAACGGCAGAAAATAGTTACTAATATGTTGTATTTCGCATATATTCAACTTCTTGTGTTACAGAGGGCAAGATCTCTTAGCTAATCTTCTGACTTGTATCATAACTGATTCATCATGAACAGAATATCAATTAATATTCTATTTCACACAATGCCCCTCCATGTGATGTACGGTGGCAGACAGTGTACAGACCTGGGAAGTAGGGTATGGAAGTTCAATGTGCAGGATTACACAGGTTTACACAGGGTTATATTTTCAGTACACAGTTCTTAATATAGACTGCCACACCAAGAGCTTATTCAATGTAAATGCTCCAAGTTTTGACTGAAGTGGAGCTGAGTTGCCCAGGATCACACAGAGGAGTAGGACTGCAGTCTCAGAGCACAGGTTCCAATTGTTGTACCTGATCACTTTTGACATCCACAGTGCAGTTTTTATTTGCATTAAGAGAGGGGCTTTATCAGTGCACCACAGAGGGACTGAGTAGAGAGGGATGATGCGTCCTGGACACAGTGGGTTTGCAGAGAAGAGGGTGACGTGCTGGGTAAGTATGGTCTAAGGAGAAGGGGTTTGAACTTTTCACACAGGGGCTGGGGGGACGTGGATGGTTTATTCAATCGAACATAAGAAGTAACTGTACACCACACATCCTGAACTCACAATTTTGAAGGTGCTGTCATATGTGACAATGAGGAAAAAAGAAGGCACAGTGAAATAAAATCTGCTTGGGATCGGACAGGTTGATCACGCGGGGAAGCCTTGTGCAAGGCATCCACTAGATGGTTACCTCTTTTCAGACATGCATCAAAGGTTAATGCCTTGTGTGAGAAATGGGGTTTCTGGTTGGCTAGCGCTTGCACATAAGCCTCGCAGAATTCACCACGCTAGTCAGGGTAAGTTACACAGCAAGGATAACCTGGTAGCTTGGAATAGAGCAGTCAGGCTTATCCTATGAGGTCATGTGTAAAGTGTTTGCGCAAAACACTCACACCAGTGACACAATGAACACACACCAAAAGAGATTCCACACAGGATTGTTTTAGAAGTATAGATCATGGACCAAGAACATCATAAATCATAGATAATGTGCATGAACCATCACCCTTCATCACCCAGGCTAGCTTGAACCAGTGGCACAGTGAGCAAGGGACCCACGATATTTTGCACAGCATTTCACTGAAGTAGTACTGATTACCTTGGTTATACCAGAATTAGAGTGTCAGACATTATCACCTCAGGACATGAAATGCAGCAGTTAGGTCATAGCAGCATACATGCGAGACACCATATATCACAAGTACTGGACACATTATGCCAATTGTGAAAGGGTGTTTGCTTTCCTGACTGTGTAAGTATTCAATCAATATTTATGGTAGCTTCGGGACAGGTAGCAATGGAGCAGGTGAATCTTCATAATGTGGTAGTGAAAATAAGTATGTTTGACCACTTGCTTTGTGTTTCACCACTGTGCATATTAGTTATTCAATGTTCACCAGTTGCAGATTACATTTTGTATTCAGTTTAGCTGCCTATTGGCTTTATCGTGGCGTTAGACATTGCAGATGAGCTGTGTTTTTCCACATGGTAAACTAAGCTTGTGTTTTTCGTATTTTCTCTTACCGAACACCATAGCATGATAAGGAAGCGCATACTTTGTGTTTTTCTTTAGTGCAGAAAACAGATTGACCTTGAAAGGCGTGTCTCGAAACGGTGGCCAGCTTTCAACACATTCCTGTCAAGGTTTACCTAAACAAGCCAGCATTTTTTAATAATTCACATCTGAGAGGGAAGGGCCTTTCAGAAGGCTTTTTCCCATGATTATTTAATCTATAAAAGGTGTCCCTGGGCAGCACCGAGGGGGAATTTTCCGAGACTTCAGTCAGGATTGAACGTCAAATGCCTGACCTCCCGTGAGGGTGGAAAACTCTTTCTCGCAGTTGAACAGAGGTCATCAACTTGCTGGCATGAGAAAGATGAAGAGCAGTGACAGGCCCTACAGTGATGGGTTTTTACTTTATTCTTTGCTTTGCAGTTATGCTATAATATAATCACATATATTTGCTGTGTACATTGCAGTTAAGAACCACTTTGCTATATTTACCTTTCATTGCTGTGACTATTTTTAAACGTGTGCCTCCAACCTACTAATCTCCTCTCTCAGGACCCTCGAGGTGAAGTAATAATAAATCTCTTCTTTAAACTAAGAAGTGCATTCCAGAGAATGTTGTCAGCTCGGTCATGAGTGTAAGCAAAACAAATGTGCAACACAAATCCCTCACTATCTACCTAAATACCCGGTCCACTAGGGACGCCTGGGGTGCCGGAATATGTGCACACCAACTAGGTGAAATAAGGAGGTCTTGCAGAACAGAAAAAGAGACCTGGCCACCAGAGCGTAGGCCACAGGAGCTCCTGCACACCTACTCAACGGGTTAAGATAAGAGCAAGAATGTTAATAAAATCCTGGCAGCGGTTCCTGAGGCGGCAAGAGCATCCGTCGTGGCATTGGTGTGGGATCGGGGAAACTCCCACAAGGGCGGTTCCATGCCTTTTGTCGGGTCTGTGGTTCTCTACGAATTGATTGCTTCCTTTCAATGCACCTGGTAAAGAAGGGGGAACAGGGCAAAAGCTTGTGGTTCACATTGGGCTGCCTCCTGCAGTCTCTCCAGGACACACCACACCTGATGGGATGAAGTGCGGTCTCTCTTGTTGTTCTCCACGGCCCCACTCACCTTCTGAAAAGGCCAGTGCCGGGTGCTGAGAGCTCCTTAAAGTAAAGCCGGGAGAGTATGCTGGCCTTGGGAGCGGGTCTCACAGCATCTGATCTAAGGCTTCTTGGATGTGTGCGACGCTACTTGCTCATACCCAAGCAGGCGGCGCTGGAGGGAGTACAGCGAAGTAGTCAGCGCACCCAGTAGGGCTCTGGGCACGGCCTAGGCATTCATCACAAGGGTCAGCATTCAGCGTGTACTGCTTCAGGATACCAGTGTTAAAGTAATGAGTGAGCAAGCTGGGATGTCAGTAAGTGATTCCCATGCGCTCTGCAATAATTCGGCGCTCATTAAGGAGGACACAGAATCAAAGGGGAACGATGATGAAAATTAAGCGCTCACCACGCACTAGTTATGTGGAGTACTGGGGGGCACCAAGGAAGGCAGCAGGCAAGCACATAGGGCAGCTCCCACAATGGCAATTTCCCTTGATGACACAGCAGCACATGGTAATGTGCCCCTTGTCAAACTAGCATCAGGGAGCAGCAATTCAAGGAGTCCTTTATGCCACCCAGCAGCAGCAGATAGCAGGGAAACCACAGAAAAGCAGTCCAGATGAGTCCTTTTGTTCAGTCCTGCAGCCACTCTGGCAAAGGGCCAGTTCCAAAAGTGCTCTCAAAATCATGAAGTCAGATCCCTGCTTCTAGAAGGTGGGAGAAGTTTCCAGCCAGGTCTGTTCAGTTCCAGGAGTTTCCCTCCTCTCCTACTCTGGCTCCAGACATCAGTATGGGGTGAACAGGCCATTTGTGTGAGGGCAGGACACGGCCCATACAAGTGTAAATTGCGCTCGGCCTCCCACTCTCCCAGCCCAGGAAGACCATCAGTATGTAGATGAATACAGATGTAACCCTGTCACACCTAATTCTCCCTGATTGATGGCTGTCTGGAAAGTATGCACAAAGTGGAGCTGCTACTCTGCCCCAGACATGCATTGGAGTCAGGCTGCAAAGCACTAGACTTATAAGCACAAGGAAACACCCACTTTTTAAATGTGGCATTTCTAAAAGAGTAATCTAAAATCCACCTACCCCAGTAAGCAGGATTTCTCACTACCATGCCAAACATACCAAACATGCCCACTCTACTCATTACAGATCAGAAATGCTACTTACACATATAAAAGGGAATTCTCAGTGCCAATCTATAAAACTAAATAGGCTGTCACTAATAGTAACAAAATATATGTCCTACCTTTTACAACATACACAGCACCCTGCCCATACGGCTATCGGGGCCTACCTTATAGGAGTCTTAGGTGTAGTAAAAAGGGGGCTTAGGCCTTGGCAAGTAGTTTGACTTGCCAAGTCAATGTGGCAGTAAACTGCGCATGCAGGCACTGCGTGGCAGGCTGAGACAAGTTTGAAAGGCTACTTCTGTAGGTAGCGCAATCTGCGCTGCAGGCTTACAAGGAGCATTTAATTTACAGGCCCTGGATATATGGTTAACCACTTTTCAAGGGACTTACAGGTAAATTAAATAAGCAAAACAGGTGTAAGCCAATTGTACCACGTTTTAGGGGAGCGAGCACGTGCACTTTAGCACTGGTAAAGTGTCCAGAGTCTTAAAGCCAACATAAAGAGGGTCAGAAAAATAGAAGGAGAAAAGCAAAAAGTTGTTTGGGGATAACCCTGCAGAAAGGGACATTCCCAACACCTTGTCTTGTAATTCTTGGTGCCTGAAACTAGAACCATATAAAGGATCAGCTCACTTTGGGCTTGAGGATCCTAGAGGAACGCAAACATAGCAAGAGTCATACTATAAAGTTTTACCATACTGCTAAAAGGCTATGGGGTGAAGTGCACTTTTATTTTCAGGACCCGTTTATTTATTTTTTTACAGCCGCCGAGGTCTCACACCTGAGCGAGCTAAGCCAATCCCACCTCTTCTTAGCGCACACAGGAATCGAAAGAAAAACAAACACACACTGTGTGATCAAAAATCTGACTCTGAATCACGCTTCCCATAAGTTTTCATAGACTGGCTCAACACTGCAAACAATGAGAGACGGGGTAACCCTGGTCTCCCTGATGTCATTCGCCCTGCTTGGCACTAGGTCAGCAACATCAGGGACCCCTCACAGCAGAATTCTCACTATATATGTTATACAGTCAGTGCTGCAGCATGTAGTCTAGACAGGCTTTAACTGTGTCCAGCATTCGTATCCATTCCAAAATGTGTTATATTATTTTTTTTAACTTGTTCTGAGAAATTTTGCCATGCCCAATCCCAGCTTGTAGTCTTCTGATATAATTATTTGAGCTCTCTTTTACACAAAGAAAACTGGAAGTGACGCAATAAACATAATCTGGTCCTTATAATTAACTTTTACTCAAATACCGTATTAATATGTTTTATATCAAACCACCAAACCACTCTCAATTGATTTTGGTACAGCTTCTTTGAAAGCTGGGTCATTCACCCGGGGAGCTAATTTAATCAAAAGCTGGTGGCCTTAGACAAGCTGTTTTCAAAGGGTCTGAGCACAGTTGGTAAAGCTATCCTGTGGGGAAAACTGAATGGGTGAGAGTCTTAAAATACAGATATAAAGGCCAGGAAAACTTTCAAAGGGGTATTTTAAGCACAGGGCACATCTCGCCAATATGATGTAGCACGAAAAGGCTAGTGTGTGCGATTTCAGGGTTAAGGTAGATGAAACCATTGGAGGATGTCGGTCCACTAATCCCATCCACCCCATCACACAATAGATGGCCTATTCAGAAAGTTACAGTTGTCTCAGTACCTGCAATGTAGGCTTTATCTCTCAAATGGACAGCATTAGTAAAGAGATATGACTTGTAGTTTATTGATCTTACACCATGCAAAAGCACTTCCGAACGCATACCATCCTTTTCAGGCCCCATTTGTTCATTCACAGCCAATCATAGAGGGTCACAAATTGTGCCCTGTCTCATTAATATTCATTAGGCAATTCATTTTACGATCCTCCTGTGACTAGATAATGTATATGACCTATTATTATTGCAAATAGCACACCCATTCTAAAACCAGTCAGTGTGCAAATTGCACAATCTGGGAATGATTGTAAGTATACCTGGGCTCATTCTGCGGTTATGTGGCTTGAAAGCAGAGACCGGTGTTCAGGTTCCCAAATATAGCAAAACACTCTTTCTCACCCATAGGCTAGAGACCAAGATTTTAAATGAAGCCCATCACTTGATTGAAGCTGCATTTGACTTCAAACATGACCTGCAAGCCTTGTTCTGTTCTGAGTACAAGATACTGCATTTAGCCCGTCTCCCTCCATCTGAAATGCATTTTTGTGTTTTAACTGCACTGCTTCTCAAAGCTTATAATAGTTTAATCCTGCAGTATAGTGCTGGCTTTGCCACGTTAAAGTAGCCAGACTTCTTGCTAAAAATTAGACAACTTGTTTCTGTTTGTTAGCCAATTCTAATTCTATGGAAGACAACAGATAGAATATACACTCAGTACCCAATTGTTTTTTAGGTTGCATGCGCAAGAACTTTTCGACTGTTGCAAGTATTCTGTGGGTTTTAACCACGCCCATCACTTTCACTCGTTCGTGGGTTTGCCTTTCAAAAATCCCCTGATGACATTGGTAAATCCTTTACGTTTGTCCCCCCTTGGGGAAGTTTTATTACCGCCTTGTTAATTGACCCGGTTACATGGATTATTGCATGATTGCCAATATGTTTTACCTTGAGCAAACTACTTTTTTCTTTTGCATCCCTCCTCCACACACTTGCTCATGGCGGCCATGGCACCCTGAATCATCACACACTGCTATCCCCTAGCACCTCCCGCCCACCCCTCAGTTTCCTGTTCGTGTCTGCCCGTCCCCACCACCTCTCTTACGTGGATGCTTGTTCCATTTCTTCTCACACTGTAGTTTATTCAGTGCCAAAGACATGAATTAAGGGTTTATTTTTTGCATCTCTTTACTCTAAATCCAACAGGAAGCAATATGTTCAAGTCTCATGATTTGTTCAGAAACAAAAGTTCAAAAGTACAGTGTTGTTAGAAATGCTGTAGAGCCATCTATCTTCCCAGTGGAAAAGAAACAGAGGGTGTAATATGAGGAGTTCCTACTCTAGTCATTCCCATGCCATTAAGCATGTTCTACAACACTTTAATTGGTTAAGAATTTAATTATGGCAATAATTTATTAGAAGTGGCTACCTTTCCGCTACTGCCCCCACCCCTTTACACACATTTTCCTTGAGTGCAATTGCTTCATAGTTTTCACCCAGTCTTTGTACAACTATATTTTCCTATTCCCTAAAGTGCATAGGGTTCGGCCTCCGCTGCTTTCTTAACAGTGTTTTAACTGTGCACGAGGATGAGGCCAATTCAAGCTGTGTTTATCTCAGTAGTTCCTGAAGGGCGTTCCCCGTGGTTTTAATGAAACCAGATGCGTATATTTGCTTCTGAAAACCCAATTGTGCAACATGTAGATTTCATTCTTAAAAAAAAGCTATTCTCTGTGGGCTGTTTTTTTTATTAAATAGAGTCCAAGTTTAATGCTTTTTAAATACTGCGCTTTAGTTAACTGATGTGAATGAACCAAATACAAACACCATTTTAGCGAGCAACCACACAAACAATAAAGAACAATAAAGAAATAAATTACAAATCCTGCTCTCATTTTGTTAATTTGTAGTTTTAAGTAGTGCAATTTTGTTTTTTCACTCTCCGAGACGCTGGCAGATAATTCCACATTACTGTGGTCATATCCATAAAGAAGTGTTTAATAAATCCTGAAATCTCAAGGTCTAAAATTCAGTGGTTTTTTTTTATTTTATTTTATTCTTTTACCTTTTGGGGTGGTGAAAGTGTTAACCTATCCTAATTAGCATGAAAGATTTAAATTAAGATGGCAAATGGCAATATTTGCATTTTTGATAGAGGAAGAAGACAAATGGAAGTGCTTTAGTTATACGCAGGGCCAATGGAATTATGTGGCAGAGAGGACAAAATTATGCAGCAGGGTTGACCAATTTATGAGGAAAGAAAAGTCCAGTTATGGATTTACAATGCCAATATCTCTAACTCTCACAATTGCAAATGCTTGTTTTCTCACTATTGCCATTTGAAAATGTTTCGGTGCTCACCAACTTCTTGCTATATAAATAGCAGCAATGAAATAACTAAATGAAAATTTGGTTTTACAGAATAGTGCTGCACGTTTAGAGGGAAGTGGTGCCCACTACCCTCCAACTGTGCCACTCAACTCTTCACAGTCTTTCTCTCTCATATATTTTTATAGCGCTGCTCATCCACGTACAGGGTGTCGGAGTGCGTTATATCACACACATTACGCAGTGACAATGAATCATACAAGTGTGTACATCAATGTACAGGAAATGCTACAGAAAACAGGTTTCTTTATTTTGGCATGATTAATCAAAATTATTGAAAATGGTTAAAAGAAGACACACGATCATTACCAATTAAAAACAGTGCAGATAAAATAAGATGTAAAAAGCAGCATATATTTGCATGCTTAAGCAAAAGCATTGCACATTTTCAAAAGAACATGCACGATCATTACCAATTAAAAAAAAAGGAGATACAATAAGATCTAAAAAGAAGTACAGAAAATGCTACAGACGGCAATGGGGGGCTACAAAGTATAGGAGTTACATATAATCCATACTGGCAAGTAATTAGTCTGGAGAAACAAACTCGGGGTCTAAAAGAAATACGCTGGGTTGGGTTCTCTATACTAATAGGAATGTACTACTACACAAAGAAAGCCTTCTTAGCAGCTTTAAAGTAATACAAAATATATAAAAACTGTAATGTTCTAAACGTACACAATGCAGTTTGCATGCAGCTGTTTGTAGATGGTGCACTGGGATTACTGACAGCATATCAGAAATAAAAATATAGTGTGGACAGAATATAATGTCAAAAATATCGATTAACAAAAAGTGAGAAGTAAAGCACACATAGGTAAGTATAGATGTATTTACTATCCTTAACTCCACATCTGCGTATCTTAAAAACATATTATATCATCAAGGTACATATATGTGAAGTTGTATGTAGGAAATGTTTGCTTATCTATAGAAACTTACCTTCATGATATTTGTGACCTCGAAATTCTTGAGACAATATTTCATCCCATGATATTTTTATTTCCGATATTCTCTCTAACCACCAGTGCATAGCTCACCCTGCTCAATAAGAATGAGCGTAATGTGAACTGCAAAGGACAAAAGGACATCTGTGCAAATCTACATAAAGTACAAGTCTATGATCTGCATGTGACACAGGCACAGTAACCCTCTATGCTACTTTATCATGAGTCAAAAATGACTCATGCAAACTCAGAGCTCTCCAGCAAATACATCAGTAGCCAGATTTAAGTTGGTATTATTATATTGTGAATGTTGCTGGTCACACGATGAATTATGCTGCAGGTACCTTTAACCCCATAAGATATTTTGAACTGTAGCACTCCCCCCCCCTCCTCCCACCACCACTCATGAGGTTAGTGCCTAGTGCCACAGTGCCAGTCGTACCACCTTAAATCTGTCTCCAAGCCTTTTGCTCTGTTTGATACACAACTCACAAAAACGCATACAGGGAAGCAAGCTCCAAGCAAATGCCTTTTGTTCTGTTTGATACAAAATAGCAGACAAGGAAAAGGGTGGTTTCTGATCTGATTGCCTGTATTTTGTGTCACATGGCTAGACCACCTGTGTGTGAGCACTTTGTACACCTTAGGCTTCTCATGTTTGCATGCATCTCATGTTTCATGTTTCTCATATTTGCAAGCATCACACATTGTTATGAGCATTTTGTATAACATGCCCTTCATTTTTGTGAAAATCCCACATGAGGTTTTTGTGCATCCACACATTACTAATTTGTGACCTTCCACTTGCTGCATTCAGTTTTTAAGCTAAACACAATTTTCTAGTGTTTAAAAGTATCACACTCAGCCCCTCATATTTGTGTTCATCACTAACACCCACTTCTGAGCTTTTCCACACACATTTCGTGCTGCATATCTCACTATTCCTATCTTCAGTGCGATTATATCACTTACTACAGTTCTTGCATATGTGTTTCACACACCAGGCTCTTTCACATTTTAAGCATCTCTCTTCCACTCAAACACTGTTGATATCATTTTTGCAAACATCTAAAAACTGAGGTGTATTCTTTTTGCAAACATGTCTCATAGGGCTTTTCATGTTTGTGTGCAAGATATGCAGTTTGAGTGCACTACACTCATGTCATCCCATCAGCAAACACTCTTCCCATACATTAGACAACAAAAGTGTGAAGTTTTTGTATTGAAGGCCCTGCAAATGTGATGAAAATATGGAAATTGTGTCCAGTGTGCTCCGCGGTCTGTGGAAAAGCTGTACAAAATGTAATGGATAACTACAAACCTATTCTGGAAACCTTAGAACAAATACCGAATTCCAAGATAAGTGGCAATGTTTCTACATGTGCTCTTGGTTTGCTGGCAGAAGTGTAGAAAGGAACACACTCCCTAGGTCTTCAGATTGATCAAGTACTGCAGATTATAGAGTGTTTGAATACTGCCATGCAAGGACACCAGCAAACTATATCAGGACTACTACTAGCTGCAGTGAATGTAGCGAAAAGTGCAGTATCAAAGCTTTGCAGTGATGGCTAGTTTGGCAGTCTGTACAACTCCAATAACCAGTGGTCTCCGCTGACTGAAAATGTGGCTAAGATCAGTTATGTTACAGAAAAGACTGAATCGTGTTGCCATGTGCAACATCCATAAGGAGATGGTGGATTGATTTGACACACAGACAATACCAAAATAATTTGTCTTCCGCATTGAATGGCACATGAAAATATTTCATTTGTTTACTTAAAGTTCAAGATTTTATTATACATGCATGCCTGCAAAAAGAAAAAATGATTTCTAACTAGCCTAGTTGCATTTTGAGGTTTAGGACTGTCACTAAGAACATTTAGTTTGTTCTTCCTGTTTTTCCCTCCCTCCTTTACTTGCTTGGAGCATGAAGATACAACGTTCATCAACATGTATTTCCACATTTGGTTTAATTACTTTGCAAATATAAATAACAATAAAACATACCTTCAAACTGTGAGAACATCCTACTTTTCTCCCAATTTCAATTAAAAACTATAAGATTGTTTACGTTATCGGAGGAAGCACTACGCAAACAATCAGCTATTTGTATAGGGTCAATAGAAAGCATCCAAGGCTGTCTGTCCACCCCAGAAATGCATAGTCTCCTACACCCCTGACCCCAAGTCTGAGGTCTCTGTAAAGCACAATTGTTTAAACTAGTATCCCTCAGGGGTAAAAAAAAACATGCAGGGATTAATCCTCGTGTTCCACTTACCGTTTCATTTATAGGGATGCAATTTTTGTGAAAGCCTCTTATCGGGCACAATTTGCTGTAAAAGTGATCCTGTCTGATGGGGCTTTCTACTGGGTGCGCTATGTGCATTGCGCGTGCTGAAGTCTACACTCAGTGCATTGATACACGTGCGATCACAATGCAGCACACCATTAAAGCCAAAAGATGATAAACATGAGGGATGAAGGGGGTGCAAGTAAGGCAATGGGCGACAGGAGGAGAGAGAAAAGGACCAGACAACAAAAGGGACAGGGGGATGGGCAATGCCAATGGGGGATTAGGAGGGAGCAAGAGACAGCATCAGGAAGAGAGTGGCTGTGGGATGGGTCAAACAAGGATGCAAAGCAATGGAGGCCATGTACAAACACATGCACTCTCATGGAGTGCAACAAGTAAAATACATTTTTTTTAAAGTATCTCCGGAAGTGTTTAGCCAGTGGATGGACACTACCCAGGACAGGAAGCTGTACTTAGTCGATGCACCACCAAAGACAGAAAAGAAAGTGAAATCAGAAGACGTTGGGAGGCGAGAACTAATTGGAAGCAAAGAAATGAGTGATCTGGAGGCCAAACAATGATAATGGCTGGGCCCTATGCCCTTTTTCAATTAAGTTTATTTGTTTACAAGAGACTGGCAGCCACAGGACATGCAAGCCCTAAAAAGCATACTTTCTGGGTATATATCTAGCTTTCTGCCAAATTTTGTGAAATTCTGTTCAACCATTTTTTCTGAATTGCTGTTCAATTTTGATGTGGAAAACAGCATGGGGAAAAAGCGTTATGCCACCCCCCATCTTTTTTTCCTCAGACCCCCACCAGATGTATCACCTCAAAACGTTTCAGGTAGGAGCTAAAGTGAAAGAAAATGTTTTGGGAAAGTTTCATGAAAACTTAAAAAAATATATATATATTTTTATTATGATTTAGAATACATGCTTCACACTGTTGTATACAATGGAGCATAGAGTACATATTTAAGAATCCAAAACAATTTGCATAATGCCAGAGAATGTGTCATCAAATCCCTTATGGCGCTTTTACGGCCACTTCACTGCTGAGAGAAAAGTCCGCCCCACACCCTTAATTTACATTCTCAAGGCTCCCCCACCTTGGACAGTCACTCAATCTCCCCATGTTTTCTCCCATTTCCTGGGGTATCCCCTTGCTTTGTATACAGCTTTCTCGGCTCTCTGACACGTCTAGGTCAAGCTGCCAGTCAGTTAGCCAAGGGGTGGCATAACCGCCTCAGGCTCTTGCTATGTTCCATTTTACTACTCCTGATGCCAGTCTCAGCCAAATTTCCTGATATCTGGCCCATGTGTTTTCCCCGCAATTCCCAGAAGGAACCATTTCGGGTCCAGAGGCATCTCCCGGGATATGCTGGACCAGTATTCCCGTATCAAGGAACCTCCCCAAAGTATGTGTATGAATGTGCCCTCCTCATTACAGCCCCTACTAATTCTGTGTAGAAGCGTACAAGAATAGTACAATCTATGAAGGATCTTTAAATGTACTAGTCTGAACCTGGCCCTGGTGGCTATTTCCCTGGGGCCTCTGAGAGACTCTGCCCATTCATCATCTTCTAGATGTCCCAGGTCGGCCTCCCAAACCACCATCACTTTACTCAGCAGGTCTGGGGAGTTATTGAGTAACTTTCTGTAAATCGCAGAGATCCCCATTTTAGGAAGTGGTTATGACAGGACCCTATCTTCCGGGGGAGCCTCCTGCAGCTGATCCCTTTCCTGGATTTGCCACCTCAGGGCATGCTCCAGCTGTAAGTATCGATAGTATTCAGTGGTCGCTAAAGTGTATTCCTCTCTAAGCGTCTCAAAACTGATGAATGCCTGCCCCTCCAGACATCTCCCAGGAGTTCTATTACTATCAGCTCCCAATTATGAAACCCTTGCATGCCTCGCACTTCTGGTAGTCCGTCAGTATGCCAGAGAGGGGAGAGGTTGTTGAGTTTCCCTACCCATCCCAGGTATCTGTTTGCTTCTTTCCAGGCTCTAACTACCGCCTTCGTGTGGTGTGGCAAGGTTTGTTCTCATCTGGTATCATGCAGTAAGGCCTCTGTGCCTCCCCTCCCCATCATATGCCTGTCCAGCCTATACGCTGGAGCCTGTTGGTCTGCGAACACCCATTCATTGACTATGAGGATGTGGGACGCCAAGTAGTATTTTTGGATGTCCGGAATGGCTAGTCCTCCATCATAGACCCCCTTTTGCAGCTTAGCCAGTGCAATCCTAGGAGGACTCTGGCTTCGTACCTCTAAGTCTTCTGTGCTGAAGACTTCACGTGGGATATTATAAGGCGTGTTTTGCATCACATATAAGAATCGCAGTAGGCTCATTTTATAGAGGGCCGTCTTACCCATCAGAGTCAGTGGGAGGCCATGAGGGATGCTGATTTTTTGATGAGTATTCCTACGCCCCCGGAATCAGTAGTGTATCCTGCATGTGCCCTGAGCGTATAGTCAAATATATCAAGTGCCTTTTAGTAATTCCCTCAGAGATGTGTCACATGAAGCAGAACAATATCAGGTGCAAGACGCTTTATATGTCAGAAGACCAGCGTGCGCTTAATCCTGCTACCAATACCATTAATGTTCCAGGACCATATGGTCAAAGTTTGTACTGGACTCACCATTTGCAAGTAATGTATCGGTGCTGGGGCCACATGTCCATTCCCCTCTGGGGAAGCACTCCAGAGTCACTTCTCTCATGGCCCGGTTCAACACCACAAGGTTTGCCTCGACCACTCCCTCACCCCCAGCTTCTGGGGAGTCGCTGAAGCACCCCTCAGGCAGAGAGTCCCAGCCTTCGCACCACACTCCAGTCTCCGGGGTCCAGACACTCCCGGACTCCTCCTTGCCGGTCAACCAAGGCATCTTCCCTGGTGTCCCTGTCCCGGTCCGCAGCTGCTATTTCCCCTCACAGGCCCTTGTCTCTCTCTCATCAGGGCCAGGTGAGGGGGACACCATCTAGGCTGCAGGGGCAGTCTACGTCACACCTCCTGGTCACTGCCTGGTGGTGGGAGGGTGGAAGGGTTTGTCGCTCCCATCACTGCAGCGGCTCTTTTGAGTCCTGTCTTCGTACACCAAGGCCGCCACCCGCATCTTGCAGCCTCACCACCACTCCGCTCGGCCGCACTTCACCACGGCCCAGGACACCACTGTGTCAGCAGTCATCTACTTAGAGGGAACAGCTCCGCTCCCTCCATTGCCGGGTGCTAGATAATGACCTCCACCCCGCCGATCGCCTCTCCGTCTCCCCTCACCTCTCCAGCGACCCCACTAGGGATCCTCCAGCGTCTCCCAAGGGACACAGGGCTTTCACTGTGCCATGGGGGTTATGTACTCGGGCAGCGAGAAAGCTCTCTCAGCTCTTGGTCATTTTTGGCAGCAGCAAGCTCCACCCCCATTTCATGAAAACTTGTCAAACAGCGCCAAGGTTATTAGCAAGCCAAAAATAGACTTCCTATTGAAACATGATTCTAACTATAACTACTCAGTATAGCTTTGCATTTAGTGGATATATATATATATATATATATATATATATATATATATATATATATATATATATATATATATATGTTAATGCACCACTTGGCCTCGTTTCAACACAAAAAAAGATATGAGGCCTTACACCATACTCAGCTGCAAAAGGGTTTTTCAAATTTGCTAAAATCACTGGAATAAACACAAATATTTTTCAGCAGCCTTATGATTTTAGTGAACAGATGCCACAGTCTAGCACCCCACACTGAAGAGTGTTCTAGCTCCAGTGCAGTTCACCATCGGCCACTTTTATAGGCAGATCAATATCTTTGCCACAGTCCAATAAAGACACACAGAATTAATCTACAAGAGAGAGCATTCTTCGGAACTCCAATGTGCAAAGGTTTTGACACTGTGCATTCAACTGTGGTAACATTTCCCAGCTAGGGCTTTTCCCACTGTTGGAAGATGTCTCACCCCACCTGGTGATGCAACCAACATTCGTGATCAGCCATGCAACACTGGCTGAGCTCTTCTGCCATGGCGATCAAAGATCCTGCCAGGTGGTTCACCTTCAGAAAAATGCTGTGACGCTCTATCCAACTCCAGAGGCACAGTGCTTCTTGGTACAGGATTTTACTCAGTCCTGCTTTTTGCAGTGGTAGTAGTGTTGTCTGTGAGAACTTGCACCAGCCTCTCCTTGATGGACAGCCGGGAGGCTTTCAGGGCCAGATGAACAGCTCCCAATTCTAACAAATAGATATCAAGCCGGGTTTTCAGCAGGGACCAGAGTCCTCTAATTTTCACCTTCCAAAGATAATAACCTCAATCCAGCAGTGACCCCACCATCTCCAATGTCTGCTTTGAGTGGAGATGAAAGAGAGGCCTGTCGCTGGTTCACATCCTCTGACCTCCTCTTCTTACAGTTGTTTGCCTCTGCAAAGTAGTGATCTGTCACCACTGTCTGAACTAGGTGGGGAAAGGAGAAGGGTCTGAAGTTGGTCAGGATGTCATCGAGCAGCCATGACTGTAGAGTTTGTGCAGAGCCTCCGAAACCTGGCTGATGTCCAACCTGTTTCTTTGAAGCTGGACCCACTGATATATCAGAATCCACCCAGAACCCATATATGCCTCATGGCAAAGTGGTCAAGCAGGATGCATGAGGAAATATGGAGGTGAGCAATCCATCCCTACTTTGTAGGCTGGTAGTCCATCAATTGCCCCTTTGACCAGCAGAGCCTGCGCCTTCTGCAGCAAGATGGGCAGGTGTTCCTCCAAAAGCTGCTCTGATGTAGTAGGGAGTTGAGATCGGTCAGAAAGGAATGGTAGGAAAGGCACCCTGGATGATCTGGAAGCCTCATCTGTAAGAAGTGATGGCCTGCCACAATGGAAGAAAAATGTCTGACCCGTCCTCACACAGTGCATTAAGGGCAGACCAAACAGTTTGAAGACTGGTGATGCATGAGCAGGGGACTGAGTGGAACCTGTATGATATCTGCCTGATCCCCTTCATGGGCCCAAAAACACTGGGGTAACTGCTGTGGTGGTGGAAGGACCTGGGGGTGCTATACGCCTGCCACCAGAAATAGCTTTAAAAGGATCACAAACTGCTGCTGTAAAAACTGTCTGACAAGGGTAGAAACATGCGAGAAACAAGAGGTTGTTTTCCCAGAAAGTGGAAGAGCACTGCAGACATTCCTGAAGCTAGTAGAGGACACAGACAAGGACATGGAGAAAGAGTAGACAAATCTCTCTAGAAATTGGATTAGGCCTCTTGCTGAGGAGCTCATTATCAGTCGTCCTGAGCACTGCTATTTCTTAGATAGTGAGTGAGAGGGGTGGGACTGTAGTCTCTGCTGTTCAGAGAGTGAAGGATCTTAAGGCAAGGCCAGCCTTTTATCACTTCCTTGATTATTGTTCTGTGTCACAGTTGATAGCCTTGTAGAGAAAAACGGTATCTCTTTGTGCCTCTGTTAAGGGTGCTCCTCACTGGAGATGACCCTGCTAGGGGGAACATCACTATACAGAAAGGCTCTGTCTGGAAAACAGCCTAGAGAGGACACATGAAAGAACCACCCAAAACCGATTCAGAGTGCAGACACAGAATCCACATAACCTTTCTATTTTGACTTCACAAAGTGGGAGCTGCTGATCTAGTTGCTTTTGCAGTTACAAATTATCCTTGTCCAAGGAAGGGAGTACTCTGCAGAGTACTTTGAAGACTGCTTTGCAACGAGAGCAGACAGCCAGCTTCCCAGTGGGGAGGGCACACCTGGACCCAACTTGAAAGAAAAAGCTGCCTCCTCGTCCTGAAAAAACAAATCTCACCAACAAACCTGCCAGCAATTAGAGAGAAGGAGTGTGCCAACCCTACAAGAGATGTGATTTTCATGGGAAGCTTGAATAAGCTGGTCCCAGAAGTGAAGGTCAGTCTTCCCAGAGAGACTTAGGTGATAGATCTGAAAGTTCCCGGATGAAAGCACATCCTCTCTCTCACGAACCACCTGCATTGTAGCAGTAGTCTGAGTTTGTACCGAGCAGCCTGTGCTGATGCGACTCTGAAATTGTGCCTGAGCAGACAGTGCACAGACTGTGCCTCTGCGACAGCCTGAAGAGGTCATAACATACTGGGCTGCTGTGACAACTGACTAAACCGGAGGACCCTGGCCACTAGCCTCGCACCATTACTTGAACTGGGTTGACTGCAAAAGAGCACCTCAGGATCATCTGGTGACCTCTGACCCCTGCTGCTCACCACTCAACTCATGTGAAGCCCAGAAGTAGATTTAAAACCACCCAGAGGTGAAGCACTCACAGCCAGCATGTCTGTCTCCTCCTAGACACGGAAGGGAGAAACAGAGACAAGCTTGTACTGGGAGTCCCTTCTGTGGATGGTACTCTGACAAAGATCTGAAGTGGTAAGATAAACATTTGTAACTACAAAAAGTAAATGAGCCTACAAACTCTAGAAAGGAGGACAGCACTAAAACTGTGCCTGATACTTAAACCTGCCTATAGACTGGCCCGAACTTGGGAATAGGAGACGGAATGAGGAGAGAATGGAAAGAGGGAGAAACTACTGATCCTTGGGCACAGTGGCCATGTGCCAGCGAAATGCATGCACCTGTGAGCTATACTTTGCAGAATTAACTTTTCTGTATCTATTAAAGTCCTTTCTTTTTCACAAAAGCAAGCACTGGGTTGGACATCCAAATTATTGCACTGCTGGGTGATTGTGGAGTCCTGAGCTTGGAACAACCCACAGTACCTCCCTGAGAAGCCTGTGACTGCTCGCCACGCTACCAGTGAGAGTCAAATGGTGAAGGGTCTGAACCACTGCTTGACCACATAGTCCCCCATACAGGAGCTCACAACATGCCTTGTACGTTTCACGTTTCTATATGCTAACACTCTACAATAGCCGAAACATTGCCTTTATCGATGCTTGTTTAAAACAAGGCACAGACAATAGCATCCCACAGATGGGATGAAAGGGTAAAAAAAAAAAAAAAAACACAGAGATACAGTTCCATAAAATGAGTTCTCCATGCAAAAGCATTTTGGGGGCAGTTTGGTGGGTGTATTCACCTAAATGGGAGCAAAACATCACTTTGCAGCTAAGGGTCACCAGTAAGAAAGCACCAGTGAAACCCTTGATTTCATGGAAACGTCCTCTAAATTCTACTTATGGAAGTACAATGTCCAATACTTAAGTAAAGGGCATCTCATGCGGCTCACACTCCAGCAGCAGGTCTGCCTACGTTGAGCACAACAGACGGGTGGCATTTTGGCAACACCTTCATTAATCTTTATTAACTCATCTGCAGAGCACAACAGTGTCAAGCAATTACGTCCAAACAAGACAGATGCTTGGGTCTGCTATCCTACTTGTAATGACGCACTTTTGTAAAAGAAAGAAGTCTCTAGACTTGACAAATGATGTGCCAGTTCAGGCAGCCACGGAATGCAGGAGAAGAACAATTCACAGACCGGTAATGGATGTGTTCTATGCAAACCTCCTTGATGTCTGCAGAAAACAAACTAACGCAGAACACATGAATCTTGGAGAAAACCAAACGTGTTTGTAGCTTTAATGGATAACCACCTTAAGAAATGCAGAACATTTTTGGAAATGAATTTTGCTTTCAAATGTTTCGTTGTGGTTTTGTCAAGATACGGTACATATCAATATGAGGCATCGCTGGTACAGCCCATTGTTACTAATAAATATGATGTACGTTACCAGCTTCATGATACAGAATTACCCTTGAAATCACACTCTGAAGCAATAACACACTACTTACCCCACACACCTTTCGGACTTTTTGATATTTTTGTTAGAGTCTCAATTCACAAGAGAACCTCTGTATACAAATTCAAGAAATCTCTCCCTAGGTTCTATGCAGGTCTAGACTTCTTAAGGAGTTTCTCTCATTGTTGTGCTATTTGTGTGAAATCCCTTATCAACAGCTGGCAGATGTTTCAAAGGCCTGTATGTACGAAATTCTGATTTTGTGATTACCAAATAGTAAATCAGTTATGTAAGATGCCATTGTGTGTCAATAACAGCATAAACAAACATATTGGGTATAGGGGTGTTATGTATTTATATTTAACACTAGACCCTCCCTTCTAGTCCTGGGATGAGCTCTACTTACATCAGATCTCTTTCACTGAAAGATACAGCTTTGTAATAGGAATACAGCTCCCCAGTTCACACGTTTGAGTCACAAAAATTCTCTGGAAATTATTTTTTTAGACTATGCATCCATTTTGAGGCCTACTCCAGGCTTTCTCCAGAATGTCTACCTCCTTCTATCAATGTTTATCTGGGACTGGACGCAACGCACAATGTTGGAGCCTTGTGGTGTAGCAAACAGATTTAACACAGCCTCCTTTTTCAAAGCGTTATATGTGTAAACGAGTATAACTAATGACATTCTAAACTAATTTCCCCCAGCTTGAAGGCTCTGCATGTCTAGCAGGCCGACTTGTTAACAGAGTTAAGGGCCCAGAAGCCAATCATGCATCTCTCCTATGGTTGGTGGGCGATGGGGGTTTTGTGGGACAGTCGATAATTTAAGGGGCTCATTTAGTAGTAGAAATCCTCCACCCACACCACGTAAGGAAATAAAGTTTCTCCTAATGGCTCTAACTAAATATATTTTTGTTTCACTGTATGTCACAGGTGAGATATAAGAGCAACCAGCAAGATGGTGCAACTGCCCAAGTGAAAAGAGCAAATGAGGAGGCCTTCTACTACTCAGTGGTTTCACATGCCAAATGGCAGTGGCAATGGAAGAAAAATCCGAGATAATAGCCCCTCAAGTCATAAATGACACTCGAAGCCCATGCATTGCAGGTCAGCAAGAGAAGGCCTGCACGGCTCCATGGCCATTCCAGTTAGGTTCTTGGGTAATGAACTGAGCCAGAAAGATTGAAAACTAGCTTCACGAAAGTGGCATGAGCCATAAATAAACTTGCCAAACTGCTAAGCCTTTTTGAGATCCTAAAATGGGATAACCCAAAGGTCTTCTCTGGCAGACATGCTACAAATGTTAGTTTTCTCTATGTGCCACTCACTTCCCCCACTTAGCTTCAGACAAGAGTGGTCACCCCTCACGGTCTCTTAGACAATTTTAATTAATAGAGCACTGGATTATTTTCCTCAGACTTTTTTTTCCCCAAAACATTATTATTATTATTATTATTATTATTATTATTATTATAAAAGGATACATACTATTGACTCTGGAATGAGTGTCAATGTTCCTCATACATTTCGGCTGCATTTTGTTTTTAGTTTGCACCTGCTTACCACTAGTACAGAATCAATGGTCATAGCATTTCCTAAATGTCCATTTTGCAATTTCGGCATAGACAGAGGATCTATTCAGACTACTTTCCTCATCACTGAAGGGCTCTAAGTATGCCTGCACTTTTGCTCCGTCTCTGACAAACATCTTTTCAATTGCCCTGGCAAATGTACTTTTAAACCCTCACTAAATTTCACAAAATGTTACTAAAAACAAACTTTTGGTTGTACCTTCAGGTCTAGTCCCTAGACTGATAAAAGAACACAGTCTGATATTCTCAATTTGACCACATTGGGTAGTTTTGGGCAGGTCACTTTATCACAACGTGCCACAGTTTGTTATCTGCAACAACTGTGAGCATATCAAGCGCTATATCAATGGCTGGACATTTATACTTTGCAACTAAATGTAGCACGGAATCTTTGTAAGCCGTAGGAACAGAACTTCTCAATAAGCTAAAGAATGAGGTCAAGAATCTTCTTGATTAGTAAGACCCATGACCACAGCAGCACCACGCCGATTTGAGACACAGCACGCAACTGACATCTGCCTGTGGTTCCAGAACCCAGCATGGTCCAGTGAGTTCATAGTTCCAAAGAAGAAAACAAATATGCACATACAAAGCATTGGTAGCATCAAATTAATACTTGACTACAAAAATGATCATTAAAACGTGTTGAAGCAAACCGGTGTCAACGCTGCATCACCCATCTCCCTTAAACAAAACAAATAAAAATTACGAGAATAAAGAGCCTATTATAAAACATAATCACACTGGCAAATTGACATCGCACAGTCTATGTGTGGCTACTGGTTCAAGCGAATTCTCAGCATGACTAAAACGTGACACACCACTCTCAACATCTGCCGTTTCAGTGGCAATTTCCATATCAATAACTGTCATTGTCATTAGTTGGACTATTAGATAAAGAAACATTTCCATTATTATTATTATTTTTTAAATGTACCAGTAACATCAGTTGACACCACTGAACGTTCTGTATCCCTGTTGGAGTACATGCTCCTGAAAACATCTGCTTGTAGCTTGGATAGGGGACAACGCTGTCCCTATTCCACCCTCCCTCCCCTTCCAACAGAAGATAAGCTTTACTACTCTTGACGACTCTGGCAGGTACATATGGATTCCCCTTTGTTGACTTTGAAAGGCTTTCTAATTAAAACCTAGTCATGCACATTGATCTTGACATTCTTGACACTTTTCCTATTGACTTTTCTGAGCTTGTGGTTTATCCAAAACCTTGTTTCTCATGAGAAAGTTGTCACTTGTACCATGTGTTTTACATCTGTCTACCAACATGTCTGGCATCCAGTCAAATGTGGTGATGTAAGATATGCCCACATTTTGTCTTGCAAAAAAAATACAAACATCAACGTTTGCTGCTAACGCAGTTTGAATTCCTTCTTTTATGATGCTCTTAGCCCCTTCAACTAAACCATTAAATGAAGGACAATAAAGGGCTACTTGCGAATGTTTAATGTCATGCATATTTAAAAAATCAGTAATTTGTTTTGATGTAACATGCACATCATTTTCTGTTACAATCGTATTTGGAGAACCTTCAATTCTGAATATTCTCCCCAGGAAAGAAATTACACTACTTGAATTAGCAGACAAAAGAGTATTAGATCCATTTATAAAAAAAATAGTCTATTGCTAGTAGACTTTCCCTGGGCAAAAGATTATAAAGTCCTGAAAAAAAACTAAAGCTATCTTTTCCCAAGCTTTCTCTGGAAGGGAAACAGGAAATAAAGGTTTAGTAAAAGTCTTCCAGTGTTTGTCAGAAACAATACACTGACGGCATCTGTCAATGAAGATAGATACTTGTTTGTCTAGACTAGGCCACCAATATGTTACTCTTAACTTCTTACAAGTAGCTGAAACTCCCATGCTTCCTTCATGGACAATCCCAATGATTTTGAGAGCTGTAGGTGGAACATAAACGTCACCTCTTAAGCAAATACTATTCTCACAAGACAACTCCTTGCTTATTTGCCCAAAGCATTTGAGTTCTCCAGTCATTTTCTTTTTTGGAAGGCCAACTGTTCTGATATACTGTAATACTTTAGACAATATAGCATCATTGGTCATACCTGAAATCCAATCATCCTCTGTAATACAACCACTGCAGTTTCCTAAAGCATCCACCAGGCCTACAACACATTCATCTTCATGATCAACATCCAACACTCAAGGATGAGGTTTTGGTATGTGAGATAGGCAATCTGCCTGAACATTTCTTCCACCTTAAATATATTGGACTACCAGATTGTATTCTTGTAGTTTAGATAACAAACAAACTAAACAAGCAGACACTTTTTCAAGGCCATTACCACTCAAAAGATAAACAAGAAGTTTGTGGTCAGCATATATGTCACATGTGGTACCCCAAATATAAGTCTTAAATTTCTGTACAGCCTACACACAAGCCAACACCTCCTTTTCAATAGTGCTGTACTTTGTTTCAGCATCAGAAAGGGTTCTATATGCAAATGCCACAGTGTTCTCTTGGCCATTAACCCAATGACAAAAAAACTGCCACAAACCCTTTAAGACTGGCATCCACAGCAATGTATGATTTGCCTGTGGGAACAAATGCTTGCAAAGCTGGAGCTGTAAGTACTAAATTACTTATATTCTCAAAAGCATCATTGACCTGACTATCCTACTTAAACTTGCTACCTTTCTTGAGGCGATATCTTAGAGGTTGTACAACCAAAGTATAAACAGGTACAAACCTGACATAGTACTCACAGAATCCTAGGAATTAATTCAAAGCATCCTTATCAGAAGGATGAGGTGCATTTTTGAAAGCTTCTGAATTACACAATTACTGTATTGTACCCTGGTCCGAAATGGTGTGGCCTAAGTATGCCACTCTTTGTACCATTAACTTACATGTGTTGGGTTTTACTGACATACCTCTAGTTTGTAACATGTGTAATACTTTTTCCAGCACTTGTGAAAATCAAAATAGCAACTTGAAAGGCTTGTACATGGGGCACATTACCAAACAGAGCATCCATAATCTTTTGGAAAATGCTCGCCGCGGACGCCAGTCCATACGGCAAATGTAAGTACTTGAATGCTCCAAATGGAGTCACAAATGTTTTGAGAACCTAGGAATCTTCACTCAACGGGTTCTGATGATATGCTGAGTGAAGATCTATTGTGGAGAAAAACTTTGAATGCCCCACATTGGCAATCATCTCCTGTATGTTGGGCAGAGGGTGACGGTCCACCAAGATATTTTGATTGAGAGATTTTAAATCCACCCATAATCTGAAGTCACCAGACCTTTTTTTTCTAATGACAATAGAAATCCACTCTAAGGAACCTGTTGGGTCAATAATTCCTTCAGACTGTAATTTCTGCAACAAATCCTTCAGATCTTGTCTAACACTCAATGGCACAGGCCTAACTTTATGCACCACTGGTACTGTGTTTAAAAATAAATTATTGCATTTTGGAACCCGAGCACCGTACCCATCTTATCTTTGAATACCTCAGGAATAGACTCAATCATACGATCCATGATGTCACCTGTCATTACAACATTCAAATCAGGTTCCGGAATTGCTACCTCTCAGAAATACCCCAAGACAATAGGTACATCATGACCAGGACATAAAATAACCTAATTTAGCTAGGTCTTTCCACCCTACAATGTCTCTTCCATTGACTGCAATATAAAGTTCTGTATTAATGACTCTTCCCAGATATTCTAAAGTTGACCAAAGGAAACCTAAAAGAACAATATCTTGATCACTGAATGCTTTGGGGCTGACATCAGGACAAGTCAAAACTAATGATTCGGGTCACAATTTGTAATACGTTTGATCAGCTAATATAGTGACAGGTGCCCCTGAATCAGCCATTACGGTGAGATATTTACCATCAATGGTGGTTTCACACAAAGGACCTTTAATGTGTTGCTAAGGCTCATCAGAATATGTTTCAGTCATATCTATGGTCAACAAGACATTTGAAAATTTGTCAATACAGTCCTGTGTCTCCCCATGCAACTCATTGATGTATAAATTGTTAATTTTCACATTACTATCTGCACCACCCACATTCAAGTTACTCCTACACACACCTTGAAATTGCCCCAGTGTCCGCTACCCATACATTTCTGTTACTATAGCTGGACAAGTTTCCAATATGGTTCTTGGACCCACAGCGATAACCTATATGTTGATTATGCTCTCCTTGCTATTGTGTCCCTTGTGTTCTTCTCTTCGTCTTAAAAGATTTGTCATTATCCATACACACTACATCTTCATGAAGCACACAACTAACAAAGTGTTGGCCAACATGCTTAGCCAAAACCTTTGAAGTAATAATGGCCCTTTCTATACTTTTGGCTTTTTCAATTGTCTCCTCAAGAGTAGGATTGCGACACGTCAGCGTTCTTGAATTTTTTTTAGAGAAAGAATAAAACAAAAATTGGTCACGTATTTAAATATCTATGTCACCCCCAAAATCACATTTTGCTGCTAGTACTCTTAAATTTGCGACATTCTTACACAGGCTCATCACATGATTGCTTGCACATGGCAAAGTTAAACCTTTCCAACAGTACAGTAGAATCATCAGAATATTGTTTTTTCATTCTTCCATCGCTTCCAGATGGATATTCCCTGGTGTTTCATCATTCCGTGGTGCAGGAATGGGATGTAAATTGTTGAACACCCTCTGCCCGCAATTCCCAGATGATTAAACAAAAAAGCCATCTTCCTGATAGGATGATAACCATTGGTGTCTATTGCTATAAGGTAATGTTAAAAAATGGGCTACCACTCGCACCATTTAATTTCTAGCTTTCCTGCTTTTGCCTGAAAAGGTGGAGGTTGCACCACTCCGAGTACTAGCCATTATAAATAATAAACCGGGCAAAAATAATGTTGAAATATGCTTTGTGTATGCAATGGTTGCACCATTTTTCTCCTGTTTTCGGAACAATTGCACAAAATAGAAATCGAAATATGATCAAACACAGTACCTGGCAACTGCTTAGAAGCACCCACATGAAAAGTGTAGATATACATATAACTCCATGACACCAGTACTCACAAAGGTATTTATTCATTTAAGCATCCATTCAGCAGTTCGTTATAAAAGAGCGAGTAAATATGAATCTCAGCCATCCGACCTGACGTTTCAGTTGAAAACTTTACAAGATTCAAGCAAATGAATCTCACACAATACGGCTGCTGCAGCGTAGCGTGGCATGCTGACGAGGACGTAGAGCACGCAAGCTAAATACATCCCACTCGTCACTTGAGTACGTGTGTGCAGATCAGCACAGCTGAATCGTAGAATGCTGAGAATCCAGCTCGTCACAAGCATATGTGGCTTTAGATCCAGTACAGCGGCAGATAAGAATTGCGAGAAGCACAGAATATTGAAGGCAGGTTTAAAGGTAACGCTGTTTACCTCCTTTCCAAGTTAAATATCCAGTACAACCAAGTGACAGAATAGATGTAAATAAAGATTTTACGAACCAACTACAGCCGGAATACACTCCAATTAACATTTACATTGGTCATCTGTCAAGGGTCGGTGGGTGCACGGCAAAACACGGATTGTGACATCGAGCCCAACTTCTGGTACCATAATATGTAGCACAGAACCTTTGCAAGCCACAGGAAGAGATCTTCTAGATAAGTTAAAGAATGAGTTCAAGAGGCAAAGTATCTTCTTGATGTAGAGAGTAGATTTATTGATAAAGTAGGACCCACAACCACAGCAGCACCACGCCGATTCGGGATGCAGCTGGCAACTGACATTTGCCCGTGGTTCTAGAACCCAGCATGGTCCAGTGAGGTCATAGTTCCAAGCAAGAACACAAATATACACATATAAAGCATTGGTAACACCAAATTAATACTCAACTACAAAAATGATAACTAAAACATGTGCTGAAGCACACAGGTGTCATTACTACACTAGATAAACTGTAAAGTCATGTCAGCATCAAAATGGTAATGGCGATCTACGCATAGAAGTTTGACTTACTTGCACAAAAGTTGACTCTGCACTCATAAAAGGATGACCTCGCATTAAGATTTGTGTCAGCCCTGTGAGGTTGTGCACATCCACAGACTTACATGTTTAACAATATTTTGCAACTCCTCTCCAAGTCCTACTAACCCTGGAAATGGCTGGAAGTTTATTCCTGGCAAGAAAAGGGGCAAAACATGTTCCAGAGCGAGGGCATGTCTCCCAAGAAATTAGAGGTGTAGAGAAAAGAATTCTCTGTTTCCCCAACAGAAAAACAAAATAACCTTGTAAAACAAGTGAATTTGCACTTGCTAGGCAGATTCTTGATTGATCAAATGTATGCATTTATATTAATATGGTCCTAAAAATAGAATTCGCAAACGTTTGATACCTGGAACAGTTGCAGGTTTCCAGGACTACTTCTGTAAACTCTAGTAAATTCATAAAAGTCAATTCTGTGAGAATACTTTTGTAACTCTGTAGTCTTTACTAATTAATTTGTTTACACATCGAATATAATGGTTTTAGACTGACACGCCAAGTATCAAACACATTTTGTTAAATGATGCCTTGGAGGTATTTAATGTTCTTCTTAACAATTACACAAGAGTGTAGCAAAACGATCTATAACCTTGTCTGTTTTTTAGGTTACTAAGTTTTTAGATGAAATGTATAATAATTTAGCAATCTGCCTGAAACTACTGTCTGCATTTTCAAAGTGAAAATATTTTATGGATACACAACTTGCTTTAAAAATAAAATCACAATTTTTTCCATTCTTTTGCATGCACTTTCAAGTAATAAAGATGTATTCCAAGAACATTATAAACAGCTGCAAATTATAAAATTCTGCACCTGGGTACACAGTTTTATATTGGAACCACTGTCAGTAATCTAAGCTGAGTTTACAACTCATTGTCATAAGTAATACTTTACTGTGCTTAAAAAAATAAAATCTTAACCCCTTTGCTGCCAGGCCTTTTTTTGGCTACTTAGGGCAGTTCGCGCTTAGGCCCTCATAACTTTGTGTCCACATACCCACGCCATATTTGTGTCCTTTTTTTTCAACATTCTAGGGATTCTAGAGGTACCCAGGGTTTTTTGGTTCCCCTGAAGGAGTCCAAGAAATTAGCCATAATTCAGCGAAAATTGAGAAAAAATTGGAAAAATGGGCTGCAGAAGAAGGCTTGTGGTTTTTGCCTGAAAATGACATCAACAAAGGGTTTACAATGCTAAAATCACCATCTTCCCAGCTTTCAGGAACAGGCAGACCTGAATCAGAAAACCCAATTTTTTAACACAATTTTGGCATTTTACTGGGACATACCCCATTTTTACGATTTATTGTGCTTTCAGCCTTCCACTTAGTGACAGAAATGGGTGTGAAACCAATGCTGGATCCCAGAAAGCTAAACATTTCTGAAAAGTAGACAAAATTCTGAATTCAGCAAGGTGTAATCTGTGTAGATCCTACGAGGTTTTCCTACAGAAAATAAAATAACAGCTGAAATAAAAAACAAATTGAAATGGAGGTAAAAAAACAGCAATTTTTCTCCACGTTTTACTCTGGCGCTTTTTCCTGTGATGTCAGATTTTTTAAAGCAATATACCGTTACGTCTGCTGGACTCTTCTGGTTGCGGGGATATATGGGGCTTGTAGGTTCATCAAGAACCCTAGGTACCCAGAGCCAATAAATGAGATGCACCTTACAATGGGTTTTCATTCTATACCAGGTATGCAGCAATTCATTTGATGAAATATAAAGAATGAAAAATAGGTATCAAGAAAACCTTTGTATTTACAAAATGGGCACAAGATAAGGTGTTGAGAAGCAGTGGTTATTTGCACATCTCTGAATTTCGAGGTGCCCATACTAGCATGTGAATTACATGCATTTCTCAAATAGACATCTTTTTTACACACTGTCTTACATTTGGAAAGAAAAAATGTAGTGAAAGACAAGGGGCAATAACACTTGTTTTGCTATTCTGTGTTCCCCCAAGTCTCCGGATAAAAATGGCACCTCAGTTGGGGGGTAGGCCTAATGCTCGCGACAGGAAACGCAACATGGACTCATCACATTTTTACATTGAAATCTGTCATGTTTTTTGCAAAGTGCCTAGCTGTAGATTTTGGCCTCCAGCTCAGCCAGCACCTAGGGAAACCTACCACACCTGTGCATTTTTGAAAACTAGACACATAGGGGAACCCAGGATGGGGTTACTTGTGGGGCTCTCACCAGGTTCTGTTACCCAGAATCTCTTTGCAAACCTCAAAATTTGGCCAAAAAAAACACTTTTTCCTCACATTTTGGTGACAGAAAGTTCTGGGATCTGAGAGGAGCCACAAATTTCCTTCCACCTAGCGTTCCCCCAAGTCTACCAATAAAAATGGTACCGCACTTGTGGGGGGTAGGCCTAGCACCCGTGACAGGAAATGCCCCAAAACACGACGTGGACACATCACATTTTCCCAAAGAAAACAGAGCTGCTGTTTGGAAAGTGCCTACCTGTGGATTTTGGCCTCTAGCTCAGCCGGGACCTAGGGAAACCTACCAAACCTGTGCATTTTTGAAAACTAGACACCTAAGGGAACCCAGGATGGGGTTACTTGTGGGGTTCTCACCAGATTCTGTTACCCAGAATCCTCTGCAAACCTCAAAATGTGGCAAAAAAACCCTTTTCCTCACATTTTGGTGACAGAAAGTTCTGGAATGCGAGAGGAGCCATACATTTCCTTCTACCCAGCATCCCACCAAGTCTCTCGATAAAAATGGTACCTCACTTGCATGGGTAGGCCTAGTGCCCGTAAAAGGAAATGCCCCAAAACACTATCTGGACACATCAAAATTATCAAATACACAACTACCTGTTTTAGCGATGGGGGATTGGGAGGGGAGGGTCCTGCGTTTTTGGTCCTGGGCTCACAGCCATCTAGGGAAACCTACCAAACCCAGACGTGTGAAAACTAGAGCCCTGAGGGAGTCCAGGGAGGTGTGACTTGCGTGGATCCACCAGTGTTTTCTTACCCAGAATCGTCAGCAAACCTCAAATTTAGCTAAACAAATAATAATTAAAAAATCACATTTTCCCCAAATTTCAGTTTGGGATCAAAATGATACCTCACTTGTGTAGGTGGGCCAAGTGCCTGTGACAGGGAAGAGGGAAAAACATGTCAAAATTGAGGGGGAACCAAAGCTAGTCCAAAAGGGTAGTTTGAAAAAAAACAAATTTTAGGCTGACAAGTGGGGCAGAATTTTTATCGGTATAGATGAGACAATGCTGGGTGGTAGGAATTTTGTGGATTCCTGCAGCTTCCGGAAGGTTCCATCACAAAAATGTGGAAAAAATTTGCGATTTCCAGCAAAGTTGGTGGTTTGCAGAGCATTGTCGGTAAGAAAAGGGTGTGGGGTGCATATGAAGCACACCACCCTGGACTCACCCAGATGTTTAGTTTTCAGATGTGTCTAGGTCTGGTGGATTTTTCTACACAGCAGCGTTTCAAAGTCCAAAACGTACAGCCCTCACCATTCCAAGTGGGACGATTTTGAGAGTTAGCCAAGCTCTCATGGCCCAAATATAAAACCAAAACCCAAAATAATCAAATGTCCCAAGGGAGGCATATATCGCCAACAGTAATGTACCCCCATGGGGAGCGACCCTTGCCCAAGAGACTGCCCCCCCAAACAAAACACACACAAATCCCTGGTGCCTAAGTGGTTTCTTCCCCCACCCTCGGGGGCAGATCGGCCTCATAGAAATAGGCTGATGTGCCCTCAAGGGGAGAAGAAATGACCTAAAATAAATTTACCCCCCCCCGGGGAGCGACCCTTGCCTTAACTGAGCCTAAATTTGCCCCCAAGGGGAATGACCCTTACCTGAGGGGTCACTCCTCTTATGTGAAATTGACACAAAAAAAAATCCTTCTTGTCTAGTGGTTTCTGCTCTCTTTGGGGGCAAATTGTCCTAATAAAAATAGGCAGATCTGCCCCCAATGGCTTAAAAGTAATTATACCCCAGAGGAGCGTCCCTAACATATATAAAAAAAAGAATTTTTTTTTTATGCCTGGTGTCTACTGGTTTCATTATAATAGGCCGATCTGCCCTAAAGGGGGGGCAGAAATGGCCTAAAAATAAATTGCTCCCCCCCCCCTTTCCCAAGGGACCGCTCCCCTCATTCAATAATAAAAAATAAAAAAAACTCCCTGGTGTCTAGTGGGCATTTCTGCTGCCTGATCGCATCGTGATCAGGCAGCAGAAATGCTGAGAGAGACATGAAACGGGAAGAAAGGCCTTTCCTCTCCTTTCATGCCTCTATCCCCCCGCCATGTGATCGGAGGAGAAATGCTCTTGCAATTCCTCTTCTATCCCTGCCATGGGAACACTGAGGTGAGGCTCATGGGGGCAGCGCTAGCACTCCCCTCATGAGCCTGTCCAAGGACGTAACTGTTTGGTCCTTGGCGCCTCAGCACCGCAGCAAAGGACGAAACCGTTAGGGGTTAAATGTAGCAAACGAAAACACACAGTACAACAAAGAAGGATTTGCATGTAAGAAATAATCTATATCATTTGAAGCAACAGTAACTCTAGGTAAAAACAAGATTTGCAATGCAATAAGTCTTGCTTTTGTGAGAGTTAGAGCTATGGGCATTGTAAATTACAATGTCTTACCTATTGTGTTTTGGTTCGGAATGTGGTGGATGTAGGAACAGAGATGCAGCTGCAGCACTGTTTAGAAGACTAAGAATGGGAAATCACTACTGGGAGCAGAGACACAGCTGCTGCACTGCCTAGAGAGCTTAGAATGAGGAATTACCGACGGGACCAGAGAAGTAGCTTGCAGCATTGTCTAAAGGACTTAGAAAGAGGAATTACTGATAGGACCAGAGTAGCAGCTAGCAGAACTCCCTAGAGAATTAAGAAGGAGGAATTACCACTGTGACCAGAGACACAGCTGGAGAACTGCCTAAAGGACTTAGAATGGGGGAGTTACTGATGGGACCCGAGAAGCAGCTAGCAGCACTGTCTGTAGAACTCCGAATGAGGAATTACAACTGAGACCAGAGAAGGAGCTAGCAGCATTGCCTAGAGTACTTAGAATGAGGAATTACGGACAGGAAAAGAGAAGCAGCTGGCAGCATTGTCTAGAGCAGTGGTTCCTAACCTGTGGTCCGGGTACCCCATGGGGTCTGCGACTACTTAGAATATGAAATAATATCAACAGATAAATAACGTGTATAAAGAAGCAAGCTGTACAACTGAAAATTTTAAAATGTACTGTAAATGTGAAGAAATTTGAAACTTGAGGCTCAAAATTAAATTGGTATCCTCAGATTGATTTGTGGGAACAGAGCAGGTGCATCAAACAAAATATAGTTTTGGCAAGGAGTGGCCACATTTGAATTTAGAAAAGCTTCAATGTTTCCATTAAAATTACATTTTAATATTTTTATTTCTATGTGTTTTCAAAATTAATAAAATGTGTCACCATGTCTGTATTTGTTTGATGCATGCTTTTTTCTGTATTTTTTGTGCATTTTGCGGTTGAAATCATTGGCAATGCTTAGGCTAGGGTCCCCGGCTTCCAGCAATGAATCATGGGTGTTCCCCGGATTCCAATAATGATTTCGTGGGGGTCCCTGGGCTCCAGTAATGATTAAGTGGGGGTCCCCAGAAGTCAAAAGGTTGGGAACCACTGGCCTAGAGGAGTTAGAATGTGGAATTACAGATGGGACCAGAGAAGCAGCACAGCCTAGAGGACTTAGAATGAGGAATTACCACTGGGACCAGAGAAGCAGCTGCAGCACTGTCTACAGGACTTAGAATGAGAAATAACCACTGGGACCACAGAAACAGCTAGAAGCACAGCCTAGAGGACCTAGAATGAGGAATTACCACGGAGACCAGAAAAGCAGCTGAACCATTGTCTACAGGACTTAGAATGAGGAAATACTATTAGGAGCAGAGAAACAGCTAGCAGCACTGCCTAGAGGACTTAGAATGAATAATTACCACTGGGAACAGAGAAGCAGCTAGCAGCACTGCCTAGAGGACTTCGATTGAGGAATTACAGACAGGACCAAAGAAGCAGCTTGCAGCATTGTCTAAAGGACTTAGAATGAGGAATTACTGACGGGACCAGAGAAGCAGCCAGCAACACTTCCTAGAGGAATAAGAATAAGGAATTATCACTGAGACCAGAGAAGCAGCTGTAGCACTGTCTGGAGGACTTAGAATGAGGAATTACCACTGGGACCAGAGAAGAACCTAGCAGCATTGTCTAGAGGAATGAATTACCAACAGGAAAAGAGAAGCAGTTTATAGCATTGTCTAGAGCAGTTAGAATGTGGAATTACAGACTGGACCCGAAAAGTAGCTAGGAGGACTAAGAATGAGGCATTACCACTGGGAACAAAGAAACAGCTGCAGCACTGTCAAGAGGACTTAGAAAGAGGAATTACTGACGGGACCAGAGAAGCAGCGGCAGCATTGTCCAGAGGAGGAAGAACGAGGAATTATAACTGGAACCCGAGAAGTAGCTAGCAGCACTGTCTAGAGGACTGAGAAGGAAGACTTACTAACGGGACCAGAGAAGCAGATTGCGGCACTGCCTAGAGAACTTAGACTCAGGAACTACCGATGGGACCAGAGAAGCAGCTAGCAGCACTGCCTATAGGACTTAGAATAAGGAATTACTGACTGAACCAGAGAAGCAGCTTGTAGCATTGTCTAGAGGACTTAGAATGAGGAATTACTACTGGGACCAGAGAAGCAGCTGCAGCATTGTCTACAGGACTAAAATGGAGGAATTACCACTGACACCCATCAGCAGCTAGCAGCACTGTCTAGAGGACATAGAATGAGGAATTACCACTGCAACCAGAGACACAGCTTGCAGCATTGTCTAGTGGGCTTCGAATGAGGAATTACCATTGGGACCAGAGAAGCAGCAAACAGCACGTCCCAGAGGACTAAGAATGAGGAATTACCACTGGGACCAGAGAAGCAGCTGCAGCATTGTCTAGAGGACATAGAATGAGGAATTACCATTGGGACCAGAGAAGCAGCTGCAGCACTGCCTGGAAGAGTAAGAAGGAGGAATTACTACTGGGACCAGAGACACAGCTTGCAGCACTGGCTAGAGGACTTAGAATGCAGAATTACCAACAGGACCAGAGAAGCAGCTAGCCGCACTTTCTAGAGGTCTAAGAATGAGGAATTACTACTGGGAACAGAGAAGCAGCTAGCAGCAGTGCCTACAGGATTAAGAATGAGATTTACCACTGGGACTAGAGAAGCAGATGCAGCACTTTTTAGAGGACTTTAGAATGAAGAAGACTGAAAGTGGATGAGTGTGTGTCTGCTGGTGTAAAACACACACATAGAGCCAACTATTTCTAAAACAGCAGTGGGAGGGAAAAGAAAACATAAATTAAGTATACCCGAGTAGAGGCACAAGAACATATGAAACCTTCGGTGCTCTAAACACGGTCTTTTCACTGGTGTGATGTGAACACAATGCTATGGGCAACCAAAAGAACACCAAGGCTGCAATGCCCAGATGAGAGGAGGGAGTAGCCAAAGCTTTTAAAAAACAGCCCACCACTAAGCCTGCAAGTGAGGTTGAGTGCATTTGAAAATACATGAAGGCAGGTCAACACCTGATAAAATCATATTTTCTAATTACAACTGCCAGAAATCGCTTGCACCTAGGTTTATAAAATTTAGAAAAAAATATGAAAATGCAGCAAACGAACAGCAATATACAGAATTCTGACTAATCCAACCTTTTGGAAAGGATAGTTGAATGATGACCAATCTAAAACAACATAAGAAAAATCTCTCCCAATATATATATATTTTTTTACAATGGATAAATACAGTTACATTTTGAGTGAATGTCTAAGCATAGCATAATATCTCACTGTTGGTTTTTGTATTTCAATTAAGGTCTTAAAAAAAAGAAAAGAAAGAAAGAAACAAAAAAAAAAAAGAAAGAAAGAAAAGCAGCCTTTGCCCAGAACCTGTTCTTCCTAGTAAGGCTACTGGGATATAGGATTAAACTGGGCATTAATAAACAAGGGAATTTTTAGATAATCATTCCTTTTCAAACAATCCTTAATTATAGCTCTGTTGAGCCATGTATGAGACAGCTGATCCAAATAGAAATCTGTAAGAAAATGGAACTAACTTAATAATGTCCTCTAGATAGTTTAATCCTAGTTCTCCATGACACAGGTAAGAGGGGCTGCTGGGAGGGTCACCGTACAAGTGACGGAAAAATTGTTTTCCCTCAATATCAAGCAAACTCATTTTTGGGTATACTCAAATGCCTGAACTATAAACACAAGAGTGGTAGACAATAATTGTATTTATTTCAATCAGGTATTTTATATTAAAAAGAGCACCTAAGGACTGTCTGACTAGTTTCCACCTTGTGTACAAAAGGAGAGAACATGAGTTAGCAGAATTAAAGGTCACCACTAAATATGAGAAAGAGTATACTTAGTTAATCTGTTTATTCTTACTGAACATAAATCTTGACTATGTTGATTTAGGATTGGAAATCATTACATATGTTTTGGAATGATTAGTTTCCAGGTCAAGGTCATCCGTGAATAAAGGAAATGCCTCTACATTTTTTTATGCCCAGTGGTGATTCGTGATAGAAATACAGCATGGTCTGCATAAAGCAGGATGGGAATAGGTCGGTGAGTTCAATCTGGAGAAATCTTGGCTGTGGGCAATCAAATGGGATAAAGAAAATGGAGAATGGGGCCTAGAATGCAGCCTTGACAAACGTTTTTCCAAATAGAAAAAAATCAGCAACATTTATGTTATCCCCAAACACAACTTTAGCAAGAAGATTAGCATATAGGCATTGCTAAAAGCTGATAGGGTTCAACTCCTATTATGCCAAAATAGACCACAGTTAGACATGTTCATGTGATTGAACGTGCAGCTTAAATCAGCATTTAGTATTTCTAGTGCCTTTTAAAAACACTATAACAAGGACCGAGTAAGACCAGGAAGCAGGTGTATCAGAGCTACTACCTACATTGAGTACATTTGTTATAAGGGGGCTCACAGCTCAATGTTGAATTTTTAAAAAACAATGGAGGCCCAATTGGGCCAAGGCCTTTTGCCTGAGGGGTTATTTCTTACTGCAGAGGAAATCTTCTCTAGTTTAAAGGTAAGACAAAGCAATTGACATAAGAGTATAGCAGCAGTTGTGGAGTCATCATCATGAGATTACTGATACATATTTTTTAAATGCAAAATCCACAAATCAGAGAACATGTGGACATTTAGTGGAGTAACTGAAGTGATTCAAATTGTATAGTTGACAACTTTTAAATACAGGGAAACTTTTCTAAGATGCTAGCTTGCTGCAACTGCTGTCAAGCATTCACTCTACTTTGAAACTTGGTATTCAATAGCATTGAATGTGGCTTTGCAAAGGATTACTTCTTCCTTTACTCTAGGTTCCTGCCTCAAAGCATTACTGAGTTATCTATTGACAGACCTGAATCAATCTTTGTGAATTGCAAAGGTTCGTTTTGGGTGGAGGCTTAGTAAACATTTGTTAATTCAATCACAAATAGTAAAAAATGATCAGAGAATTAAACAATGACCTGCCAACAAGGACAGGCAAATATTAAATTCATTACCGTATCAGACACCTTTTTATTTTTTAAAGTAATTTAAAAGGATGAACTAGATTACATTTCAATATTAGATCACCTTCTTTAACTGTTCCTGATCATGCCAAAGAAGCATACAAATCCATGGTGCTAGATTTGAATTGAAAGGTGATCACAAAGGATTGTAATCACTGTATCCTTGCTTAAGAACAGTCATCAGCAAACTTTAGCACACATTCCTTTGAAACAAACATATAACCATTCTTTCTTTTATATAACAATAAAAGTAGGGATGATTTTAGCATATGAATTGAGGGGTTCATGGATGTTAATGAGACTTCCTTCTAAAAAAAATTATGTAGAACAGAACCAAGGCAGTCAAATCTCATGTGAGAAAAAAGAGCTTGTTGCAGAGCGAGAAAACAAGTTAGTCTGAGTTAAGTTAGAGCCTCGTATTTCATTAAAGTCTCCTCCTAAAATTACCAAAAACGTTCCCAAAGCACCTCAATTTCTCCATGTCATAAACCTGTCAACCTTACAAAAATGTTATTGTAAATCTTCAACACGAATAATAACATCATGTTCCTCTGATATTACAAGAGAGTAAAAAAATGTGGAAATGATCATGAGCTATTACTAAGCTGTGTTGCAAAGCCACAGGTGTTGCAAGCAAGGGCACCAACAAATACCTTACGAGGTTGGGATAAATGGTCAGTAAGTCAATCACAGATATACAAGCCACCCTGAACAGAAAAGTGATTCTAAGTTGGTCCTGGAGGAACTAGACTGCAAGTTAATACAGATTTACATGAAATGTTTGGGCAGGATAGCAAAAGGAGTTAATGTTTAGACAGTTAATAAAAACAGCCTAAAAAGATAGCCCAGATCGTGTTATTAGTGTGGAGAACATAATTATGTTTAAAAGTAAATCCACCTCAACTGCGGGATTCCTAAAGTTAATAACAAAATCACCAAAAAACATTTAGCCATTGAACTAACCCATTATGTGCATCTGGCAAAAAGGACATACACAGCCATATTGGTGGTTATTTTGCTAGAAAGCCTGTGCACCACCTTGTTATTGAGTTGGAGGAAGAATTTAGATTTATGTGGTGCTAAGGCGGTAAGATTAGTCAATATCAAAACATAGGGGCAAGCTTCTGAGGAAATCTGTATGATAGGGATGTTAACCTTGAAAACCAAAGCCCAAATTCACACCTTGGGTACATTATCTTACAGAGATAGTAGTGACAGGAGCTTCAGACCCGGACACAAAGCATGTAGAAAGAGTAATTTGTTCTGGCTTGCACAAAGTTCAGTATGCTCGATTGATTTTTATCTCTCCTGCTGGTGCAATCAACAGAGATGGCTTGGTGAACAACAGTTAATACAGTATCCAATTTAGGAATTAAATTGTCACAGGAATTCTTAGCACCCACAGAGAAATTGTTTAGTGAAGTAATAGATTTCTCAATTAGGGACAGTAGATCAAATAAAATGTTAAAACTAAGCTCCAGAGTTTTTTTATTTTACTAATAAAACTATCAAATAAAGCATGTAAGTGAGAGACAGTAAGTGAGATTTCTCGTTCTGTAATAGAGCGTCGGGTACAAGGCTGCTTCATAGATGGCTTATTTCTGTGTGGCTTTTTGGACAATTAAAGAGGTATCATGAGTATTACAACTGTCTATGTGGGCTGCATGATCAGAACCATGTACCTCTTGTCCTTTTTCAGATCCCACCTACCCGGGGGAAGTGGAGGCTGTGAGAGCTGAGAAATTAAAGACTCCTGAATCGATAAACGTTTTTCAGCCAGCTCACTTACCTTAATAATTATCTCAATGCACTTTCAAGAAAATTATCGATAGTCATGGGAGGTCTAGCGTCTTTCTCTTCCCCATCTCAGTAGGATATAAATTAGCACTCACACCAAGAGTATGGGCTCAGTGTCCTCTGACGGAATTCGGACGGGCCCGGCCGTGGCAGGAGCTTTGCCCAGGATCATCCTACACGTGTCCCACATAGTGGGACTGGTAAGAAATAGAAATAGTGTGAGACAGGATGCCAGGGTTTCCCTTCAGTCCACACCCTCAATGGAACTCTGAGTATTGCAGTTCCCCCACCCTGGAGCACATCAACAGTCAAACCTCAGTGTATTTTCTTAGAGCACTTGCCCTAACAGTAAAAGATTCGCACTAATGAGCCATGCATGCAGTTGTGAACATCTTAAACTGCATAGCTTATTTTAGCAACAGAACATCTTCCCCCTAACCAAATGTGGTGCTGTGAATTATCAATCAAAAGGATTTCTTCTGCAGGAGGTTGGAGCCTACTTTTCCAGTGGACAAAATAAACATTAGGTTCTGTTCTCTTTGACCCCCAAATGCAATATCCTGGGCATTGGGTGACTGGAATTCCACACCATTGCAGAATCAGTTTTTGTTCTACTGAGCACTTCTTTCCACAAGCCATATATTTTCGAAAGTCCTCCATGTGTGAGCGCTAGTATCCTCTTTGCCCTCGCTTCTCCAATATAGACCCGAAGTACCAAGGTTAATAACAAAGGGGTGATTTTTTATGTTGGCAGAGAGGGAACACTGTTACAACAGCGACGGTGTTCTCTCCCCTCTTACACAGTGGTCCGCCCGCCCGATTAAAATGAGGGTGGACCACAGCTTTAATCCTGGTGGAAACGACTGTCTCTACCATGATTAAACCCCTCTGATGGCACTGCAGAGTAAGGGCAGTTGAAGGCAGACCTGTAATTTTGCCCACCTGATTTAGATGGGCAGAAGTAGAGGTCAGTTTTCACTGCCCGTTACTGCCAGGAAAACCCTGCAGGTAGCAGGCAGTGAAAACTGCTAAATGCTCACTTTCCTGTGGGATAGGTTTTCCAAGGCGAGGGGAGCATTTGATTTCTGAAAAATAAAATCCCACTTTGGGATGTTCTTTTTGAAAATAAAAAAGAAACCAGTTTGGTGAGGCCGCAGTCATGTTGATTGAGCACTGCATCAAACTGCAAAAAGCATTGACAGGAACTGCCATGACAGCGATTCCTGACAATGTCTTAGAAATGACCACCTGTTTGGCGGACATTTCTAAATTAGGCAGGGGGCATCTCCGTCAGGGCGACAAAGTAATTAACTCTGTTGTCCTGGGGAGAAATAGGCCAAATTACAATGAAATGGGAGTCAGGTGGGAAAGAAATGGAAGGCCCTTGCAAACTACCATATAGCCCGCATTAATGTGCTTGTGAATGCAATGCAGTATACATTTTTTGGTTTTACATTTCTAGGATGCCATATTAAGTCCTATAGTGTGCTAACCCACAACTGCTCTTCCTGTTTTGGTCTGTTTATTATCTTTTACCAGTGTGGTCCAGACTTGAAGTAGATGTCTGGTAATAACTCTAAAGATCTGGATATTCCAGCCTCCCGTTGTTCTTGGTGCCATAATTATTTTCATAGAGACCCTCAGATCCCTGGCTCTATAAGAGTGATCACATCCTTCAGTGTTGGGGTACACAATGCCAGGAAGAGGTATAGTAATCCTGGAAGGACATTTAGTTTCCTTGCAGCAATCACTCAAGTAAAATCAGAAAGGCTAGCTATTTATTTAAACGCTCTTTAATGATCGCTAGAAGTGAGTGCCAGATAGTTGCCAGTGTGTTAGTACAATTTATCCCCAAGTAACAGATAACATTTCTCACCCGCTTGAACGCTAAAGTTTTTGTTGCGGTCTGGTCTGCTCCTTACGCAGTGGCAGCCTATAGAATTTGAAAGTGGTGACGCGCCTCTCATGTATGCCTTTAACTTGCAGGAGTCTTTCAATTTGGTCAGGGCCACTGGAATTATGCGACTGTGTGGCCGCAGGGTTTTCCGCATAATTATGGATTTGCCGCATTTGACACACAATCCACCAACTGATGCATAATCTACAGATTTTAACAAAAAACAATTTTGTTTCTGGCTCAAATGATTCAAAAGGTACTAAGAACACAGCGACACATGTTGTCGTGCCGTGGAAGGACCTTTGTAAAGGTTGACTAGTCCCCTTTCCGATGTCTATTGCTATCTGTTAGTGTTAAACTGGTACCAGTGAGGTACAACCTATGCCCAGATAGTGTTAACAAGTGTAAAAATAATGATTTATTTTACAAAACGTGCCGCATTATGCTGCATAGTTTGCCTCTTCATGCTACATAAGTTGGTCAACCTGCTGCATAATGTGTCCCTCCCCTGGCCCATAATTCCAGTAGCCTTGACGTTAGTACCTCAGTTTGTATTACTTTGGAACTTGGAAATCGAGGTGGGCAGCGCCCTGGCGTCCTCTACTGGCAGCCGCTGCTGCTCCTTAGGCACAGGCAAACTTAATATATTAGATTTGGGTTTATTCATTTGTAAGCCTGCCACTTGTTTAAACAGCTGTAGAAAACTCATTAGGTTCCACAAAGATTTCCCCAGGGTGGTTAGCTTCAGCAATGCATTATCTGCAAACATGTACATTTTGTGTTCTTCCCCCCCAAATGGGTTTTCAAGGACCCCAGGTGCTGTTCTAAGAAGGCCACCAGCGGTTTGACTGCCTGGTCCCTCTGCTTAGCATTATGCTCTCAGACTTGTCGTGATTCAGTAGGATGCTCGCTTTGAGGCTGTTATAATTGGGGTACATCTGCTGCTAGAACTATACCCAAATACCATCTTAGTGAGAACGTTTAAGAAGCTCCAGCTGATGTGATCAAATGCCTTATTTGGATCCAGAGCAACCATAATCCGTGGTACCTTGCTCCTCTTGACTTTGTCTATTAAATGGGCAGCACTTCTAAAGTTCACATGTATATTGAATTCCTTTATGAATCTGGTCTGATCTGCATTGATGAACCACGTCAACATTTGTCTAGGCTAACACCTTGGTGAGACGTCTGTCATTAATATTGAGTAACGCAATCTGTCTGCAGGATTTGCACACCATAGAACCTTTACCCAATTTTGGGATTATTGATATATCTGCCTCTGTCCAAGGAGTGTAAGCCCAATTTCTCTTCCAAATGTCTTGAAAAAGCTCTGCAAGGTGGGCAGT
Source organism: Pleurodeles waltl (assembly GCF_031143425.1). Taxonomy (NCBI): domain Eukaryota; kingdom Metazoa; phylum Chordata; class Amphibia; order Caudata; family Salamandridae; genus Pleurodeles; species Pleurodeles waltl. The sequence continues at coordinate 1,722,755,292 of NC_090440.1, read as the reverse complement.
CAGTGGCTCTCATACATTTGTAAACGATTGCCCAGAAGACCATCTGGACTGGCACATTTCCTCAGTTTCATATCCTTAATTCCTTCTTTTACTTAATCTGGTTCAATAGGAATATCTTGTTTTCTCCTTGGGCAAACACCAGAGATGAAAATGGCAATATTTCTAAGTATTTCCTTCCAACAGAATCAGTTTCCTCTGAATTACTATCTCAACTACTGTACATTGTCTGGTAAAGCTTGCTAAACACCTCTGCTCTATCCACTTCTTTCATAAGTCTACCCTTATCTCTTGCTCTAATATATGTTATTAATTGCACTGAAATGTAACTGCTAGACGAGCAGTCTGTCTGCTTTGTTGCCTTTTGTGAAGACAATCTATAAAGAACTCAAGAGTGGGTGCTCTGCTTTGTTAGCACTTAGGATTGACAACGGCCCCTTCAGTCAGGTAATGTAATGTATGTGCCCTGCTGTGGTCTCAGATGTTTTTGTCTGCTCCTTTAACTCTGTTCTCATACTGTCCGTCTCAAGTTGGAGTTCCCGATTTTTACACAGATCTATTGCTATCATGGTACCCTCAAGCATACATTCAGTACTGAAGGACACACCGCAGCACAGAATCTGTCACTAATATGTTTATTCTCAGGACACTGACAGTACCTAGTCTCCACATACACTTTTCATACTACTGCTACTCTGTAGATTCGTATGAAGTGTTTGACGGTGTTGTGTACCAAGGAGATAGACTCTTAATTATAGCCAATCCACATCTCTGAACCCTTTTAGCTGCCACATCCGAGAGAACTGGACCCATTTCAAATTTGTTATCCTCTATAACCAACACTCACTGCAACACAGAATCAGACCAGTCCATGGAAGAACAATACAAAATCACCAAAACATTTGTAGTACTTGACATACATTCCTTAAAGAGCAAGGCTGAAAACCTATTACATCTAAACTTATGGAACCACTCTGGTTACTCAGTATTCAGATATGGTAAACTTGATGGCATATCCTTTAGAATCAATGAGGCTAAACGGCGCAATTGCTTGCCAGATCCACTTTAAAGTCAGAAGAAAAAGAATCACAAGATAGCTTTAACAGTAGTTTTAATGCAGTATGTCAAGGGGCATATACCTGGGGGTAGAAAAGAAAAAAGTTATCCTACCTTAATGGATGCGATATGCAACACAGTCTCTCCCTTATAATTGCGCTTTGCACTCAAGTTCCTGGAAGGGCTGAGTAAGGATGTCTCCGCATGCTTACGGGTGCAGGAAGACGGAGTACTGGGAGGCATAATAGGTGACTTGTGAGGCGTGCAGACGCCCTTCTCATCCCCAGATAGCTGATCTTTCACTGGCAGTGGAGAAACCGCAATAGGCGACATGATATGAGCAATAGCGATGTGATTGTTTCTAGGTGAAACACGCACTGGTGAACACTTCTTGGAAGGTTCTGTGGAACCACCAATATTGACACTTGGTTTTACACGCTGTAGTCTTTTTGAAGCAGGTGAGGGAGTGGGAAAAGAATCAGACAGCTTCCTCCCCCTTTTAGGTTTACTTTCTAGAGAGGGTGAATCCACAGGAAGAATGTCCTCCTTACGAAGGACTAACTCATTTTCAGCAGTTTTCTCGACAGGGCTCATCTGTACAGACAGCTGTAAGTGGCACACACTTCCATTCTGTGAAGGGCCCGATTCTTTTGCCAGTCCTAGCTCCAAGGATGCCTCCTCAACAGGGCAGGGGTCTGGACTGCACAAGACAACTGGCTGACTACAGAAAGAGACTACTCTTTCTTCCTGGGGTTGAATCGCATCTTCATTGCTCCACTTCCCAGAGACTCCCTTTGGTCGTTTCTTTCCGACGCCCCACTGCTGGTTTATGACATCCAGTTGTCTCTTCTTAGATTTTTTGGACTTGGTGGCTGGTTTCTTCTGTTTTTTGGCAGTATCTTCATTAGGTGGGGAGGGCAAGAACGCAAATGTAGAACAGGCAGCCTGGTATAGGGCGCCTCCGCTAGAAAGCGGCTGCTCCTGCTTTGGTAGCTTGTCCAAGACACATTTGACCTTTCCACTTCGAGGGCTAAACCACATTCGGATCTGTTTCTTCTTATTATCAGCTTTGGGCATGTTGCTCGCTTTCACTGACGTAAACACTCTTTTCTTTTCTGTAAGGAAGTAAAAAGAAGAATATCTGAAGTTAACGGAAAAAAATCCTGCTGCCTTCCGCTTGGCACTCCATTACCTCAAAGTTAAAAATTACATTTTTTAAATAATCTTTTACTTTTTAATATGTATTAAAGTGGGAATTTGGCTTTATTCAGGTGCACATGCAGTAAGCCAACTAAAACTGGTCAACAAACAAATTACATGAAATTTTGAGTAACCATTTATTGTTTGTGAAAACTCGTAACTAAGCAACTCCCTGAAGAGCGCATCTCAAAGCCAACAAGCCGTTGAACTACATATTTCCCATAAGCCAAGAAGTACTTCATTACAAATCAAAGGGTGATGTCCCCATACTTCCACAGGCCAAACTATAAGCACATTTCAACAGACTCAATAAACACATTCCAAATTTCTACCCCAACCCCACTAGATCAGTACGTGCCTGTGTCTGGTAGAAAAAACAAACAAAAAACTCACTCATATTCATCATGCCACATCCTTCCGTTGCAGACATGCATCGAGTCACATGCACAATTGCAATGGATTGCAAAGACGTGGGAACCATTTTTGAAATTGTATTTAGCGTCAAAGATGTCTGGGGCCAATTTGGGGGGGCTAAATGTACTTGGTGAATGCTTTTTGTTTTTCGTTTTAATGAAGCAACACAGCAGCAAGTGGTGGCTGTGCCCCACCAAAAAAAAAAATGAGAACAAAAATATTTAAAAGATATGGGAGCGGTTAGAAGAGTGAGTGAAGTAAACAATGTATCAGCTGAGGCCAGTAAACAAAAGGCTGGGGTGGAGGAAGAAATGGATGGGCTAGGGAGAAGGGAGCAACACAGACTGCATTGGGTGGGGAAAGCAGCACACAAGGGCAACAGGAAGTGGGGAAAGCAGTGAAGGCACTGGGGTTGGGGAGAAGGGAGCAACACAAAGAACACAGCGTGGGTACTTGAGGGAGGAGCAGCATGCGAGGAACACAGCTAGAAAACACATGCACTCTCAGTGAGTGCTGAATGAAAAAAAGTAATTCACTGAATATGAGCAAAGAAAGAATACAAGTCTTCCAATCCAAAAGATGGTAAAAAAGCTCTGTTCCATGATAGCGATAGACACAAGAAGAGGAAGGAAATCCATCAAATAAAGAAGCAAGCAAATCAGAGTGGCAAAGCCAACAAGTGGCAAACAATGTGCTAGCTCTAAGCCTACTGTATGTTTTTGATACGGTCCACAAGAGGTTTTTCTGCAAGTGACAGCAAAACGCGTTCAGTAGGAGAGACAGAAAAACAGTCTTCTTGTCTCACCAGCCAGAAGCACCTTGAAGTTTAAACAAATCAAGCACAATAAGAAGACAGCATGCGTGTAACAATCAAGGTTATGTTGCACAGAAGACCAAGGGCGGTACCAAATACAATTTGTCAAAGAGAAAGACGTGCTAAAATCCCAAACCCCCGATTCATCCAAATCTCTACGGAGAGAGTGGGAAATTTCAGAGTTGTTGGTCTATCAATTACTTTCTAAACTCAATCTCACCTGAGGCATAATCTAGCCAAATTTTCTATGCAGCATGCGCCAACACACTAATGCCCACATTTCAGTCATAATGCAATGGAGATAAGTGGAAACGTCTTTCCTTGGTTTGCCGTTCAGGCACACCAATTTTGCAATCCATTACCTCCTTATTTGTGCCATGTCAGAAATTGTGAAATTTAGAAAGGTTTCAGTTTTAGCACTTTTATTAAGCTACTAGGTACCAGAATAAAAATCACTGGATCAATAGCACCACATCAGTAGCATATAGCGCAGAAACATGTTGGCACCAGGGAGCAAGGGTGAGCAAACTAAGGACAGAGGGGATGTCAAGTCATAAAACCTACACACTCCATCTTTTCTATACAATTTTGATACATCCTTTTACTAGACTCCTAACTCGAGCTACACATTGGCACCAAGTGGAACATATAGTTCAGTATGAAAGTACTTTGCTCAAATGTTGATTACAGAGGGCAAGCACAGCTATAATGCTATAGGTACAAGGCAACAACATATTCAGTCCACATATTAATGACGGAAGTTGCAGGAGCCAAAAGCAAGATGCACTGCCAGAATCTGGAACTACCTATCTACAAACACCAGAGCTTTCCTCTGACGAAACATTAAAAAAGGCACTGAAACTTTACTTTTACCACACCCGTTCCAAACATAACTACTAGACACTAACGGATGTTGAAGTTAACCTGTCTTCTAGTCCTAACCTAATGTGTGAGCTATCCCATATCCTGATGAGCTGATTCATATTCCTTTGGTAAAAGCTTCCTGGATCTAGAGGTTTAACCGTTGTGACTGTAAATATACCCACAAAATGTGTTGCCCCATGTATAAGAGCGCATATATATATATATATATATATATATATATATATATATATATACACATATATATATATATATATATATATATACACACACTAATAGTTTAATTTACATTCTATTCACACTGCCACCGCTTCTTTCCTTCTTATAATTTCTTCCTCTTCTGTCTGGACTACTTATTGTCAATGTGTGATTTACTTCACCCAGGACAACATAGTGTAGAATTATTCATATATGTAAAGAGTTCTGATATCCTCAAGATTACTCGTACTGTACAAAAACAGTTCATATGTAAATAGACAGAAAGAACAATACAGTAGATTGATTCTGTCTATGCCTGAATCTGGTATCAATAATCGAGAATAAGCAGCCCAATACATATTCTACTTATGCTGGTGATGGTACCAGTTTTATAAATGCGAATAGCTTTAAGAGGAGTTGTCATTTGGAACGCAGAGATCCTAACTAAGATGGCTCAAACATCATTGAAACAATACCAAAAACTAAAAAGAGGGTCTTTGTTAAACAGGTGTGCCTTGGGTCACAAATTTGTACTCTTCCTCATTTCTACAAATCACTCCTTAAACTTCAGATCATGACTTTACTGCAGGCCACCAAAAAAGTCAGTCTAGCACTAATTTCCTACTCACCTCAATCTGCTGTAACCCACAATGCTTAGTCAGTGCAATCAATCGTCTGCTTTCCACTGCCCAGACACTGTCATATTTCTCCTTCCTCAGGAATGTGGATCAGAGTTCACTTCTATGAATGCACACAATTAGTTTCTGGTTTTCAGTTAACAGAGGTAATTTCTGTTCATTTTTTGTTTAAAAAATAAAATAAAAAAATAAATAGGTGCACTGATTTCTGAGTAAGGCTAGTGCAATGGAACACACTAAGGATGCTTTATTCTTAAAAATGGCTACCCCGCTGGTGCGTTGTATTTTGTAGTACACAAGGGGATGAGTGGTTGCAGTGTTCTCCCCGTCTATCCCCAGCAATGATGGTACTCTGTATTGTTTTCACCGCTGTCAGGCTTTCTCCAGAGCAGATGCCCCTTCATTCCAATGGGCAATAGCAGAGGGTGGTAGGGTCTATGTGCTATGCTATGTTGGTTTACCTACTGGAAGACTACTTTGATATTCTTTGCAGGTGGCAGTACAGTGATATTTTATAACAATGAACCTGCTTCTCCTGTCAAAGTTTACTATATCACACATGTGCCCTTATATCTGAATGGCATTTTGCTGCACATGCACAAAACATCTACATACATTCAGTGGTGCTGTAGTGGCTTCGGGGTTGGTGCACTGGAATTGGCGTCAGCCAGGCAGAGCAACTGCTGGAAGTTGTTGTGAAGCTGCTTATGTGAGCCCGGAGAAGAATTCTAGTGCAAAGGGTGAGTGTAAGCACTAAGCTGTGCAGGAGTGTGGGGATGAGACTTGGTTTATCGGTGTTACTGCGGAGTGGTGACGCCAGAGGTGAGGGTCGATTTTGCATGTAATGTGGGTTTTGGTGATAGTTGTGGGAGGTGCTAGTGGTTGGGGATAGCTCTGCAGCAGTCATCTGGCAGGGATTCTCACATGTAAACAAGAGGGAAATGACCAGAAACACTAACATCCCAAGCAAACAAGCAGCAGAGCCAACAGATCTGGCAGATAATTGAAAGTGCCTCTTCAATGAGACAGAAGTAAAGCATTTACCGATGACATCAAGGGATTTTTGAAAGGCAAACCCATGAACGAGTGAAAGTGATGAGCATGAGACAGATGTGGTTAAAAGTCCACAGAATACTTACAACAGGTTGAAAAGTGCTTGTGCTCAACCTAAAAATTGGAAAAGAAAATGGAGGAGAAAGATAGGTCATCAAACATGCATGGAAATAAAGAAATAGGATTTTTGTTCAAAGAAACAGAAATAGTGGATTTGGCAGCAGAAGTTGAAATTGGTCAATGAGCAGACTTCATTGCGTAATGATCTGCAGCAGACATCTGAATGCCAAAAAGCACTGTTTGAGCTGTTCCTTCATCTTTAAAAGGGAAGAAACTTCCTCACATTAAAACAGACGAAGCAAGGAAGGCAGGCAATATATAATGCAATTAGGTCAAGTTTTGCAACAGAGTCCTAAAAAAACATGTAGCTTGAGCAAAAAAAATACAACTCAATGGCATTGGCAAAAAACACAAGCGGTATATTGCTTCCTAACTGAGGATTACAGCCACAAGTCTTCAAGGTGAATGCCATTTGCTTTGATTTAAAGATATGTTCTAGAGTCAACTAGTTTCTTTCAGTTAGAGAGGTTTAAAAAATAATTGATTGCAGACAACCATTAATTTTTGTGTTGCTTTCGAATCTCCTACCCCATTCAATAAGGTACTCAACAGGGCTGACCCCTCTTCCGGCTCCTTTTTGCCCTCGCGATAGAACCTCTGCCACGATAGTGAGATGTGACACCCAGATGCAGGGATGGACATGGGACAGATGCAGGGATTTACATGGGAGAGCTTCACGAAGTAGGGAATCACATTATATGTAGACGATGCACTCCTCTAATTAGAAAACCCCATCTCACGGGGCCACCGTCTCCACAAACAATAGGAGGTAGCCTTTGGACTCGGAGTAACTAAGGGCAAATCCCTATTAGTCCCGATCCAAGGGGACAATGCAGTTACACAATGGAACTTGTCAATACCAGTAAGACGAGTCAGCTTAAAATACCTAGGAATACATATCTGCTGCAAACTAGAACTGGAATGGAATCTTAACATGGTACCCCACATAGCCAATTCGAAATCCAATCTGCTAAAATGGGCGATCCTGCCACTGAGCATACAGGGCCAAGTGGTCCTCTTCAAAATGAGGGTCTTACCGCAGTATCTTTATGCCCTTCAGAACTTCTCACAGAGTATCCCTAATAGATTATTCACAGATCTCAAATCATCAATACAAACATTTCTATGGGCAAATTACGGTCCAATCCCTCACCCTCCTGCACAGCATGGACTAAACGTCAGTAATAGCTCTACAAGAGTGGGGTGGGAGACCTTCAAATGTACTATTGGGCAACACAATAACACACTTAATAGTGTTTGATGACGGGTTGACCAGAGTGTGGGAAGACCCTGCCTATCAGGCAGAGCTCGCTCTTCTTAGTCTTGACAAAGTGGTGGGACTACTATATGGAGACTCCATCCCACAGTTTCTCCCTAAACCCACCGATGTAATCTTTATGAACTGCCATGAGCGTTATGTTTGCAAATGGGCTGGCAGGATACATTAAAGCTACAAATCCCAGTAAGGAGGGGAAGACACCTCTATCAAGTTGCACGGTTCCTGGGCTTAGAGCCGTAGGGCAACATAGGTATCACAAATCTAGAAGACGTGTGACTGGGTTTGGGGGGCATTTGAGGCACATCCGCTCCTTTCAGGAACTCCAGACCAATTACAACCCAGGAATGCTCTAGCTACTTATAGAGCCGGACCGGAAGAGCTCTCTGAATACAACACACTACATGCCACGTTTCTGATGGGTAGGCTGCAAAGTGGATGTCTCTCACATTTACCACACACTAATCACCAATGCTCCTGACACCTACCTCCCCCTCAAACAGAAATGGAAGGAATATGTGGGACCCCTTGATGATCTGGAGTGGAGGTTTGCATGGCTCCCCTCTCCCCCGCCAACCTCCACCCCCTAGCGAGCTTGCCATACCCTTCTGACTAAGACTAATTCTAATGAAATACCTCCACAATGCCCACCTCACGCCTCAGAGGATGTGGCAATTCCTAAAAATTCCCCAACAACCTGCGTCCATTTTCCCAGCACAGAAGCTAATTATTTTCACATGACCTGGCTGTGTCCCCCGCTGGCAAAGTACTGGAAATTGATTGCTCACTGCCTAACTCAGGTTCTTGGTTATCCAATTGAATTGATTCCCCAGCACTCCCTTTTGGGGATCGTTGATAAGCTAGGGAACACTAGGGGAGAGTGATACTTTATATGGATGGCGACTCTGATTTGCAAGAGAGACATAGCCTGGGAAGGGAGGATGGCTCATACACCTATGCTTGTGGATTGGCAGAGGGTGATGGACTGGTTAGCAAAACTTGAAGAACCCATCTGCAGGGTAAGGAGTTGCCCCTGGAAACATGGACGGATTAGGGGAAAATGGTGGAATTCGTTTGGCCTCAGACTTCAATGAATAAACATATGTTTTAGTGCGTGTAATGGGTGAGGTAACGCTAGCGAGTGCAATATTGATGTCTATATTTAGGCATTCGCAAAAAAATATATATTGTTTATCAAAAAAATGTGTGTATACCAACAGCAAATGATCAAAACTCTGAATCAAGTAGCAGCTGAAAATAGGAAAAAGGGTAGGTCATTGGAGAGCCATGCAAGCTAATAAGCAGTGTCCCATTCTAACGTAATACCTTCTAGGAGGACAAAAAGAATAGATTGATCTTAATGAAAATCACTAAACACTTTCCGTAGTGTGAGACTCACAGTAGTGATGGATGGCCTGCTATATTAAAAGCAGAGAATATATAAACCATTGAAATTCGTTATCGCAACTGGATCATTTCGAATGAAACAAAACTATTCCTGGACTGCATAAGTTATTAAGTTGGCACACCAAAACTGGAAACACAGTTTCAACATTTACAAATCATCAGATAACCCCCTTGTGTGAATCAAAGGGCATTTTTAATAGTGTGGGCAACAAGGGAGTGTATTTTTTCATGCTGTGTATAATTTCATTTACGCATGTTATTTCATTGTATTTTATTGTTTTTGTGAGGTACAGAAGCAGCAAAAGGAAACAAAAGACCACTGGATGGAATAAGGACGGGCTGGGGTAGGAGAAACTGAAGCCATTAAGATGCAAATGCTTGGCCAAAGAGGTGGGTTTTCAGTTATTTGAGGAAAGTCCAATATTTTGTCATGAATGCAGTGGTAGAGGGTTCCAGAGAGAAGAGCCTTGTTGGAGAAGGGACCTGCTTCTAAAGAGTTTCAAATCTGACAGTGAGAGATATTGTTGGGAATTTGACCTTAAGAAGCTGGCTGAGCTGTATGGAATGAATAGTTTGGAATAGAAGCCGGGGTGTGCCATGCAAGCCTATACGTACCAGGCAGAAGGCTTTACATGTAACCCTATGTTTGACTGGCAGTCATGTTAAAGTTGATTCTGGGTAGCTGTGATCAAAGCTCTTCCAGTTATTAAAGTCAGAAAGTAAGGGTTTGTGTTCTTTGTAACTTACTCAAGGTTTTTGCCAGGAGACCACAATACACTCCATTGCAGTACTTCATGGGTAAGAGGGCCACAGCTACGATGAGGACGAATTGACCTAGTGCTTGCTGCAAGGCAGAAGCCCACAGAGGCGACGCAATTGACAGAACGGACATGAATGGAGGAGGATGGTTCAATGTCTGACTGACTCCCTGTTTCTGACTGATTTAGAGAGAGTGGAAGGAGGACAAAGAGATTAGGGGCAGCTCATGATCAGGGTCCAGGTTTCCAGGGCCTACGAGTAGGTTTGTGTTTCTGCCGAAGAGGCAGATCCAACTGTTCATCTATTTCTGTATGTGCTGGAGGCTATTGCACACCTCCCTTACTTTATCTAGTTCTAGAATGATCCTGATGTGGATTGTATTATCAGCATACATATGGTTGCTGACATTTTGGTTATTGGGAGACTGCTGCAAAAGTGCCCTGTATGCGTTAAACGGTGCTGGTGAGAAGAATAATCCTTAAAAAATAGTGCAGATCACACTGGATTTGCATTAACATAGACTAAGCATCAGTATCAATATCTGAAGCAAAGACATGAGCAGGGATGCACTATTATACTGATAGAAAGCTTTATTGTCAATATGAACCTTCTCTCCGATCCATGTAAGAGCAAGCAAGCGTAAAGCACAGAGAAAAGACAGAGTAAATACAAGCATTCAAAACGACTGCTTAGCACTCTAGCATCGGATCATTGCAAAAACATACGAAATCCCCAGATAAAATTGCTTCCATCCCCACAGAGCAGGAAGGAGAGGGACTGGAATATTCAAGGCTAAAGGCAACCCTAATAAAGAGTTCGCAGTTTTTATTGTGAGTGACAGTATTTAGCTTGTGGATATCTGTCTGGCAGGTAGTGCGCAGTGGCAATGAAAGCCAGATTTAGAAAGGTGCCCAAGGAGCTGAAAGCTACAGGCACTTCTTAGCTCAGTGGCAAGGAACAAAGTTGAGTGAGAGTCGCTTGGATAGCCTGGGACTGTGCAGCGTTTCGAAGCTGCAGACTTGCTGAAAAAGGTGGCACAATAGTACCCCACGGGGAGAAGGATGTTGAATCCGGCGCTTTGGTGTTAACCTCATCACCAGAATGAGAAGACTGCAATCTCGGAAAGTCACGAACAAATCCAGAAACAAAGCTATGTGAAAAGTTTTTAATCCGCATTGGGAGACACTTTTAAGATGGTAGTCACTTTAGAATAAATTATAGGTAATGAGGCATATACTGAGCATTCATCTGCTATGGAAAAAGAGAAAAGGAATGGAGATGAGGCAACTTTTGGGAAATCTGGACCCAGTTGAATGTCACTTAAAGGGGGCATATACGTGGAAACCGAATTTATAAAACGGGGAATTTAAACAAACTAGGGACAGAGAATTATAATGCAGATACAGTCGGTAATAGAGGGTGAGCCACCCTCACCCCTGCATAAGAGAGGCCTTAAGCAAGCTAGAGTCAAACCTGCAAACTAGCCTACAATAAGGACATGAGAGCCCTTAGGTAGGCAAACATACTGAAAGAGATGCTAATACAGCAGGTGTTTGCCACAAGACCACATAGAACACAAACAAAACCCTCTGAATTGAGAGGGAAGGTAAAGACTCACTGTCGCATGCAAATCTGAATCGCAGGCATACTGCATGGGGAGGTGACACTTCTAATACTAGATGCTAGGTGGTCAGTAGTCTATGGGCAATGAACCTTGAGCACCGCACAGCCTCTAAGCATCCCTGGTTCAAGATTCACATACAGACCCAGCAGGTTAGCCACAGACATCATATAGAGTTGACAGGGTGATAATGATGTGCAAAAACGGAAGGCCAAGACCATGAGAAGGAGTTATAGCTGAACAATACATCTGGAATAGGTCTACCAATGACTAAATGCGATTAAAGAATCATGAGTACAGTGAAGAAAGCTATGGGGACGGGTGGAGTAAGGGTACGTTTTGAAATAAGTTTTTTACTGGCTTATATGTAAAATTTGTAAAGTTTATAATTTATTACATAATTCATAAGAAACATTGCAATCACCAAATAAATAAAAGCTTAGGAGAGCCATAAAATTTTCAGTACATTCATATTCTCTCTTACTATTAACAGACCAAAGAAGCCCTACTGACGTGTTGAACATCTAGTGGCATACTGTCATATGCCAGATCAACATTGAGCCACTGACCGGTGTATTATACCAGCTCAAAGGGCACTAGGTGATGAACAAACATCAGAAAATGTTGCTGGGTTAATTATTGGTAAGGAATTTTAGGGCTATCAAAATGTAATTGTCCAGTCCAAGGGCTGGGTATAAAAGTTCAGTTCGAAGAAATGCTGTGACCATTGCTCATGTGACTGGAGCTGATAGTGTTTACTTCTAGGTTGAACTGGTGGCTTGGTTAACAGTCTTGCGTTTTTGTTGCATGTTTTAGGAGGTGTTCAGTTTTTAAAATAAATGTAGCCAAACAAGCCATGTATTGCAGAGTCAACTCTTTGAGACTAAACAAAATTACCTGCTGGCACGATTTGATACCATTGGTATTGAAGATATTTTTAGGATACAACTTCCGCCAAGGTAACAGAGATGGACATATACAAAGGATGTGTAGGAAGTCTTCCCTGTGATGCGCGCAAAGTCTGCATCTTCCACTATTTGCCGGTTTAAGCCATTTTGGAGCGGCATTTGATGAAGGTAGTAGTCCAAGGCGTGAAGCACCTTTATTTTTAGTCGTTTTTAATATTTCTGCCATGTAAGGCTGTGCTGTTGGAGCCTTATAAGTGTTAATTGTCATCCATGAGTGCAATCACTTTCTGAACTTGTCTTTGTTCTTGCTCTATGAGAGCAGCTTGACTTGTTTGTTTAGTAATTGCTTGAAGTGTTTGTGAGGTAAATACTTTTGCCATAGCTCTTCTGCCTGCAGATGCTTTTCGGCTGAAGCGGTTCTCTTTGGCCATGGATTTGAGACTTCCGCCATGATTGTGCCAATTCCCTCCCAAATCAGGGCCTTTAGTGTATTTGGTTAAGTCTGTCTTAGCATGTTTAAGCAACGCCCCGTCTTGTGCTACTGCTTGGTCTTGTAACCAGAATTCCAATCCAATCTGCGCTGGAGAGGAGCTGTGTGGAAGGCAGAAGAGAAAGTGAAAGACTTTGCTCTGGGCAATGTTCATGAAGTTGTTGAACTTACCGGGAAATATTTCCAGACCATGTGCCAAGGCAGGCAGGAATTTAGCGTTAATCACTGTAAGGAGTGGACACCAGGTTGGACTTTGTAGTTTTGAAGACCGGGATAGAACTTCAGGTGCAGGCCGTGCGACCAGCGCTCGTGTAGCCATACGCCAAGATATTTACAGCTTCTGTCCACTGGTTGATCCCCACAGAGCTATTCTTTTTCTTGATTACCCGCTTGCCAAAGCTGACTACCTTGGTTTTCTCCAGGTTTACCAACAGCTCATTAGTCTTGCAATACTGATTGAAGGTGTTTAGCCCATTTTGGAGTCCTGTACCTGAAAGATTCGATAGGAGAATGTCATCTGTATATAATAATGCTGTTAGAGGATGGTCACCCACTTTGGGGGGATGGGAGCCGGTGGTGTTCAGTTGTGTGCACAAGTCTGTCAAGTAAAGGTTGAAAAGCATCGGAGCTAGCACACAACCTTGCTTGACACCTCTTTCTATCTGAATTTTTGGCAGACACTCTTCCATTATTGTCTACTTTCACCCTTGCCCAGTTTTCTGAATATGGAAACTGAATTCCAGGATATTGAGGTTTGCCAGCTTCCTCCACAGCCTGTTCCGGTCCACTGAGTCAAAGGCCTTGGTTAAGTCCACAAAGCAGGTGTATAGGGGCATTTTCTTGTTTGTATATTTTTCCGCAAGCATGGCTAGTGCTATCAGGTTATCAGAAGTGCTCTCTGAAGGTCGGTAGCTGGTTTGATTTAGGGGTATTAGATTAAGCTTGATTGCCCATTCTTTGAGTTCCTCCAGCAGGAGACCTGCAAATATTTTTGCTTCCGTGTCAAGCAGTGATATTAGTCGATAGCTGTTGGGGCTCCTGTAGCGGCCCTTCTTGTAAATTGGGTGAAAAGTTGTCCCTTTTTAGGAGTCCATAATTTTATTTTCCATGCTGATGGCGTTACACAGATTGCAGAGCAGGAATGACCAGAGGGCGGGGTCAAGTTTTAGTACTTCTGCAAGGAGGCCGTTAGGCCCGGGAGCCCCACTCTCTCTGCAACGTTGCAGTTGTGCCTCAATCTTTTGTACTTCAAAGGACAATGGCTTTGACTCGCAGTTTGAAATAGGAAATGGTTTCACTGCATTCGAGCCGCAGTAGAGGTTTGAGATGTGCTCGATCCACTTTCTCTCCGGCACCGCGTTACTGTGGATCCCAGTGGTCCTGCGCTGCAGTTGATTAATAATGGACTACAGGGGCCGGCAGTTCTTTTCTTTACTAGCCTACATAATTCTCATCCATTACTGCCCTATGTATGCCTGCTTTGCTTCCCATACTGTCTTCTTGTATTTCTTTCTTAGTTCATGCAAAGTACACAGGTGGCAGTTACCCGGCAGTTGTCTTTTTAGGAATCTGGCTATTTTGTTAAGCTGTTGTCTTTGTTGCCTTAAGGCCTGCGTGAACCATCGTTTTATGCTCAGTGGAGTGCCAACCCTTAACGGTTGATTGGGCTCTAACTGGTTCCTTAGTGGTGTTAATGTTTACTCCCATTTTGTGATTATGTCCACCTTTTCCATTTGACCAGATGGTAAGTTAGCTTTCCATGCCTCATATTTCTCCATACACATGTTGGACCATCTTATGCAATGTAAGTGACTTCCTGGGTCCTGTTCGCCTATCCTCTGTAGCGGTGCTGCGTGATGATTGTTATTCGCTATTTTCATATTTTGTGGATGTGGTCACTTTTGAATCTCACTTCAAGGTTAAAGTTTTGGAAGTACTTGAAGATGTACATTGTAGTAAAAGTGTAGTCTAGGGTAGAAGCAGGTTTTTTAGAAGTGTGACTTGGGTTCATTGGGATGTCTTTGGGGAATCTGCCATTTAGGGCCCTCAGCCCTAGTGACTCAAGGAGTCTTACAAGAGGGTGGGTCACATTTGTCCAGGTCCCTATAAAGCGATTCTTGTGGTGGAATACCCAGACACTGATCTAGGGTGCCTCATCTGGAGCTTCTTTACCATGGTTGGCTATGTTTAGATTAAAGTCACTTGTAATGATCCAGGAGGCATTCACGTTTGTGGCTCTTAAGGATAACCATCCTTTTTTCCATTGTGTCTAACAGATGCTGTTTATGCGTCATGTTAGGGTTGATGTAAATGTTTATTATTATGACGGGCACGGATGTTTGTTCCAGCAACCAGTTTTCAATAACAATAGCTAACGTGTGAGCTTGTTGCCGGTCAATGATGTTAGCAATGAAGGATTTGTGTGTGGTTATGTAGGTTGAGAGGCCTCCTTTTGGGTGCGCTTTGGGCTTTGCTTTTACAGCTGGGCTTAGGAATTTTTTAAACCCAGATAATGGGGTTTCAGCTACTTTCTAGATTTCCTGTAGGCAGATGATCTCAAAGTCACTCGAAAAGAATTCCAAATTGGGATCTTGAGAAATTTTACTGGCCCCTGCAATATTCCAGGGTATTATGTTTGTGTTCCCCAACTTGCTTTTAGACAGACTTTTTCCGGTTAGGATTATTTTGGCAGAGCAGATTACGGATCTATCCTTGTACTGCGAGATTTTGTGAGAATAGAAAAGTGGGTGTGTTCCTGCTGACTTCCTAGTCTTGCAGTCCCCCTTCCTGGAAATGCCTTATCAATGGGATGCCCTGGACGATGCATACTGTGAGCTCTCTTGGCCTCATAGTGAAGCTGGGGGATGTCTCAATAGAGTGTTACAGAAAAGACCTCTGGTTGCCTGCCCAGAAGTTTGTTGTAAAGATGTCATCACTTTTATTATTGTCCTTTTGATGGATTAGAAAGGTGAGATATTTTACTCTATTGGCTTCCTGTGGCTCTATAACCCAATCTTCGAGTAACTCCGATTTGGACAGTACTAACTGCGCTGTCTCAGTGCTGCTGAAGCAAACTTCGGTGTACTCGCTTATGTCGCCCTTCTTTAGTGCTAAGAAGGCTACATATTCTAGGTCTTTATTACATATTAGTTCCAAACCTTGGATAACGCTGCAGATTCACATAAGGTTGCCTTGGTTAAGGATGTCCCAATGGTCCTGAGATTTGTAGGTCGGGCGAAAAATGTCTGGCTGGCTTATATGAATATCGGTGTGTGTTTAGAAATATTATTTTTTAAATGTGATCTAGAAACCAAAAAATAAAAAATAAAAGAAAGATACTGGTACAAACAGAAGGAGATAAAAATAATCAAGATGAGACAGGAAAAAAAGTATGCATACGCTTTTCTGTTCTGCCATTCAAGTTGGCCTATGTACTACAGTTTTCTTTTTCTAGATGTTCAGTCTCTAGCTCATTCGTATCTGGTCTCTCTCCTACTGACCCCAAAACCATTTGCTATAGTAAAACCAGCCTTCCGTAAAAAAATTGTTTACCAGAGATTTTTATTTTTGATTTGTGTTTTTGTATCATTAGAGAAGTAATTGAGCTTGGAAAGCCATTGCTAATCTTGGCTGATTTTTTCTAGATGACATTTTTAAAAATTGCAGATGTGTTGCGGTGTTGATGTAATATTTCATGAACTACGAGACCTATATATTTCAGTTTGGTGTCAAACATAGGTTTTGGAGGTCAAGTAGTCTTATAGAAACAGAAAATAACTCCTCAGAGCAACGCTTCCTCCATTTCCAAAATGGCAGCTCTATAATGGCGTGTTTTTGCCATCATATTGGTAATTTATTTTAATATTGTTTTTCTTTCAGGTTTTCCGCTGATTCAAATTCGTAACCATAGGCAAAGCAGATGGTAGCAGAGCCAAACTACTTCAAAAGAAAAGCTAACATGAATTACAGCTGGACAGAAGAGAGTCAGAGATGCTACAGAAATATAGCAAAACAAAGTTCACAAAAGATTAAAACTGATTGGTGAAAAGGATCACATATTTTATCATTATAACAACAAGTGCTACAAGTGGTATATAATGGAAAAAAGCCTGGGAAAAATGTGTAAAAAAATAGCAGAATCCAGTGAATCACAACAAGAATACAAGTCTTATGAGAAAGTGACAACAACCAAAGCCAGTGCCCATCCACTTAGAAGATTGATAGCTACCTCTCATCCACCTCCAACAACGGACTAGAAAGCATAGGATCTTAAATGTGTTATCGGTGGTTTAACTAGAACAAGGGCCGAAGGGATTTACGAGGGAACAAAGTACTAGTTATGTGAGTCTTGAAGGGCAAACATATTTTTATCTGCAGCTAATGTCTTCCAAAATGAAGTTTTCAGCCAAGTAGCTGATATAAACAGCGCAGTGAATATATTTCAAGGATTTCTATGCTCAGCCAAACTACAAGCGTGCATATATTCGAAAATATGAATGTACATTGAGCTCCCAGCAGCAACTTAACCGCCAGCCTTCAGTTAAGTTTGCACTCCTTGAAAAAGTAAATGAAGTTTTGAAGCCACTTGAGTGCTGGCTACAGGTTCACACTCCGTGAGAGAAAGAAATAATGTTCAACATTGATGAAACTGTATTTATCCATAATAATGAAATTAGGATTTTTCTGGTGAGAATGAACAATGACAGAATTCATTTTTTGTCAGTCTAACAAAAAGAAGGAGCCATTTATGGTGTTCTCAGTTGATTTGAGTCCTGAAGTTCTTGCTGCCCAAATAAGATCACAAGATACTGTAAAATCATCAGAAACCATTTAAAGAAACGTCCTGAAAGATTTTAGACCCAATGACACATTTTGTGTTGCCCCAGGGCTCCGCAAATTATTGGAGTCAACAGAAATGCCTGATGTTGTCTTCAAATTTTTTACATCATTGTTTAATATTTCAAAGTAAAACTGTCACAAACTAAAGTTCGGAACAGAAGCCGACTACACTGATGACGGCTTTGAAGATATAGGCGAAGAAGTGAAAGACAATCCCATGAACCGACAAGCTTATGCTGTGCAAATGTACTGTCTTTACCAAATCATGTTTTATGAATTTCGTCAAGACAAAAAGAAAAATGTGCTAAACAAGCTGACTGCCCACGCAATCTATAGCAAGCGCAAAAGTAGAGAGTTGATCACGTCAATGAATAGGATTGCTGTACCAACAAGTTATAATGACATAGTACAGAGCAGGAACCTGTTAGCAGCTCATTTCTGTATAATTTTGTGAATACAACAGGACATCACTCTCAAGCCACTTTACCAGGAAAGGATTTACTATTGTTGTTCTTGATTATTCTGCTTTTGAAAACAGCTCTTCTTTGTCTGCAACATCCAGCACACATGATACTGCCATGGTGCTTTTTCAAAACTGTACCAATGAAGTAGCTGCTGGAAAACAAGCTGTGCCAGCTGTAGGCATAAACATATGGAAGCTACAAACTTATAACCCAACTGCCTTGCCAGCGTGTGAAACATTACTGCAAGCCATCAACACGTCCCAGTCTATCAGAAAGTTTCAAAGTAGCTGAGGACACAGATCTTCTTCTACCTGATGCGGTGGTCCACAAAGCTGATTTAACTGACTTTATCAAATCGCTTATTCAGTGTGGACTGAAGGATGAAGAAAATCCAGCTCCTCTATGGGCTGTCATTCATGCTCTGATCTCTCAGAAAACCATCCCACTGAAGAAGGTTTTTTTTTTTATTAGTATTACCATCTCCAATCACAAACTACACAACAGTACACACAGCTCTAAAAAGAAAATCCAAAATGTGCCTGCTCAGCTTTAAGACCAGCCTATCCTGACAATTTTCAGCGATGAATGTGTTTTCCGTATTGTACCTGACATTTTTATGAGCTGTGCAGTAGAATTTGATAATCTTTATCCAATGATGGGCATTGTCCAAATGACAAAGGTTGTGTTGCAGTGTGCAGGAAGTTCTCAGGGGATGTGGAATAGATGATGCATATTGAGGCTGAAATCTTTGGAAGCAAAAATGTCCAGTCAGTAATGAGGGGAACTCATTATGTTTATTACAAGTTATGTTCATCATATGTGAGGCTATAAAAACACTGCATTGGAATGCTTTCTGGAACGAGAATGGCAAATTGCATTTTTCATATCTCAGAAGCGAACAATGCCCGGGGTGCACTTCATTCAAAAGACATAATGCAAAGCCAGGCAATGTTCAATACACAGTTCAAAATCAGAAAACCTGAAAAACAAGTTCATAGAGTCTGTCACAGAATGTGAAGAAGAATCAGAACTTTGCAAATGCTGGGGAAACGTTTTGCAAGATATCTCTAGTGAAAAACTTGGTACATGCTAATCAGGAGGGTGATTGGGAGCTGCATGTGAAGACTGTGGAGCCATTGAATAATGTGTTTCATGAATTTTATTGCATAAATTACCTGAGATATGGGTGGAAAGAGTGAAGAGGCTGGAGGTGTAATAAAAAGAAAAGAAAAAAAAAAAAAAAAAAACATGCCTCTACAGGAAATTCATCCAAATACATTTTGTTGTGAAAGACAGAGAGGAAAGGTTCAATGCTGTGGTTCCAGACATGAAACTGGAACGGACGATCCAGAGATCACAGAAAAGCTCCAAGGGTATTGTTGGTCAGACATGTAAAAGAGAAAATGTTGCTCAATGTCACCTAGTTTACCGTGATGTTCTTTCAATCTGCAATGTTTTCAGAGAGATGACAAATTCAAAATTAACGGACCATTGTGAAACTGTTCCTCACCATGAACTTGTGGAAAGGAGAGGGGAACGTTTTAATAAACATGTTGATAGCCTTCTTCATTTCATGCAGCATTAAGGAAACCTCTTTGAAATGACTTAGGGCCATATGTACGAACACATTTTCCCATAGACACAAAATGGGTAAAACCCTTTGCTACATCTGGCCCTAAGTCTGTGCGACTACCCAACTTCGTGACCAAACAATGTGTGGATAACGATATAAAGACATGTCTACTTAATGACCTGGAACATGGATCAGAATTATATGCAGAACTTAAGCAGGGGAGATTTGAATTGAAATAGAAAAAGCGGTTTGACATAGCCACTAAACCTAAACTTCCACGCTTTAATTGCCATAGTAAGAGTTTCATCCAACTAGCCACTACAAAACAGGTTACAAAAAAACAACTTTTGCAAGCACATAGAGAGATGGTTGTAGCAAAAGAAACGAGGAAATGTAATAAGGACATTCTGTTGCATGATCTTCTTCCAACTAACGCTTTATTTGATGGAGATGATGCAACAAAACCAGTGAAGCAAAAACTCGTACAATAACTCGAATAAAAACCTTTCACCCGAAGAATTTCAATTCCAAAAGGTGTCCTCATTGAAAACTGCTGCTGTTGTGGACTATATGTCACAATTGCGAATGGTCATGATTTCGTCCATGCAAAATTTCGGAGAGGTCGTTCAGACTGCTCTACAGATATCAAAGTCAGTGTGCACCTTGCAAGAACTGAACATTGTCTTTGACAGTTATCTTGAACTATCTGTCAAAGAATGCAAGACAATCTGACGAATGTCTACAAGTGGAACAATTGGCCTTGCCTGCATAAAAAATTCCATATCTGATAAAATCTGGTCATCAACCTCGAACAAGATGAATTTGGAAATTTTAACTCACCAAAACATTGCTGATGCTTCAATGAACACTGAATTTCCAATTATTGCAAGTGGAATGACTGTCAATGAGGAGTTGGTACCTGCAGAGATATAGTCAAAAGGTACGGGCCATATTGTTCAAGAACTTAACAGCAAATTGGGCGAAGCTGACCTTCGTGTTGTGCCACATGTTAAGTGAGCTGTTCGAAATGTTTCCAGTCAAGTCACTGTACTGTCAAATGACACAGATGTTATTATTGTGGTACTTAGATTTGTTGCAATGTTCATAAGTCAAGGATTGCCAGAATTATGGATACGTCATTGAACAGGCGATAAGACACTTAATCCTGCTTCATATTCTGTATGAGAAACTTGACCCAGAGATGCCAAGTGTTCTTATCAAGGCACATATTCTTATGGGTGATGGCACTAGGAGCAAAATTGGAACAAAGCTTGGAGCTTTAACTGCTGGACCTGTGAAGTTTCTAAAAGTATTTGCTGAGACAGAGAAGAATGTCACGTTAAAGACATAGAAAAATACCTTGTGTGTGGAAAACGAGTTCTGACTGTCACACATTTAATGATCCTCTGTACAGTGAGTTCAAGACATCAGTCCCACTAAGTGACCTTCCACCGACGTCATGTTCTGTGCATGGACACATTAAAAGAGCACTCTAATTGATCAGGAGATGTGTACATTTTTTGGATCATGCATATGTAGAGAAAGATCCAGGGGAATTTGGTTGGGAAGATATTGATGGGGTTCTAAAAACCTACGAAATTTCTTAAGCGTTTACCCACACAACTTACACAGACTTGCAAAACTTGTGCTACAAAAAGATGTTCCTGTCGATATGTTCTTTTCAAATGTTCAACATTCTGCAAATGTGCCATGAGCGATTGCCGAAACAAATAACGTGAACTATGAAAATGTGCTGAAAACAGGAGTGATAAATACTTTTTTCCATTTTCAGATCATAAACATTGTTTGGTGTATACATAAAATGATTAAAAGTCATTATTATTTGTTTCATTTCTATATATGCCTCTTTTTCCTCTATTACAGCAGCCATTTTGGAAAATGGCAGAAGGGTTGCTCTGAGGATTTATTTTCTGTCTCTAGAAGACTACTTGACCCCCACAACCTATGTTTTGACACCAAAATGAAGTATATAGGTCCCATCATGCCTGAAACATTACATCTTAACTGCAACATATCTGCCATTTTTAAGAATGCTGTCCGGAAAAATTTGGCCCAGATCAGCAATGTCTACCTAAGCAAAATTACTTCTCTAATGATCCAAATACACAAATCAAAAATGAAATTCTCTGGACAACAATTCTTTTACGGGGGTATATCAGGGCGCCTAGATAATGGTTACAAAAAACAGCAATTCTGGTCGTTCGCTCACCCAGGTATCTGATTGGTTCGTCCATAGAAATCTTCAAGTATATTCAGTTATTCAATAACAGTGAGTGTCCACTCAGGAAATAGATTTGAGTAGATTTAGGCCAGAAGATGCTAACTCCATTCGGGCTTTAACCGCGCTCCATTTTACCCATGGGCAGGTGTCTATAATGTTCTTATTTGGAAAGTCTTTAAAATCCAGTGATCACATTCCTCTCGCCTACATTTATTAATAAACTGCAATAGAACTGAATACGACTACACCATTTACAAGTTAAACAAGATTTACTGCAAAAATGCCAGGTTATGTGAAAATTAGCTATCTCCAAACACAGTGTGCGCTGGAAGGGTAAATTTAGATAATCAATGCAGGCTCTGTACCAATTTAGCGTTTGCAGGAGGGATGTGGCATCTGCTAAAATTGTGCCCTTATAAACCCTCATTGAATATACCAAGAGTCCACATGGAAAGATTAAATTAGGACCATTCAGACAAAATTGCTGGAAGATTTTTAAATAAAAAGCGCAAGTGGCCATTGAAATGAAAGAAAGCAATGATGCATGCTGCTTCACGCAGAGAAATAAGATTCACAGGGTACGCTTTGAAAAACAAATTGCAACTAATATGGCCACAGATATGAAAATGAGGCTATTTCGTTCAAAAAAAGCATACTTAGACGCATCCACATGAAGCAAAATGTAACTGTTTTCTTTACTCATTTACTTAAAATGAGGGTCAAAGAGCAAGTATAAACTGGTGTTTTGAGGCTGTTTTAAAATTCAAGAACTCTGGGAAATTCGTCCATTAACATAAGGCATTGCCAACAAACAGAAATCTGGGAGGAAGGAAACCGTGAGAACTGCCTCTAAACCTACATTTAGCAACAACATGCCAAAGCCTAAAGTCCATTTACTGACTTCTGTTCACTGCAATGTACAATTAACCTGCTGCACGTTTTGATCTGCCGGAGGAAGGGGGCAGGGCCAGGAGCCCCCATAAAGACGCGCTCACGCTCCCGCCTCCGGGTAGTGCGTTTTGATTTCCCGGAGGAAGGGGGCAGGGCCAGGAGCCCCAATAACGACACGCTAGTGCTCCCGCCTCGCCCGTCATCGCCAGGAAGAGGCTGGGCTGGGCCCCCCCTGACATTTTCTCTGTGACTGTGGACTTGGAGATGCGTGGTTATTAGGATTTTAGACAGGTATTTTTAACTATTATTTTCTGCTGTTGGGTGACTATTCCGTATTATTACAGCTATTCTGCCAAAGAGACACCTCTTTTTTCTTTCGGAGAAGGTTATTTATATCTTTGTATAGCTATAAGATTGTATAAGATTTCTCTATCTGTTAGCTCCTTCAACCCAGGAGTGCTTCAGAGCAATATTGGTTGAATTGTTTAGCACAAAAATCTGTTAAAAATGGGCAAGAGGAAGCAACTCAGTGCAAAAGATATTACTTCCCAGAAAGACCATTCTTCAATACTAAACTTTATCTCCGGAGCAATGGGTGCTATTGACAATCAGATTACTAACGTTGAGGAAAAGATACTAATTCAGAAGGGCCCGTTGGGACCTTCTAATAATTCACCTTCGCCAGTATCAATCTCCCCAAAATTGACTAAGTTGTTGGAAAGCGGGATTCAAACCAAAGGTCTAAATGGATGTATTCAATATCTAAATAAGTCTATTTCAGACGCAGATGAGCATTCGCCCTCACCTAAAAGCATAAGGAAACCTAAGTCAGTCAGGAAGGGTAGAGTTTCCAGTCAAGAGTTACCCGACACAGACAGACATGGCAAGTTCGGAGTTCAACCCACGGAACAAGCTCAAACTGATCGCGAGAACACTAAAACTGGTCAGAAGTCTAAACAACCTACAGCGAAAGTAAAAACACCTTAGACACTATTAATGCCTTGGAACATCTAGTCAGGTCATCCTTCGAGCTAATGATAAAGCGTCTGAACCAAGTGGAGGAAAATGTAGAGTTAAAGCTCAATCTAATTAAGGCACAGCCTTTAGGCTCAACACCTGTAATTACTCAACATAGTGGTGACATTGATTCAACTCGAAATCCAACCTCCCGTAAAGAGTGTCAAAACCCACCTATTATCCCTCAGATCTCCCAATGACATGTAGATTCTTGTTTTCCGTCAACTCGTATTAGATGTTCCCAACATTTAAAAGCGAACACAAATGGTTCGGAACCACAGAACAGTCTGAAACCCCTCCAGGATATTTTTCCAACACCAGGAGATACATTAGATCTTCCTCCCGCGGCAACTCCCTATGTGGTAGTTCTCGCAAATGTCCCTACCCTTTCCGTGGATAATAGGGAAACATGATCAGCTTTGAGAAATAAATCCCTGCATTGGATAGGGACTTGCATGAAACCTGGTATGACAGAATCACTTTTTGAGGATATCAAAATGGTCAGAAGGGTAAAATGGGTGGGCAGAAATCCCAAAATATTTGGAGTTGATTGTGTGGTGCTCTCGTTCAAAAATCCAAATTTGGTCGAAGACATTCTGAGAAACTTAAGTCTGCGACAGGTTCCCAATCATGGTATTTCACTGCTTCCTTTAGGTTTTTTTTATAATTGTAATGTAAGGCATGATCGATCTACCTTTAATTCTGCAAAACAACTGAGAGAAATTACACGGTCCCCACTAAGAATAGATTTCATGCCCTTTCCTTAGAAGAAGTCTATTGACTGTCAATAGATCAAGGAGCGGGCAGGACTAGGCTTATTTTGACGAGCTCTGCACCTGATCTATTGAAGGGTGGTGATGGCCTGGTGGGGAGTATGGGAGCTGAAAAGATGGTTATGGAAAAATCACCAAGACAGAATGTTAGCGATGAAACTTTAATAGGTGGAGTGCCTGTTCAAATGACCTCTCTTACATCAACTTCCACACCTCACATAGAGAGTAATATCTCCTCACCAACAAGGAATGCAACACAACATGCACCTGTGGGACAGGGTATAAATACACTGAGAGATTATATTTTATTTTGGAACGTGGCAGGCTTGCGCACTAAAATCGAGAATAAGGATTGGCTAGATTTCATTGGACCTTTTTCCTGTGTTTGCCTACAAGAGACTTGGTTAGTGGATCCCATCCACCTAAACTGATTCAGGACATTTCACACCCCTGCAGTTCCTGGTTCACGGGGTAGGGCGAAAGGATGATTGTATACTTTTAGCTCCAATAAGTTTGACTTAATAAAGCACATTAGTTTAATTTCGAATACGTTTTATCAACTGATCAAATGCGAACTAAAAAATAAAGCACAACTGGTGATCGTTAACTTTTATGATAATGCCCCCCAACTAAGATTTTTATCTATACTTAGGCTATTGCAGGATGACCTGGATCGTGTATGTGATTCCTCCTACAAAGAGACTTTTATTGTGTGGGGGGGTGATTTCAACACACACCTATGTCCGCAAATTGACCTGAAATCCTGTTCTTCTGGCACAGGCGGAAATGATGATTCATTTCATTTTATACATAATCATTATGGTAACTTGCTGAACGACGTATTATTTAAATTTGACCTCCTTCTATGTAATAGCCTAAATGACAGTAATTTACAGTTAAAACCTACCTTTAATGGAAGATGTGCTAATACAATAATTGATTTTATACTAGTGTCTAATAACTTTGTTTTTTGTATATCTGAGTATAAAATTCATGATATCGTGTTCAGTGACCACTATCCTCAAAGTTTAAGCCTCGTATTGCCTCAAGTTACAAAAAAACATAAGGGTTCAGTATAGAAGGTAGTGAATATTGAACTGGGTGCAAGAAATGGTGCTACTATTCGGTGGTCACAGATTGAACCTATAGGCTTTATGAAACAACTGTTGAGTAAATACACTAATGAGTTTGAAACTTGCCTCTCAGATAATCTCACAGGATTGCATTAAAGCATTCACTGCAATTACTACTGAAATTAAACAGTCTCTCACAGCAAGTTCGGGTAAATCTAGATCACAGGAGACAAAGGATGGTTTGATAGTGAATGTACACAAGCCCACAAGAGACTTAAACAATATTTACATAGCCAAAACCCTGAAAAACATGGAATTACTTTCCTCAGGAAAGAGTATAACAAGGCCATAAAAAATAGGAAACAGACCCTAAAAAACGAGGCCTGGCATTCTCTTCACGAAGCAAGTCTCCAGAATGATAATGTCAAATTCTGGAGGATAGTGAACTCCCCCCTCCTGTATGATGGAATGTCACCAACTATTGAAATAGCCATCACGGAAGAGGAGTGGGTTACCTATTTTTCCGGAATATACTCCTCAAAAAACTTAGCCTTGGACTTAAACGTCCATAGATTGGATTTTTACCCTATTACTCCACCATTTAGTTTAAATGAGGTTACTGATGTTATCAACGCGAGTAAGAGTGGGAAAGCACCAGGCCCAGATGGAGTTCCAATTGATATCTATATGTCCAATGTTTCGCTATGGGGCCCACTATTGACACAGGTATTGCAAGCCTTTATCCCAACCTGGGCAGAGTCCATTATTTTCCCAATATTTAAAAAAAGGAGACCGCCAAAATCCTGCATGTTATCATCCAATTTCACTGCTTGATACCCTTGCAAAGACTGCCGGACGCATTGTCTTAAATAGGTTGCTGGAATGGACGGAAGTTAATAATATTCTTTCGGACCTACAATATGGCTTCAGGGCCGGGATAGGGACTATGGAACAGGCCCTGAATTTAGATATTATAATTGGTAAATATACAAAGGCCAAGTCAGGAGCCTTATATCTTGTATTTGTGGACCTGACCTCAGCTTTTGACTGTGTGATCCATAGGAAACTTTGGTCTATCTTACTGGATATGGGGGTAGATATTATTATAGTTAATTTCATTAGGGAACTATATGCTGGAGCTAATGCTAGGGTGCGTTATAGGTCTCAGGGGGAATGTACCTCAGCCTTTTCTATAAAACGGGGAGGTATGTCAAGGCTGCGTTTTAGCTCCTCTATTGTTTGCTTTCTATATTACTAAATTAGAGGATGTACTATCTACTGCTTGTAGAGATCTCCCACAAGTTGGTCCCCGAAAGATCCCAGCACTCATATACGCGGATGATGCTGTTTTGATGGCACGTACCCCAGTAGCTTTGCAGCGATTACTAACAACCTTTGATAATTACATGGAAGATTTAGGCCTCAGAATTAATCACTCTAAAACCTTTTTAATGACATGTGGCATAAAAACTGCAACAAAAAAAAAAAACTCATGTTAAAAGATGTGAAACTAGATGATACAGAAACCTTTTCATATCTAGACGTTATGTTTGATAACAAAGGTACTTGGTTGCAAGCCATGAGGTCTAGAAAATTACTATTCATGATAACTATTATGGCTGTAAAAAAAAAATCTAAAAAGGTTGGTAGGGTTATCCCTAAAGACATGATGGCAATCTATAATGCAAAATGTGTTTCTGTTGCACTGTATGGGGCAGGTCTCTGGGGACATAGGAAACGCAATGCCCTACAGCTAGTTGAAAATGATTTTTTAAAGTCTATCCTAAGTGTTCCAAAATCTACCTCAACCTTGGTGTGCCATACAGAAATGGGGGCAATATACATTACAGATTTAATAAGTATGCAACCAATTTTACTTTGGCACAAAGTTTGAACTTCTGACTCTGTTAGGCTGAATAGGGCTATCATAGAAGATGCTCAACTATTAACCTATTCGTTGCAAATCCCATGGTTGAACTATATAAAGAACTTTCTCACGGACTTGGGCCACCCTCAGCTATATTATACTCCAGAGAAAATGGAAACAATTTATAGGAAAGACTTGAAAACCATCTGTCCTACTCATCTGGCCGACTTGAGGTGGGCCACTGAGGTAAAGAAATCTAGTGTAAGGAGGAATCTTCTGCTGCAGCAAGTAGATGGCATGGAACCATATCTAAAATATGTACTGAACTCGAGACACTGATATGTCCTCACATGCCTAAGACTAGAGAATTTCCATCGTCTCGTCAGTACTATGCACATAGTTTTTTTATGCAAATTTTATTCTGAGTTGAGGAAAGCGTTCGTGATTCCCCTTTTAAATTCCATGCATTTTAAACAATGTCGCCCAGCTTTTATATATTTGCTGTCCCTTCCATCGATTATGATTTGCAATGGATTAGCTTTATATTTATGTGCAATAATTAAGGCCAGATCTTATTATTAGGTAAACCAGGGAGGTCTCCAATTTTTATAACTTTTTAGTCAGACTTCTTTTTAATTACGCTGTTCCATCGATTTTATATTGTTTTCTAGAACAATATATGAATTTAGATTTTTGCAGTGAAACTTATCATATGGTACCAATTCCTGGATGGTTTGATCTATTTTACACTCTTTTTTTCTTTTTATGTGATTGCTGATTGGTGTTATTTGTATGTATTACCTGCTTTTATGATTGTGAGATACAATCGAATAAAGAATTTGATGATGATGATGATGACCTGCTGCTCCAGGTGAAAGACTGAAAAATTGTTCTTCGCAAAACCTCACCCATCCTGGGCTCTGACACACATGTCGCCAATTGCAACATCGTGGAATAGATAAACCATTCTTTAGATCAAACCATTCCCAGGAAACCTTTTACACTAAAAACAAAAGTAAGTTTACCCCCGGTACACTCACTCAAAAAAGTGCAAGATTGCAGAAAGGAAAAAGAGAAACGACTACAGGGAACACACCAAAGCAAAATACCAGTAAACAGTAAGGGCCTATCATACAGAAATTGCAACTGCCCAGGCTGCCTACTAAGAAATCAGAGTTA
Source organism: Pleurodeles waltl (assembly GCF_031143425.1). Taxonomy (NCBI): domain Eukaryota; kingdom Metazoa; phylum Chordata; class Amphibia; order Caudata; family Salamandridae; genus Pleurodeles; species Pleurodeles waltl. Next base: position 1,722,726,541 of record NC_090440.1, on the reverse strand, counting down.
AGAAGGCAGCAAACTCTCCTAGGTAGATGTTTAAATTCACCAATCTCTGTTAGAACCTGTAACTTTCAGATGACTGCCTTGGGTACACCCAAGTAGAGCGAGTTGCCACAGTCCAGGTGGGAGAGGATCAGTGTCTGTAGTACCAACCTCCTTGACGTCTGGGGAGCAGATAAAGTATTTTGCGTAATATACACAGGATTCTGCGACAGATGGCTGAAAGTTTGGTAGCCTGAGTTTCCATTAAACCTTCCACTGAAACCTCTAACTCTAGGCGCAACAATCTGGCCACCTATTTCCAAAATAAAATAACAGATATCTACTTCACTTTCAAAGTGGCAGAAAAAGATCCAAATTCCAATTCCTTTAGGATTAGCAAGGAAAGTAGCTCAATTGCCCTTTCAGATTTTCCCCTACTAACTTATTAAAACTTTGCCACCCTCTTCAGCAAAATCAGATCTGGATCCCCACTCAATTCCTCTGCTCTGTCCCCCATTCCCCAGGGATCCTTTCCTTCCGGGCAGAATTTTTTTTTTCCCTGTTCTGTTTGACATGACCCCGGAGAAGGGAACGATAACCCTGGCATGGAATCATGCCATGGTCCGGGCAATCCTTAAAAAGCCTAACTTAGACCCGTTGTGTCTGGCTAACTTCCAAGCAATCTCACTCCTTCCAGGTGTAAGCAAAGTAATAGAAAAATACGTCAATAGGTATCTTTCAGAATTTATTGAGGCCAACAATCTCCTACACCCTACTCAAACTGTTTTTTGGCCTAAACATAGCACCATAACCACCCTCCTAGCGGTAGTGTAGGATGCAAAAAAGGAAACTAGATCAAGGAGGCATGGTACCCATAATACTTCTTCACCTAAGCACTGCCTTCAACACTGTGGACCATGATACCCTTCTCAAAAGGATCCACATGGCCGGATTTCAGGGAACGTCTTGGACTGGCTTAGATTCTTCCTGAAGGGCACATCCTACCAGGTATTTGACAAGTCCTGCTCTTCAGACACAATTCCTCTCAACTGTGGAGTCCTGCAGGGATCATCCCTGAGTACCACCCTTTTTAATCTTTACATGCAACCACTAGTGGACCTCATAACTCCTTTCAGGGTCTCCATAGTCTCCTATGTGGATGACACACAGCTGGTATTTTCGGGCCCCATACCCCCACACTGGGACCTTGTCTGGAGCTAGCAGACAGCTGGATGAACAAATAATGTCTTAAGCTGAAAGGAACTAAGGCTGAACTTATGATCATTGGGAGCTATCCATTCCCACAAGGGGCCTTGGGTTGGCGTTACGCCTTTGCCCACCCTCTGCCCCCAAAATGGTTATAACAAGTTTGGGGGTATGGTTGGATAAAACCCTTTCAATGGAAACTCAGGCTACCAAACTTTCAGCCAGCTATCTATTACGCAAAATACTTCATCTGCTCCCCCCCAGACATCAAGGAGGCCGGTAGCCCAGGCACTGATCCTGTCCTGCTTGGACTATGGCAACTCACTCTACTTGGGTGCACCCAAGGCAGTCATCCTAAAATTGCAGGTCGTACTATATGCAGCTGCACATACGTTGCTAGGGATACCGAGACACACTTCAGCCAGACAAGGTCTGGCACATCTCTGCTGGCTCTTGGCTGCCCAAAGAATCGAATTCAAGGCTTTATGTACTGCATAAAGCGCCCTTTGCTCACAAGGACCTCCTATCGCACACCTGCTCAGCGCCTACTACAGTTCAGCAGGGTTCTAAGATCCACCAACGCACATATTGCTGCTGTTTCCCTATTAGAAGGGCCAGAAGTGGTGGACAATCATTTAGCTTAAATGATGCCAAACTTTAGAACTCCCTTTCCCGACCTTGCAGACAACTGACAACGAGCTGTCCTTCCGAAAACGTCTCAAGACCTGGTTATTCAAGATGCTGTGCATCCAGAGTTACAGTATTTCTCAACCAGTCCTGATATTCCAACGGGTCGCCATGTGCTCTGCAAATACTCAGTGTAGTATCGTAGAGATGGAGAGACTCTCGGTCTAGTTTAACAAGCAAATATTTGGACACTACGAAGCACATTATTTTCCAAACATATGTTTTCATTAAGTTACACTGTAAATGCTGCATTTTTGAACTAGTAGTACATTTATCTTATGACAGTATCCAAAAAACACAAGAATTGACAAATCCAATGTGTCTGTCATAGGTATGACTGAAATTTTTATTTATTTTTAATTTGCAAACATGCAAAAATGGTTTACGTTTAGTAAATACGTTGAAAGCGTTCCATCACAAAAAAAGAAGAAAACGCATGAAATGAAAGCAGAAAAAGGAAGTTATTGCATCTTGGAACTAAAGTGGACAGATGTTTAGTTTGTGCATATCTGCATAAAATTGTCACCAGAATAAAGAGAGCAAACGCCTGAGCTGGCTGGCCCATTGCCTCATAATGTGATATGTTGTGGTGGGAGGAAGCAAAATGTGAATGAAAGCTGAACCAATTGTTTGCAAGGGCTGACCGAAATCTCTTGGTCAAGAAATAAAATTATGAAAGTATTTCAAAAGTAATAAAGCATTAAAACAGCTAAGCCCGAAGCCAGCTCTAATCGTGTTGCAGGTGTTTACTTTTCGTTTAGGGCTATAGGCAAAGGGTGATGGATCCACAACGGTTTCCCCCCATATTATGGAAAACTACTTTGTCAAAGTAAAAAGACAGCAAACCACCATTTACTGACTGTTTAACTACGAGTTAAATTATTTAAGTGTCTGGTGGAGAAGATTTGCTATGCTCTCCCAACAGGACTTGCAGTCACCCTCTTAAAAATTGTAAAGTTCTGAAAATCAACAAAACGTCAGTGGACTCAAAGCTGGATTATACGTGCACTGTTCTTATTAGGAAGAATATTTTAAAGAGAAAATACGTGTTGCATGTAAATGATACAATGTGGGTGGAAATCCAAGAGCTGCCTATTCAATGTGTACAAACACTCTTTATCTAGCTATTTCTCACTTGATTATAAAAAATGATCACAAGTAATAGAAGTGAGTGTCCCTTGTGGGATTTGTGTTTAAGAATGTAAATATTTGTACTGCTAATAAGCTATTCACTCTTTGAGCATCCTCACGGGAACTAGAGCGCGTCTCCAGGCTGGTCGAGAAATGTGTTCAATGTACATTCTGTCACAATAATTTGAACCTACTTGATGTATACATATGCTTACATCTGTACTCTTATGAACCACTTAATAAGAACAAGTTATTTCTTTCTGTAATTCTCTTTATTCTGAATAGTCGATTTTCTCGCATATTACTCGCCTTTGACTTTTTACACCTTCAGGGTGAATCTTGAGAATTCTAGCAGTGCCTCCAACAGCATTATCAAATCACATTCACTTCCTCAGATGTGGCAGAGTAATTACATTTTGTGTTTAAACATACACACACTAAAAGTTTATTTCACATACAATTTGTCACACAAATTAATAAAACAAAACCTACCAGTCATTTTAAGTCATAAACACAATTAGCACGTGTTCTTACACTCAACATCCGATTCACTGTAAAACAGCGATGAGACGTCCTTCTGTTAGTGAGTCATTGCCAATTCTCTTGCCAGCACCTTCTGCCTGGCAATGACAGCCCACCGAAAATAAATTATCGGATATCATTTTAGAGCGGGAAAACCAGCTTGACTTGACGCACTGTTTCCACAATGTTGTTCACACAGGGACACCACTTCCACCATTTCTATACGAACCACCCCAGCTAGCTACAACATCAGTCAGTACTAGCCGGAATACTCTCAAAGTCTCTCTTCGCTACCACCATTATCAATTTACATTTTATTTTAGATAAATATTTCAGGACCACCATTATTAACTCAAATTTTATTTTAGATAGATATATCAGGAGGACGGTTAGCAGTATTACGTTCCCTTTCAACTACAAATATTTGCTCGAGCTCCATAAAAATCCTAGGTATAAAAAAGAAAAAAATGGTTTGTCTATAATTTTGCTTTTCCAGACGAACCTGATAGAGCAAGTCATTCTCATTTAAAAAGCATATTTTAGTTTTTTCACCGCTGCAAACATGGCTGTGCTCCTCACACTCCATAGCCTAAGCTCTGAGCTCAAATCTGAGGCTGGAATACGAAGTCTTAAATTCAGGGTTTAGTGCCAGAATTTTCCCTGTAACTTATGATGGTCCCACCCAAACTAACTGGGGTCTACACAACCTCTTCTCACAGCCGCACAAACTTCTCAAATGTGTGGATATGGTCTCATGCCTGGTGATGTGCTCAGCGCTACTCTCTGAGCAGTTGCCCCGAGGCACGCACAAGCTCCTCCAATCTGCCTCAGCACTGTTGTCCCCAAGTAGGGCAGTAATACCCAGCAAGCAGGCTCCTCTCAGCACCCCGTTTCTACGGCCTAGTGCCATTGGAAGGCAGGCTAATCTCCGAAGGATTTCAAGTGATGGACCCCATTTGACCACAAGTCAAGGAATTCAAGCAGATGTTTCAAAAAGAGCTGAATGGAACTCTCTCCAATACTCAGACATTAACGGGTTCTGTGCATCAAACAGGAACTCTTTTTAGCTCAGAGTCATTCACTTTAGGCAAATCTAATAAAGTGCAGGGTTCCATCGCACAAACGTATAACAAAATTATGCACTTCTTACCTGGGGCATGAACAACAAAACTGTTTAAGTTACATGCACATAGAAATCAAAATTACTCCCTGCGTAAGCTGCACAGAGTTATCTTGTGTCTCCTAGCTACTGTCAGCCCCCCCAAACCACACCCTTCTTGTTTGTGTTCACCAGAGAACCACAGCAATAGATTATACGGTGCTCAAGAATGAGGGGTGTCAGATGGAGGGGCATTGGCATGCATCATGGACAACACATGTATAAAGCTGCTACTGGCAGCTGATGTCTGTACTGCTGGTGGAAGCTGGGTAGCAGCAGCGCAGGGAAGACATTAGGTAGAGCTGAACAACAGCGCAGGGCGAACTACAAGTCCTAGCTCATCTCACTTTCCACAGCTACTCACTGCACATCGGAAACTAACGAATATATTCTAGTAGAGAGTTTGCAATGCAAACCTCAGATAGTTACTCAACAAGAGATTTGTTGCAAGGGGGCCCTACCAGCACAGAACCTGCTAAATTTTGGTCCTTTGTCTTCAAAACATACCACTGCCAGAGAGTCGTACGCATGTAATTAGGAGACCCAACTATTAATACTGGAAAGCTATTATTTTGAATAAAACTCATCTTACAATCATGAAGTGGGCTGTTCATCGACTTTGTTTTTGCTTTGCCTCAATTCAGCTTGATCCATACTTTGCAGATAGACTTCTACTTTCTTGTGAACGGGCTTCACATTTATCTGAAGATTATTTGTGCCTACAACTGGAGCCCAGTTGCATGTTTTAGTAGTTCGATGCAACCCACTCAGGGTAGCACATGGACTGCCTATACTAGATTCCCCTTCTGCCACCCATAAAGACAGTCTTATTACACCGCATTTTCAGTCCTACCAGGCTTCCCTCAATAAAAATTTCTCTCCTGTGAAATTGTCTGGGTGGTCTAATTCTTGCAGTCAAGTGTACGAGGTCCATCTTTAGGCACTCATGATCCTGCATGAACAGTGAACCAAATGCCTACGATTGGTTGCTGTGTTATCTTCCAATTGGCTTCTTTGGGTAAGCTGACAGCGCCATCCATAGCCCTCCCAGATCAACCCACTGTAATATAAGACCGCCCCCCCCCAAACAGAGTTTGTTCAGGCTGGATGTAGTGCCTGGTTCCAGTGAGCACTGAGACACCCAGTGTGGTGGGATGGGAAAACTGTGTAGGGGGTTCTCTCATAGGTTTCCCTATCCTATCCTAGTAAATCTGTGGGCAATCTTTTGTAGAGGCAGTGACCACAAAAATATCAAAGGGGTTTATTAACAGACAAAAACGTGTATGATTTTGGGTTGCACTTCAGCGAAGTGCAGGCAGAAAATATTTAATATTCCAGGACTAATAAAATTATGTCAGATTTTAACTTCACAATTGATCTTTTTATCCGTCGATTATCTATACAATGGAAATTTATTTTTAATAGCACTTATTCTGGACAACTGTGCATTGATCTTGCAAAGATATAAATCTTCCCAGAGTGACAGATTTGGCAAGTTTGAATTAATAAGAACTATCATTTTAAACAGACTACGTGAGCCTTAGCCTATCAGCAGGCTACCGCCATTGCGCAAGTTAAAAAAACAGATATTCAGGGGAAGAAAGAAAATGGTAAGGAACAAGGTAAAAATATGGAATGCATTAAACCATGACATCAGCAATAGCGCACATTATCTGAGTATTTTCAAAGGAAGAGGTAAGGCCAGGCCAGGCCAAGCAAGGATCCAAGGTGCATAAGTCATGCTGGAATCTTGTTTATGCCGAGTGTATAACGAACCATGAAAGGTCGACCAGCAACAATGTAACAAACAGGCACCTCTTCTTTCAAACCCTGGGTGGAAGCCCCACTCAGATAACAACCACAATCCTGGCCAAGGTTAACTACAACAGTCACTAAATTAACATGTGCATAAACTTCTGACAGTTTGGCACAAAGCAGTCAAGTTTAACTTGAGTAAAGTATTTATGGAACACAAAAACACAGTGAAAACACAAACCAATAAAAATGTGAAACAAATTTGAAAAAATAAAGTTAATTTTAATAAATAAAATTATATCAAAACAACAAAAGTAAACTCAGTAGAACTAGAGAAATATATCTCTGTGCATTTAGACGGTATGTCTTCCTTAAACTTCAAAGCACACCTTGCAGTCATCTGTTTTTGCTAGACTGGGGGGAAATGTCACAAGTTCAGGCAGACGGCGATGGAGCACAGGCAGACACAGGGACCAGGAGAAAAAGTTACTTTCTCAAAGTCTGGCATGAAGAGTTCCATTTGCTGTGCAGGAGGTCCCAAGGAGCAGAGAGTGTGTCACAGGTGGCCATCGTTTTAGCGTGAAGAGCAGGCTGAGCATTGCAGACTGTCATTGCTGGAGCTGAGCGTTGGAGGAAACCGCAAGTTGTCGGTGCTGTAGGGAGAAGTGCAAAGCTCACATTGCCATTTGTCGTTGACAGACATTAGCATGAACGTTCAGGTTCACCTGAGCTTCTCGTTGGCGGCTGTTGCAAGTGGCAGAGGGAGCTTCAGTACAAACGGCCCAGTCGCAGTCGCGCAGAGCCCAAAACTTCAAGATTTCAAATTTAAGGGAGAAGCTCGACTGATGCCTGCCAGGGGTCTAGGACCTTGTCGGGCACATTGAGGATGAGGAGCTCACGTCAGCAGATGCCGGCAGGTCTGTTTAAAGGTCCAGGCAGGGCCGGTGCAGCAGGTTATTTGGACAGTTGCAGGGAGGCCTCTGGAGCTTGTTGTGCTTGAGGCCCTCAGCTGACCCCAATGACCTCAAGAACTACCGTCCGATCTTCATGCTCCCATACCCAGCTACAGCACTCGAGAAGGCCATCAACAACAGCTCCATGACTACCTAGAATGAAACCACCTACTCAACGCATTACAATCAGAATCCCTGGCCAACCATAGCACCGAGACCACACTAATCGCCACAGCAGAGGACAACAAAACCCTCCTCGACCAAGGAGAAACAAACAGAGGCTTTGATTCTCCTCGACCTGTCTGCAGCATTCAACACTGTCGCCCACCACATCCTCATCGACAGACTCTAGAACATTGGCATTCAAGAACACAACCTCAAGTGGATCATCTCATTCCTCACCTGCCGCACCGAAAGCCTCCATCTACCTCCTTTCACCTTCGGTCCCAAAGACATCATATGCAGAGTGCCCCAAGGATCATCCTTTAGCTCCACTATGTTCAACATCAACATGACCACCCTCGCGGACATTGTCAGATCCCACAAACTCAACATCATCTCCTACGCCGACGACACTCACCTATCGCTCACCAAAGAACCCTCTAACAGTACAGCGAACTTCCGCAACGCCATGACTGACGAAGTTGACTGGATGAAAGACAGCTTCCTCAAATTGAATGCCAAACAAAACTGAGGCACGGATCTTTGAAAAGAACACCTCCGCTCGGGAGCGCAACTGGTGGTCGGAACAACTCAGATCCACCTCAACACTCAATGACCATGCTTGCAACGTTTGTATAATCCTGGACAGCCAACTGACCATGAAACAACCGGTCAATGCAGTGGCCTCCTCCTGCTTCCACACACTCTGCATGCCTTGCAAAATTTTCAGATGGATCCCAGTAAACACTAGAAAGATCATTGCACAAGCCCTCGTCACCAGCTGCCTAAACTACGGCAATGCGATCTACACCGGTATCTCCTCACAGTTTCTCAGAAGACTCCAGACAATACAGAATGTGGCAGCCAGAATCATCCTTAATCTCCCAAGCTACTCACATCTCTTCTCACCTCAGAAACCTCCACTGGCTCTATGTCCAGAAAAAATGCCAGTTCAAGATGCTCATCCACACCTACAAAGCCCTCCACAAACAAGGACCTTCCTACAGCAACCACCGGCTGAACTGCCATCTTCCCTCGAGACACCTGCGCTCAACTTCACTCACCCTCGCACACGTCCTCTGCATCCATCGCACCTGCAGCGGGTGTTGCATTCCCCTACATCACTGCCAAAGCCTGGAATGACCTCCACCCCAGAACTGCACTGTCCCTGGCAGACTTCAGAAAGCAACTCAAGACCTGGCTTTTTGAGGCAGACGCAGCAACCTCAGCACCCAGATACCGCTGTGGGTGATAGTGCTTCACTTTAAAAAAAGACTGATTGATTGATGGGGCCACTGTAGCTGAGACAGGAGATTATCCACCTCACCCTTGGAGACACTCAGGTCAGCCTGGCATGAAGGGATCAGGTCCCGTCTTCCATCTCAGAGAGCAGGGCAGTCTTCTAGCAGCAGTGCAGCCCTCTTGGGGTCAAGGCAGTCCTCAAGCACCAGGCAGTCCTCTGGTAGCAGCAAGGCCATCCTCTGGAGAAAAAGTCAAGCCTCCTCTGTTATGTCCAGAGGTCCAAGAGAGTGTACTGAAGTGTGGCTCTGAAGGCCCAATATTTATAACTGATTTAAGAGTTTGGAGTGGAGAGATTCTCTATACTACCCCCTCATCTGGTTCTGGAAAGATCTTCCCTTACCCTATCAAGGCTTCAAGAAGTTTGGGGCGACAAAAGACTAGCGCCAGGGTCCTTTGTATGTGCCCTTTGAAATGTAAGCGGGACTGGGTACAGCTCCGTCCCCTACCACTCTGGCAGGATGGAACAACCGTCTACATCCAATACCCTTTGTATCACTGTCTGGAAGAAATACACAGACCCCAATGGCATAGGCATTTAATCATGTGACCCTGGACACTGGGAGTAGACGCACAAGATTAGGACAATAAAATGTCAACTTCCTTTAGGTAGCTTTGTCAGAATGTTAACTTAAAATCCGATTTTACCACCATTAAAGAAGATTTGAAATTACTGTTTGCTTGAGCTTAAACAACATCTCTATCTGCTCACAATAAAAAGTTATCATTTAATGAATGTAATAAGGTAACCAAGCGTTAGTCAATGGAAGAGATAAGTCAAACAGGGGTGAAAAATGACGTTAGGAGATTTCACATCTAGGCCATGTAAAACAAACTGAAAGTCCTACTTTTCAAATACAACCCTTACTGATCTATGAGCCTTTAGAGCCTACTTTAGGGGTGAATTGTGTGTCTCTAAAAGGAACGTTTAGGCCTGTCAAACGGCTATTTTGCCAAGTTGAAATGGCAGCTTAAAACTGCAATGCAAGCTGTGGTGCCATGCCAGAGACCAGTTTTAAAAGGCTAGTGGGTGGCACAATGAGTGCTGCAGGTCCACTAGTAGAACTGTAATTTACAGACCCTGGGTACATGTAGTACCATTTACTAGGCACTTACAGCTATTCTAGAGCCCAAGCACATTAGTTACTGGTTAGCTGTGTTAAAGTGCACAGAGTAATAAAGCCAACAAAAACAAATCCAGCAAAATAACGTGGTGACAGAAAAATGTTTGAAGGGAAGCCGATGCGAAGAATGTCAGGTCTAACACCTTTCATGAATGAAGAGGGCTGAAGGTCTCTGTTAAGGATACCCATTGTCAGATTCCCCCTTTACTAGATCAGCATTTTGGGCCACAGACATACCATGTAGCCCGTACGCCTTAGAATACTTCTAGTGGCAAATGCAAAAAAACAAGGCGATGGATGGAATGCTTGAATTAATTTCAGTGACTGGCAATCGCTCAGGCCGCATTCCAATCTATAATGTTTTTGCCACCATGCCCCCTCAGCTTGGATCCAGCCATATGCCGATCAATCTTGACCCTGCTCCTCATGGAAACGGTCTTGCTCAAACTGACAGCCCACGTCCTTCCTGAACGGGAACACAAGCAACCCAGGACCAGTTTCGCCCAAGTTAGGGCTCTTCAGCCAGGTATAGCTTGGTTCCAGTGGCACAGTGACTCCGGGACCCATGTTAGGTCATACCCAGTGCACTTAGGGTGGCAAATCCAAAAACAACAAGGTGATGGAGGTTAATCTCCGCTACTGACAATCACTTGTGCCGCATCCCAATCCATCACTTTTTTGCCCACCTCCACCCATGGTTTTGGCCCAGCCATATGCAAATCAGTCTTGACCCTGTTCCTCTTGGGAACAGTCCAGCTTGAACTGCTAGGTCAGGTCCTTCGTGAACCAGAGCACAAGCTACCTACGACTGGTTGCACCCTAGTTAGAGCTCTTCAGCCAGGGATAGCTTTCTTCCAGTGGCACAGTGAGCCCAGGACCCACGTCAGGGCATACCCAGAGCGCTGAGGCAAGCATGTAAAAAAAAAAAAAAAAGGCGATGGATGGAATGCTTGAAATAATCTCAGCCACTGGCAATCTCTAAGGGGGTACATCGCAAACCATAATTTTCTTTCCCGCCATGCTACCCCAGTTTGGACCCAGCCATTTGCAAATTAGTCTTGACCCTGCTCCTTTTGGGAACAATCCAGCTCGAACTGCCACAACACAAGCAACTTAGATCCGGTTTTGCACTAGTTAGGACTCTTCAGCTTGCCAGGGACCCACGTCAGGGCATACCCGGTGCACCTAAAGCAGCAAACGCAAAAAAAAACAAGGTGAGGGATGGAATACTTGAACTAATTTCAGCCACTGACAATCACTCGGGCTGCATCCCAGTCCATAATTTTTTTGCTCACCATGCCACCTCAATTTGGACCCAGCTGTATGGAAATCAGTCTTGGGACTGCTCCTCATGGGAACAGTCCAACCCGAACTGCCCACACTGTCATTTGAACCAAACTGTACCCAGCTGATGAGTCCATAGCTAGGGCGAATCTGGTCCTGTGTTGCTTGTGTTCCACTTCAGGGAGGACGTGGCTTAGCAGCCTGGGCTGGACTATTCCTTCTGAAGCAGAGTCAAGACTGATTCGCATATAGTTGGGTCCAAACTGAGGTGGGATGCTGTGCAAAATAACAATGACTTGGGTTACAGCCCGAGTGATTACCAGTGGCTGGGATTAATTCAAGCATTCTATTCGAAACTGTTTTATATACTTATTGGCTCCAAGGTCACGACTCCTGACAGGAAACAAACACACGTAGTGCCTGGCCCCCCAAATAGTAAGGGAATGAACATGAACGACAAGTTTGCATTCTGTTTCACCAGAAGTAGCTGATAAGAACAATCTTCTAAGTTTCTTCTGGTGAACATGGTCTATTACCATTCAAACTGATAACGGGGCAAGGGAGCCAGGTTAAACATACAAAGAATTACAGATCAGGTGCCAGTTGTTCTTTCCAACTGTATGCAATGAACAGATTGGGGAGACTGTCGGCTGAGTATGAACTGGCTCAATAGGCAGAGACTCCCTCACCTCCTGGCATCTAGACTGTGAGTAATTAAGTTATTGGCTGAGTGGGGTTAGAATCCCTACTCAATGCTTTTCAGGGTGAAACACAAGCAAACCCAAAACTATCCTGTGCTTTGCATTTGGTAGATTGTCACAAAAGCAGTCAACCTTAACTTAGAGGTATTGCGTGAATAAGTTATGCAGTACTTTAACAGAAATAAAGGGAAAACATAACACCAGAAAATTCCCACACAAATTTAGAAAAATAGAATGCTTTTTAATATATTGACATCTAATCTAATCAGTAGAACCATAGATATGCAGTTTCAAAGGTTTTGAAGAAATCAGGAGCTAAGAGGTAAAAAAATAAAACAACCATCCCTATCTGGTCGAGGGGGCTGGATCCAAGTCACAAGTTCATGCCAACCGTGATGGAATGTGGACAGGATACAGGACTGAGTTCAGTCAGCTGACAGAGTACCCTGTGGCCTGGGCATCGACATGTGGAGTCCTTGAGTCGTCGACAAGGAAATGTGAGGTTCAGCACGGAGATGCATCACACAGCGGAGGAGTCGGAGAAGCTGTTGAAAAGCACTTGCAAGAACTGGTGCTGTACTGCGTCAGCGCTGAGGGCAAATTGGTGGGCTGATGCCAGCATCTAACTGCATTGTCATTCAAAGAAGCTGCCTGGACTTGCGGGGCCTTGAGCAAGGATGCATCGACGCTGAGGATGACATGAGTCACGCTGAGCCAGTGCCAGTGGTGAGCTGCATCGAGATGCAAGGAGTTGCGTCAATGTTGAAGAAGCTTCTAATGTCCTTGGCTTTCAACAGGCGGCCAGCCAACTGACCCTTGGAGATTTCTTGGAATCCAGGGTCCACACAGGCAGCTGGATTCAGCAAAGCAGCTCATAGAAGCAGAAGAGTCCTGGTGTAAAGCACAGTTTGGGCAGCATGGTAGACTTCACAAACGGGCAGTCCTTCTTCCTAGACCTGTGGACTCTGCCAGAAGTGATCTGAAGAGTTGGATCTGAGGGTCCACTATTTATTCCTGATGCCCACTTTGAAGTGGGAGATGCATCCTCAGTTGTCCCCCTACAGAGGTGTCTAATTTCCTTCCTCTCTGTCCCAGCACCAGCTTTTCTAGGGACACAAAAGTCTAGTGTGAAGCCCATTGTAAGTGTGCTGAGGCAAATTCATTGTGATGTGCAAGTGTGGCACGTGACAGCTCCTCCCCCTCAACCTGACAGATGGCCCATCCTGAAACACCTGTTCCCGCTTCATCTAACTTTCTGGGAGCAATACACAAAGGCTAACTGCCAGTTACACAGAATCATGTTACCCAGTATACAGACTGTAGGTACCAAATTGGCTGGACAAGAAAATGCCAACTTTCTAAAAGCATAATTTTCAGAATTGTGACTTAAAATCCAACTTTATTGCTAAAGAGGGTTTTAAATGACAAATCTTTAGAGACAAAAATTAACTTTCCTTACTGATTCCATCAGAGCGTTATCACTTACTATATGCAACAAGGTACTACATGCTATAAAGTACCCAATATTATCCTATGGGGGAGAGGTAGGCCTTGCAGTAGTGACAAAACTAATTTAAGAGTTTTTGTTAGTACCACTTTAATAGGGACGTAAAAGTAAATGAAATGTGCCAAATGGATGTGGCCCAATTTCATCATTTTTAAAGGAGGCCGCAAAAACACTTTAGCACTGGTTAGAAGTGACAAAGTGTGCAGAGTCTTAAGGCCAACAAAAATGTATTTAAAAAAAAAAAACAGGAGGAGTAAGGCAAAAGGTTTGGGGGAAGACCTCTTTAAGGCTGACAAGCTAACAGACTATGGTCATCTTTGGTCTGTTATCACCATAAAGAGAGCGTCTTAAGTTGTCAGTTTTAGAATAAGTTGGAGTATGGTTTAGGTTAATGGATGCACATTTGTGGTGTACCATAAAGTAACATTAGAACAAAATTCTCTGGTTAGAGTTAGTGGTCAAGGGTATCAGGCTACGTGACAGATTAAGAACAACGTTGTATAACGATCTGTAACCTTAAGCAAGCCACATGGGCGAAGCAGACAGCCTTGCCTGGATTCTGTAGAAGATGGATTTCTGTAGTCACAGCCTAGCACACCCTGACGCCCCAAGCCAAAGTAAGGGAATTGTGAAAATTTGAAGTACCTTTTCAGAAGCCACTGGCTCCCAGCACTTAAAATGGTGTTTGATGTCTGTGGTACCAACAAATATACCATGGATATTGGAAAACAATGGAGGTATTGTGGATCAGAGAACTGAAAAATCTAGTATGGATCCAGGTTAAGCTTCATGTGCATCAAGGGATGGACACTCACGGCAGAAGTAGGCTGCGCCTAAGCCCCCCCCCCTTAATCTGTTAAATACCTTGAGCACTGGGTGCTGGCAGCGGCTTAGGCTGAGAGCCTGGCATCTGGACAGGTGCCTAGGCCAAGCACAGCTGCGCACAGTCAAACATCGTGCACAACAGAGATTTACCACTGCCAGCATGCCTTGACCTCCCTCATTGAGTCTAAGCGGTCTGTGACAAATTGGTTGCAATGCCTGGCCAGAGATCAGGTCCTGTAACAAATCTCAGCTGCACATGCCCAAAGGTTGTAAACCGTGGTAGTTGCCTGCCTGCAGCAGTTTGGGTGCAAGACTTGGTCCGAGTTCATGCCCTGCAGCCAACTCCCACGGCATGTCGGATGAAGGGCCTGTCTGGAGGCCAGGCCCTCGACCTAACCCTGCTGCAGAATCCTTCTCACTCACCAGCAGTTTCATTAATTCATCTTTCTTCCTAGCCATCACTTTCATTAACTCTTGCTCACCTACAAAATAAAATCGTAGTCTAAGTTTTTTTTTTTAAACCATAAAAGTCGATTTGTTTCATTTTTTTTTCTTTCTTTTTACTTTTTTGGGGAAACTAAAAATGCAACTGTACGTTGGGACAATGTGAACTTTTGTTTTAACATCTTCTGGTGGAGAAACACTTGATTTCTGTGCACTTTCCCACTTTGCTCTCTGCAAAAGATGAATTTGCAGCACACCAGAAATGCAAATCCACATTTGCAAAGTACTGTAGTAATCAATGTGCTACTGCTCTTCCTGCTGGACATTTTAAAGCATTATTTTCACGAGGGATGGTGTGGTGCATATGAAAAGATGATTTACTCGCCTCTTCAGCAATCTTCTTCCTCTTTTCGGCATTGAACTGCTGTACCTGCAAGGCATTAAAGTGCTTGTGCACTGGAGATGTTCCAAAGATTTATTTTACTTTGGCTACCTCTGCTCAGACTTTTATTGCACAAAGTGCATTTAACGCGCTTAGAACACATTTTTTCACCAGGCGGAATGGTGAAAAATATCCAGACAACTGAGTCTGATAGAGATATTGAACCCTCCTAGCATCTTCCAGTTTTTCATCTGTCTCTTCTCCATGTTGTTTTCGATTCACACACACTTCTTTTTTTTCCTGTCCAGAAGCTACTGCAAATGGAGAAAAAAAAAGCTTTGGACTTCAAAAAAAGAAAGCGCAACAAAACATGAACATTCTGTGAACAGTCTCCTTTGCTGCAGGGCTCTTCAATGACAACAAATGCAGTGATGTGTTCAAGAACATCAAGATCTGTTTGAATGTGAAGGGATACTTCACGGGAATCAATCAAACCGTATGACAAAAATACTGAAAATAGGCATGTGTGGATCCGGGGTACCTAGATTTGCAGTACAGCTGCGCACAGCCAAAGGCCGTGGCATCGCAAATCAAACTGGGTTAAAATTTGGGGACAATTGAATTACCACTAAAGGTGTGAGCTTAAAGTTACACTTTGGTAACCTCTCCCTCATACAATATCGCAGTTTGTGCTATCATCAAACAACATTTTGAAATGTACGGCGTTTGCATATCTTGTGTTTGGGTTCACAGTACTCTGAAAGGAAGTCTTGCCTCTACAATCTAGTGAGAGACGCGGACGCGCAGAAGGATTTGCGGCAGCACAGCATTGTTTCTTTTGGAGGAGCCACAGAGGGATTACTAATCCTTAAAGAGCAAAAAATTAGCATTTAATTAGTGAAACACTCTTCACTATATAAAAAAAAGCGCAGAGGCTTGTGGCAGGTTGGGCACAGAGCCTGCCTGGAGGTGGGGGGGCCCACAGCACACAACTGAAGGCTGAGCATAGAGGTTAACCACCTGCTGCAGGTTGGGTGAAGGACATTCCCACAGGCCAGACCAAGCGACCCTCTCACCACCATGTTACTCAAGGCCAAAGGAGTGAGAAGTTTAGGTTGGACTCCAGCGACAGGGTATATGCAGCAGGTGAACAGGCCTTAGGTACCGTGAGCCGGAAATCAAGCACATCATAAAAAACGAATCTAGAAAAAATCAGAGGTATACTCGGTGTCTAATAAGCAAAAGCAATGAAATTCACCAGTTATACTTAACACAGCCTACACGCAACATGTGTCAAATCCCACACTGCTTACCTTGCTCAAAACAGCTATTTCCCAGCAGTCCAGAATGGAAAAAAGAGCTATCAACAGAGCAACATGGAATGAAGTGCGAGTTCTGGCATGTGATGTGCTAGTTACTATCAACTGGTAAAAAAAAAAAAAACAATATAAAACGCAAAACAATACACTTAATCCAAGATAATCTTAAAAAAATAAACACTAACTGAAGACAAAATCTACAAGAAGTAATGTTATCACTGATGTGTGATGTCATGTTTGTAACACTATTGCAACAAAGGAGTGGCGTAAGTTATGCTAAAAGTGGTGAAGAAAATGTACACGAGGCAACACTGCCATCAACCAGTAAAAATACTAAGCAAAGAACATACTGCATTAAGCAAAAGATTTTGTACAATATTTTTGCAAAAAGAAAGAAACGTATAGGATCCTGAAATTAAAGGCTCTGTTATTAATCCTCGAGACTAATAGCAGAGTAATGGGATCAGATATAATAACATGAAACTGATCCCAAGTGTCCTCAGGTATCACCAATAAAACAGTGACTGAGAACTTGATTTACAGATTTTAGTGGGATTTTGTTGAGATTAATTCAATCCATAACGTACCTTCCCTGCAGTGCCACTTAGTCATTTCACATAGTTTTGACTTATGGTGTAATTATAGCACTACTATTTTTCACAAAAGAAGAGCATAGGGTGGACATTCATTTATTGAGTCTGTTAGCTTGAATTCTGAGTCCCTACACTACTTCCCTGAAATGATGTGGACTGCTCGCACTTGAAATCCTAAGAGTTGTGTGGTAGTTGTGTATCTGACCCAGTCTCCAGCTCCAAAGTGCTTCTGACCCCAGGGCAATATAGGAAAAATAACTCAAAACAGAGGGTTGTGGCTCAATAGTAGTTGTCTATCCAGTGGCGTCTCGAACCAAGTCGAACACAATCCAGAATATTTGGCACTATAAATATCTCCAGAATCTTTGGTGAAGGGTCAGAGGTAAGGTGTTTTTTCCCCCATCAAGAAATCGAGGTCCATGTGTACAAAAAAGTGCATCTAGAAACAGAAATTGAGAGAGCCTCATTCTTATAGGCTTTAACTAACTGCTTCCTTATGTGCTTATTTAAACCATGGGCTCATAAGTGACCTCCACCCCACTCCAATCAACAAAGTACTCAGACATCATTCTGGAATACAGCTCTTGTCCAGTTTACTTTCTGGGACTTTCCTGTATATAATTTTGAGAGAAGATATCGGGTGTCGTTTCCGATTTTTAGTTCAGAGGGGAGCAAGGTTGAGAAGAAAATCTTTGTCTCTTTAGGTTTGCTTTATTTGCTTTAGTATTTGGCTGGTGCCATATCTATTAAATCCAGCCACATGATAGAAAAATAATACTCCACCTATGTGGGTCTCTAAAAATGTTTTTAAAAATACAGGACGGCAATATGCTTCAAAGTATCACACATACTGTTCAATTTCAATGTCAACTTAAAGCCTATGAAGTGATTATATAAACCTACCACACAACAGGGATTTATGAGTTATAATGGCTTTGTAATTGATGGAAAGGATCTTAGTAACTGCTTGGTATATTAATCTTACAATTGCTTTGTTTGTTTTCTGACTGCCTAATCAACATTTACTTATAAAAAGGTAATATTCCAAGCCATCAAGGACCTTAGTCCTTTTCTCCAAAAGAAGAGGAAGCGGAGGTGGGAGCACGCCTGCCTCTACTGAGTGTAGCCCACACTATACTGGCTGTTCTCACAGTGAGATACCATTTAAATGAGCTCATGAAGGTAACTTTGAACTTTTATGTTCACAGCATTAGTTTTTTTAATGATTTCCCAGCGTTTGCAACAGTGTCTCAAAGATGTTTCCCCTAATTATCTAGCTGTTCAACTTGCTTGATGTGCGAGGACTAGTAACAGCAAGCCTTTCTAAGTGGAAAGACTTCGCAGATTTCATGTCATAAGCCCAGTGGCCCTGGATAAACATATGAAACAGGGAGACATTGCCACAGTAGCCAGGTGCTCAGCGGTCGAGGACTTGGCGCTTACAGAGAGGAGACACAAGATACAGATGGCACTATGGATGTTCAAGATTTAGGGCTTGTCAGATGTCTCCTCTAGATGATCATGTGTTTTGTCTGAAACTCTGGAGTAAGGCTAGACCCTGCTGACACAAGTGTTTCTTCAGGTGCTATGCTGACAGAGTTCCTCCAATGCGTGTTACTATCTTTAGAACAGGAGCCACTTCTGGGCACGCGCTAGCAAAGTGATACCCCAGAAAGAAAAATGGTGATATTGCACATCAAGCCACGAGGGAACCTTTGGAGATTCTCCAAAACTGTAAGCACATGACTGCTTTCAACCAACCAGGAAGCCTTATTGAACTAGAAAGTGGGGTCAGAGAAACAATACCTTATTTATCTTTAATTTGCTTTCTCACAGAAAAGTCCAGGAAACTCAGCAGTGGACATTGTAGTGTTGGGGCCCTAGGCCCCCATGCTACTAAAAGGAGACGACACAGACACTGTTTCTTGGTGAGTGTAACTGGCCCTGGGCACATGCGCCCGGCCCTTTTTATTGCCAGGGTCACCTGACCGGTGACGCCTGTGTTGGGTGGGTGTGGGGTGTATGTGGGAGGCCACCTCTCAGCAGAGAGGCTGGCCAAACACTAGAACATGTCCAACAGGAAACTACATTCCTCCAAAACTTTGAGGAACAAAAACAAAGTCCAACCTGCAAGAGAAAAACACAGTAACAAAAACACCGCCATCAGTCTCTCGGCCTCGAGAAGGCAGGCTGCAGGATTGCAGTGGGCAGGTGCAGCTGGGAGCACACGGATCCTTCTGCACGAGTTCATGATTTAACCAGTCACAGCCGGGCACGAACACTGTGTGGAAGAAGTCCAGATTCTGACAGTCAGATGGTTGGTTAAGTGTCCACTGATGCACTGTGGTTCAGTCCTGTGGGCACTCGTGGCGAGGCTGGTGGTGTTTACAGTTCAATTTGTCGAATAGGGCGTATCATTCGAATTGGGTGTGTCATTCGAATTAGGTGCATCACGAGCGTTGGTGGAGTCCACTGTGAATCTGCTTGCCGAGACTTCCTGGCTTCACGAAGGCCAATCCCTCGAAGACGGATGACTTCTGTGATGGCGTGAAGTCCTCCTCTGAAACCTTTGTACATCCTGACACTCTGATGGCAGAGCTGCTTCCAGACCACCTCTCGTTTGGGGATTCTTCACTATGGAACTTCCTCGAGGCCTTTTTGATGGGTTTGCCACGGGACTGGCATGGACTGTGCTGGGCTGCGTGTGGGCCATCTGCAGGCCCCTGCAGGCTCTCCGACAGGAGCCATGGTCAAATCATTCGTACAACCACAAGGGTGGATGTTCCGTGGTCAGGGCGCTTGCCGACATGGATCAGGTGCATGCGGGCTCTCAGACGGTCTTAGGGCAATTGTCTCTCACGTTGCCAGGAGGGTGTCTCGTTGGTGTCATGTTATTTCACTGAAGACAGTCTTGGTGTGCTGCGACCTGTTGGAGTCTCCATTACACAGCCTTGTTTGTCTCCTTGACTTTATCGGTGGGGCAATGTCCAGTCCTCTCTCACGCTTGAGAGGCCCCTTGTCTGGGTTGTCACGGGACTGCTTGTGGTCTGCTCTGGGGCTGCTTGTGTGCCACATAGGGCAGCTGCAAAACCTCGTAGGAGCCACTGCCTATTCGCTCGTGCAATTACAGGGGTAGATGAGTCTAGGTCACTACTTGCTCTTGTCACTGAGAGCAGGATACAGACAGGGCGAGCAGCTGGTCATTGGTTGACTGGTTCTTCAGAGCATTAACGCAGAGGTGTAGGACTCCAGTCTGGTTGTTTAACTGCTCCTTTGATGGATACCGTGATGCACACTGCAATGATGATGTTTTGCCATTTGGAGACCTGGACGACAAGTGATGTTGCTGGAGTGAGGGTGATTGGAGTAACTTCGTCATAGCGAGTGCAGTCTTTCTCTTGCTCATGTGCAGTTGCTAGCAGTGGTGCCATCTGCTTCAAGCAGCCGATGACAGGTGGCTTGGATGGTCACCTTTGACGTGTGGGGTAAGTACGTGGTTCGCGCATGGTGTCTTACATTTGGCACTCCCGCCGAGCTGTCTCCATTGACGCCACCGCACCCCGGTGGCTGTCTTGTCTGTGGATGCACTCTTCCTTTGTTGTGTGAGTCCTCCATCTCTCCACCCTGTTGATCTTCTGTTCTTGTTCTTCTGTGGTCGTCAGGTAATGCAGTGTGACAGGTGATGTCACACAGTCTCCTTTCTTCCTTCTTCATAGCGTGGTGCTACGCCACGCTGTCTTCTCCTTTGTTGTGGCGTCTGGCCACTTGTTTTCCTTTCGTGTGGACCTTTTGAAGGTCCTGTCCTGCCGAAGGACTAGGGGCTCTTCCACGTGTTGCAGTGGTGGCATCGTGCCACTCAGGGTGTGCGACCCTCCTCTTGCCTGGAAGACGCAGTGCTTGCGCCTTAAGGCAGTGCCTTTTCGGCACTGGGTCCTGCTTGAAGTCTTGGTGTGCTTTGCAGGGTCGGTCGCTTCTGATGACCTCCTGTGTGATGGGCCAATGGTGGCAATCTTGCGTTGCAGAAAGGCCGTCTGGCACAGCCTCTTGTCCTGTGCGTTACGTCACGCTCTCGGGTGCTCTCTCCAATTTTGCGGGTGTTGCCTTAGTCATCACGTTCTCTGGTGCAGCTCTCTGCGCATGTGACATTGGCCCTCATTACGAGCCTGGCGGTCTGTGACCGCCAGGCTCGCGGTTGGCGGGAGCACCGCCGACAGCCTGGCGGTGCCCCTTAGGGCATTCTGACCGCGGCGCTTTGGCCGCGGTCAGTGCAGGAAAACCGGCGGTCTCCCGCCGGTTTTCCGCTGCCCGTCAGAATCCTCCAAGGCGGCGCAGCATGCTGCGCCGCCTTGGGGATTCTGACACCCCCTACCGCCATCCTGTTCCTGGCGGTTCGCCCGCCAGGAACAGGATGGCGGTAGGGGGTGTCGCGGGGCCCCTGGGGGCCCCTGCAGTGCCCATGCCAATGGCATGGGCACTGCAGGGGCCCCCGTAAGAGGGCCCCGCTTGTATTTCACTGTCTGCATAGCAGACAGTGAAATACGCGACGGGTGCAGTAGCACCCGTCGCACCTTCCCACTCCGCCGGCTCGATTCCGAGCCGGCGTCCTCGTGGGAAGGTTGTTTCCCGCTGGGCTGGCGGGCGGCCTTAAGGCGGCCGCCCGCCTGCCCAGCGGGAAACTCAGAATGCCGGCCGCGGTCTTCAGACCGCGGTGCGGTATTCCTGCGGCGCAACTTTGGCGGCGGCCTCCGCCGCCCGTCAAAGTTGTAATGAGGGCCATAGTCTCTTTTCTGGGTGTCCTTTGTTATTGCCTGGCATCTCCCTTTCTTGTCTTGCGGTGATGTCCATCACTGCTGGGGCATGTGGCGTTCTTTCGGCGGTGGCGGCAGACGGCTGCGCAGGCCATGCGTGTTCTCTTCGTACCTCACGTGGCACTTACGTCCATTGCTCATTGTTGCAGCTTGGCTGGGACAGCTGCAGTCTTCTCTTTCCCTTTGCAGCGGCATTCGCGTCGCGTCCTTCTTCCTCGCCGTTTCCGTCCAGGGGCGCACTCTTGGTCTGGAGCAGTCACTTTCTGAAAGTGCTGCTGTAGACTTGCCTTCATCCAATCTTGTTTTCCTTTAAAATAGAAAATAGGGTGCAGTGCCACCTTTGGCCACTGGATGACAGTAGTGCACTTCTTTCATGCTTGAAAGACACTCTTTCTTCCTCTTGTGCCTCGTTTGTTGGAGACACCGGAGAGGATCCAGGCTGGAGGGGGCTCTGGAGGCGGCTGCAGAAGCTGCAGGTAAGTGTCTTTTTATTTATCTTCTTTTTTTTTTTCTTAGCACTGCATGCAGAGGGCACACGTTGCAGAGAGAGGGGGTGGGGGGCTCTGGGCACTGTCTTTTCTCTGTAGGTGCGTGTCAGCACCTTACAGCTTCACTCCACATGTTTTCGGGAGGTGGGGGCGGCCCTTGGCAATTTTTCCGTGTCCTTGGTGCATGCCTGCACCATGGCATCTTCAGACCATGCGGCAGCTGGGGGCGGCTCTGGGCATTTTCTTTTTTCTTTCTCGCGCCAGGACGCACCTCTCCCCTCGGCACTACAGTTTTCTGGTGCGCGGCTGAGGGCCGCGTTCCGTTCATGAAGGTGGGGCAGGGGCGACCGGCTGGGCCGCATTTTCTTTCTCGGTTCGCAAACAGCACCATTATTTCAACATAACAGGGGAAGACGGCCCCGGGCATTTTCTTGATTTTTTTGGTGCACGATCGCACCATTTCCTTGAAGCGCGGCCGCAGCAGCATGGCACACGCTGCGGCCCGCATTCTTTTCTTGGGGGCAGGGGCCCCGGCCATAACTTGGGATTTTATTCGAGGGGGGGTGGAAGGGGCGGCCCTAGGCTTTTCTCTTTGTTTTCTTCGGTGCGCTGGAGCACCATTATTTGAGAGTAAACGCGCGACGGCCCCAGCCATTCTTTTTGGCACTTTAATTTCTTCACGGCGCGCAACCGCGCCTTCTGCCCATGTGCTGCGCGGACCCCGCAGCCCTGCGGGCCGCGCTCTATCCGACTCTGGGGGGGGGGCGGGGGAGGGGCAGGCTCAGGGCATTTTCCTCTGGGGCACCGGGAACACAGCACTGAGCACCTCGCAGAGCTTTACTTGTTTTCGGCACCCGCAGCCGTTCTGGCAGTGCTGCGGATGCTCCGATCGGCAGCACTCACCCCCTCATTGACACCGGTGGGGCTGGGGCTGCGACGGCCTCACTTCTCCTCTCTCCACCGATTGCTGTTCATCTCATGTCTGCGATCACGTGGGGTTGCAGATCCCACCCTCGTCGCCAATGTAGTGTTGGGGCTCTAGGCCCCCATGCTACTAAAAGGAGACGACACAGACACTGTTTCTTGGTGAGTGGAACTGGCACGTGCGCCCGGCCCTTTTTATTGCCAGGGTCACCTGACCGGTGACGCCTGTGTTGGGTGGGTGTGGGGTGTATGTGGGAGGCCAGCCCTTAGCAGAGAGGCTGGCCAAACACTAGAACGTGTCCAGCAGGACACTACAGACATAAAGCACGAGGTCATTTACGAATCCTTTTCTTAAGGGCCTGAGCTGAAAGAGAGCGTGAAAATGTAGAAAAAGGGTGCCATAGTCTTGCAAGGGTCAAAACTGGAGCATGCAGAAGATTTCACAGGAGCTGTGCAGAGCAACCTAGAAGCCACAGTAAAAAGAAGAAGAATTTTAAATGTAACGGGTCCCGCATTTGCTCGAGTTAGAGCTATTAGCTTTGTAAGCTCCTAACCAGCCTTTTCTTGCCACACAAATTAAAAGAAAAAAAAAAAACGCAGTGCGATCGCACTATGTAAAATGCAGCGCGATCGTGCTCAAATTGAAAACGGAAAAAAAAGCCCGATCACGCTATGTAAACCCCAGCGCGATTGCGCTCCGTGGGAAATAAACAGATAAAGTAGTCCGGAAACCATGCTTAAAACATTGAGCCTCGTATTTTTTTTTCATAGTTTACTGGTGTTGTGTAGGTGGACTAAACACCGGAAGTTTGCATGCCTTTCACTGATGAAAGCAAGCGGATTTTAAAAGGCAAGCCAACGAACCAATGAAAGTGATTGACGTGACATGGGCTTAGTTGGAAGCCCAAAGAGAGATTACTACAGGGGACGGAGCGCCTTGTGCTCGCCGCTAAAGAGCACTGATTTACCAGGATAAAACTAGAGCCCTGTGTGCAAGGAAAATCGTGTACAAACGAAAAGTGGGAAGAAAAGTGGGGAGAGAATTAGGAGGTCACTGCTGAACCAAGGTGTATGGAAGGGAACTGATGCAGGAAGACTTTAAAAAAAAAAAAAAAGCGTTTATTATGTGAGACACAAAAATAAGTTCCTGTCCTCTGGGTTTCAAGGACCTGTGAATCTGGAAGGAGGAGGACTGGATGTAGGTTGCGCCAATTCAGAATTTCTATAGTCTACTGCAACTGTTAACTTTGTATTTACACTTATTCAACATAAAACACAACTGGCAAGAATCTTGAATGAATTTGAAAGAGAGGCCTACTCAAGTGGATTGCTAATGAAAGCAAATTTTCTCAGCTGATCCTCCAAAGAAACCCCTCAATTTACACGCCAGGAAATGAAAGCACATAAATTGCAAGCCGTACAAAGGCTCTTGGATGAAGTAATGCTTGAAGTTTCTTTCCTCCTCCCAACCATCCGTAATGCACAAACAGCAAGAAGCAGTAATTAGAAGATGAGATTTCAGCGACTGTAAATTTGCGTCAAAGGAATATAATGATGCACATTGTGAGCCTTTCAGATCACTCTCCATTAAGGGTTTTGAAACAGGAGTCAACAAAATTCTTCAACAAGCGAGTGGCGTATTAAAAATGAAAGGCAAACGTCTTGTGGCCACCTGGGTGCGATTAGAACCTCCGTTAAGTAAAGATTGCTTTGCAAGTCTACGATGGTCGGCTCTGAGGACAGAGGTAATGATACAAATCTTTAAAAAATCTCTTCTTATAAAACTACACGTTATTTTGCTGGGCCGCAAGAGGGTGGCCTGATCTGTGTATCCGCAGACATCCATCTAATAATGCATGATGGGACTGATGAACACTAGCCTAGCAGAGACTAAATCCAGGATATTAAGCCTCAACATTCCCCATTACAATTGAGGTACCAAATGCATTTTGAGTTAGTGGACTGGCAAACACTGTAGATTAATTCTGAAGGAACCAGCCCTGAAATGAGGACCTGTCGGTGCAAACGACTCGGGCACATTTCATCCATTGAAGGGCCATCATGAAAGCACTTCTCTACTGCTTGGAAAACTAAAAAGCACCTTTCCACTCACTTTCGGGTCAAGCAACATCAGCGAGAAAAGATAGAGATGAGGGGATACAAGCAGAAATAGACATTCAACTTAACTTCACTTGTATAAAGGAAGACTGTGCTTACAGAGAATGGAAAATAATCTGCAAATGTCTGAAAGGAACCATAATGACCAATCTTTTTTGAGGTAGCACAAGCCACAAACATCTTCGTGCATCTTTCGAAGCTCGCTCTGGCAAGCATTACAGCAAATCAGGCTTCATTATCTGTACTCCGCTACACACCATTGTCCACGACTAAGTTTTTGTTAATTACCCACCTTAATTACAGCAATTATACAATCAGCAGCAAATGAGGCTCAGGAAGGTACAGTGAAAAGGGGATGAATTAAGCAGAGCAGCTCGGTGCCAGAATATCAAAGTCAATGGAAATAAGGAAAAAAGAAAGGGTGGGCAGTGAAACCTGCATAGAGGTATCATTCTTTAGAAGTAAATCCAAAACTTTCAGAGGTTTCAAAGACTGTTTGACTTGGTCTGGTCTGCATGCTGGTTAGGTTTTATGTGGTACCCCCAGTACAAATAATAGTGAAATTATTCTGGTGCACAGTCACCATAGCTCTTGTCACCTATCCCTTCCCAATCACATGGTTTCTTTGAGGACTAGCATAAATCCATCAGAGGGCCCTCTGGAGGATGCAGAGCTCAACGCTGAAGCCCAGGACCACTCCGTATGGTGCAGCAAATTAGTGCAATTCCGATACTAGATTCGCACAAAAAAGCAGACATTGAATCGGTCTGGGTTTTGCATTATCTGCAGTAACCGATGAAAACCAACACAAATACTGGATATTTTTATGCACATTCTAACCACAGAACAATTTCATTTCACTCGGCGTAACTGACCTAAACCTGAAAGATGGGCATAAATCGTGTAAAGTGAAAACTCAGCACAAAATCTTCATACCTAAACGAGCACCCCCACGAGACATCTCCCAAAGCGAGAAAACAATGTTTCTAAACAATCACTCCTCTAGGATCCTTACACTAGCATCAACTTCACGCCTTCCCAAAAAAGTCTTCACAGACAACATGCACACACATTCTCACCATTAAATTTTAGGAACAGAGGCGACGGCCAGGCAACTTATTTACTGATAAAGCCAACACAACATTACACATAAAACACAAAAATACAACACAGGCCCACAATGTAGATATACAATCACAACGCACCATGAGGATAACGTCACAATGAGATTAAAGTTCAGATTCTTTGCTGCTCAGCAGCCACAGAGAAATACAAACTTTATTTCGGATTTAGCGTGCGGTAACTGACTTATTGAACTGGTTTTAGAGGTGAGAGCGAAGTGCTTTAAAACATTTTTTTAACATTAGATCTTGGTTATTTAGGTGACGATATTCCCATAACAGGGTGCCAAATTGTCAGGGTCAGTGGGTTTTCTCTTAGGCATGGTGCGTGGGTTGCTACTGGATCAGAGTGATTGTGCAGTGTAACTTTATTTTCCCTCCACGGCATATGTTCTAGGATTTTACTAATAATAGAACAAAGTTTTGAATGCCCTGCCCCCTCAGCCACCCTCTAAATGATAGACATCCCGGGTTGGGGGGGGGGCGGGGTGCCCAGCATCACTCCTTTCTCGGTTCAAGCCTCTGCATCCCCCATTTTGGAGCATGGCAGCCTGAGGTTCTCCCTGCTATGGTCGCTGCACAAATGAGCTTTATCTCTCTACTGACTCGCTCTGTTACATTTTTCAAAGCTTACAACTTCGCCATGACATTGCCTCAGAACAAACTCAGGACTCTAGATTAAAAAAAAGGAAGACAACCACCTCTCATGTGCATTAACATATACTGTCACACAAGTACTTTTAATAATATTTCTATTTGAATTCATGCAATCAATTCTGTAGTTTTTTCAGATTGTCTGAAACTGAAATAAACATACTAACTAATATAACATGTAACACCAACATATAAAGAAACCACACAATTGCAACACCACATCATAAATGAAAAGCTCTACCAGGATGCAACAAACTGCTACTCATCCTCATGCAAAAACGGAGGCTGAACAACTTTTTATATACATTACGAAATGCCTTACTCCTGTAAAATGGCACACATAAAGGTCTCCGTTTGCGACTCAATGTGGGAAGGATATGCCCAGACGTAGGTCCTGTGCTCACTGCGCCACTGGATTCAAGCTAGCCTAGCTGATGAAGGGTGATACCCTGAAACCAGTCCTAGGATGCTTGTTTCCGGTCCAGGGAGGACCTGGCTTGGCAGTTCGGGCTGGGCTGTTCCCATGAGGAACAGGGTCAAGACTGATTTGCATATGGCTGGGTCCAAAATGCGGTGGCGTGGTGCGCAAAAAAAGATGGATTAAACCCAGATCTTTGTGACTGGGGTGAATGTTTGCATTGTTCAGCATTCCATCCACCATCTGTTCTTTTTTCAATGTAGACTAAAACCCATGTAACTAATAAAGGTAACTTCTCTAACGTAATGTCTGTAAGCATATACCTGCATGGTAATTAGCAGGTATTGGAAAATCAACTCCCCCACTTGCTATAGTGAGTCACATTTTATCAGGTCAAGCTATTTTTAGGACCTACCCTGAAACAGAACAGGTGTTCAGTTTAGTCAGAAAGTGAAGAAGCAATAGATCTTATGACTTTGTCACATTTACTCTGTGTTCAGGGACAGAGGTCAAACCTCAGTTTGTCTTCTTACAATTACTTTGCCTTGTGACTGCAGAGTTCCGGGATTTTGTGAGGTGAACTGGCTGACCTGCTCATCAAAGAGCTTGAAATGAAACACTGTAGGATGTCAGTTTTTTTCCTAACACACAACATTTAAATAACTGAGTCAACTGTCCAAACATTTCAAAATATATTCCAGTAGTTGTGATAGCCCATTCATGGTACTTTGTGTGATGAAAAAATATTTTAATAGGATGAAAACAAATCAGAACACTTTACTCTGTGATGTGCTAATGATAAATATATTTTCGGAAACCCAATTTTCTCAGATTATTGTTAAAGCACTATATAATTTTATTAGTAAAGCTGCAAGTTAGTGGGAAGGCTTTTGGACATTTATTGGAAACTTACTGTCTGTAAATAACAGTGTGCTACCACATCATGCTTTAGTAATATATTTATTAGAATTGAGTGTTTAAACAAACTAAGAAACTTCCTTCCCTGTTTTCTTTTAAACTTGCAGGTTGACTACATGAACAATGGAAAGACCCACTTATGGTTACATGCTAATCGAAACCTATAAACAAATACAATACAAATAGAATACATCTTAATCTACATAAACTTTCTTTGCATGCTATTTGGCTCACAAAATAATAGTGGCCCAACAAACCAAACAAAAAACATCTTTATTTTTTTTTTTATTCATTTTTTAAACACACCTGTCCTGATGGCAATGCTATCAGAAACTAAGAAGCAAGTCATGGATCATGTGTACGTTATGTGTGGCCTAGATTCCTATTATATGTGTAGCAAACGTTTAGTCTATTTAATCAAACAGTTTTTGTGCAGCAGAAATTCTAAACTCACATATTTGAAGGTGCACTCATGTGAAAATGAAGAAAAAGGTGACTGTAAAATAGAATATTTCACACAATTTGAGACCCGTTTACAGGTCGAGTATATTACAGTTAGGGGGAGTAGATCATTCAAGTTACTCGACTTACAGGTGTAGTGATATGATTTAGGTGGGGTGGATCGGATTGGATTAGAGTTGGGTAGTTTGGAGTGGGGTGGGGTGGATTGGAGTGGAGTGAGGTGGATTGGATTGGAGTGGATTGGTTTGGAGTGGGGTGGATTGATTTGGAGTGGGGT
This sequence comes from Pleurodeles waltl, assembly GCF_031143425.1. NCBI lineage: Eukaryota > Metazoa > Chordata > Amphibia > Caudata > Salamandridae > Pleurodeles > Pleurodeles waltl. The sequence continues at coordinate 1,722,697,324 of NC_090440.1, read as the reverse complement.
GGATTGATTTGGAGTGAGGTGGATTGATTGGAGTGGACTGGATTGAGTTAGGTGAACTGAACTGGGGTGGACTAGATTAGAGTTGGGTGGCTTGGAGTGAGGTGGGTTGTGTGGGGTGGAATGAATTAGCATAGGTTGAGGTGGATAGGAGAGGACTGGGTTGCAGAGGTGTGAACTGGAGTGAGGTGGACTGGGTTGAGAGCGGCTGGACTGAAGTCGATTGGGATGGGATACACTGGATTTGGGTGGTGTGGATTGGATTGGTCTGGGGGATCGGAGTGGGGTCGAGTGGATCAGAGTGGGGTGGATTAGACTGATGTGGTGAGGATTGGATTGAAGTGGGGTGGGTGGAATGTTTGGAGTGGGGTGGATTGGATTGCGGTGGAGTGGACTGGATTTGAGTAGAGTGGATTAAGGTGAATTGTACTAGAGTGGAGTGGGGTGGATTGGAGTGAGGTGGGGTGGATTGAGGTGGGGTGGATTGGAGTGGAGTGGGGTAGATTAAGGTGGACTGGAGTAGAATGGACTAATGTGGATTGGATTGGTGGGTGGGCGCGTGGATTGGACTGGAGTGTGGTGGATTGGGTTGCACAGGATTGGATTGGAGTGGGGTGGAATGGATATCAGTGGCTGGACTGGGTTGAATTGGAGGGATGGATTGGAGTGGGGCAGATTTGAGAGGGGTAGATTGTGTTGCATTTGAGTGGGGCAAATTGGGGTGGGGTGAATTGTTTTGGATTGGAGAAGGGCAACTTGGAGTAGGACAGATTGTTTTGGATTGGAGTGGGGTAGAGCATTTTGAATAGGAGCGTGGCAGATTGTTTTGGATTGGAGGGTAGCAGATTAGAGTGGGACAGATTGTTTTGGATTGGGACAGATTATTTGGATTGAAGTGGGCAGATTGTTTTGGATAGGAGTGATGTATAATTGATTGGGGTAGACCGGAGTGGGGCAGATTGTTTTGGATTGGAGTGGGCAGATAGCTTTGTACTGGAGTGGGGCAGATTGAAGTGTGGTAGATTGTTTTGGACTGGAGTGGGGAAGATTTTAGAACGGCAGATTTTTTTGGATTGGAGTGGGGCAGATTGGAGCGGGAAAATTGAAGTCAGGCAGATTGGAGTGGAGAAAATTGTTTTGGACAGGGTCAGATATTGTACCAGGGTTGATATCACAACAGGTATTCTGCTTCAGCAAGGTGTCAAACAAGGCTGCGTCCTCGCACCAACTCTTTTTAATTTCCATATAAACAATGTTAAAACCTTGAAGGACCTTTACCCCAATGCACATGAATTAAATAATGAAAGCATACTAATTTTGCTTTTTGTTGTCAATGAGGTGCTGTTGGCTAAAACAGAGATATTGATGCACCATTGGCAAAAAGGGTTTGAGTCCTTCTGTACCACCAGAGAATTGACTATCAATGTTGGAAAAACAAAATACATGATTCTCAACCAAGAACAGACTTTTAAGGTCAATGATAAACCCTTGGAACATGTATCTACTTATGACTATCTGGGCAGTCAAATTGATGGAAAACTTTCTTGGTCCCCGCAGTTATTTAAAAGCAATACCTCCTTGGCCCCGTATGACGGTGGGGTGCTAAGGTTTGCAAAATTCTGTGGCACTCAGTGAAGTCGGCATTGCTGGCTTACAAAATGAAAGCAAAAGGGTGGCAACTACGTTTGGCACTGAAATCTGGGGATTCAAGAACAAACCACTGAAAATAACTTCATAAGACGACTGTTGCAACTGAGCCGCGGAACACCAATGGATGCCGTGAGAACAGAACTGCATATAGGAAAAATTGAAGACTGCATTGCACTGGCACCAATAAAATATTATATTCATATTTGATCAAAGGCTGAACTTGCTCCTTATAGAGCAATACTAATAGACTTTATGAAGCTGTGAAACAATCACAAGCTGCCATGGCTCACCGATCTGTCAAGGTACTAGTCAATATTGGCCTAGAAGAATTCTGGCTCGATCTCAAAAACATCACGAAAGCCAGCTCAGCAGTGGCGGTAAAGAAATACTGGGATTATAAAAATTTGATGACCAACCAGGCCCCCTGCTAAAACGCTATTAGTCATTTAATCAAGAGCTTGATCCTGTCACCTTTATTGACAGCATTTGTCCAGTGGAAAAAAGATCTCTTGATTTACAATTCTGTTTGGGGGTATTGCCAGTGGCCACAGTAACCAAGAAGGGGTCTTTAACTTCTGTTGAGGGGATTGATCATTGCCCTTGTGCTCTGGGTGGCCGAGAAACATTATTCCACTTTATTTTTTTATGTCACTTTATGCTCAGTCCTCGTAAGCAGTATTGATGCCCAATTTTCCAAAAGTACAAGACCAGAAAATGTAAAGAGACTGAAGCTATGTGTATAAGATCTGATATACACATTGTGATGGTTGATTCTTATTATATTCTTGTTGCATGGAGACAAAGAACAGAAGTACATAAAATACTATATGCGGACATATAATGTTCACCATGTCGCAATGGGAAAGCTGTAACTCTCACAATGTTTAATACATTTTTGTGAGCCTGACGTGGTACTCGGCAAAGTCCTACTCTAGATTGACAGCACCTTGTAATATCTCCTAGTTGCAATTTCCATTACCAGTTTTTAGTGTCAATACATTATGCACTTTATAGCTAGCACACTGCAGAACCCAGGTCATTTATACGTTTTATTATGATTTAGGCATAAGATCCTTGCATTATTATTGAACTTGGTACCACCAAAGGCGTACTGGCTTGACCTGAGCCTTTTTATGCTGAGACGCAATTTGTTAAGTGGTTCAAAAATTATTTGCCTATTTTATTGGTTAATGACCACATTGCCCTATTATCAACTCATGGTCATTTTATAAAACAACTGTGTTTTTTTATATGACATTTTATAAGTAAATTGTATATTTAATTAATTGTTATGGTCGGTTTGGCTGAAACAATAAAGATTTTGATGCTTGATGCTTCTGTTTGCAGAGCACTAGAAGTTAAAAAGAACAAAATAGTACCTCAATCACATCGGGAGCAGCGGACTGGCACTGATTAAGTTGAATCAATCAGTGCTTGGTCTCTGCTCCACAAAGAAGAACGTAAATTATGCCAAGCCTGCAGTGATGAATTATGGGGCTGTAAAGAAGAGTGCCAGGCAGGCCAACAAATGGTAAGCAATGGGTGGGCTCCCAGACCTTTTTTGTTAACATAATTGTCTCACAGGCTCCACCCTAAAAAGAAAGATATAATGCAATTCTATGTAAGGCCAGTGAAAGCACTTTAAAGGATTCTAAGGTATTGTTTCTGCTTCTTAAAAAAAAAAAAAACATTGGAAAAGCCAAGAGGACTCGCCTATGTAAGAGCTACTGACTTTGTCTATGTGTTTTAGCCCATTGTACAACAGGGTGGCTGAAAGTAAAGAAAATAAATAGCGCCAAGACACGATCGGCGTCGGTTGGTTTTGGTTTCAATCATAGGCAAACATGTAAAGAAACATCCATCAGTGAAATCATAGCAGGGCAAGCATGAACAACTCTCCGTGAAATTAAATGAAAGCATCAAATTCATATTGGGAGTTACCACTGTGAAACCACAGCAAGGCAGACCCATTGAGACATATCTCACTGTACCATCAAAGAAAGGCAAATGCATGGACAGAATAAATATACAAAATGATATAGTTAGCAGAGCAAATTAACCTTCTTTTAGTGTTGGAGCACTGAAATGTACATAAACATCTCATTTTCCAATCAGACCGAATCAAACGGTTATACTTATCCCTGTGACTTTAGAAAAAAAGCAAAACGGACAGGCAGATGCATCTGACTTTGCAACAATGCTCAAATACAGAGACACCTTGTTGTAACGCAAGAAAACTAAAGGATACAAACACACTGAAGCAACTTGTGAAATCAATGCAAAGTTAACACACATGAAAATCTTCTTTTGGCGGTAGAGTACAGCAAACTAAAACACCTAAGAAAAGCAAAAATCTGTCATTCTTGCATCAGAGAAAACTAAAATCCCTCGTGGCCTCAAGGTACATCAAGTGCCATTGTGACATAAATAACAACACACAACCTTCTAGTTGTCACATGAGAGGGAAGCAAAAACATAGCGATGAGCAGAGTACAGAATACTATAAAAACAAGCAACACATGGGACGCAATGGTGCGGGGAATAAGACCATGGAGGGTGAGAAGGAGGGAGCAAGCGACACCACGGACAGTGTAAGGGGCCCGAGGTAAGCACCAACAGGGGCGAGAGGGAGCAAGCAACACCAGGGACAGCAGAAGGATTGTGGGTGCCGATGTGGCAGGCAAGGATGGGGAGCTGCGAACACAGTCTTCTGGAGTGTAACAAAAAAATGTAAACAAAATAAAAAAAAACTCCAGAACCGATAAGCCTGTAGAAAAACACTGTCTGCGGACAAGCAGCCGTACCTGGTCCAAAAGCCACTGAAAGGTCAAACATAGCATAACATTTTCTTTCTTTTTTTTTTAAGTTTACAAGAGACCTCGAAAGCGACAGGGGATGCACTGGCTCGAGTAAGACCTAAAAAGCACATTGCTATGTTCAACGTTTGTCAACACCGGCAAACACCAACCAGTCATTTATGCGGAGGGATTATGAGATGTTGAGCCGAACCACAAGAGCTCGTGCACAGCCTTCTGAATGACAATTTTGCTGGGCATACACTGATCCATGCAATACATTTTTCACATTTAAGCCTCCTCTGCGAGGGGAGCAAAAGTGGACTCCGTGATGCATCACAGGTGTACAACCTTTAGCGGTCAACAGGCTTAATTTGCCAGATGGGGCCCTGTAATTTTTTTCCACACGCATTTAAGGTAAAACATAAGTTCGGTGATGTGAAGGGACAGGGTAAAAAAGAAAAAACACACACACAGTTTTAGAGATCGAAGCAAAGTGGCAATTTACACTGAAGCATATTCATACTGCGCATTTTAATTATCTCTTATTGCTGAAGTAATGGAGTGGAACAAAGGTGCTGCCACTCCAAGTAGAGGCTTGTTTAAAGTACAGTAATTACCGATTAAAAAGAAAAACTGGAATTGCAACGTAAAAGAAAGAAAGCTATATGGCTGACTGTTTAACAGCACGTGATGCGCAAACTGACAAAAAGAGCCAACAGTTTTAGAATTCAGGAGAGTACACAAGGAACACTGAAGTCTATAAAATTTCCATGGGGCGGTGGTAATTCCTATGAAGTGGGGTTTCGTGCGGTACTAAGGAGAGACTGACCCTGCTTATCTCAAAGACCGGTATGATTATGAGGGGTGGAGAAAGGGGCAGTATTTACAACAGGCACCACATGAGACCAGGCGACTTAATCAAGGGTGCAATCTTTTAAAGTCAGTTCAGCTCAAGGTGGCCTACATTTTATGGGTGCTGATTTAATCACCCCATCCCCCATTTTCTTTATTCATTTTAAACTATTTTGATACCTTTATGTCCCATACCACACCTAACCCAATCCCTAGCACCTGACTTCATGTTTTGCCCTTGCTTCTATCATTATACCCTTCAGTCTCATTTACCAACGTTTTCTTTTCCATCTGCCGTTTCTAATGGTCTCTGGTATGCTTGCACTCTTTACAATACATCTACTCTTATGCCAAGATCATTTACTACACCCTCGACTTCAATTTCTTTTTTCTAAGTAATGTTGAATAGCAGCTCATAACTGCTAGCTCTCCACCCTTCACTATCTATAGATCTCACTCTACACACAACCTATATCCTCATAGCACTGGTGATAGTACAGCTCTCTTTTTTCATCCATCCTTTATTGCCTCAATATCTTCCCCTCATTGATCTGCAGTCACGGTATCGCTCACCATCATCTTGGTTTAAGTTGAGTTCTTGACAATCTTGTGCTACATCATGCTCCTCTTTTTTTCTTCTGAAATGTATTCTTTATATCTCATTTTCTCTTTTGTACAATTTAATCTCTGTTCTTAACTCAGCCAGTTCAGCTTCCCAACACTCCTCCTCCTCCTCCTCACAAACATGGGTCATCTTTAGTTGTTATTTCCGGTCCAATGTCTCCTCGCATCATATTCCTTTCTCCTAACGTTTCATATCTCTTATTATCGATCCATTCTTTTTTTCAAATCCATCTCCAGTACTTAAGCAGAGGCATATGATACACTAATTTCAGTGCTAGAATCACTGATGTTCTGCACATTCCTGTCACGAAACATTCCATAATCTGTGGGGATCAACAGAAGTCCTGCATTCCCACAAGACAAGAATAACCCCAAAATGTATTACAAAACAACAAGATTTTCAGTCATTCTAGGGATGTTAGCAGCTGCAGTATTTGTGCTTAGGGATATGAACAGCCTCGAGGATGAGTATTGGAAAAAGGTCATGATAGCCTTAAGAGGTGCCTATTACAACACCCGGAAGCTTTGGCTAATGGGCAAACAACCAAATGTGAGCTTCCCTCGGTGCAACAAAGGTACACTCTTTCATATTATGTGGGCACTCCCAGGAGTCAGAGACAAAGGCTGAGGCAGGAAGGAGGAAATTCCCCCAAGCAGGGCTAGTGAATAGACACATCAGGGCGGTGAGATTCAAAAGGCTTCACCGCCCCTGATTGCCATCTGTACTGCCCCCAAGAGGAGGAAACAGCCCACCCCTTGCCCAAGGCACATTTGCTCATGGTCAGACCGGAAATTAGGTATGCAAGACTGTGCACACCCCTAAGAGGCTGACCACAACTCTAGGGTGACCTGCTTTGTCTGTGCACTAAATTTTGATTTCTGCCATCTTAAGAGTGGCAGAATAGAGGGTTCTGGGTAGCAAAAGGTGACCCACCCAACCGGATGTGGCCACCTCAGGGACAGATTAGTAGTAGGAGCTAGCAGGCTACTAGCCACTAGCCTCCACTCCCCTATCTTCCCTAAATCTAAGATTTAAGGGACACCACTGACTTTAGAACCTCTGATTTGATCAACCAACATCGAAGGACAAAGAGGAGCCCTGGGTCACAGACAATCGACTTTGCCCACTGCAACAAAGCAAAAAAGGAATACTCTGTCCCTGAGGCATCAGACTGGGAACTGCATGAACGGCCCTCGTCCTTGGCTCAAACTCAGCACTCCAGACCAGAGGGATACATGTGAACGCCAGAGACACTCTCAGTCTCCAATGGACTAGTGGCACAAGTCCCCTGCAAAAGGCAGGTAAAAACGCTTGCAGGACCCAAAGATTCACCGCCCATCTGGCCCTCCATGGGATCGCCCAAATGTAGGTGGTCCAGCGACTTCTGGGAGTTGCAGTCTCACTCCCTCAAATCCCGTTAAGTTCCCAAAGCTTTCCCTCACCTTTACCTGTCAATGCATGTTGGTTGCCAATCTGGTAACTGACCCCTACGCTTGACACTGCAACTGCAGGGCACACAGTGCAGCCTGCATCATACATCGCCAACCCAGTCCCAGCGAGTTTTTGCATCTTCTTCATTACATTGTCATGTAAACGGTAAAATCAGCCCCTGCACGAATCCTGCTCAGCACCACAGAGAGCCAGGATAACTCTGCACCAGGACAGCACGGGCCAGGCAAAACTGAACTGATGCCCAGACTTAACCCTGTAAGGGTTCAACATAACTCAACTTCCAAGTGGTCTTTTGTCACTAGTAGTTTTTCCCCATTGGTTCAAATGCCATTTTTGCTGTGATTTAATTTTACTTCAGAAATCTATAACTCAGGTTACACTGTTGCAATTCTGTTCATTTTGGTGTCTTGATTAAGATAAAAATAAGCTCTATTTGTATAAGTTGGTGTTGGATGCCTTTCGAGTCGTATTAATTACTTATTGTCCCTTTTGGTACTCTGAAATGCTTAACACATGTTCCTCTAAGTAAAGCCTGACTGTTCTTTGCCACACTACCAGGACTGAGCTAGGGATTTACTAGTGTGAATACTATGACCATCTTTGGGTTATTGTGAGAGTATTACATGGTGTGGTCTAACACCCACACTACAGATTACTCCACTTTCCTATAGGAACCTTTCAACATATAGACACTTTACATAAACGAAATTAAATCGCATTGCTTGGTCCACAAGTCAACTAGCTCATATGAAAAAATTACTTCAGAGTCAACCCAAGACTGTTGGTGATTCAGAAGTACTCAGCCAATTGCCTTTCCAGCTCAGTCCAGTTTTTGCAAAAATTGCCTTTTTTGCCTGGGTTGCCTCAACTGGCCTTCTTATAGAGTAGAACAATTATAGTCAATTGTCATGAATTGGCTGTGGAACTAGTTAACAATACTACATTAAGGAACTTGCTAAGCACCGGCGCCAATGCTTTAGGTTCTGCTTGGCACATGTCTCAAAACTAAACACCTGTATCCATTTGTAAGATTTTTTCTTCATAAGGAAAATATTTGAATAGAGGCCTGAGTTTCAATAAGCATAGGGCCCCCTCCCCCATTGCCTTCTTGATTCTTTCCAAAAAAACTAAGATGTTGGTGTAACATTCTTTGGGGTTGGATGTCGAAGACGTTTCTGAATAAATTCTAGGGTGTGGCCCTGCTGGATGAGTGCCAACACCAAACAGTCTGAAGAGATGGAACTCCACTAGCTGTAAAAGTTGGAAAGACTTTTACTGCCAAAATTAGATGTGGTGGTGGGGTGAGGGGTGGGGAAAGATGCCTAGTTGATTCACATCTGCGTCCTGCGGCTGCAGGTCTTTTCCTAACAGTGTGTCTCAAATAAGCAGTGACTAGTGGAGCTCTGTACTCGTGATGGAGTACTGCTAAAACCTTGTTGAGATTGAGGGTATCATTGGTACCTTGTTAGGCTGAGCATACGCTGCTTTTCCGACGTGCTGGTATGTATCTGGGCTTTTAACCATGCCCACCGCACGCCGATCACCGTCACTCGTTCACGGCCTTACATTTAAAAAATTCTTTGTTTTTGTTGGTAAATTCTTTACGTTTGTCCCTCCGTGGGGCGGTTGTGTTACCGCCTTGGCAATCGACCCCTTTACATGGATAATTGCACTTTTGCTGATAACTCTGACTGCGACCGAACTACTTCTTCCTTTTGTACCTCTCCTTGGCACTCACGCTCCTGGCAGCGGTGGCACTTTGAATCGGCTTGCTTATGTCAACTATTTTACTTTTTATTTTCAGTTTGTGTGGCAGGAAAAGTCCAGTTAGGAATTTACAACGCTAATAGCTCTAACTCGACCCATTGCATTGTAAATGCTTCTTCTGTGATTTATTCGCATTTGGGGTGCAGGACTCCAGTGGCTCTAAATCTTGGGAAAGGGCTCCCCCCTTGTGTGTTAGTTCTGGAGGCGGAGAAGATAGGTTTGGTGAAGGCAGAATGCAGCAACGGACTTTTGTAACTCTTGAGGTTTAAAAAAGCATAACGTGGCTGAGGTTTTTAGGAACTCCCCCTCCATTCCCCTGTTCTTCCTCAGTGGGGAATTTAAGGATGTCTTCAGTGCTTTGAGGGCGCCGGGAGTGCACAGCCTGGTGCAGAGTAACAGCTTGGAAACGTCTCAGCTGCAAGAAACAACATGTGAGCCCTGGTGGGTGGGTGTCCTATTATTACTGGTTGTGTTGTTAACTCTTGGAGGAGTACGTGTCTTTATTTAGGTTTTGAAACTATTGTGTGGGTGTGTTTGGAAGTATTTGTGTAGGTGAGAGAGTATTTTGTAAGTCAGGTTTTAAAGTATGTATGGTCTAAGCGTGCAGGGTTGAGAGCATATGTATTGTGTATGTGGATGTGTTTATAGTTGTGCATATGATGGGTGTGTGTATGAATGTGTTTGACTGCATGTTGGGTGCGTTTGTTTCATATGAGTGGGAGTTTTTGGCTGTCTTTGTGGTGTGTTTGAAGGTGTGTCTCATGTTTATAATGGTGAGCCGATGCATCTATGGATGTTCTGAGTTGTGTAGGCGAGTGTGCGATGTGTATTCTTTTAAGAGGTGTGTGTGTGTTTTTTTTTTTTTTTTTTTAAGGGGGCTCCAAATAGGGTTATGATTCATGAACGAATACAAATCGCACTGTACTGCTTTTGGACAGTTGAGGCCTATCAGGTCTTGCTGTAGACAGCTTTAGCTTTAGAACTTTTGTCTACACAACTTATAACATAAAATACCAGCACATGGGGGCCGTAGGACATAGGACCGCTCTTTCAGACATAGACTCGTCTGGTTGGACCTCCTTGTGGGAGTGATTTACTGGAGTGTCAATCATTTTTTGGGACCCTGCCATAATATTTTGTGGTTGTTTACATTTTTAAAGCTTGCGTTGATCTTGCGTCCAGAATTAGTTTATCTAGGATGCCATTACATTTTGGGGCACACTTGGGCTATTGAGGTACCCTTTAGCATCCTGAAATTCGTGCACTGACCTTGCAGACGCCCTGGACAGGCAAAGGGCATCCTTTAATATCTGATGTACACCTGCAGAGGTGGAGAGGCACGAGCTTCCTGTCCAACAATGGTTCACATTAACCAACACTCCAGGTTAAGCTGTGAACTGCACGATGTCGCAAACCTGACAACTTTTCAAAGCTTTGACTGATGGAGTGCAGCTTTTGGGTAGCTTCGCACAGTGCGTGATTCTTCATCCATTCTTGCCTTTTAAACAGCAATCTCTTACATTCTAGGGCTATAGTTTTCCTTGTTAGTATAACTGAACGAGAGCCAAGCCTAAATGCAACTTACAAAAGTATTATTTTTACGACATTTGTCTGAGAAACCTTGTATATTTTCACAGAGAATATGTGCAAGCCGTATAGACGGGACCAACAACATAAGGCTATTACAACAAAGAATAATTACACCTCCAAGCCAGTCCCCATGGCATTGCAATGGTATATATATTTAAACATCCCTCTCTGTTCCCTTCTCTTGACGCCTCTTTTGAACTCAGTCACTTTCTGCCTCCATTCCCGTAGTGCCCCCTTGTCTATGTTCCATCTTGAACACTGCCCGGATGGGACTGCAGGCTTCTTTAAACCTATAAACATAATGTGTTGAGACGAAGTTCATGGTCCTTCCTATGTGAATAGATTCATTTGCACACCTCAAATGGGTATTTTTCTTTGAACGCGTTGAGATGATTGAGATCTGCTTGTTTCATCACGTCGTCCTTCTTCTCTAGTTACTTATAGGCTTTAAATTGTAGTTGCAGAATTCATAAAGTCCGAAAACGAAGCCGCCTCCAGTCAGTGATTACAATAGTGCAGCGTTTTATGTGTTCCTTTGACTATACTAGTCAGTGCTTAAAATGTTTTTGATCTTTTTAAAATTGAGTATTTATCCTCTGATATTTTAATACTTTTGGCAAACTCCTTCACATTTGTTTTTGGCTGTTGCTACAATTCTCCTGGGGCCTGTTTTGGGTCGTTCAGCTACAGATGTGTTTATAAGTTTGGTATGTGTGGTGCTGTGCCGCTCCTGGCAAGGATTGTATTCCATATCTACATTAGCAGCCTTTGCTTAGCTTTCTTCAGCCACTTGCTTCTTTTACCATAGAACCTTCAGCCTCTGGCTCACAACATGATCCATCACATCTTGGATCATCTCATAGGAGAATTTTGTTGTTGTTTTTTTTTTTTTTTATTGGATGTTCAGGTGTGTGCGTATGCCTTCATTAGATTGCACGAGGGACTATTTTACTGTCTGCAAGTGCCCAGTAGCCCTGAGAACTGAGCACTGACAAAAACGTCTGAAAAATGATTAGCACAAAGTTTGCCTTTTTGTGTAGCATCCGTCTTTCAGATGCTTTTGTCTGCACTCCCCAGTACACAAAGAAGCATTTGAAAATACAATAGTGCGCAGTGTGCAACCCCAACCTGTTGGCTTTGAAAAATAGATCTCTGTGGAAGACAAGGGTTTTTATGGTGGTTTCCACCTCTGACAAAGCCTGTGACTGGGAGATCTGCAGTTTAGTAATCTTTGATAAATCTCCTGGGGGTGTTGAATATCTAGCTCTGTTTATATATCTATAAAGTTTTCTGACTGCATTCCTTAGGGTTGTCTTGTGAGAAAGCTTATGCAGATTGTATTATTCTTCGGTTTGTTATGTTGATGAGCCAGTGACAGACTATAGATATGATTGGTTCTTTGGGAACATTAATGTCAGATGCCATGGGCGCAATATGACCATTATCAAAAGTTGAGACTAAGTAAGGCCGACCAGTTTATTGGGACAAACTTTAACACCCCTTACCCTTTAAGGGTGGATTATAATTACACCATGATGACGACTGTAAACAGATGTTTTGTTGCATGGACTCTCAAAGATTACCACAATGGTTTTAGTGTTGGTTACCAACCTCTGACAAACACTTTTAGTTGAAGATTTGCTGTGTGATAATCCTTGTTAGGGTTGTTTTACATTTGTACATTGTTTTGACAACTGTAGTTTTTTTTCCTGTGCCTGATGATTGGCAGTTTATGTGCAATACAGGATGCCTCAATTTTCATGTTGATAAAGTCATTAATGAAGGCTACATGCTGGACTGGTTCATGTCAAATGCCATATATATGATCTGTTTATTATGAAATGTTACAATGGTAGTAGGCCTGGCATGCTAATTTTGAAATGCATTTAGTAAAGTCAGTAGGGTTTTAAGGGTGCATTGTTAATATATTTTGTTAAAACCTGCATAGAGGTAATATTTTAAATAGAATCTCATTGATTGCTCTAGTAGCCAAGGATTTTTGTGTTGGTTAGTTCCTTTGACAAACCAGGAGGGAGTGAATATTTGCACTGCAACAGTCCTTGCTCAACTCGTAGTAGGGCCTCCTAAATCTAGTTTCTGTCAGACCCTTGTATAAAAAAAATAAAAAAAATAAAAAAACATAAATACCGTTGCATAGGAACATATTCCTATATAAAGAGTCTTTGGATGCCCCCTTTTAACTGTTCGAGTGCCATTCTCATCTTCCCTCTCCTTTTTAAGTTGACTAGTTTTTAGGTCGAGTGCGCAAGCGCTTTGACCCGTTGTAAGGATTGTGAGCTTTTAACCAAGCCCACTGCACGCCTATCACTTTCACTTGTTCGTTGGCCTGCCTTTCAAAAATCCTTTATCATCATTTGTAAATGCTTATGTTTGTCCCTCCTCGGGGTGGTTTTGTTACCACCTTGCAGACTGACTCTGTTACATGGATAATTGCAAGACTGCCGATACAATTGACTGCGAGAAAACCTTTTACTCCTTTGCACTCATGGAGGCCATGGCACTTTGAATCGGCTCGTTTATGTCAACTGATTTACTTTTTATTTACAGCTTAAGTGACAAGAAAATCCAGTTATGAATTTGCAACGCTAATAGTTCTTACTCTAGCAAATCTGAGACCCATTGCATTGCAAATGCTTGTTGTTTGGTAGTTTCCTCTATAAGGGCATTGCCCTCTTTCCCAGGCTCCACAAATGGGCTGAAAACAAAGCTTCTGTAACATAGCTAAGGATCTTGTTGTCTCAATATCGGACTGCATTGTTTGGACCCCATTCTCAACTTGTTTTCACACAGAGCCTTTCCATCATATGCCATTTTTGCCTAAGGTTTTGATCTTAAAAATTGCTGCTTTCAGTCAACCCTGGTGCCTTACGTTGGCTGCTCCTGCAGACAGATTACATTCATTGAGGCTTTGTCGCTGGTCATATCTATAACAATCAGATGTTGTCTCCAACTCTTGCAAGGTAGTGTGTGCTTTGCATCTGTTGGTCCTCTGGCAAGAATTTTGAGAATGCCCCCAGATCAGACCACATTTAGTGGTCATGACTGCATAGAATAGCCAGAGTGTGAGAAGCACTAATGGTCAACCCGGGCCACAGCAAGCACGTTCTTGTCTAATTTGCCAAACCTTTACCCTCCTTATCAGGTGGTGGAAAGCAAGAGGTGTTCAGATTTCAGATGCATTTCTGGGCTGCATGCATGACCACTGAGCCAGGCTTCGGGTGACGAATAAGGCAAACTAGGAAGGTTCCTGGGCCCTTGTATTTTTTGTCAAGGTGTGGTTATCACCAGTGCCTCTGTAGAAGGGTTCTTCGTTAATTGTAAAATAATCTGTCCATATGTGATCTACAACAGATATAGACTTTACTGACCTTCTTGATGACTCCTTAAAGTAGTAAAGGAACCAGCACAGGAAGAGTGTGTGTGTGTAGTATGTGTGTGGTGTGTCTGTAGGAAGTGCATTGAGGAGCAGGAGTTGATTCTGTCTGTGGATTACCTGATTCAGGAAATCTCTTACTGTAATCATTAGGCATCTGGTGAATATCTGTAACCAGTCCAATAGAACATGTATCATAGGTTACCATACATATGCATACTGTTCTGGAAAGGCTTTGAAAGATCTTGGTTTCACCACTGAACTATACTGGAAGGGAATACCTCCTTCAAAGAATTAAGCTGGTCATAGTCATCTAGATCCTAGCATTCCACATGAAGCTGATATGGGCTGTACACAGTGACAAAGGGAGCGTCTTTATCGTCTTTAGCCACCCAGTTCACAAGACGTACAAGTTGGACGGGGGAGACCTTACTTGGTGATCTGGCCAGGTCTGATGGGAATTATTTGCATTGATTTCATCAACAGTTCCGTCAAAGATACTTTTGTCAATGATGAGCCTCTATCCTTCAAAAAGGTGCCAGGTTTGGTTGTTCCAGTCAGCGGCTGTTATGCACGTGTAAATAGTTTAGTTGATGTGGATGTCATAGATATGGATGATGTCGTCAAACATGTTAATGCAATCTATGATGGTCTCATTGACTGTTTCTTTATTGGGGCATGTGTCATCAGCATCGTGTCAGCGTTGAGGGTTCAAACCTGATTTTTGGTGGTTTCTTCATAGAAACTTGATGGAAGAACTCTTATTTGACATTTTCAGTTACAGAATGTAGGCTTTTTTCAAGTACTTTTTTGTCCTTGCTTTTGTGGACCTTCAATGGAGGTTCCACTAAGGAGTCTTTCTTCACGTTTTTCTCTTTTATGGGCTTTCTTGAGAGGAGATGATGTTTACATGTATTCAGGCACTGGAGTTTTCTTTGCCTTCTTTTTCTGCAGCTAAATAAGAAGTCTGGCTTCCCTGTCCTTCAGGGTTTGGTAGAAAATGCACAAACCTTAGGTTTGTGATGAGAATGCATGCAATATAGGCGCTCTTTATGTGCATCCTCAGAGGATATGCAAGGTCTGAAAAACCTTCTTTTGGAGCCCTCTGACATGCTTTTACCTGCCGGAACTCAGCAGTCGACCAAGACACTATCTTCTAATAGTTGACGTCTAGGGTGCAATCAAAGTTCAATAGAAGCTGAATGACCAGTTGTCATACTGAAGAAACTGTGCAATGCTCAGCGAGCCTCCATTCACACAACGTGCAGTAAGAAACCTGAGGTATGGTGGCCCATGAGGGGGAAGAGTGATTCAAGAGCTGTTTCCTAATTGGCTGGGGTTTCTTTCTTTGCAAAAGGATGTAAATAGGTTACCAATGTCACATATTAAGGTTTGCTGATCAATGTTTTTCTTTGCACTACTTATTATAATTACTGCGGAACTCCCACCTAGATGACAGGCAAGATTCAAGCATGTTAATTTATGAAAGATTCAATACTGGGGACTTATGAAAATATATTTTGTAACCTGCCATCAATATATACAACACAAATACCTCCAAAATCACCAGAACAGACAATTCATTGTTACACATAAAGCAATATGGGCCAGATGTATGAACATTTTTTGCACTCGCAAACGGTGCGAATCACAAAATTCGGCCGTTTGCGAGTGCAAAAAAGTGGTCTGTGATGCTTGAAAGGCATTCGCAGACCACAAATAAGAAATCGCAAAATTTGCGATTTCTTGCGTTGCGACCTGGTTTTGCGAGTCGCAATTCGTGAATCGCAAAATCCACATCGCAAGGAGATGCTGCTAAAAATCGCAAATTGCGATTTTTCGCAGAATGGCATTTTGCACATGCAAAATACTATGAAAAGAAACCAGGTGGTAACATGGTGCAAAATTTAAAAATGCATCTAGAATGCATTTTTACATTGAACATGTAAAGCACACATGCCCTTTTGGCATGTGTGCACCTTACATGTCCCCCAAAACATTTGTGGGGTGCAGAAGAGGGGGCCTTAGGCCCCCAACACCCTGGGGTTTTGCATTTCCAAAATTGCGATTTCTGGTTCAGAAATCGCAATTTTGGAAATGCAAAAAATTTGCAGATATGGGCCAACAGGCCCATACCTGCGAATGGGGCCGGTATTGCAATTTGCGTTTCGGTAATAGCATTTGCGATTTTTAAGAAATCGCTATTACCGAATCGCAAATGTGATACATGGCACTTTGCGAGTCGGAAATAGCGATTTCTTAAAAATCGCTATGTCCGACTCGCAAAGGGCTGTGATGATACATCTGGCCCTATATGATCTGCCTATGCAGCTACTCAAACTACTTTTATTTTAAACCTTCCAAGCTAAAGACCAATTAAATCTAGATAACCTCTGAATTTTTCCAGAAAACATTCCAGTGTAAACCGCCTGGAAGATAGGGGTTAGCCCGGTTATGTGCCCATGTTCCACTTCAAGTCAGATCACCATATTCTGTTAAATAACACAAGCCTGTGTGAGATCAAAAAAGCATTGCATTACACAAATATAACATATAATCAAACCTATGCCACTTAAGGAAGTCACAACAATAACCGTACACTTAAGTTAAATCCATTCTCAGAATCAATGCTGTTTCAAGCCACTCATTTTTTATTTTGCCTACAATCAAAACAAAAAACAAGTGCAACAGCTGAAACCATTTCGTTCCAAAATAAGAGTTTATACACCACAGATAATTACATCATCAAAGCATCAACCTTTTATAAAATTCAGCAAGGCATTTGGTTGTGGAGATTTTCCTAACTCTGCTTTTGATAGAGCTTCCCTTATTCCAATGCAAGTGAATGATTTGTCCACTGAGCTTTACAGTCACCACCAATGTGATCATGCAAAACAAAATAACATAAAAATGTGAAAAGGGTGGGGGTCATTCACTTTAAGCACATACCACTGATAACAATGATATGTTTATCCTTACCAACAGCTTCATATACATCCACTGAAAACACATCATATTGCAGCAAACAACAAATAAAACAATAGACTAATATAAATGAAAAAACAAGAAACAGCAGCAATATTGCATCCTGATAAAAACATGGAAGGAAAAGCTTTAGAAAGATGTTACGCACAGACGATGAAGAGAGTATGGTAAGAATGAATTAAGATATATATATATATATATATATATATATATATATATATATATATCTTCTGTACTTATGTATCTCAAATGAAAGTTGGTCCTTATGCTAACGACCAGAAAAGTGAGATCCTTACCTTTGGTAAGCCTCTTCCTGGTGAATACGCCACCTAATCGTAGAGTCCTCAACTCAGAATAGTCCTCAGGAGCCATCCTGTATCTAGAAACGTTTTTAGCACTGGTCCCACACACTGTTAGGGGGTGCTGTGCGGATTCACCTATGCTTTATGCCACAGTAGGACAGACAGAGCAGAGCTGCATATAAGCTCCACCTCTGCGTGTTCATGGCTACTTCTTATTTTTCCCTTTCCACTAATTTTTGACATTATAAAACTTTATAAAGGCTCCTTCATTTAAGAGCGAGGTGGGAGGCCAGTGAGCAATCTGTGGTTAGACAGAGTATCCATCAGAAAGAGAGTTATGGAAGGTAAGTAACTTATTCTTCCAATGCTATTTCAACAACAGATTCATCACCGCAGAATAGGTAACAAGGCAGTACCTCCCCTGGTGGAGGGTCTATGGAGTGGACTCAGACCAAAAATGTCCTGCAGGACTGAGCAGGCAAAGTGTCTCTCCCACTAGACTTGGCTGTCAAGGCAGTATTGCTTTGTGAACATATGCAATGACGCCCAAGTCACAGCCTACAAATGTCAACAACAGGCACTCCCCAAATCAATGCAGTTGCAGCAGGCTTCGCCATGGCAGTATGGGCACTCAGATCTTCTGGGGTCTGAATCTTGACCACTGTGCAGCAGATCAGGATGACAAAGGACTATCCCCCTCAAAAGGTTTCTCGGCTGCGCAGCCTTCCCCTTCTCCACCTCAGAGAATCTAAAAACAAAGCTGAGAGTCTACACTGCGTTCCTTGGTCTAATCAATGTTAAAGCTCAAAGCTCTTTTGGAGTCCAGCCGATGAAGTTTCTGCTATTTCGAGGACTGAAAGGGAGCAAGGAACGCTGGAAGAATGATGAACTGCCCAACTTGAAAGGAAGACAAGACATTTGGTAAGCATGCCACCTGAGTTCTCAGCACCAGCTTGTTTGAGAAATGTGTGGTGTAGGCCAGTTGCTTTGAAAGTGCCTGGAGTTCAGTCATGTGATGAGCTGATGTAATCACAACGAAAAAGACATTCTTTAAGTAAGTAAGCAACTAAGCATTGGCTTGAATGGCGTACATATGGGAAATGTCAAGGCCCAGTTAAGGTCCACTGTAACATCACACATGGCTTGTTCACAATTTCGGTTTATGGATGCCACTGGTGAGCTGGCAGACATGCCCTGCTCAGCTTGTCTGTTCTGGCATTCGGTGACCCTGCCAAATGGTTTGCAATGAGGGAAATGCCTTGGCATTCCAACGAGCCCCAGAAGCACAAAGCCTACTGGCACAGGCGCACACGCCTCCTTGCTTGTTGCAATATTTTAGACATGGCAGCTCTTGGTGTGGTTTCCCTGTCTTTTTTTTTTTGCTTCTGATTCCCTGTTTTTGGATCCTGTCCTGTAATTCATTTTTGCTGGTTTTCATATTCTGGGCACTTTACCACTGTTAACCAGTGCTAAAGTGCAAGCACTCTCTGTCTAAAAGATATTGGTAATTGGGTTTCCCTGATTGGCACATTTGATTTACTGGTAAGTCCCCAGTAAAGTGCACTACGTCTGCCCAGGGCTTGTAAATCAAATGCTACTAGTGGGCCTACAGCACTGATTGCGCCACTCACATGAGTAGCTCTGTAAACATGTCTCAGACCTGCCACTGCAGTGTCTATGTGTGCGGTTTTGCACTGCCAGTTCGACCTTGCAAGTGTACCCACTTACCAGACCCAAACCTTCCCTTTTACTACATGTAAGTCACCCCTAAGGTAGGCCCAAGGTAGCCCCATGGGCAGGGTGCAGTGTATTTAAAAGGTAGTACATGTACTGGTGTGTTTTACATGTCCTAATAGTGAAATACTGCCAAATTGGGTTTTCACTATTGCAAGGCGTATCCCTCCCATAGGTTAACAGGGGATTGCCTTTAAATATCTTTTTAGTGCAGTTTCCTATTGGAAGCAGATCAAGACATGAGGCTTGCGGTCTCTAAACTCACAATTTAAAAATGCACCTGTTGGTGAAGTTGGTTTTTAGATTCTCTGTTTGAAAGTGCCACTTTTAGAAAGTGGATATTTTCTTGCTGAACCATTCTGTGCCTCTGCCTGGCTGCTGGGTACACATCTGGGTCTGACTAACAATGGGGCTGTTTTGTGAATTCACTCAAGAAAGTGACACAAAGGGAGCTGAGGTGTGCCCTGCATATCCTGTTGAGGCTTCCTGAGCTAGAGTCGGAGGGAGGAGCTGACACCTGCACTTGAAGGGGATGTGCCTGCCCTCACACAATACAGTATCCAACTCCCTAGTGTGTATCTGGGGCAGGGCAAAGAAAAGGAAGGGTCTTATGCACTACAAAGACTTTCCTTTGATGTTTGCCTACTTCAAATGCAGAAATGAATATAAGTAATGGACTGCTGACCCCAGAAATTTAGATTAGTTCTGGATCAAGAGGAGCCTCTGCCAAGGAGAAGAGCTTAACGCTTGAGAAGGGCCTGTCACTCTGTCTGTTGCTGTGCTGTGCTGGCCAGCTGCTGCTGCTTCTGCCTGAAGAGGAAAAAGGACTGGACTTTGCTTTTTGAAATCCAGCTTGTGAAGTTTCTCTAAGAGCTTGGACTGAGCTTGACCCCTGTTCTGAAGTCTCAGGGGCATCAAAGACTTCATATGACAGTGTCTGGGCTTTTCTGCTGAGAGTCCTGACTTGCTAAGTAGTGCCAAATCCAGTCCCTGGGCCCTTAGAAGTGGAAGCCGGTAACCGGAGGGGGGAAATCCATGCACTGCAGTGTGCGTGTCAGAAATATTGATGCAGCACCTCTCCCGTGGCTGAAAATTAGATGCAGCGTCTGCCTCGTGGCTGGAGAATCGACCCATCGAACCCTTTGCACAGCATGTTGGAATTTTCTACACATCAAACCCAGGAATCAAAATCATCACACGGACCGGACGCTGCTTGTCCGGAAATTGACGCATCCCTTCCCTGCAAAGGAAAGAATCGACGCATCGCTTGCTCAGCAGAGAAACAATTGATGCACTGCCTCACTTGCGAGTAAGAAATCAACACATTGCTTGCTTTTCTGACGCATGCTCACCCATACAGCTTTATTTTTGACGCATACCAGGTACTTTGTGCTAAAACTACACATCCATTGATTTCTATGGATTAAGACTCTTTTTACTTTAAAAATTCATATCTTTGCTTGTGCATATTGGATTTTTGTTGTTCTGGTGTTGTTTGATTTAGATTTGGTTCCACACTAGTGGAATCCCTTAATTCTTATATATAACAATGAGTCAAGCATGAATCATATAATCAACAATGTAATAGAAAAATATTTTTTTAATCCTAGCATTTTATTTATCCATGATTGCACCTCATAACATTAAATATTGTGTACCTGTAGGACCTACGTATCATACTCCCTCCCGGATACAACCATAAAACATCACATTCACACCATTCTCACATCAGACTCAAACACAATAAAATACACAGACTGATATTACCAGGACCATTCTACTCAACCATCTTGCACTACATTGGGCTGGACCTTATATTCCCCTTTTGTGTGGCCCCCGATTGTATGAACTGTGATGTTCTAGCCTATAATTGATGGATTAGGATACAACAAGTAGATTGAAAGAAAGTCTTGGAAAACTAGCATCTTGCAATGTCTGAGACTGGAAAAAAGAAAATAATTGTATTATTTGGATTAAGACTATAAATCTTGTATATGTAAATGAGCTTTTGTACATCTCGGGGAGGTAAGAACATACAGGGGAAAGATGATTGACTAGAATGGTCCTGGTAATATCGGTCTATGGTTTTTATTGTGTTTGAATCTGATGTGAGAATGTGATGTTTTATAGGTGTATACTGGTGGGAGTATGATACTTAGGTCCTACAGGTACACAATATGTAATGTTATGAGTTGTAATCATGGATAAATAAAAAGTTATAATTAAAAAATATTTTTCTATTACATTGTTCATTATATGATTCATGCTTGACTCGTTATATATAAGAATTAAGGGATTCTACGAGTGTGGAATCAAATTTAGGAGGTGGGTGATTGTTTTCATGTTATGCGTTTGTCCCTGTCCCGCTCCTATATCCTTGTTTATTATTCAGGGAACCCTTATGGTTGAACTTGTTTGAGTTAGATAAATATTGGCTATTTATCTAAACTGGTGTGGAGTCAGTTTGTACTGTTTTTACTGTTTTACTCTGTGTTTGTACAAATACTTTACACATTGCCTCTGATATAGGCCTGCCTGACTGTTTGTGCCAAGCTACCAATGGGGTGAGCAGGGGTTATCTGAGCTCTGTATCTCCCTTATGCTGAATAGAGTGAGGGTCCCTACTTGGACAGAGTGTAAACTGACTGCCAGCTAGAAACCCCATTTCTAACACAATACATCATGGCAATGCTGTTGTCTGTGAGAACCTGCAGTAGCTGCCCCTTGATGAACGGCAGGAAGGCTTCAGAGCCACCTGAATGGTCCGCAACTGTAACTGACTGATGTGCAGCTGGGCTTCTGATGGAGGCTTTGGTCCTTTGATCTCTACCACTCCTAGATGCCCTTCCCAGCCCAGCAGGGACACATCCATCAACAGAGTCTGCTCTGGCTTAGGAAGGGACAGGGTCTTTCTGCTCAACCGGTTTCGATCAAGCAGTCACCAGTGCAGCTCATGAGCCGTCCGCTCTGAGATATAGACAACATCTGTCAAATTTCCTTGCTGCTGGTCCACTGGAACTTAAGAGTTCTTTGCAGAACCGGCATGCGACACCTGGCATTTCTTAGAAGGAGGCTGCAGATAACTAAGAGGCCAAGAAGTTTCAGAGCCCTAATGTCCTGGACTCGTTGCAGAGGAGGGAAGGCCCTGAACTGCACTGTCACAAGACTGTGCCAAAGAATGGAAGCCATTGCAAAGGAATCAGGTGAGACTTTGGCTCGTTATTAGTGAATTCCAACGATGTCAGGAAGTTTGCTGTCATCTAGAAATGTTCTACAATTTACTTTGGTGAACCCGTTTCCAACAACAGTCGCCACGGTTGTCATAGACTGGTATCTCCAACCTCTGAAAGTAGGCTGCAAACATCACCGTCATTTTCATAAACACCTGAGAGGAGCAGGTGAAGCTGAAGGGGAGCATTGCAAACAGAAAATACTCCTGGCCTACCCTGAACCACAGATACCATCTGTAGGACAGTTATATTAAATTATCCATCCTGCAAGGGCAACATCCAGTCACCGAGAACAGACAGGATCTGGGCTAGCATGAGCATTTTTAATTTGTCCTTCCGCAAATGGTATTCAGAGACAGATGGTCCAACATAGGCCAGAGGATAAGCCCTGTTTGGGAACCAGGGGATAGTGGGAGTAACAACCATCTCATCCTCCAAATCTGGTAGCCTTTCAACAACACTTTTGGAGAAAAATGCCCACATCTTTTGCAGAGGAGCGGACCCGTACTGGTTTGAAATTCGCTCTGAAGATGGGGAAACATTTTGCCAAGCAGACAGAAAAAGAGGGGCAGAGCCATGTCAAACAATTTGTAAGACCAATCTGTTAGAGGTGATGCATAGCCCCCCCAGATGAAATGATGGATCCTGACACCCATTGTGTGTGGGCGCACCACTAAAAGTAAACTAAGGTGATTGGGTGGCTGTTGCAGCTGTGTAGGAAGAGCCAGAGGATTTATGTCCCTACTAGTCCATGTGCTGTCTGCCAGACCCCCATCCACAGCCTCAAAAGGT
This sequence comes from Pleurodeles waltl, assembly GCF_031143425.1. Lineage (NCBI taxonomy): Eukaryota > Metazoa > Chordata > Amphibia > Caudata > Salamandridae > Pleurodeles > Pleurodeles waltl. Next base: position 1,722,674,156 of record NC_090440.1, on the reverse strand, counting down.
CTGGGATGACTGATGCACTGGTTCAGGAGACTATTCCTGTCTACATACCAGCAGCCTGGAATTGCCTCTGAACTTGTTTGAACTGTTTAGCAGGGGTCAATGGGTCTAAGGAAAGTTTGTCTTCTCACTGAAAAAGCATAGTCCATCAAACAGCATATCCATGAAGACGGCCTGTACACCATCGGAAAACCCTATGGAAAGCAACCATGTGTGTCAAAGAATAACAACTCGAGTGTTGGCTGCCCTCCCTGAGCAAACATCATAATCTAGAATGGTACGTATAACATATGTGGCAGAGTGTTGTCCGTCATGAACTGCCTGGGTAAAAAAAAGGCCATAAGGTCTTACGGGGCTGCCAGCAAGATCTCGCTGCCCATGTCCCACAAGGCATACCTGTAGCAACTCACACGCAAAAAGTTTTTATTGACAGCAACACCAGATTGACAAAGAAAAACATACACTTGCCAAACCCCGCAGTCCTCTTAGGTTCTCTATCTGAAGGACTGGTTGGAAATGCGCTCGGAGTCACATTACTGGCTGAGGCCTGAATAAGAAAGCTCTCTGAATTAGGATGTTTGGGTCGCCAGGAGCCAGTCTGTGATGCATAGCTGCATTCCTATATAGAGGAGGGCAGCAACAGGGCTTCAGCCAAATGGCCAACAAGGTATCTGTAAAGGCCTCATTAAAAGGGAGCAAGGGCTCAGACGTAAAGTAGGATATAGCCTAGTGGATGCTGTGGTTAGATCAAGTAAAAGTTTGGAGATAGTGGAACAGGTTTTGAATTTTCCACCAAAATGTTTAAGATGTTTGCTACCAAACTGTACAACCAGATGGTTGTGTACCGCCACTGATACTTGGAGATTATTCTCAACACCCCAGCGGATCCATCACTATTCAAAAGTCTCTTCACCAGCGTTTGATGACAAATGGCATGTGGTATGTATTCAAAGTGGGCTCAAAACAAGAAAGGAATACAAGGACGCATAAATGAGGGTTTACTAAATAAATTATCTCAGAACCCAAATAATTGTTGTCCAAATGCAAATGTTTGAATACGGTTGAAAAGTAGGCTAAACACCGGCCAGCATGAGTAAATTCATAACTAATGCGTGTAGTGATACTAACATAGAAAAACCGAGCTGGGAGGAGATAAACTCTGCAGAATTGAGAACTATTCTTCATATGCCATCAACAATAACTTGTATGCGTCTTTTTATTTTGCTCACCACAAAAAGAGTGCGAATTGTAACAGCTCTCGTAGTTTAGTTTCCCAGTGGAGTTTAAAACACAGTTTCTAATCCAAAGCGATTTTAAATTATTCAATGTGCCTAATTTCATAAATTCCAAGTAGCGTTCAAAATTACAACCAAACTTGTAATAGTGCTATATGACTTTGATGTTAATGGGAAAACAAGTGTGGTTTGGAATTGAGATTCACATTGAAGGTTTCAGTATCAATAATACCAAAATATCGAAAAGCACAGACTTACACACTGAAGGTGTCAGTATAAGCTTTTAAAGTTAGGAGTAGAGAGGTATTAGTTAGACATTGCACAACACAGGAAATTGGGTATTCTGTTAGACATTTTCCAATATTATCACTTACCATCAGGCTTGTGGGAACCATCAAGCACCTTGTGAAGTTTACTACAAAGCTGAATCATATTGGCCAACTGCCGGTTGATCTGCACATCTTTCACCCAGGCTGGAGTTTGGCACACAGGACATTCACTGCCAATGGATGAGCCCACACATTTTCTGTGGGGTGGAAAGGGAAATAATTGCATTATCTTCAAAAACAAACTACACAAGCTTACAAGTGCATGCAAGGACACTTGGGACTCTATAAAACAGACTAACCAAGCATTCAATAGGGTGACACCTCTGACGAGGGCGCACGCAAGCAAACACACACAGACACACACACACACACACCAAGTTAAGTAAAAGTTAAGTGAAAGAAATACGTGCACAATCTAAGGCACACTCAAGAAAACCCAGGCCCACTCATTATGTTCATACATTTTCTTCACATGAGTACTCCAGAGACATTTAAGGCATGGCTTTCAGGGGTCCCCCTGATAGATACGGCAATGGCAAAGTGGGCTCTGGCCAAGGGCCCCAGCCTTTCAGGGGTCCCCCTGATAGATACGCTTTATTCTCCATACAGTTCTGCCCTGATGACCTGGAATGATATTTAAAGATAGATTATTTAAAATGCAATTTTTCTTTAATTTATTTAAATACAGGTAATGTCTGGAAATCTATCACAGACATTTTGCTGATAAACATGTTTATGTTTTTCAACACCATTCAACATCTATAAAAAAAGAATTCCTTTTAGATCAAAATAGGACATCACATGTGAGAAATGGAAGTGAGTCACGGAGATTATGTGCAATAATAGTGAGCTGCTACTATATTCCAAATTTGAAAACAAACATCACTATCCAAGAAAATTAGATGGAAACACATTTAGAATTTAGACCAGAGTCCCTTTGCAGTATCAGCGACCTGGAGAAAAAGGACATGCAAAAGCTGAAATCCGATCATAAATTCAAGGTTGTTTCGAAAAGGGGCCCCTAAAATATCTTTGGCCCACGGCCCCCAAAATCCTTAAGATGTCCCTGGAACACTATAGCCTTACTGCAAGGAGACTTTACAGCATCGGCCAAACTAATGACGTAAACTCTTATACACAAATGCTACAGGGGGGGCTGTCATCCACAGTAAGTTGAAACTGTGGAAAGAGCTGCTGTGTTCTATAAATTTTTATGATTGATAAAAAACTTACTTTGCTGAAGAGGATAGATGTCATTCCTCCCATCTAATTGCAACCAGGGAGAGGAACATTCCACATCGCATAGTCACCACAATCATGGATGAGATTTGTACCCGAGTGATTCCGCTGAACTCAAGCAAGAGTGGTAGAGATTGCCTTGCCATGCAGTATGGAATGAAAAAGTGCACCCTGCTTGTGTGTTGATTTTAATAGGTTGCGGAACAGTATTATGTAAATCAATTAAATGTCTTTATTTGCATATCTATATTTGGAAGAAGACAGTGTGCGTTCTCTACTACTAGGTGCAGCATCTTTTTTAAGTAAATCTTGTTCATTAACCAGTGATCTTAAGTAGCATTTAACCTCTTAGCTGCTGGGCCTTTTCCCCCCCCAGTGCTGAGCCCTTTTTTGGCTATTTGGGGTAGTTCGCGCTTAGGCCTTCATAACTTTTTGTCCACATAAGCTATCCACGCCAAATTTGCGTCCTTTTTTTCCAACATCCTAGGGATTCTAATGGTACCCAGGGTTTGTGGTTTCCCCTAGAGGAGACCAAGAAAATAGCCAAAATACAGTGAAAAATTAGTTTTTTCCAAAAAATGGGAAAAAAGGGCTGCCGAAGAAGGCTTGTGGTTTTTTCCCTGAAAATGCCATCAAAAAGGGTTTCTGGTGCTGAAATCACTATCTTCCCACCTTTCAGGAACGGGCAGACTTGAATCAGAAAACCACATTTTCCAACACAAATTTGGCATTTTACTGGGACATACCCCATTTTTACTATTTTTGGTGCTTTCAACCTCCTTCCAGTTAGTGACAGGAATGGGTGTGAAACCAATGCTGGATCCCGGAAAGCTAAACATTTCTGAAAACTAGACAAAATTCTGAATTCAGCAAGGGGTCATTTGTGTAGATCCTACAAGGTTTTCCTACAGAAAATAACAGCTGAAATAAGAAAATATTGAAATTGAGCTGAAAACAACAGCCATTTTTCTTTATGTTTTACTCTGTAACTTTTTCCTGCGATGTCAGATTTCTGAAAGCAATATACCGTTTTGTCTGCTGGACTCTTCTGGTTGTGGGGTATAAAGGGCTTGTAGGTTCATCAAGAACCCTAGGTACTCAGAGCCAATAAATGAGCTGCACCCTGCAGTTGGTTTTCATTCTGGGTATACAGCAATTCATTTGCTGAAATATGAAGAGTGAAAAAGAGGTATCAAGAAAACCTTTGCATTTCCAAAATGGGATCAAGATAAGGTTTTGAGGAGCAGTGGTTATTTGCACATCTCTGAATTCCGAGGTGCCCATACTAGCATGTGAATTGCAGGGCATTTCTCAAATAGACGTCTTTTTTACACACTCTCTTATATTTGGAAGGAAAAAATGTAGAGAAAGATAAGGGGCAATAACACTTGTTTTGCTATTCTATGTTCCCCCAAGTCTCCCGATAAAAATGATACCTCACTTGTGTGGGTAGGCCTAGTGCCCGCGACAGGAAATGCCCCAAAACACAACATGGACACATCCCATTTTTTGATAAAAAACACAGCTGTTTTTTGCAAAGTGCCTACCTGTAGATTTTGGCCTCTAACTCAGCCGGCACCTAGGGAAACCTACCAAACCTGTGCATTTTCTAAAACTAGAGACCCAGGGGAATCCAAGATGGGGTGACTTGTGGGGCTCTGACCAGGTTCTGTTACCCAGAATCCTTTGCAAACCTCAAAAAGTGGCTAAAAAAACAAGTTTTCCTTACATTTCGGTGGCAGAAAGTTCTGGAATCTGAGAGGAGCCACAAATTTCCTTCCACCCAGCGTTCCCCCAAGTCTCCCCATAAAAATGATACCTCACTTGTGTGGGTAGGCCTATCGCCCGCGACAGGAAATGCCCCAAAACACAACGTGGACACATCCCATTTTTTGACAAAATACAGAGCTGTTTTTTGCAAAGTGCCTACCTGTAGATTTTGGCCTCTAGCTCAGCCGGCACATAGGGAAACCTACCAAACCTGTGCATTTTTGAAAACTAGAGACCTAGGGGAATCGAAGATGGGGTGACTCGTGGGGCTCTGACCAGGTTCTGTTACCCAGAATCCTTTGCAAACCTCAAAAAGTGGCTAAAAAAACAAGTTTTCCTCACATTTCGGTGACAGAAAGTTCTGGAATCTGAGAGGAGCCACAAATTTCCTTCCACCCAGCGTTCCCCCAAGTCTCCCGATAAATATGATACCTCACTTGTGTGGTTAGGCCTGGTTCCCGCGACAGGAATAGATCACACAACGGTCAATGTTGGTCCTTACGTGAGGCAGCTGTTGACCCTGGGGTGATCCATTCCTGACACAGGCACTAGGTGTAGGCACTCAAGTGGGGTAGTGTTTTTATCAGGACAGATGAGGAGTCACTGGGTGGTAGGAATGTTGTGGATCCCAGCATATTCCTGTAGTTTGTGTGACAGAAATGTGAGAAAAATTTAGTTTTTTTCCAACATTTCAGCTTTGCAGGGTATTCTGGGTAAGAAAACTTTGGGGAATACACACAAGTCACACCTCTGTGGACTCCCCCGAATGTGTAGTTTCCAGAAATGTTTGGGTTTAGTGTGTTTCTCTATATGGCCGCCGAGTCCAGGACCAAAAACACAGGTGCCTGCCTTACAAAACCAGTTTGTTTTGCCATAGATAATTTTGATGTCTCCACAATATGATTTGGGTGGTGGAATTTGGGGCTGAACTAAATTGGGGAGCTCCCAAGATCAAGATATATATATATATATATATATATATATATATATATATATATATATATCTCTCTCTCTCTCTCTCTCTCTCTCTCTCTCTCTCTCTCTCTCTCTCCTGCTCTCTCCTGCTCTCTGGGTTGGCCTAACCCACTATTACCCAGTTGCACGAACAGCTTGCGAAGGGACAACAGGACTGTCCTCATCACCTCCCTCATAATGTACTGGAAGAGGAGTTATCGAATGGGACTCCTCTGACTGAAAAATCACTCCCACAGTCTGCGCCATTGTCCTAGCCCTCAGATGCTGTCTCAGTATCTGATGTCTCAGTCTCTGATCCTATGTCAGAGCGGTCCTCTATAACCCGAGTGCAGGCAGCAGTCATCCATCAAGATGCCATCTCTGCTATTGGCTAAACTGTTGCTCTAAAACACTAGCCTACGTAGACAGTCACAAAATCGATGGTGTGTGTGAGATACGTACAACAGTAGAGGCCACCTTACCTGCGCTTCTTCCCTCAATCAGCACGTACTTTCAAGACACTCAAAAAACACCTTGTCACATACCATTCGTCACAGACTTTAGCACCTCCTGCGCCCAGTCCAACAATTATTATTGGTGCTCCCACTCCCTCCTCCTCGGATTCTCTCATTACCACCCAGCAAAAGTGCCCTTCATCTCTCCATAGCCGCCCTCCACCCTACACATACATTTCATTGGTATTATAGCGCAGGTAATGGCTGACTTTACTAATGTACCCAGCTATTTACATAAAATACAGATTTGGTCTTTGCAGTAGGCATATAAACCTTCTGCGCTTCTTTATGGCACTAAAACTGCCACTAGACAAGTCGGACCCTTTTCCCCCCAGGGAAACCACACACATATTGACAAAAGTGATATATATATGACAGGCAACCAACTGAAACTCAAACAAAACCAAAATAATCCTCTTTGGCCCACACAAAAACACCTGGGACCCCTCATGGTGGCCCACCACGCTAGGCCCTGCACCCACCCCCACCAACCACGCACGCAACCTCAGCATCATCCTAGACTCCTCCCTCTCGATGACCCAACAAATCAACGCGCTCACCTCCTCATGCTTCAACACACTCCGTATACTGAAAAACATTCAAATGGATCCCCACAGAGACCAGAAAAACTGTCACTCACGCACTCATCAGCAGCAGGCTTGATTACGGAAACGCCCTCTACGCCGGCACCACTCTAAAACTCAAGCGCAAACTACACGCATCCAGAACTCAGCAGCACGACTCATCCTCGACCTCCCCCGACACGATCACATCTCTCCACACCTCAAATCCCTCCACTGGCTCCCCATTGACAAAAGGATCACCTTCAAGATCCTCATCCTCGCACACAAATCACTCCACAACACAGGCCCTGCCTACCTCAACAAGAGTCACCTTGCACACCCCCACACGAAACGTCCGCTCAGCTGACCTCTCTCGCGCCTCTGTCCCCGCATCAAACACACCACCAACGGGGGTAGATCCTTCTCCTACCTTGCACCCAAAACCTGGAACGCCCTCACAACCCACCTTCGCAAGACCCAAAACCTACTTCTTTTCAGGAAGGGCCTCAAAACCTGGCTTTTCGAACAGTGAACCTCCCAGCCCCTTTCCCTCCCCCCAGCGCCTTGAGACCCTCACGGGTGAGTAGCGCGCTTAACAAATCTCTTTGATTGATATATATAGATCTACCTCTATATCTATCTACATAGATAGATCTATAGATATATCCATGTACATAGATATATCTATAGATATATCCATGTACATAGATATATCTATCTACATAGATAGATATATATATATATATATATATATATATATATATATATATATATATAGATCTATATATAGATCTATTTTTTTTAGTTGTTGTATGGTTTCCTTGGGGACCAAAACGGCCCCCAGGGAAACCCTACAACATCTAAAAAATAAATATTGCCCCCACAGGGGGTCACCCAGCCCACGGGCGACCCCCTGTCATTTTATTTTATTTTTTATTTTTTTATTTTATTTTTGGGGGAAAAAAAAAAAATCCCCTCCCCCCCCCCGGGGGGCACCTACCTTTTTTTTAAATAAAAAATATGCCTGGGGGGGAGGGGCGGCCCGTTTTCCGTGGGGGCCGCCCCCCCAAAGTGAAATCCCTGGCGTCTAGTGGTGTTTCCTGTTTCCTGGCCCCCGATCGCAGCTGTGCTGCGATCGGGGGCCAGGAAACACTTTCAGAAGGCCTCGTAAGAAAGGGGAGAGTCTCCCCTTTCTTACGAGGCCTTTTGAAAGTGTTTCCTGGCCCCCGATCACAGCACAGCTGCGACCGGGGGCCAAGAAACACTTTCAGGAAGGCCTCGTAAGAAAGGGGAGAGTCTCCCCCTGTGCTGTGCTGCGATCGGGGGCCAGGAAACACTTTCAGGAAGGCCTCGTAAGAAAGGGGAGACTCTCCCCTTTTTACGAGGCCTTCCCGAACGTGGGGAAGGCAGTTTTCCCCATCGAAGCAGGAAGCGGCCACAAGGCTGCTTCCTGCTTCGATGGGGAAAACAACTTTGTAACGTCAGCGCGCCTCGCACCGCGCTGACGTCAAAAAGGGGCGGTGGGGGGCGGGGGAGAGACACGGAAGCTTCCGTGTCTCCCAGGAAAAGTTTTAAAAAAAAAAAAATCCTCGGGTGCAACGCACCCGAGGATTTATTAACACCCTCCCTGGTGTCGGCCACTGGTCGTGTCCCGCACCAGGGAGGTAGTGCGGGCGTTGGCCAGTGGCCGTCGCCCGCATTTAAGGGGTTAAGCACTGAACTTGCAACTCACCGAAGAATAATGACCGATTAGGATTTCGGCAGACGGGTTACTCCGTCACAACGGTGACCGATATCCCGTCCTGCGAAATATAGATCCCACTGTTTCCTATGGGATTTATATTTCGGCAGTCAGAATATCCGTCACCGTTGGGAAGGAGTAACCCGTCCGCCAAAATCTAAATCAAGCCCTAAGTCTAAGCAATATGTTGCTACAGATGGGAGAGGTTAATTTCTGAAATGTACTGATGTGGCTGTGCATTAGCACTTCAATAATGCAAAGTGTTCCAGAAGCACGCTCAAGTTGCAGCTCTGCAGCGGTTAAAATGTTCAGAGGAAGACTATGCAACATACACTGTAGTGAATGCCACAGAGCACAGACAAACAGAATGTAGAAAAGTGCCACTGTTGGCAAGGTTACTTTTTGCCTAGTATTGATGTCAACTTTGATTGAAAGTGTCTGGGATTCTCCTAACCAGGCCCCAGCACCAGTGTTCTTTCCCAAAAACTGTACCTTTGTTTCCACAATAGGCACAACCCTGGCACACAGTTAAGTCCCTTGTAAAAGGTACCTATGGCACCAAGGGCCCTGTGGCCAGGGAGGGTCTCTAAGGGTAGTAGCATGTATTATGCCACCCTAGGGGACCCCTCACCAAGCATATGTACACTGCCTTGCAGCTTGTGTGTGCTGGTGGGGAGAAAAGGACAAATTTGACATGGCACCCCCTGTGGCATAGGTAAGTCACCCCTCTAGCAGGCCTTACAACCCTAAGGCAGGGTTAACTATACCACAGGTGAGGGCACAGCTGCAAGGGCAATATGCCCCTACAGTGTCTAAGTACATTCTTAGACATTGTAAGTGCAGTGTAGCCATATTGAGTATATGGTCTGGGAGTTTGTCATTACGAACTCCACACCTCAATAATGGCTTCACTGAATACTAGGAAGTGTAGTATCAAACTTCTCAGCACAATAAACCCACACTGATACCAGTGTGGGATTTATTAAAAAAATGACACAGAGGGCATCTTAGAGATGCCCCCTGGATGTTAGCCAAACTTCTGGTGTAGGACTGACCGGTCTGTGCCAGTCTGCCACTTTCAGACAAGTTTCTGGCCACATGGTGTGAGTGCCTTTGTGCACTCTGTGGTCAGAAACAAAGCCTGTCCTGGGTGGAGGTGCTTCACACCTCCCCCCTACAGGAACTGTAACACTCGGTGGTGAGCCTCAAAGACTCAATCCTTGGATTACAGTGCCCCAGGGGGCACTACAGCTAATTGACCTGCACCCCCACCCCTCCCCAACCCCCACCAGACAAAGCTCCACTTTTGGCAGCAAGTCCGGCAGGAAAATTAGGAAAAGCAGGGAGGAGTGACCACCCCAGACAGGACCACCCCTAAGGCTTCCAGAGCTGAGGTGACCACACTCACTGCAGAATCCTCCATCTTGGTTTGGAGGACAGGGACCAATAGGATTAGGTTTGTGCCCCCTTCCCCAAAGGAAGGGGGCACAAGGAGGGAGTAGCCACCCACAGGTACAGTAGTCATTGGTACTCCCCTCTGATCCGTAGAGCGGCACTAAATCTAAAATTCAAGGGCCTCCCTGAACCAAGCTCACCAGATTCCTGGTGACCTGACAAGAAGAAGAAGAACTGCTTAGCCGAAACCCCCAGTAGAGAAGAAGGAAGACAACTGCTTTGGTCCCAGCCCTACCGGCCTGTCTCCTACTTCAAAGAACCTGCAAAAGACCAGTGATGAGTCCAGTGGGACCAGCGTCCTCTGCCCAACTACAGAGGACTGCCCTGCACCCAAACAGACCAAGAACTCCAGAGGACAGCGGCTCTGTCTAAGCAAAACCAACAACCACGGACTCCCACCTCACTCCGGATGAGCGAATCCTGACCCCTGTGCACCCGACGCCCACGACCCATGTCCAGGTGGTCCACCCAGCAAGAGAGGGTCCCCAGGCGAGCAAGTGCCAACTCTGGGCTGACCTCTCCACCCCTCCACGACAATGCCTGCAGAGGGAATCCTGAAGAGCCCCCTGACCGCGATGCTCTGGACGAAGATATCAGACACACTGCACGCGCAGCCCCCAGGCCTTGGAGTAACAGACACCAGGTGCAGCTACGTTCAGCAGGCGGCTCTCCTCCCTGGCCGAACAGTGGTGTGCCCGAGACACGCCTCGGGGTCTCCTCATAGACCAGTACTAGAAGCCCGACGTCCTGTTTGCACTCTGCCGCCCCTATGCCGCTGAGGGTGTGTGATTGGTGCCTACCTGCGGCTCCTCCAGTGCACTCCAAGCCACAGGCTGGCCTGATTCCAAGTACCCCCTGTCTCCCATAGGAGCCCATGTTAAAATTGCTCATCTTTGACCTCTGCACCCGGCCGGCCCCGTGTTGCTGGTGGTGGGTGTTTGGGGATAACTTGAACCCCAGCAGGTGGACTTCCTAAAACCTTGAAACTGAAACTGTAAGTATTGTACTTACCTGTAAAACAATCTAACCTTTCTTCCCCCCAGGAACTGTTTCTGAAAACTGCAGTGTCCATTTTTAAAACAGATTTTTGCCAATATTTCAAGAACTGTATAACTTACCGATTTCAAACAAAGTAATGTTGATACACGTGTGAAATACAAATTTATTGAAGTACTTACCTGCAACTTGAATCTTGTGGTTCTAAAACTAATGAAAATATATTTTTGCTATATAAAAACCATTGGTCTGGAGTTAAGTCATTAGTGGTGTGCTTTTTCTATTGTCTGCGTGTGTACAACAAATGCTTTGCACTACCCTCTGGTAAGCCTAACTGCTCGACCACACTACCACAAAAGAGAACATTACTATTATCTACCTTAGCCTCTTTTAAGCCTCTGGGGAACCCCTGGACTCTATGCACACTATATCTCCTTTTGGTATAGTATATGCAGAGCCAGCTTCCTACTTTGGTGGATCAACGGCGGGGTCCACGACATTGCATTTGCTGGACTACTCAGCCAATACCTGATCACACAACTAAATTGCTAAATTGCCTTTAGAAAACAGATTTTTTAATTTGGCATATTTTCTTTAAAAAAATTAAAGTCCTGCTAGGGCCTTGGTTAAGTCCCCTTAGCATCTCTTTTTATATTTAAAGGTTAATTTTAAGGTAGGGTTTAGTTACTAGAAGTAGTTTTTAGTTTCTAAAAAGTAATCACAACTTTTAGTAACATAGTGAGCAGCTCAGAGGAAATAGTGGTGGAACTCAACCTCACCACTTACCTCCATCTATGGATGGCAGGGTAAGGTCCCTATGTAAGCTGAAAAAGATTAAAACAGGTTCCAACCCTACCAAGGTCAGGCTCCAGGGGCTCTTGGCAGAGTACTACCGGGACCACCCTCCTGAGGAAGAAGAACTACACTCAGACAGGGAAGATGTTAGCGATGAGGAGGATGACCTCCCCCCACCTTACCTAATTAGGGAGACCAAGATCCCAAGATCCCTGTCTCCAAGGACAGAACTCACTGGATTTGGATCTTCCACAAGGGAGCCCAGCTCCTCTGGGAACATTGGGGGCAGCCTCAATGAAGAGGATATCCTTTTAGCAAGGATGGCCAAAAGATTAGCTTTGGAGCAGCAACTCCTGGCTATATAAAGGAAGAGAGCATAAATGGGCTTAACACCCATTAATGCTGGCAGCAATATAAATAGGGTCAGGGAGAATACCGACATCCTAAAAACCCCCAAAAGGGATTGTCTCAAAATATGAAGAGGGCCATGATATCACCAAGTGGTTCACAGCTTTTGAGAGGGCTTGTGCAACCAGAAAGTTAAACAGATCTCACTGGGGCGCTCTCCTTTGGGAACTCTTCACTGGTAAGTGTAGGGATAGACTCCTCACACTCTGGTAAAGATGCAGAATCCTATGACCAAATGAAGGCTACCCTGATTGAGGGCTTTGGATTCTTCACTGAGGAGTACAGAATTAGGTTCAGGGGGGACTCACAAAACCTCGAGCCAGTCCTGGGTTGATTTTGTAGACTACTTAGTGAAAACACTAGATAGTTGGATAACTGGCAGTGGAGTGTATGACTATGATGGGTTCTATAATTTGTTTACGAAGGAACACCTGCTAAGTAACTGCTTCAATGACAAGTTGCATCAATATCTGGTAGACCTAGGTCCAATTTCCCCCCAGGAATTGGGAAAGAAGGCAGACTATTGGGTCAAGACTAGGTTGACCATGACTTCCACAGGGGGTGACCAAAAGAAAGGGGTCACAAAGCCTCCCCAGGGGAAGGGTGGTGAGACACCTACGGACAAAAACAAAGAGTCTTCTCAAGGGCCCCAAAACCCTACTCAGGAGGGTGGGCCCCAAACCTCTTCACAGTCCACAAATGGGTAAAAGCTTTGATCCCAAGAAGGCCTGGTGTCACAACTGTAAACAGCATGGACACCAAACTGGAGGCATGGCTGGTCCCAAGAAAAATCCCACTAGCACTACTCCAGTTAGTACTGGAATAGCCAGTCTACAGGTGGGATCAATGGTGTGCCCAGAGCAAATCAGGTTTTACACTGAAGCTACTCTAGTCTCAGAGGAGAGGGGTAGATATAACCACACCGGCTGCCAGGCTGCCTAACATGCAAAAATTCAGGCAGCAACTCTTAATCAATAGGACAAAAATAGAAGCCCTGAGGGATACAGGTACCAGTGTCACCATGGTGACAGGGAAACTGTTTTCCCCAGGACAGTAATTGGCTGGACAAACATATCCTGTTGCCAATGCTGACAATGTGACTAAAGTCCATCCCATGGCTATGGCGACTTTAGAATGGGGAGGGACTACTGGTCTGGAACAGGTAGTGGTCTCCCCTGCAATTCCAGTGGAATGCTTGCTAGGGAATGATCTGGAGTCCTCAACTTGGGCTGAGGTACAGCTCAAAAACCATGCAGCCATGCATGGATTCCCTGAACTTCTGTGTGTGAAAACCAGAGCACAGAGCACAGCACAGGGTGAAAAAGAAGTGTTGGAGCCTAGAATAGTGGCCCAACCTTCCAAGATAAAAGTTAAAAGGACTGGGGGCCCAGCCTCTGAACAGCAAAAGAAACAAGACCTCTCTTCCCAGGAAGATGTCTTATCCCCTAAGGGGACTGAGTCCATGGAGCTGGAACCTTATCAGGTAGAGCTCTTGGGCCCAAGGAGACCCACAAGGGAACAGCTGTGCCAGGGACAAAAAACGTGTGCCACTCTTGAAGGCCTGAGACAGCAAGCTGCTGGACAAGAGAAGGGAGATGTCAGAGGCTCCTACAGGGTCTAATGGAAGGATGGACTACTTTACACTGAGGCTAGAGATGCCAAACCTGGTGCCACTAGCAGAGTGGTAATGCCTCGAGAGTTTATCCTCACCTTGGCCCATGACATCCCCTTAGCTGGGCATTTGAGACAGACCAAAACGTGGAACAGATTTGTAAACCACTTTTATTGGCTCAATATGTCCCAGAAAGTGAAGGAGTTTGGTAGCTCCTGTGTCACCTGTCAAGCCAGTGGCAAGAAAGGCGACCATTCAAAGAGCCCCTCACTCCACTTCCTGTGGTGGGGGTTCCCTTTGAAAAGGTTGGTGTGGACATTGTGGGTCTAGTTGAACCACCCACAGCCTCGGGGAACCAGTACATATTGGTAGTAGTGGATCATGCTACCAGATACCGTGAAGCAATTCCCCTTAGGCCTACTTCAGCCCCTGCAGTAGCCAAGGCCCTGATTGGTATTTTTACCAGAGTGGGTTTCCCTAAGGAGGTGGCTTCTGACAGAGATAAGAACTTTATGTTAGCTTCCCTGAAACACATGTGGAATGAGTGTGGGGTGACTTACAAATTCACCATACCATCCACAAAGCAATGGACATGTTGAGAGATTCAACAAGCACTGAAGGGCATGATCATGAGGCTTCCTGAAAAACTCAAAAGGAGATGGAATGTCCTCCTGCCATACCTGTTTTTTGCCTACAGAGAGATGCCAAAGAAGAGAATAGGGTTTTCCTCCTTTGAGCTTCTGTTTGGCCATCCTGTAAGGAGACCACTGGCACGAGTTAAGGAAGGCTGGGAGAGACCTCTCCATGAGCCTAAACAAGATGTGGTGGACTATGTGCTTGGCCTCCACTCTAGGATGCTGAGTACATGGAAAAGGTATCCAAAAACCTTAAGGCCAGCCAACAACTCCAGAAGTTGTGGTACAACCAAAAGACTGCAATGGTTGAATTCCAGCCCGGGCAGAAAGTCTGGGTTCTGGAGCCTGTGGCTCCCAGGGCACTTCAGGACAGATGGAGTGGCCCTTATCCAGTCCTGGAAAAGAAGGGTCCGGTCACTTACTTAGTTGACCTGGGCACTAGCAGGACCCCCAAGAGGGTGATCCATGTTAACCGCCTGAAACTCTACAATGATAGGGCAGACATAACCATGCTGATGGTTACTGATGAGGATCAGGAGGCAGAGAGTGACCCTCTCCCTGACCTCCTCTCAACTGACCCTAAGGATGGGACAGTGGATGGAGCTGCCTATTCAGACACCCTCTCTGCCCAACAGCAAGCTACCTGCACGCAAGTCCTACAGCAGTATGCTGAGCTCCTCTCTTTGTCCCCTGGTCAGACACACCTTTGTACCCATGAAGTGGACACAGGAGACAGTCTACCTGTCAAAAACAAAATATATAGACAGTATGACCAAGTCAAAGTGAGCATCAAAGTGGAAGTGCACAAGATGCTGGAGTTAGGGGTACTAGAGCACTCTGACAGTCCCAGGGATAGCACAGTGGTCTTGGTCCCCAAACCTCATACCAAAGATGGCAAGAGAGAAATGAGGTTCTGTGTGGACTACAGAGGGCTCAACTCTGTCACCAAGACAGATGCTCACCCCATGCCCCTCACCAAGCACACGTACACTGCCTTGCAGCTTATGTGTGCTAGTGGGGAGAAAAGGACAAAGTCGACATGGCTCCCTTCCCAGGGTGCCATGCCCACAAACCACTGCCTGTGGCATAGGTAAGTCACCCCTGTAGCAGGCCTTACGGCCCTAAGGTAGGGTTCACTATACCACAGGTGACGGCATAGCTGCATGAGCAATATGCCCCAAAAGTTCCATTCTTAGACATTGTAAGTGCAGTGTAGCCATATTGAGTATATGGTCTAGAGGTTTGCCATTACGAACTCCACAGCTCCATAATGATTTCACTGAATACTGGGAAGTTTAGTATCAAACTTCTCAGCACAATATACCCACATTGATGCCAGTGTGGGATTTATTTAAAAAATGCACACAGAGGGCATCTTAGAGATGCACCCTGGATGTTAGCCAAACTGCTAGTGTAGAACTGACCGGTCTGTGCCAGCCTGCCACTTTCAGGCAAGATTCTGGCCACATGGGGCGAGTGCCTTTGTGCACTCTGTGGTCAGAAACAAAGCCGGCCCTGGGTGGAGGTGCTTCACACCTCCCCCTACAGGAACTGTAACACCTAGGGGTGAGCCTCAAAGCTCAAGCCCCGCATCACAATGCCCCAGGGCAATCCAGCTAGTGGAGCTGGATAGCTCTGGACAAGGCCCACTTTTGGCTGCAAGTCCGGTGGGAAAATTAGGGAAAACAGGGAGGAATGACCACCCCAGCCAGGACCACCGTTAAGGTGTCCAGGGCTGAGGTGACCCACTCCCTGCAGAATTCCCCATCTTGGTTTGGAGCACAGAGACCAACAGGATTAGGTTTGTGCCCCCTTCCCCAAAAGGAGTGGGCACAAGGAGGGTGTTGCCACCCACAGGGACAGTAGCCACTGGCTACTGCCCTCTGACCCCTAAAACGCCCCTAAATCTAGGATTTAAGAGCCTCCCTGAATCCAGCTCACCAGATTGTGGAAACCTGACAAGAAGGACTGCTTAGCTGAAACCCCCAGCAGAGAAAAAGGAAGACAACAACTGCTTTGGTCCCAATCCTACCTGCCTGTCTCCTGCTTCAAAGCACCTGCAAAGGACCAGTGATCTCTGCCCAATTCCAGAGGACTGCCCTGCACCCAAAAGGACCAAGAACTCCAGAGGACAGCGGCTCTGTCTAAGAAAAACCAACAACCAAGGACTCCCATCTAACTCCAGGTGCGTGAGTCCTGACCCCTGTGCACAGACACCCATGGCCTATATCCAGGTGGTCCACCCAGCAAGAGAGGGTCCCCAGGCGACTGCAAGCAAGTGCCCACCCTGGGTTGACCTCTCCACCCCTCCACGACGCCGCCTGCAGGGGGAATTCTGAGGACCCCCCTGACCGTGAAGCTCCGGACGAAGATATCTGATGCCTAAAGACACCCCTACCCCCGGACCTCCCCTGCAGCCTCTGAGTGACACGTGGGGTCTCCTCATAGACCAGTATTGGAAACGTGACGTCCTGTTTGCACCTGGCTGCCCCTGTGGTGCTGAGGATGTGTGATTGGTGGCTACTTGTGGCCCCTCCAGTGCTCCTTAAATCCCCTCTGGTCTGCCCTCCGAGCCGCGTGTACTTACCTGCAAGCAGGCCTGATTCCGAGTACCCACTGTCTCCCATAGGAGCCCAAATTAAAATTGCTCATCTTTGACCTCTGCACCTGGCCGGCCCCATGTTGCTGGTGGTGGGTTTTTGTGGTAAACTTGAACCCCAAACAGTGGATTTCCTAAAACCTGGAGACTGAAACTGTAAGTGTTGTTCTTAACTGTAAAACAACCTAACTTTTCTTCCCCCCAGGAACTGTTTCTGAAAATTGCAGTGTCCTTTTTTTAAACAGATTTTTGCCAGTATTTCAAGATTTAGATAACTTACTGATTTCATACAAAGTACTGTTAATACGTGTGTGAAATACAAATCTATTGAAGTACTTACCTGCAACTTGAATCTTGTGGTTCTAAAGCTAAATTAAGAAAATATATTTTTGCTATATAAAAAACATTGGTCTGGAGTTAAGTCATTAGTGCTGTGCTTCTTCTATTGTCTGTGTGTACAACAAATGCATTGCACTACCCTCTGATAAGCCTAAGGGCTCAACCACACTACCACAAAGAGAGTATTAGTATTATATACTTTATCCTCTGTTAAGCCTCTGGGGAACCCCTGGACTCTGTGCACACTATACCTCATTTTGATATGGTACAAACAAAGCCACTTCCTACACAGAACTTTCAAAATAGCCAACGGTTGACACGTGGAATGAGAATCTCCTTTCTTTTTCCTCAAAGAAAGCCAAAGAATCGTTAGGATTCCCAGAAACAAAAAAGTGTTAACACCTAATTACAGGCATGCACATGCAAGCATTTGAGGAGATATAATGCAGCTTGTGAGCAAATTATGCCGCCTTTTGAAGGCGAATATCTGAAATTGGGGGTCAACAATGCCCCACTAGGTAATCACTTAGTATGATACATGAAATAATTAGTGTGAGTGCAGAAGCATTACCAATATTACTCAGAGTATTATTAACATTTAAAAAGAAAACAAATAGTGACTTTATGTAATTAATCATACATATAAATAAATACACACACAAACATTTTAGAAATTATTTTGCACATTTAAACAATCACTTGTAAGAATATAAGAGAAAAGTGCTCAATGCAGTTGATGACAGTGAATATTCTGACAATAAACCAATTGGATAAAAGCAAAGTGTTACAAAATCATGAAAGACCCAGCGCTAGATCAATTTAAGCAATCCAAGAATTAATCTTCTGTCAGTTGTGTAACATTTCATTGCGCATGGTCATAGTAGCTGGAATGACGGGTTGTCATCAGGACGAAAGGAGCATAAGTAGGACCCGATTCCCAATGCAAAGCTAGATGAGGTCAAGAAAAAAGAGCACGGTTGCAGACAGTATGTGATTAGAATAGGTCTCACAAAGAAATATTACTTAAGAAAATAAAGACCTTTATCGCAAAAGGGCGACGGGTTTTGCGACCCGGACAACGGAAGTTAGTGGCAAGAGTAATTATTCTCTAATAGTAAGGGAGTATCTCAGTAGAGTACACTCATTGTCCTAGTAACCGCAGCAGTTTCAGGAGAGGCACAGCAAAATGTTAGTGATCTTTGGCACTTTTACCTAACAAACTCTTTTTTGATGCCTACTGTCTTAGGCAACATGGCGAATACGCTTTACGGTCTGCCCCAAAAGCCATTCTGAAATTCTGTAAAACAGCATTCCCACCTTAACCGTTTCTCACACTGTGAGAGATAGAGGGCAGGTTGTGCATGAATCTAAGCTGGCAAGAAGATACCTTTCTTTTTTCCAGCACTTAACCCTTTATGGATTCATCTGCTCTGAATTAGAATTGCAATCCATATACAAATCAATGAGGGTAAGATCGGGTTTCAACCTATTTGAAAAAGCTTTTTCAGAATTATCTACCATCTCTGGGCTCTCTTTTGATCTGGCTATCCAGGCTTCATTTCAGAGTGATGGAGTACAGTGTCCAACATGTACCAAAAACGCCAATATTATTTGGTTGTGCCTCTGCAAGAAGGGAAACGTTTTTCCCAATTACACATGCAGAGTGAGCATCACTTGCTATAGTATCCACGTGTCCACTTTGGCATGAGGCAAAATAAAATCTATCTAGTGACACCCAGGCCTTTCTACTTTCTTCAGAAGGGATGAACTCTGACCTGTCTAAGGAATAGTGTGGTACATTTTTCTGGTGTCCCTGAAGACACTTAGAACTAGAAAGAGCTTTTAAAACTAGTGTAGGCCTTTACAAAAAATATTAACTGAACAAATGTATAAGATAGCTAAACACTTTGGAAAAGCGATGGCTATGAGAGTATATTGCATGAAACAATATTAGAGGCACCATTGTGAATGGGTGTAAAAGGGTCACACACGTTTAGAGGGAACTCTACAATCCACACTTTGGATCCATTTTGAGCAGTGCGGTGAGTGATACACAAGCAGCCATTTGCGAAACGTTTCATAATTGTTTCAGAAATCAAAGCCGATCCATTTGCCTGCAATTGAAACTGGGACATTACTGCGAAGAGCACCATCAGAAAAGGATATTTCAACCCACATACTGGTGGTTGCCACAAATTATTAAGTATTTGATACAGCACAACAGGTACCAGAGGTAATCTCCTTTCTTTACAGCAAATGTAATTCTGAGCTGGGAAAGAGCGCCCTCACCGTTTCCCTCATCAGTAATTTCTGGTGCATATAGAATCGGACATACTGCTGTTTTACTTATCCAGAAGGTCCTTGTGCGTGAATTATGTGACCCATTCTGGAGCTAGCAGACATATTATTATAAATGTAGTTCTTCTCGGCCTGGTTTCTAGTCAAGGAATCAGAAATAATGGGTAGAATAAATAGTGTTACTGACTAGGAAATCGAAATCACTTCCTCAAGTCTTCCTTGCGGACAGTACCAACTGAGAGAAGCTTAGAAATTAGCAGTTTCTATCTGTGTGAAAGAGGTCTGCATACTCAAAAGACTTTCTGAATCGGTTCTGCAATGACTTAATATTCGAGCGAGGCAAGCTTCCATTTGCTTCTCAGTGTCTGTCAGGTTGCTGGAAAAAGATTTGTGATCACTTCCGGAACGTGCTGGGTTATGATGTAAATTTCTTGGACAGCGGTTCAGATTTATAAAGTTTGGCATTTTAAAGAAAACCGACAGAGGCTGAACAACATGTTTGTGATGGAGGACACTGCAGACAAGATAGATACTGCAGAATATCATTATTGATTCCTCTTTGATTATGCACATCTTATTACAGATTATGCTATGGCATGCACAGGGCTGCCGGTCCACCTTGGGGGCTCCACACGGAGGGACTGCAAAACAGATTCTTTTGCATTGAATTTCAAAGCGTCATAGATGGATACTGTAATCTGAACTGGGGCTCCACAACAACGAAGGGCAATGAGTGGGAGGCATTTTAAAGAGTATTGGGGGGGGGGGGGTGTTAGTAAAAAACTATTTTATAGGACATTGGTTGAGGGCTGACAACCCTGATCCAAGAAAAGGAGGTGACTCACATTCAGACTAGAGTAGCAACTGACCCGACTGCTGAGGTGCAGTCTGTGTGAGCCCAGCTAACACTTGTAGACAAGTGTGACACTCTAGACACTCTCACATTGAAAGACTACATAGAGAGGAAGATAAATCCGGTAGAATATTAGCCTGGCTGCTGAATAGGGAATGCCTACATACCAAGAATCAGATGCTGTGAACATCTGAGGCAGCCATGATTTCCAACCAAACTGGTATATTACTTGAGCAACACAGACACCTTGAGCAGGTATACACAAGTCCCCTGCTACAAAATGATGTTGATAAGGAGAATTTCCTGGACTCAGTACACCTCCCGAAATTAGATAGAGACCACTTAGAAATGTTAGAGGCAGACACTGCACAAGAGGAAATACCTGAGGCCCTAAAGGAGCTTCCGCTGTATAGGTCTCGGGGATTGGACGGCTTACCGTCTGAACTCTATCAGTCATATGGGACCCTTCTGGCTGATGAGCTTCTGGAAGTCTACCCAGAGGTGAAAAACCTAGGTGCCCTACCAAAGTCTATGAGGGAGGCTGTCAGTCATGATTCTGAAACCGGGTAGATACTCCGCAATGTCTGGTTCATACCAGCCTCTCTCTAGGAGTAACACAGATATTAAACTCCTGGCAAAGGTATTGGCCATCAGCCTGAAGCAGGTTGTGGGCACACTCGTAAAAATAGACCAGTGCGGATTTATACCACAGAGGAGTAGGTTCATGAATGTTAGGAGAATTAACCATGTCATACACAAGACACATAATATGGAGGCATTGGGAGCATTGGTGGCACTAGCCATAGAGAAAACATCTGATACAGTTAGCTGGGATTATATGTTCGGGGTATTGAAGTGGATGGGCTTTAGACCAGAATTTATAGGTTGGGTGTGCCACTTATATACAGCACCCACAGCCCAAGTGCGACTGGGAGAAATAGTGTCAACTGCCTTGCCTATCGAAAATGGAATCCATCAGGAGCACCCTTTGCAGCCAATCTTATTCGCACGTATAATGGAACTCCTGGCAATAACTCTGCGCAGGGTCTATGAACATTTGGGATACAAGATGGGGGATGTGCAGCAGTGTCCTGATATGGTGATGACATTCTCTTATAGCAAAGACTCTCAGAACTACTTGCTGGCTTTGTTTGACAACCTAGCTATGTTTGGAAATAGTACCATACTGCGGGTAAACAAAGACAAGACGGTACAACAACATGACCTCAACATAGGCAGGATCCTGCAAGGCTTACATGAATCCATAGACTTCTAGACAACTGTTTCGCTCTCCCTGGCTGGCTGCATCGCAGTCACAAAGATGATCTTTCTGTCAAGATGCCTTTGTCATTTACAGAATGAGTTATGTACAGTCCCCCGAAACACATTTAAGACTCTGAACACACTAAGAACTACAACGGTACGGGCGGGGGAAAAAGGACTGAATTAAAACTGGAGACTGCTTCACCTACTGAGATAACGGTTTCTGAGGATCTTGCGGGTCCCCAGACTGGTTCAATACTGGAGTTGGTGGCTGAACATGACTCTAAGTGACCACACTACACCTAGCCCAACTTTTGGGTGAAAAAGTTTCCAAGTTTCAAGTTCATTGAGTTTACCA
The DNA here is from genome assembly GCF_031143425.1 of Pleurodeles waltl. Taxonomy (NCBI): domain Eukaryota; kingdom Metazoa; phylum Chordata; class Amphibia; order Caudata; family Salamandridae; genus Pleurodeles; species Pleurodeles waltl. The sequence continues at coordinate 1,722,652,202 of NC_090440.1, read as the reverse complement.
GGGCTTGTTCACGGTTGAGCGAAATGGTTTGATTTGCTATACCTTGTAAAATCTCCAGAACCCTTTGGTGGATCCTTTTCGTTTTGGTGTCTAAAAATACTAAAAGCACAGTGTGTTTTTATACATTTGTGTCGGTTTTCTTGAGTGTCTTGTTGATTTCTTCTTCAATTGTTTGATACTGTTTAGATTCTTTAAAAGTGTTCTTTTGTGTAAGCCTTGCTGCTCAGAACCACAGCTACCCAAGGCTGAGCTAAAGGTTTGACAAACGGAACCTACTGGCCCTAATGTGGTTGGTGAGTGTATTACATGGTGAAGTCGCACAACCACACCATATGATACACACAATTTCCTCATAAGGGCCACTAGGATGACTTAGGCCCAATCAATCCTGATCTACTTGAAAATTTGGGGCAGGAGTGGTATCGGTAGGAATACACAGGAGTTCCAAATTCCACTGAAGGCGGAATGAATCTCTGAACCAGGGGCACCTTGGAAACTCCAATGCTCAGAATTGCTGACATCCCACATTCTTGGTGGTGAAGAACAGATCAAATCAATGTTATTCCCATTCATGGTAGAGACATTGCCCCACCGCCAGATGTAAATGCCACTCATGATCCAACAGGTTCACCACCAGGAAGATTTGTTGATGGTCCAGCCATTTACAAAGGTGGAGTGAGGTCTGGCACAGGGTCAAAGACCCCACCCCACCCTGGTTGTTGCAGTACTACATTGCAGTGGTGTTGCCCGTCAGCACATTTACCATCCTCTCCTTGATAGATGGATTGTTGGCTTTGATGCCAAGTAGATGGCCCTAAGCTCTAGATAGTTGCTATGGAGTCAAGGACTCTGCCAGAGATGACAGCACTCTGATCTTCACTTCTCCTAGATTGCCACCCCAACCAAGAAGCGATGCATTGGTCACCATTGTCAGCTCTGGGTGGTCACTTAATTGCGGTCCAGTAACCACCACTTCAAATCTTTTGAAGTATCCTCTAAAGTAAACATAGTTGGAGAGATCCACTTGATGTTGGTCTCATTGGTCTTCAGGCCATTTGCAAAGCTCGATTATGCCACTTGGCATGCTCGACCAACAGGATGCAGGAGGCCATCAGTCCCAGCAGTCTCACTGCAATCCAGGACTGAGGCTGAAAGATCAGTATCATGGCCTGAATGTCCTGGACTCTCTTTCCTGGTAGAAAGGCAAAAAAAAAAAAAAATGAATTTGCAGAATGGGTCTGATAAAGAAGAGGAGTGTTTGAGAAAGAATCAGGTGTGACCGGCACTTTGATAGTGAATTCCAAAGAAAACAGGAGGTTTGCCGTAGTATGGAGGTGGTTGAGGACTGCCTGGGGCCAGTCCACTCACAATAGCCAGTTGTCAAATTAAGGGGGAGACTGATCAAAGGGAAGCACAGAAAACCCAAAATGCTCCTGTTCAACTGCAAACCACTAGTTGTGCCAAGCATCCCAAAGGTCCAATGCTGCCATCCAGTTTCCAAGGTGGAGGGCAGACAAGACCTGGCCCAGTGAGAGCATTCTGATTTTCCTTTTTGGAGGTAGGCTTTGAGAGGACGCAGGTCTAAAATAGGCTGAAGACCTCCATCCTTCCTGGGCACCACAAAGTAGTGTGAATAGCAACTTTGTTTTCTTCTGGTGCAGGCACCCCTTTAATAGCCCCCTTGAGCAAATGTTTACAATTTCTTCTGCAGAATGGAAAGACGGTCCTCCATCTGTCGTTGGGCAGACAATCGAAGGTGCTCCAGTTTGGAAAGAAGGGTAGGCCACACCCCTTCCAAACAATTTGCAGGATCCCCCTGTTGGATGTTATGGACTACTAACATGGAAAAAATGATCACATACTGCCTCAAACACGATGGCTGTGCTCCTCTAAGGGAATGCAAAAAGAGCTTGGGAGGTGGGGCTGCTGGGGCGGTAGTTGGCTGAGGGGGTCCCCATTGACCGTCAAAGCATGAGCGGTGGGCACCATGGCCGCAACAGCAAAACTCATTGGAAACATGCTGGGGTTGGATTGGCTGACTGTATGGGACACTTCTGCAGAAAACACAAAAAGATGCTAGGGCTGATGTGGCTAGCGAGGTGGGGCAGATCAGCCCAGGAAGAACGCCATAGCCCTGCTCCAAATGAACCGCTTGACAGGAGAGTCCAGTCAAATGGCATGTCCATGAGGGACAATTGGACAATGCCTGAAAAACCAGCAGACTGCAGCCAAGTGTGGCGGGGAATGGAGACAATTGCCTGCTCAATACAATCAGTGGTGTTCATGTCAGAACGAATAGTGAACTTGGCCGTGTCACAACCAACCTGTATGGCCTGGGCGAGGACCAGTTGGAGCTCATCAAAGAGAACTAGAGCCACCAAGTCCCAATTGGAGTGAGACTAGTACCCAAACAGGCAGCCGGCATTCCCAGACTGGAGCACCAAGCTCATGGATGAAAAGACTCTCTTCCCAAAAGTTTCTACTGGTTTCAACTATCAGTGAGAGTAACTTGAACGGTGGGGGGATTGGTTTTCTTGCACGCTTATGTACCACCAAGCTTTTAGGTGAGGGTTGCGGAGATAAAAATGGTGGGTTGCCCAGGGCAGATGGTTGACTAGGGTGCCAGGGCAATATATGGCTCATTCCCCCATAAAGGTGTTCACAAAATCCTTGTTAAAAGACAAGAGAAGCTTAGTAGTTGTCCGGTCTTGCTGAAAAATTTCAGTTTCTACATCGGTCTAGATCCCCAAGGTGGGGAGCTGGAGGTCCAGAACTTCAGTTGCCCTATGCATAGCTATGGCTTAGGAAGCACTCTCCTCAGTGGCAAGGCCAGGGGGTGAATGGAGCCTGGAATCTGGGGAGGTGCCAAGGCCATTAGCCTCCTGCTGGTCATCATAAGAATGATGAATCTCATCACCTGCATCGTAATTGTAACTGAATCAGTACTGAATAGCAAATACAGGGTGTGCCATTGTCATTGTGGAGGCAAACCGAAGTGAAAGAAATGAAGCCTCATTGGCAGTCAGACGAAAGTTTGATCAATATTGAACGGGCGCCAATTTGACATCAAAGAGAACAATTGAAGCCTCAACTTCCGTAGTGGGCATCGATGCACCAGGAACCGGCGTGGACCGCTGGAGATGGAGTCAAAAGTCGAGCCAGAAGCAGCTCTCGGATGGACTAGGACAGTCCAGCTGGCACCAAGGTCCCACAAGTGCGCCATAGGGAGTCGGCAAGGATCCAAAGAGTCAGAGCATGGTGTTGCGGAATTCTTTGTTCTGCTTAGGCATGGCAGGTGGACTTGGAAACCTGGGCTGTGCAGGAACAAGTTGAAGGATTTGCTCAGAAGCTAAATGACTTTAGGAGCAAGATTAAGGTGTTTGGTGCAGCCCACACGCCCTCTCAGGACAGTGTAGGTGGTGGGAAGGGGGGGGGGGAATCTTGGTTACATTTCTTGTTTTTTTTTGTTTTGTTTTTACATCCGAAGATTTAGATCAAGAGGAAGACTGACCCCTAGAACGACTCAGTCGATTCTGGATCTTGAACAGAACCTGGACTGAACATTCCCCTGGGACTGGTCTCGATGCAGAGACTTCCGATGCTTGGCAATGTAGAGTTTCACCTCACGGTCTTGTATGGCCTTCGGACATGCAGTCACTGCAGGCCTTAGAGTCATAGCCCGAACTCAGGCACCACCGGCACAGTTGGTGAGGATAGGTCACACATTTGTTTGCAAAAGCCCTTACAGAGCTTAAAACCTATAGTTGTGGGAGGTGACGTGTCTCTTGCACACTGTAAACAATGTCTTAATGGAGGTAAGGGTCTGAAAGAAACAAGAGGTTACTCCGGATCCAACCCTGGTGGCAGGAAAAGAAAAGGACAGATGTTAACACGCATAAGTGGTGCTTACAAAGGCTCCATACGTCATTTCTGGAGGTAAATGGCATCAGTGTGAAGCCACATGGCGCCACCTACTGGCAAGCAGAGGTACTGCTGAAAGGTTTCCAAACCTAGCCTGACACCTGGGAACTATTCAAAAGAAGGGTGAGAACTGTGCAGCTAGAAGGCTTTATCAGAATAGTTGGTATTATAGTCTACTTAGAGTGCACAGTGCTGTCTGCCAATTCTAGCTACGTCAGCCAAAAGGTCCTGTGGATAAAAGTATGTGATCAAGCATTTTACATTAGGTACATTCCTGTTCACGCTTGCTAAACTACATACATGCAACCTCCCTTTCATGCAATCTGTACCAAATCACAACTAAAACTCATTAGGAATAATGAAGGGCATGCTAAACCTGCCTAATAAAATCTACTAAGAAGTAACAACTACAATGTTCTACTTCCATGTTATGATGCATTAGGTGACCGAGATGCATAAACTACTGTGATAAAGCTCTCTTGGTTTTTGTGTAAAACACAGCCCACCTGATCTGTAACATTCACCTAACATAAGCAAATTGCTTCTCTTTACGGCCAGTACATCTCCTCTATTCATACTCTCGTCAAAGATGGAAAGCTCAATTGTTTTGAAAGTCATCCATTTGCTGCCAAAAGCACATAAAAGTCATAGCCAATTCACACTATGTGAATGCCAAATAACAATACCAAAAACAAACTACTGTAGATTATGGAACTGTAAATCTTTTCAACAGCTTACTCAACCCAAAGCGGTTCACCTCACACTGTTCACAAATGATTGTCTATTTCAACTCCTGCTGCTAACAAAAAACCAAGCCAGTTGCCCTCCAGCACCTCAAAGAATCAAGGAGGGCTCACCAACCAACGGTGACTAAATCCAGGGATGGTTTGTATTTCACTGATCAAACCCCCTGAGCTTGTTCACTACTCAGTGTTCAAGAAACAAAGTTGAGTGTGCTTCCTAACTCTCACAGAACCTGAACCTGTGCAAAGCCCATTACATCGAATCTGAGAATGCTTTCCTTGCTCTAATCGCTGAAGCTGAATCTCTTCTCCCATACTCCGAATCAGTAAGTCTTGTTCTCAAAACTTCCTAAATCAAAATCCAGCTACTTCCTGACTCAGACTTTTACACTGTAGCCTCTGGGACAACGATTCTGTCAATAAAACATGAGAGCTAGTACCTGGTCACAAAGAAAACTTCACCTTTAGACTATCCATGGTCCCTTCAACTAATTTTACAAAGAAATGGATCATACTATGGAGCAGTACTTACCTGCAGAAAACATGCTCACATCCACCCAGGCACACAGGCTCCTCCAGCATGCCATCACTGTTGTGAAAAGAAAAGGCACACATTAGGGAGAATGTTGTGCAAAGCCTTCATTCATGCACACAAATGAAGAAACGATGTCTCTTTATTAAACTAAACAAACTGCCAGCATCTTTTTGTCAAGACAGGTGGAGGCATCATCACAGATAAACCAATCCCAAATAATGATGAGAAAAGCATGAACGCTTACTACCATCTGTTTGCCCCTTACTCTTCTAAAGCTAGACTACACAGGGTCCCATTAAGCGAGCAGCACCGATAGGCCGATATTCACTCTGTGGAGGGATCTGAGGATTGAAGTCGAACCAGGAAGGGTGGTTAGTTGGAGACAATCTCATATGTCTTCTTGGTTTACAGGTATGGTCTGAGTTCAAGGAGGTTAGGGATACTCAGTTTGGTAGAGGAGACCATTTTTTTAAAGGCTTTGTAACAACAGTGCTCCTGTGCTGAGGGCAGAGCTCGTAGTAGAACTTGTATGTTTCTTCATCATGTGTTAGCAGAGTTAAGCAAATATGTCAGAGAGGACTATCTGTTGTGAAAACCATTGATGTTACCCTCAAAGTCTTCCCACCCAAACAATCGGGAAAGTCAGCAATTCCTTCATTAATGAAATTTCTTAGTGTTGGCCAATCTAACTCCCCGCCCATAGGGGCGCTGAAAGACCAGGTTTGAGTGAAGAAATACACACTTGGTGAGCCCAGAGTACCTGTGATATGACTCTAATCTGTCTACGATAGACTAAAGAGACGTACACACAGGTAAGCAGCTGCGACATAATGAGGGTACTGTAGGTGATCGCACAGGGTATTTAGGAGTTTTAACAAGTTGGCCTATTGTTTTGAGTAATTTTCACATTTAAAATTCCTTATCAGTTGTGGTGTAGATTCAAGCGTGTGGGTAGTGAAGATCACCATCGTCGCTCCTAAGCCAGACGGATTCTGGCTCTCCGTAAGTAGATAATATTAATAGAATATTCTGGTTACCACAGAAACGTTTTCATACTGCCAAATCAATACCATATTCATCATGTCAACAAGGACAAGGGCCTAACAGGCATTTTTCTGCTTGCAGTCAAAAAGAGTCAATCAAACAACAAATTAAGGATGCCAAAGATAGCTCCAGAGGTGTGGCAGCGTGCAGGTTTACCACAGGACCTAAACCAACCAGGGTTGTGGTTTCATTACAGACAATCTCATGAACAGATTGTGGGCTTTTAATCTGAGGGGATAGTCTCAGTTTTGCATAGTAATCTCCTAGGTATTAACAGGTAATTTTCATTGTGGCCAATTTTAAAGTTTGGGCTAATGAGGGGGGTAACGTGTCTGTACTTCCAGAAGCCATTAGAACTATTCCGACTGAAGCCAGGGATTGGCCACAGCAAAACGATTTATACACAGGTGCTGTGCCTGCAACCGGCGCCCGAAACGACGTGTGGATGCGACGAGTGCTTTGCAGCAGTATACATATATATATTGTATTTATTGTTCTAGATATAGAGATCAACTCTCTCCCGAAGGAGTATCTCGGCGCTTGCATTACAGGCAAGGGTAGGTGCGTTCAATAAAAAAAAAATGGTTCTAACAACTTTTTTAAGTTCCAGTAATTGAGGTAGGTATGAATATGAACAGGCAGTTTGTTCCAATTATAGGGGAACAAGGATGAAAAGGACCTGCCACCGAATCTGGCCGTGTGGGTGCGAGGGGTGTGCAGAAGAGCTTTATCAGAAGACCTTAGCTGCCTAGGAGGCTGGCAGTGTCCGAGTCTTGAGCGAAGAAGGACAGGTAGGGATCTGTAAAATGCCTTTGTGTCAGGCAGCTCAGCTTGAAGCCTATATGTTTTCTGATAGGCAGCCGATGCATTTTTTTCAATATGGGGGTAGAAGGGAGTCGTGCAGGAGGGATGCAGATTAACCGTGCAGCTGTATTCTGCACATCTTGTAGTTCGGTCAGCAAGGTGTCCTTTGCGGCTACCAGTAAAGCGTTCCCGTATCCCTGTGACTGGCTATCAGAGCCTGTACAACGGTTTTCCTAGCGGTGGAAGGAAGACAAGGAAAAGTTTTCTTTAGGAGCCTCATTGTGGCAGAACACATGCTGCATGTGGAGTGGACCTGGTCTCTCATGGACAGTGTGTGCTCGCTCTTTACTCTTAGATTTTTCACTACTTGTTTAGGGGAGAGGGCTGGGCCAAGATCGGGTGGGCGTCAGTCTGGAGACCATCGCTCTTGGGCTTTGTCGAATAGCAAAGCTCAGTTTTTGCACTGTTGTGTTGGAGGCGATTATTAGCCATCCAGTTGGCTATTTCTGTCCTACAGTGCTAAACTAGGGTTTCACTTTGTCAGGATTCGGACCGAAGGAAATGAGGGGTTGTGTGTCAACTGCATATGACATGAGCTCCACAGTGCATGCTCTCACAGTCTGTGTCAGATGTGCTACTTAAACATTAAATAAGGCTGGGCTCAGGCACTAGCCCTGAGAGACCCGTTTGTTGACGTCCATCTTTGTTGATTTAAAAGGAATATGACAAACGTTTTGTGTGCAATTGTCAAGGAAGTCCCTATGCCAATGTAGCGCACTGGCGTAGATACCTGCTTCATGTAGTCTAAGGATTAGAAAAGATTGGGAGATCCTGTCAAAAGCTGCAGATTGATCCAGTTATCTAGCATGACTGGAGTTCCTGCCTCGAAAGAGAGGCGGATTTTATCTGCGTCTGCCAACAGAGCAATCTCCATGCTATGTAGTGCTCTAAAACCCGATATTGACGAGTCTAAAATCTTGTGTGGTTCTAGAAAGGACATTAGCCTTGCTAATAAAGTTTTCGAGGGCTTTTGCAAGCAAGGGTAACAACGAGATCGGTCTGTAATTCGATAAGACTTTGGGATTTAGAGAGGGCTTTTTAAGAAGCGGAGATACTTGTGCGCACTTCCAGTCAGTTGCTACGTTTGCAGAACCTAGAGAAAGATTAAACAACATCATTATGGAAGGTGCCAGATGATAGACTAAACTGGTCACAATCCTGGGTGGGCACGGATCGCTGGAAGAGCCTGATTTTACAAGGGCTAGCATCTTCAACAAGTGCTTTGTGGAGCAGAGATTGCAGTCACCCACGCTAGCAATAGCAACATGATGCGGTTGATTCTGGTCAAATTCCATTCTCTGGATGCACTGTGCTAGGTAGAAAGCTCTTGTACATGATGTTAATTTTCTCTTCTAAGAAATTCGTTAGGGAGTTGCAGAGTTTTTCGGAGGCCAGGATGGCGATTGCGCATGCGTGTGATTTCAGAAAATTATTTAGCGCTTTGTAGAAATGCTTTGTAGAGTTCCCCGCTTGAGCTACAGTTGAGGTTATATGCGCTCTCTGTGACTCTTTAATCTTATGATAATTCCTTAGCATAGCCCAATATGCTGTTATCTAATATGTGAGACAACAAATTAATCAGCTAGCTTAATCATCCAGATCACATATCTGCCACTTGCTGCTACAAATCCTACAACTATGACTAGCACAACAAGTGCTCAAAATGATTGGTCAATGCATTTCTGATGTAATCCATAGATGCGGTAACTGATTAGTATAAGGACACTTGACATATCTTAGAAGATACAGCTCCCTTTAGGGCACTGTTAGACAAACAAAAATCAAGATCATCCCAAAGGTGGTCCACAGAGGACCAGGAGTCAAAGTCTAAAATGTGCACAACTGAATGAGGAAAAAAAAAAAAAAAAAAAATCAGTGACCCACCCAGTCAACAATGAAAATCCCCTCTTATGGTGACAGACCTGTACCCATGCCCGGAGTGACCCAGCTGCCATGATGCCTAGATCCCTGACGCTGATTTTTGTTGTCATGGGCCAACACGGATCATGAGTGTGCGCCATGAAATAGGCCTGTCTCAAAGACTGCCGTCTTGTTAGACCAGCAGAGGTGCCCACAGTGCTACCCTAATAATGTTGAAAGGCCACTGCCTTTTCCAGGAATTGCGTAACAGGAGTATATTGGTAGCAGCATACTGTGTAGTGATCAGTAGAAATGAACAGGCCTTTTTACTTGTGTCACTAGAGTGAAGCTTACAGCAACCCCCCATGCCAGAGGGGAGGCAGCTGTGAAGATTCCTCCAATGTTGATCGGGCTGTAGCCCATGAGTGTAGTTAAGGTGGTGACCCCGTATGGCAGAGAGAGCCCTCGTGAAGATTACTGCCATGCCAATCAGGCAGTTGCCTGTGTGTGACGCGAAGTTGGCGACATCATATGCCAGAGGGGGCCGCCGTGAACACTACTGATATGCCCACTTGACCATCATCAGTGTAAAGAGGGAGGTCAGTTGTTAGAAATGGGGTCTTTGGTTTGCAGTCAGGTTACCCCCTGTTCAAGCAAGGACCCTCACTCTAGTCAGGGTAAAAGGAGAATCATCCTTGGTTAACCCCGCTTACCCCATTGGCAGCTTGGCATGAGCGGGCAGGCTTAAGTTCAGAAGCAATGTGTAAAGTACTTGTACCAACACACACAGTAACTCAGTAAAAACACTACAAAATTACCCAATACAGGTTTAATAAAATAGATAATATTTATTTAAACAAAATAACACGAAAACGAAAAAAATCCAACACACACAAGTCAAGATATGAATTTTCAAAGATTAATAGTCTTAATCCTCAGAAAACAGTGAAAATGCTGTAGTTACAGAAAGCACCTGAGTAGTGTCAAAATAAAGCTGCATGGATGAGTGTGCGCTGAAAAAGGCCAGCGATGCATCGATTTCTCACCCACAAGCAAGAACGTGCGTCGTTCCTACTCAGGTCGGGTCGGCGTGCGTCGGTTCTTCTCTCCCGCAAGACAGCGATGCATCGATCCAGACGGGCACGTCAGGTCACGGCAGGCATTGCGATGATTGTCCGCGCCCAGCGATGTTGCATTGAAATCCGGTCGCACAGTCTCAGGAAACCGCACTGCGTGGGGGGCTTGCGTCATTAACAGCAGCCGCTGTGGGTGCTGCACGTCGTTTCTCCAGCCACGTTGCGTCGATCTTCCAGCCGCAATGCAGGTGGAGCGATTTCAGCCGCAAGGCCGGCGAAGCATTGTTTATCCACCGCGAGGCGGGTGGTGTGTCGAAAGTTTCTCCGCACGGCGGTCTTTGCGTGGATTTCTGTCCTTTTCCACCAGCTTCGCCTTACCAGGGCCCAGAGACAGATTAGGGCACCACTTGGCAGGGCAGGACTCAGTAGAAAGTCCAGGTGCTGGAAGAGAGAAGTCTTTCATGTCCCCGAGACTTCAACAACAGGAGGCAAGCTCAGTTCAAGCCCTTGGAGATTCTTCACAAGTTGGAAGTCACACAAAAGTGAGTCTTTGTCCTCTCTCAGGCAGAAGCAGCTACTGCAGGCCAACTCAGCAAAGCACAGTCACAGGCAAAGGGGCAGTACGCCTCCTCCTGCTTGTCCAGCTCTTCTCCTTGGCAGAGGTTCCTCTTGGTTCCAGAAGGAATCTGATTTTCAGAGATTTTGGGTGCTCTTCTTATACCCCTTTCTGCCTTTGAAGTAGGCCTACTTCAAAGAGAAGTCTCTGTTGTTTTAAGATCCTGCCTTGCCCAGGCCAGGCCCAAGACAGACACCAGGGGGTTGGAGACTGCATTGTGTGAGGGCAGGCACAGCCCTTTCAGGTGTAAGTGATCACTCCTCCCCTCAACACAGATGGTCCATAAGGATATGCAGGCTAAACCCCAGCTCCCTTTGTGTCACTATCTAGAGGAGAGGTGCAAACCGACCAACTGTCAAACTGACCCAGACAGGGAATCCACAAACAAGCAGAGTCACAGAATGCTTTAAGCAAGAAACTGCCTACTTTCTGAAAATGGCATTTTCAAACACACAATCTAAAAACCAACTTCACTAAAAGATGTATTTTTAAATTGTGAGTTTAGAGACCCCAAACTTCATTCCTATCTGCTCCCAAAGGTAATCTGCGCTTCAATCATATTTAAAGGCAACCCCTGTGTTAACCTATGAGAGAGATAGGCCTTGCAACAGTGAAAACAGAATTTGGCAGTATTTCACTGTCAGTACAAGTAAAACACATAGGTACATGTCCCACCTTTAACATACACTGCACCCTGCCCATGGGGCTAGGGAAGGCCTACCTTAGGGGTGCCTTACATGTACGAAAAGGGAAGGTTTAGGCCTGGCAAGTGGGTACACTTGCCAAGTCGAATTGGCAGTTTAAAACTGCACTCAAAGATACTGCAGTGGTTGGTCTGAGCCATGTTTACAGGGCGACTAATGTGGGTGGCACAACCAATGCTACAGGCCTACTAGTAGCATTTGATTTACAGGCCCTGGGCACTTCAAGTGCACTTTACTAGAGATTTACTAGTAAATCAAATATGGCAATCATGGATAAGCCAATATACACATATAATTTATACAGGGAACACTTATACTTTAGCACTGGTCAGCAGTGGTAAAGTGTCCAGAGCAAACAAAACAGCAAAAACAGAGTCCAGCACACAGAAACAACCTGGGAAGTAGAGGCAAAAAGTTAGGGAAGACCATGTCAATGATACCAGGTCTAACATCGGTAATTCCATATGCTAGGTGAGGTCACCCAAAAGGGCCAGGACTGTTGCCTGATTCAAGTCGAGGGGAGAGGCAGCCATGGTGACAGGTGTACAAAATTTACCCGCCGCATGTCCATTAAAGCTACGCAGGTCACAAACATTTGCCATTCTAAAAACTGAGTTGTGGGTCAAAAAAGTTTGGGAAGCATGTCATCTGGAAGTTTTAGAAAAGACTAGTTAGTAAGGCTCAAAGTGAAAAAAGAAAACCTTTGCAAGGCAAAATTTCAATTCAAAATGAAGGAATCATTATACTAAGGAAAAAAGATAGTTGATTTAAATCAGCACCAATATAACTCCTGGATCAGGCGGAAAAGGCTAAGTACAAGGTCAAGTGACAATCTGACATAGTGACAACTCACTATGAAAACAAGAAAAAGTGTATAAAATATCTAAGCACAAAGTCAGCAAGAGATGCGATAAGAAGTTTACCTCTAGAGAACAGGCAAAAAGCTCTGGCATGCATCCCAGAAAAAGCACTTTGTATAGGTTCAGAGACGTATAAAAAAACTGCCCTCAGCATGGTGTGAAGCAGCAAGTTGCATTACATAAGCCAATCTTCAGTGCAGAAATTATGTTACATAAAACAGGCTACACAGGAGGCAACCGAAAAATTAATAAGTAGTAAACCTTAACACCACATAAAAGGGGAAATGACACTGCGCACAGTTAAACAATAAACCTTTTTAACTGAATGGACAAACAGCTGTAGATGTAGGAAGCCCAAGCCTCGATTATTGCAATATCATGAGAACATCTCTGGCATGGCTTCCTTCAAAGCGCAAGTTAGATACAGTAGGAGAAGCTGCATCACAAAATTAATTCTATTTCGACTCTTTTTCTGTTAATGTAAAAGAACTCCAGGAGGACTTTAAACGTGACGGTAAAACAGCATTTCTTTTCAGAATTGCAAAAGTGCATGTCTGTGCAGGCAGTCCGAGGGCAAGTTGTGTCAACTCAAGGCTTGTGTTATGCTAACTTAAGCACACATGAATAAGAATTATTTTAATTAATAAATAGGCTCTAACAAAGGTTATTTATTTCCTCAGGGACACAGCTGATACCTGTAAGTGTCTGGCAGGCAACTGACAAGCACAGTTCTTAAATGATTGTACATGCATTAGGATTTGGTTTTGATCAACATTAATCTTTGGAAGGGCTAATGCCTAATGATGGGATTTGTATTGGGGTATTGGCTAAGATCTGTCCCTCTATGGAATAGAAAAATATAGTGCCATGTCTTACGATGTATAACGGGCTCTAGGACTGATTACTGCAATACTTTGTTAAAAGGGGCATCCAAAATAAGTGAATGGTTGTTTACAAAACACTCCAAACCATAACCCTGGGCCAGTGGCCTGTTTAATTTTAACTGACCGTTTTTGCACATTGAGTCATCTTGATTGCCTCCTAGCAGATGCACAAATCACATTCATGGAAGTAGAGCAATTTTTTAAATCCATAAATCATGATTAACCACAACACTGGCAAGGGAAAAATACTCTATATGTCCTTAAAAAGGTTATAAAATGTGTGCGTGTAGATTTGGCAAGTGCATATAGATTAGGCTTGTGCCCCCAGCCCCTCATCCAAAAGGAACTGTTGAGTGAAAACAATATCCAGGTGGTAGTATCACGGTTTTGGTATGCACTACTACTATCACTGAGCAAACTTTAGATATGAGTCTTTTCGAGAACAGAGTAAAATCCCACCTCAAGTGTGTTATTTTCACAAAATACAATGCTGCTCTACTTGTCAGAGTCTGATTATGTGAACAATAATCCCAAAGCCATAACTAGGCCTGGCTTCAAAAGTTATGAGGGAGATCTCTTTCGTTCAGCAGCTGTAGGACTTCAATAGAATGCACTGATCTAAGGAAAACTTCAATATGTATTTTAGGAGAAAAAAAACAAGCACTAGCAAAGGCAATAGGTCTCGCCTATGCAAGAGCTATTAGCTCTGCCAATGTGTTTTAGCCATGTTATGCACCAGCATTAATACTGTTCAGCATGGCTAAAAGTTAGAGGCATAAAGAAGAGTGGTGTAGAGTATTGCAGAGTGGTGTAGAATAGAGTTGAGTGAAGTGGAATGTCGTGGGGTAGTGCAGAGTGGAGTCGAATAGAGTGTGGTTGGGTGTTATGAAGGGAGTGGAGTGCTGTAGAGTGGAAGGGCACTGAGTGGAGTACAGTATCAGAGTGGAGTGGAGTGGCACAGAGTGGAGTAAAGTAATGTGGAGTGGCACGGAGGAAGAGTGGAAATGAGTGTAGTGTAGTAGAGTGGAGTGGTGTAGTGTAGTAGAGTGGAATGTCGTAAGGTGGAGTAGAGTGGCACAGAGTTGAGTGTCAGAGTGGAGGGAGCCATACACTGGAAGGGGCAGAGTTTAGCGGTGTAAAGTGTGAGCGTACAGTATAGTGGAGTGTCGTAGAATGAAGTTTTATAGAGTGGAGTACAGTGGCGTATAGAGCAGTTAATAGAGTGTTGCAGAGTACAGAATAGTGGCGCACAGTGCAGTGGTGCAGAGACTGGCACAGAGTGCATTGGTAAAGTGGCATAAAATGCAGTGGCTAGAGTAGTGCTGAGAAGAGCGACGTAGAGTGGAGAGGCATAGACAGCAGTGGTGTAGTGTGGAGTGGTGTAGAGCAGAGTGGTGTAGAGTAGAGTAGATTGTTTCAGAGCAGTGACGTGGTGTGAAGCGGTGCAGGGTAGAGTGCAGTTGTGTAGGGTAGAGCAGCATAGAGTGCAGTGGCAAAGAGTAGAGTGCGCAGAGTGCAGTGATGCAGAGTGGATTAGAATGGTGTAGAGTGGATTGGTGTATAGTGCACTGGTGTAGAGTGTAGTGGAGAAGAGTGCATCAGTGCAGACTGCAGTGATATAGAGTGCACTGTTGCAGGGTAGACTGTCAGAGTGCAGTGATGTACACAGGCATCAAGAGTATTTGTGAAGAGTACAGTGTTGTAGAGTGGAGTACAGAGGTGTACAATAGAGTGTACAGATTAGAATAGAGTCATGTAGAATGTAATGGTGTAGCATAGAGTGGCCTAGAATGCAGTAACCTAGAGTTAAGTGTTGCAGAGTTAAGTGTAGTGGCGTTGAGTATATTGGCATAGAGTGCATTGGTTTTGGGTAAAGTAGTGTAAAGTGCATTGACAAAGTGGAGCGGCGCAGAATAGAGTTGAGTGGAGTGGTGCAGTGTGGAGTGGAGTGTCTTAGAATGCAGTGGTGTAGAGTAGCATGTGAGATTGGTGCACAGTAGAACACAGTGAAATAGAGTGCAATGGTGTAGATCAGGGTGGAGTAGAGTGCTGCAGAGTATAGTGGTGTAGAGCAGGTTGGCATAGGTTGCAGTGACATATAGTGCATTCGTTTTGAGTAAAGTGATGTAGAGTGCCCTGGAGTAGAGAACAGTGGGGTTGCAGGGTGGTGAAGAGTAGAGTGGCACAAGGTGGAGTAGGCTGGCATAGAGTGCAGTGGTGTAGGGTGGCATAGAGTAGAGCCGCACAGAGTGAAGTGTCATAGGATGCAGTGGTGCACAGTACATTATAGTGGCTTAGAATTTATTACCCTACAGTACATTGGTGTAGAATACAGTAGCATAGAGTCAAATGGCCTAGAGTGTAGTGGCATACAGTCTGTTGGCATAGATTAGTGTAGAGTGGCAATGACTAGTGTAGAATGAAGTGCAGTGGCCGAGAGTGCAGTGTTGCAAAGTAGAGTGTTTTAGAGTGGAGTGGTGTTGTGTAGAGTGAAGTGGCACAGAGTAGAGTGACAGAGTGCAACAGTGTGCCATAGAGTGAAGTGATGTAGAGTGCAGTTGTGTAGAGTACAGTGGCATAGAATGCAGTGCGTTAGAGTAGAGTGTTTAAGAGCACAGTATAGGGGTGGTGAGTGCAGTGTAGATTGGTGTAGTGTGCGTTGGAGTAAAATGTATTGATTTTGACTAAAGTGTCGTAGAGTGATGTGGCGTAGAGCACCATGGTTAGAGTAGATTAGTGTAGAGTGCAGTGGTGCAGATTAGACTGGGGTAGAGTACAGGTTCATAGAATGAAGTGGTGCATTGTAGATTGCAGTGTGGGCTGAATGGTGTGGCACAGAGTGGAGTGGCATAAAATCAATTGTTTCACAGTATAGTGAAGTCGAGTGGAGAGGTGCAGAGTGGAGTGGTGCAGAATAGAGTGCAGGGGTATGTACTAGCAGAATTTAGTGGCGTTGAGTGGCACAGAGTAGAGTGGTGCTCAGTAGAGTAGAATGCCATAGATTGCAGTGATGTAGAGTGCAATGGTGTAGAGTGGCGTAGTGTACAGTAACGTAGAGTGTATTGTTTTTTAGTAAAGTGGTGTAGTGTACACTGGCGCAGAGTGCAGTGGTTGAAGTAGAGTGGTATAGAGTGCAGTGGTGTAGATGAGAGTGGGGTAGAGTGGGACACTGTAGATTGTAGTGGCATAGAGTGGAGTGGAGTAGAGTGCAGTGGCATAATGTAGATTGTTTCAAAGTAGTATTAAGTGGCATAGAGTGGAGTGCTGCAGTACCCAGTGGAGTGGTGCAGAGTGGGGTGGAGTAGTACTGAGTAGAGTGGAGTGCCGTAAAGTCGAGCATGCATGGTGTGATAGAACACTGCAATTACAAAAAATACATTTTCAAATGAAATTACTATTACATTTGCACAGACATACAGTTTATCTGATAAAAGAATAGAGCACAAACGATAATGTGGTAAAATGCTATCACTACTGTATTGATTTGATTTGATTGTATTAAAACGTTTGTTTCCTCCACACTTCAGAATTACCAAAAATGTGCTTAATTTTTACTTCCCTCATTCAGACATATTCTAAAATATCTGCATAGTTCATTTACAGACATTTCAATTTTGTTGTGTGCCTGAAAAAAATAACACCATATAGCCTTCTCCAGCACATCCCAAGTACCCAGCATGATTGTCATATAAATCCTTACTTTGAAGTCAGAGAACAAAAAGTAAATGGAGCTCTCCCCCCTGAAGACAAGTCCGACATGTGACCTCTGTCTCTGAATGCACAGAAAATGTGCCAGATAAGAACAAGATTTAAAGACATATTTGCAGAAAGGAGCACCATGGAAGAACAGAAGGGACCCTGCAAACAGGTTATGCGCCTCAGAAGGAATGGTAAGCAATGGGCAGAATGCATTGCCAGGGAAGCTTTCCGAATGTCATCAAGACGTCTTCAGCAAACTAGACAGAAGCTGTCAAGTAGGCTTTGATCTAAAAAAGCATCAAGGTACAACATCCTAAACCAATGTTAAAAATGCAATGTCCTGTGTCCCCACGCAAGAGTCTAGAGTGTATAGACAGTGTAATAAAGACTCTTTAGGTTCACTTTTTCATACTGGGGGGATAGATCTTGACACTGCCACCTCAAGATATGAGGAAAAGAATCTAAGACAAAACATAAGAAAAACACCTAAAAAGTGTTATCATTTGCAAATCAACAGCTGCTGGCCAAGAAAGGAAGAATTGTGATCACCTCTGCTGTGTTGACCACAGAAGACCTCTGGCAACATTTTTAAAAATAGTCACTTTGGAAATGCAGCTCATTTGCCCAACGACAGAGCAGTGCAAAGTGGCAGACTGAGACAATATGGATTATAAATTATGCTGGAGAGCAAGGAAAGAGTTTCCACAAAGTTAAGTAACATTGCTTCTAAGTAGCACAGAGCAGGTTTCAGTCAGAAATCTTAGATTTACCCAGAGTAGCTATGACTCACACAATAGGATTTTTCCAGAGAAAAACAAGATACAGTATTTAAACTAACCAAAAACAACGTGAAAGCCTAGAAATCAAAATTAAAGTTCAAAATAACTTAAGTAGACAGAAGAGCAATATATTACAATAAATACCAGACTGGAAATCCATAATGGGGGTTCAGGAGACTAGCCAAAGTAAATGTCAAAAAGCCCAAAGATACTTTATGGTATGAGAATGACCAAATCCTAATTTACTTTTCAGACTAACTGCTGACTAACTGGATTAGGTAAACCTAGTAGTCAAATCCAGCAAACAGTTTTACCTTCAGACTTAGTCTTTCAGAAAGATGTCAACATTCTCGAATGGGGGCAAGAAAGGACCACGCTACTACTTTTAGTTTTGGCACCAAAAAACTCTGAATATACCAACTTGGAATGTCACTTCACTGCTTGGCTCACATGGGCACTTTTTTCATCTGGCATTGTATATGATATTTATTTTCTAGAGCTCACAATTCTTCAGCGGGGCAAGGCAGGACACAGTGGCAGAGGAGGGTTCAGAGAGCTCATGTATGTCAAACTGGATTTCCCAACAAAGCCTTGGGTTTTGCTGCAAAAATCTCAGCGCAGCACAAACCTGAAAACTGTAGCAACAAATGTCCTCTTTTTGCTGTAGTAACCTTGATGCCCTTGCCTGCTCTTCGTTACAAACGAACAGGACATTAGGACTGGGTGCTGTAGTCAGACAAAGGTCCAAATATTGGATACCTTCTCAGCCAGGTAACACCAAAGCTATGCAACAAAACCCTGCAAGCAGAACAATCAAGGATATTTTGCCCTTTGAGATCCAGATTTTTCTCAGGTAGCCTCTGCACCTAGTTTAGTCCTCCCAGGGTCAAAATCAATCTTCCTAGGATGTCAGATTTCTTCTAGAACTCTTAGACCACTAGGAACAGCTTCTAGGATATCAGCGAACAGATAATGGGTAAAGACAGGCTCAGACACTCACTCTAACTAAGCTGAAGTCCAGCATAAAGTGGTGAGCATATCAGGTTCCACAAATACGCCCTTATTTGTCCTTTTTACTCCCTAGGACAATAGAATGCCAGCTAGTCTGACCCTCAAAAAACACATCTAAAGCTTGGGTATAAGAGAAACCAGGAGGAGGCTGGCCTGGTTTGTAGTGGGTACCTTGGGTACTTACACCTTATACCAGGTCCAGTAATCCCTTATTAGTGAAGTAGTAGTGTTCTAGCAGCTTAGGATAATAGAGGTAGCTATAGCAGAGCAGCTTAGGCTGAACTAGGAGACTTGCAAAACTCATGCAATATCACTTATAGTTACGCAGTACTTATACACAAGTAAAGACAATACTCAGTATTACCAAAAATAAAGGTAGTTTATTTGGGTGACACAGTACCAAAAATATCTTAGAGACAATACTCCTTCTGGAGGTAAGTATTATACAAAATATATACACTAGACACCAAAATAAGGGAAGTAATTAGACATAGGATAGTGCAAACAATAGGAAATGCCATAGAATGCAATGGGAGAAAATAAGTCTAGGGGCAACACAAACCATATACTAAGAAAGTGGAGCATGAACCACAAATCCACCCCTAGACAAGTGTAGTGTGTGCAGAACCGCTGGGAGAGTAAGAATACAGTAAAGGTAAGTAAATTACCCACCCAGAGCCCAGAAAAGCTGGAGTAAAGTACTGCAAGTTTCCTTAGGACACACTACACCTCGTGATATGGATTATTGCAGTACCCAACCAAGTCTGCAAACAATAACTGCTGGATTCCTGGACCTGGAGACCTGCAAAAGAAGGGGACCAAGTTCAGAAGTCGAAAGAAGTTCCAGGAAGGATAGGAGCCCCTGCCAACCCAGAAGATGGTGCAAAAGAAGAATCCCCGGTTGGAATGCACCCTAGGAAGATGCCAGCGTGTTCCTGCGTGATGCAAAGGATGTCCCACAATGTGAAGATGGATGCAGACGTGATTTCGTGTTGGAAGTCGCCAACAAGCCTTAGTTACGAAAAAGTTGCGTTTTGCATCAAAATGGCACTGGCTGGACCCAGGAGGGACCTGTGGGCCTCAACTCGGTGTGAGGAGGAAGAGGGGGCTCTCATCACTTTCGAGAGCCCTCAGGATGCCAGACAGCACCCACAGGAGTCCCAGGACACAGGGACAAAGGAAGTGCAAAACACAGTTGGTGCAGCACTACAAAGAAGGGTCCCACACCGCCGGAGGTCAATTCAGCAAGCTGAGCGTCGCAGGATAGAGTGCTGGGGACCTGGGCCAGGCTGTGCACGAAGGAATTTTGCAAATAGTGCACAGAGGCCTCAGGAGGTAAAGAAGACGCGGTGCACACGGCTATGGTCATTCTCATTGAAGGATTGTTCTTACCTCCTCCAAATTGCATCAGCAGGACCTCAGGACAGTCTGTGTCGATGGGGCCACCCTCTGTGTTACTAGGAGCACGCTAGGAGGAGTCCAGGAGTACAGGCCATCAACTTAAAAGGTGCCCGCGGGAGCAGGGGAGTGACTCCTTCACTCCACGGGAGATTTCTTCAGTCCTTCTGGTGCAGGATGAAGAGCGTGCACACCGTGGAAACTGTTGCAGTTGCTGGCTGGAGCTGAAGTTGCAGAAGAAAAGTATCCTTTGTGGATACTTTGTTGCTGTTACAGCGGTTCCTGGAGCAGGCTGCAGTTGATCCAAGGTCATAGGATGAAGTAGTAGTTGCAGAGGACTCCTGCTGGAAACTTGCAAGTAGAATCTGAAGAGAACCCACAGGACAGACCCTAAATAGCCCTGAGAGGGTGATTTGCTACCTTATCAGGTAAGGACCTATCAGGAGGGGTCTCTGACGTCACCTGCTGGCACTGGCCACTCAGAGCACTCCAGAGTGCCCCCACACCTTGCAAAGCAAGATGGCTGGAGTCTGGGACACACTGGAGGAGCTCTGGGCACCACCCCGAGGGTGGTGATGGACAGGGGAGTGGTCACTCCCCTTTCCTTTGTCCAGTTTTGTGCCAGAGCAGGGGAAAAGGGGTCCCTGAACCGGTGTAGACTGGCTTATGCAAGGAGGGTACCATCTGTGCCCTTCAAAGCATTTCCAGAGGCTGGGGGAGGCTACCCCTCTCCAGCCCGTAACACCTATTTCCAAAGGGAGAGAGTGTAACACCCTGCTCTCAGAGGAAATGCTTTGTTCTGCCTTCCTAGGACTGCGCTGCTCAGACCCCAGGAGGACAGAACCCTGTCTGTGAGGTGGCAGCAGCTGTAGCTGCAGTGCAAGCCTCAGAGAGCTGGTTTGGCAGTACTGGGAGTCCATAGTGGAATCCCAGGATGCATGGAATTGGCTCCCCAATACCAGATTTGGAATGGGGGGGGACAATTCCATGATCTTAGACACCTTACATGGCCATATTCGGAGTTACCATTGTGAAGCTACATATAGGTATCGACCTATATGTAGTGCATGTGTGTAATGGCATCCCCGCACTCACAAAGTCCTGGGAAATAGCCCTGAACTATGTGGCAGCACCTTTGCTAGTGCAAGGGTGCCCTTGCACTTAGTAACTTTGCACCTAACCTCCAGCAAGTGACATATAGGTGACTTATAAGTTACTTAACTGCAGTGAAAATGGCTGTGAAATAGTGTGTGCACTATTTCACGCAGGCTGCAATGACAATCCTGTGTAAGGGTTTGTCTGAGCTCCTTATGGGTGGCAGAAGAAATGCTGCAGTCCATAAGGATCTCCTGGAACCCCAATGCCCTGGGTACCTAGGTACCATATATTAGGAACTTATAAGGGGGGGGGTCCAGTGTGCCAATTGAAATTGGTGAATTACGTCACTAGCCTATGGTGACAAATTTGAAAGCAAAGAGAGCATAAGCACTGAGGTTCTGATTAGCAGAGCCTCAGTGACACAGTCAAGCACTATACAGACACACACATTAGGCCATAAACTATGAGCACTGGGGTCCTGTCAGCAGGATCCCAGTGAGACAGGCAAAAACATACCGACATACAGGTAAAAATGGGAGTAACATGCCAAGGAAGATGGTACTTTCCAACAACCCTCGAAAACCACATCTAAACCTTGGGTATAAGAGAAACCAGAATCCTTGACATCTGTCCTTTCCCAGGCAGACAGCAGCAGGTTTCTCTTTTTCGTCTTCAAAATCCAGTTGTGCTCCGACACCTCTTGAGTGAGTGACTTTCTTATAGTAGTCACCAACTAGTGATTTGAAATACAACCTATGCATCTTCTAAGAACATTCATCTGCTACATTCAGGTCCTTTTGCAGCACGTACTGTGACTACAACAAAACAAATCCAGAATGCTACTTATACTTACAAAACTATGTCTGCCATGCCACGCCTGGCCTAATATAATGAGGGTCCTTCCTCCTATCACCAGGAGGAGTTCTAATGGACTAGTTCAGGACAGAGGTCACCTGCTGGGGTGACAAAAACCAGCCTTACTGTGGGAATGCTAGCATCAAGACAATTTGCACCAGAGTCATGCCACTATCAGAGTTCCTGCTGGCCTTGGTGTGGTCTTCTGATAGGACTGCTCACTCATCTCCCCTCAATATTACTGAGATTAGTGGGGTTGGATGTTCCTGACAGGAACCTTCCAGAAAGCAGCTGCCCCAAAATTCCTTTGGTTCTCTAGGAGAAACTTGATGGGCGCCTTTGACAGTTCATCACAGGACTAGAGAAATCTAATTACAATCGCTAAAGTGGATGGAAGCATCACCAACCTAGTTTGCAAGCTGTTCAATGACAGGTAGCGATTAGCAACATTTAATATCGATTGTTTTAGAAGCATATTTAACAAAATGTAAATGTCTGAATGCGTGGTATCTACTTGCAAAGCCACTGTATGGCTGTACAACATGGTGGTCTCTCTGTGGGCTGTTCTCTATTTAATGTGGGTGTGACAATCTGGTTGTACCTTTTATTTTGGCTTTGCTTCCTGCTATTGGAGTTTCTTGGTGGGTGGGAAGAGAAGCACCGGGCAGAAAGGTCAACAGAATGTCACCAATATCTAGAAAGTCAGAGTGACTGGGGAATCTGGCACAAGCCTGGTGTGAAGGAGCAGGAGAAAAACCTGGAGGCTCTGGAGGGCAGAGTTCTGGGCTGACACAGGGCCTGTGATTCTGGAGAACACCTCCGCAAAGTCAATATTTGGGTACTTCATAATGTTGCCTAAATTGGCTTACTTATGAGAAAGGCAATCTCCATGTCAGAAGCACACCTCAAATAGAAAACCAATGCACTAGGACTACTGAATTTCAACAGGAGAACAGACATGATGCTGACAAAAAGGCCCCAGGTTTATGATGTAATTGCTGCTTCATAGGGTCCACTGCAAATTCTGGGTATAGCAGCATACACCCATGAAATGTGGGTTATGTACCCAGGTCCCTAGAGGTGGTACACATGTAGAGAACCTTTAGCTATGACATGCTATACTGTGGTGATAAACAGAGGATCATGAACCCTGACTGAAAACGGCGGAATAAAGATCCTCCCTTATCAAAACAGTTGCTAATCAAATGGTGGTCAGCAGACCTTCCTGATGGTGTATGAGACAATCCATCCTTTTTGAAGAGCCAAATTTTGAAGGAATCATAGAGGAGAGGTAAATTCAACAGTGAGATAAAGATCTTAACAACTCCCTAGTTCCTTGTGGGGCATGCCCAATTGTAGTGATTGACCCTAACCTTGGCTTACCAGAGATCATTCTCAGATCAGACTCTTTCTGAAGGAAACCAAAGACTGCTTAAGGTACCTCAGTAGTACTAGTAACTGAAGTAGCATATATTTGAGCCATCTACTCTCCCTGTATCTCAACCTATATATGCATAGACTGCAGGGGTTTGAATTCATATTGCCTCTCTCACAGGATATATTGTTTGGGGTCAAGAACAACAAATGTTCTTGTTTATTTTGTTCTTGGGACAAGCAGGCCCAACCACCTGCAGCACAAACCTTTTGGCTGCCAGTTTAGAGTAGCACTACGCTAGGAATCAGGGAAGAGCGTTGTCTGCAGTTAATGTAATATTTGTGTTCACATGTTAATTATGCTTGAACTTATAATTATGGTTCAATAATGCAAAGCCTTTATTATTAGGGTGAGCACTATAAGGAAATGTTAGCTTGGACTGCACTGCTTGAAAGCAGGATTGATGACTCTTTGCTTTCAAATTAAATGTTCACAAACATGCAACTAGGAAAACTAATATTTTGCTAAACTACTGTGAAATTTTAAGTACCATTTTTTTAAAGCATCATCTACTAAAATATGTTGATGCATAGTAGTGTTCCCAAAAAATATTCATAATGGAAAAAGGTCAGTGCAACCAGTTTCAACAACATTATGGGAAACATAAAAATAAACAATCATTGGCAAACCCAATAGGTCTCACATTCGCGGTCAGCGCTTTGGTTTTGTCAACATGTGTCTTGTTTTGACATGGTTTTTGTAAAACGTTATTGCTTTGGGAGCTGCCAGGCCCTCACCATTATTACAAGCATTGCAAAAAGCTATTTTTTCTGGTCTCAAAAAGCACACATTGCCCTAATAGTCTCTGGCACTGAGCAAAACTACTTTGTGTGCCAATATGCTCCTTGTGAATGATATCATTCACAGAGAAGTCAGTCTTTGGATAGCTAGAGAGGCAGAGGTTTAACAAAAACAAACGTTCTTAGTTAACTTGTCGCCTAATTAGGAGCCCAATTCTTAAATAGATTCACAAACATGCAACCATGGTATATGCCTCTGCATTAGTGCAGATTTGCACCTTTCAAGAATTCACAATTTTTTACAGAACCAGGCCAGGAATTCATACTCCTAGTTAATATTTGTGAACTTTATTTTAGCACGAGCAAACGTGCATGTGTAGATTTGCTCATGCGAAAATCTATTTAGCGTTTACAGGTTCACTTTCCTTCCACCCACTTTTCTCTCAACTGTGGAAGAAGTTTTATGTCTGCCCTTGTGTTCTGCTTGGCTCCAAACTAAGAGGGAATAAGGCTAAAGAATGCATAGAATGCAGCACTAATTCTAAAATAAAGTCAATCGGCAAAATGAAGCTGGTGGGCGCTAATGTGACGGTGTGCTGCTAGGCTAAGTGCAACGTGAAGTCAGTGATCAAAACACCAATATCGTCATAGTTCAGCATGGATAAAACATCAGTCCCAATTTTCACATAATCCTGCTCCACAAGACCATTCAATCGCAATAAAATTATAGGATGCTTTTTCCCACCATGGTATGTCATTTGGAACCTGGAAAACCTCCTTTGACTTTTTGCCAAACATTTTTCACTTTTAAATCTTTCACTTCATATCCAGCAAACAACTACGCCAAAGTGTTCTGCTTGGCTTCAAACTAAGAGGGAACAAGGCTAACGAATGCAAAGAATGCAGCACTCTTAGTCTGAGTAATGAATTTATTAAGGCACTTCCCAGGTCTCAAACTAAAGTATACAAAAATATTAACGTGAGCATTTAACTTAAATGCAGCAGAACATGTGCAAATACTAAAATAATCACAACAGCTGAATAATAATAATAAGCAGAAAAAGTGCAATATAATAACAATGAGAATGTATGCCGTGAATTATATATATATATATATATATATATATATATATATATATATATATATATACACACAGCAAAGCTAGATAGTTAAAAAATACAAATGCATCAACCTAGGGATCAAATCCAGCATCATCCTTGTACTTGCCAATGTCAAACTGTGGAATCCTGGACAGCTGAGAAAAGAGTAATATTTTCTAATGGGACTCTTATTTTTTTCGAGCAGCATGTCTACCCTCAAAAATGAGTTCCAGCTGCCTCCGTGCCAAGTTTCCCCACCTTATATACTTTAAACAAACCCATGCAGAAGTTTCTGGTAACCTCCCCTCTCCCTTTGAGTAAGTTGTGAAATTTGAGCGCTGGCTGTACTTGGTCCGTGTTGAAAACACACGAAAGAATTGGCCAGATCCCAATGTGCATTTCCAAGATAGAGCTGTACCATTCTCAACCATAAACATTCTCATCCTTGTACACTCTTATCATCATTGCATCCCCCATGATATGTTTCCTTCTCTGGTGAGAAGAGCGAAAACACATTACATTTTTAGAAAACAAGCTGAACGTGGAAAAATACCTGTACCACCAATGTGACGGCATTTGAAGCGAAGATAAGCACACAATGGAGTCAGTTGTCAAGATGGAATCGGTGATTAAATACAGATAGCATTACACTCCACCCTTCGACCAGTTACTCTCATAACATACTGGTCTAAAAGTAACCCTTGTTGGTTTGAACATTGTAAGTAGGCTAGGTATATATTGTACACAGCATTATTATATTACAAATCACTATGAGTATTCCACCTAAAATAATGCGTAATTGCCCAAAATCAGGTAACTAGTTAAATAACCGGTCCCTCCACCCTTTGTCAACATCTTGTCTTACTCCTTTCACCAATTCATGTAATCTGAGTGGATAGATTTAGAGTGGTCTGATAGGTTGAAGCCGCACATTTCCTCAAACTCTGAGCATCCATGGTCATGCTTCAAGAGCAAGTAGTCAATGGCTGCCCTGTTTTGCAATGCAGCTTTTCTAGTGCTTTGTATATCAAGGAGAAGTTCAGTCAAGGTGATGGATTTGTGTTTGATGTTCTTAACCATCAAACATGCTAACTTGTTAATAACTTGAGTATTATAAACACCTAATCCTGGAACTCCTACTTCAGAAATGCTTAAACTCACATATTCGGATTTAGATAATAACTGAAGTTCAGAGTCACAGTTTTCACTTCATTGAACTGTTACCCTTGGATAGCGAGAATGTACAGAGTGAAATGGAAACATCATGAGTCCCAACTGCGAAAAAGCACAAGGTCCACCAGTTAAATTGACAGGAATGTATGCATAACAGCCACCCCACTGGTAGTTTGACATGCTTGATGTGGCTAGCAGCCGTCACAATATGTTGGCAAGACATGCCCTTCTCCATATTCTTACAGGTTTTATTGTTTCTATGCTGACACAGTACTCGTTGATCCCATTGGATCTCTTGAGGAGACCCCGTTGTTGCCTCCAGGTGCACTTGAGCACATTTTCCGATTTTGTGAGAATCACAAGTTAAGCTATAGCGGACATCACCGGTAGTAATATTGTAAGTAATCACATGGGTTATGTTACCTCATTTCTCATCTGTTACCTTTTGGCAAAACCAGCAGTATTCATACAAGGAGAAGTGTGACAACATATCATTTTCTTGAACTGCTCTATCTTTGTTGGTGGCATAAAAAAAATTGCAGCAAAAGACTAGCAGTAGTTGGTATGGCGACCAGGCATGTTGATATAACATCAATAGTACTTTTCATTTCGGACATACAGAAGTCCGATCTGTTGAGCACATTTTGTGTCAGATGGGTCCAAACATTTTCAGTCAGGTGCAGTAAAGGTGTTGATCGGAGTAGTCAGTCAATGATTTCGGAGCTGGGGGCTTTCAGTCCCTCCCGACCCCACACACCCAAAGGGAGACCATGTAGAACAGCTAGCACCCAGACACTCTGTAGTATGGTCTGTAAAAGAGAAAAGTATGATCATTCTCGCAAATAACATTTATCTGCTGGTATATATTCCCATTTCTTGTGTCCTGGTTTCATGACTAACAGGACATTGTCTTTGCCCTTTGCTATAAGTTCTGCTGATTCTGGAGGACAATTTGGGTATTCTACCCACATCGTAGCACCAGGTTTGTCAATTGATCCAAAAACTATCTTCCCACGCCACTGTAAGAAGGGCTGGGGCAGTCCCCTTTTTCACTATTCCTCCATACACTAGGATAATTACCATCTCTGCAATTCTGTCTCCAGGTTGTATTATCAAATCAGTATCTCCATTATTCAAAAGAATAGCTTTAAATCCTCCTTGGTAGACTGCATCGATCACTTCCCCCCAAGACCTGAATACCTTTGAATGCCAACCCAGATCTGGGAGCAATCAATCCGAAATGCTCCGGGGGAATCTGTATTCTAATACCTGTATCAAGAAGTGCTATGTCTTTTGGTTTCAATCAGTAGGTTTTTAAGGCATATAGATCGAGACCTGCAGATTCTGGTGTGGCTCAGTACGGAGCTAAGGCCCCTGGTTTTATTTCCCAATATGTAATGGTGTTGGTCGCTACATGGGGTGGTGTCTGTAACGCTGGCGTCAACATTCGCGTTAAAGGGATCTTTGCATTTGTCAATGGCCTTTTATATAAAAGTTGGAGGGCTTCATTTAAATGCTCTCTCCAGTTTCTCAAACTTCCATCAGATAATTTTCGTAATTGTGCTTTCAGCAAGTCGTTCATTCTCTCAATCAGTCCTGCAGCTTGTGGATAGTATGGAATATGATAAATACACTCAATATTGTGTTGTGAACAATAACCTTGCACCAATTTTCTTTTGAAATGTGACCGGTTGTCACTCTGGATTTGGAGTGGGACTCCGTAATACAACATTAACAAGTCCAGAGTTTTGATGGTATTAAACTAAGCTGCACGTTTGCAAGGGACGACAATCAGGTAACCAAAATAAGTATCCACTACTTGCAAGCGTACTGACACCTGCGACTAGTTGGTAGTGGCCCAATGTAATCAATCTGTCATATCTGGGGAATGTGCATCCCTCTAATATCTGCCCACCTGTTAGTGGCTTTCTCTCCCAGATGCCCTCATTTTTGTTGCGCCCACTTAGCCATCCCCACCAAGTCAGAATCCTCTGTTGCCACTTCTGCCTCTGAGATTTTGGCTTTATTGTCTGCAAGGCAATTAAACCAGTGGTCTAGTGAGTCGGTGGGTGTTAGAAATGGGGTCCTTGGTTGACAGTCAGGTTGCCCCCTGTTCAAGCAAAGACCCTCACTCTAGTCAGGGTAAAAGAGAATCACCCTCAGCTAACCCCTGCTTACCCCCATGGTAGCTTGGCAGAGCAGTAGGCTTAACCTCAGAGTGCTAGGCGTAAAGTATTTGTACCAACACACACAGTAACCTAATGAAAACACTACAAAATGACACCACACAGGTTTAGAAAAATAGGAAATATTTATCTAAACAAAACAAGACCAAAACGACAAAAATCCACCATACACAAGTCAAGTTATTAATTAAAAATCAAAAAGAGTCTTTAAGTAGTTTTAAAAACACACTAGCGCTGCTAGAGTGAAAATTTACCTGGTGTGCGTCAAAAATAACCCCGCACGGGCGGGCGTGCGTCGAAAATAACTCCGCACGGGGGTACTCGAGTCAAAAATCCAGCCGCACAATGAGTCGAAGGTCCAGCCGCGCAGGTTGCGATCTCCCAGCCTCCGTCAGCGATGCTGCGCGTCGTTTCTCCTGCTCCGTGCGTCGATTCTTCGGTCGCGTTTCCTGCAAGCGTCGTTTCTCAGCTGCGGAGCGGGCGGCGCGTCGTTTTTCAGCCGCAGATCGGATTCGCGCCGATCTTTTCCCCGCAAGGCGCTCTGTGCGTGGATTTTCTTGTCTTTAGGCTGCCAGCTTCTCCTTTCAGGGTCCCAGGAACTGGATGGGCACCACAGGGCAGAGTAGGAGTCTTCTCCAGAGACTCCAGGTGCTGGCAGAGAGAAGTCTTTGCTGTCCCTGAGACTTCAAACAACAGGAGGCAAGCTCTAGATCAAGCCCTTGGAGATTTCTTCTCAAGATGGAAGGCACACAAAGTCCAGTCTTTGCCCTCTTACTCTGGCAGAAGCAGCACTGCAGGAAAGCTCCACAAAGCACAGTCACAGGCAGGGCAGCACTTCCTCCTCAGCTAACAGCTCTTCTCCAGGCAGAGGTTCCTCTTGATTCCAGAAGTGTTTCTAAAGTCTGTAGATTTGGGTGCCCTTCTTATACCCATTTTAGTCTTTGAAGTCACCTTTCTTCAAAGGGGACTCACACCTACTTGTGAAATCCTGCCTTGCCCAGGCAAGGCCTCAGACACACACCAGGGGGTTGGAGCCGGCATTGTTAGAGGCAGGCACAGTCCTTTCAGATGAGAGTGACCACTCCACCCCTCCCTCCTAGCAGAGATGGCTAATCAGGAAATGCAGGTTACACCCCAGCTCACTTTGCGTCACTGTCTGGTGTGAGGTGAAAAACAACCCAACTGTCAAACTGACCCAGACAGGGAATCCACAAACAAGGCAGAGTCACAGAATGGTTTAAGCAAGAAAATGCTCACTTTCTAAAAGTGGCATTTTCAAACGCACAATCTTAAAATCAACTTTACTAAAAGATGTATTTTTAAATTGTGAGCTCAGGGACCCCAAACTCCACATGTCCATCTACTCTCTAGGGGAATCTACGCTTTAATCATATTTAAAGGTAGCCCCCATATTATCCTATGAGAGAGACAGTCCTTGCAACAGTGAAAAACAAATTTAGCAGTATTTCACTGTCAGGACATATAAACCACATTACTATATGTCCTACCTTATCCATACACTGCACCCTGCCCTTGGGGCTTCCTAGGGCCTACCTTAGGGGTGCCTTACATGTAAGAAAAGGGAAGGTTTAGGCCTGGCAAGTGGGTACACTTGCCAAGTCGAATTTACAGTGTAAAAATACACACACAGACACTGCAGTGGCAGGTCTGAGACATGATTACAGAGCTACTTATGTGGGTGGCACAACCAGTGCTGCAGGCCCACTAGTAGCATTTGATTTACAGGCCCTGGGCACCTCTACTGCACTTTACTAGAGACTTAACAGTAAAACAAATATGCCAATCATGGAGAACCAATTACGTACACATTTTAAACAGGAGCACTTGCACTTTAGCACTGGTTAGCAGTGGTAAAGTGCCCAGAGTAACAATAACAATAAAATCAGAGTCCAGCACACATCAACAACCTGGGGAACAGAGGCAAAAAGTTAAGGGAGACCACGCCAAGGATGAAAAGTCTAACACGTGTCCCCCCCAGCTAAAAGTGGGGAGCAACTACCCAACCTCATGGGAGTTCTCATCACTAAGGCGGAAGAACCTGGACAGACCATCAGCATTGGCGTGCTCTGTACCAGGACGATGTTCCACCGTAAAGTCCATCCCCTGTAGGGAAATGGACCACCTCAACAGTTTTGGATTCTCACCCCTCATCTGCATTAACCATCTGAGGGGCCTGTGGTCGGTCTGAACTCGGAAGTGAGTCCCAAACAAGTAGGGTCTTAGCTTCTTCAGTGCCCAGACCACAGCAAACGCTTCGCTTTCTATAGCACTCCACCTACGTTCCCTGGGTAGTAACCTCCTGCTAATGAAGGCTACGGGTTGATCTAGGCCCTCTTCATTAAGCTGTGAGAGTACTGCTCCAATACCATGCTCTGAGGCGTCTGTTTGCACAACAAACTCCTTGGAGTAGTCAGGTGCCTTCAGCACAGGTGCTGTGCACATGGCAGCCTTCAGGGCATCAAAAGCGTTCTGGCAAGCCTCTGTCCAGATCACTTTCTTGGGTTGCTTCTTGGAAATCAACTCAGTTAAGGGGGTAACAATGTTACCATATCCCTTAACAAACCTCCGGTAATATCCTGTGAGACCTAAAAAGGCTCTCACTTCAGTCTGGGTCTTGGGAGGCTCCCAAGCCAGAATTGTATCAATCTTAGGCTGTAGGGGTGCCACCTGGCCACTCCCCACCTGGTGTCCTAAGTACACTACAGAACCCTGCCCTATTTGGCACTTGCTCGCCTTAATAGTGAGGCCTGCCTTCTGCAGGGCCTCTAACACTCTCCAGAGGTGTTGCAGGTGTTCCTCCCATGTGGAACTAAACACAGCAATGTCATCCAGGTAGGCGGCACTGAACTCATCCAGTCCTGCCAACACCTGGTTGACCAACCTCTGAAAGGTGGCAGGAGCGTTCTTCATCCCAAAGGGCATCACATTGAAGTGGAAGTGCCCATCTGGGGTAGAGAATGCTGACCTCTCCTTTGCCCCCTCAGTTAAGGCAATCTGCCAGTACCCAGAGGTTAAATCAAACGTACTGAGGTACTTGGCAGCTCCTAACCGATCAATGAGCTCATCGGCTCGGGGGATGGGGTGTGCGTCAGTCTTGCTGACCGCATTGAGACCCCGGTAGTCCACACAGAACCTAAGTTCTGGAGTGGCACCAGGAGCAGCAGCCTTTGGGACCAAGACCACTGGGCTGGCCCAAGGACTGCTGGAGCGCTCAATAACCCCTAGGGTTAACATTTTGGAGACTTCCTCCTTAATGCAAGCCCTGACCCTGTCAGTCACCCTGTAAACCTTATGTTTAACAGGTGTACTGTCCCCAGTGTCCACATCATGTGTGCACAGGTGTGTGACTCCTGGGATCAGGGAAAACAGCGAGGCGAACTGTCCCAGCACGTGGCGACAGTCCCTCTGCTGTTCCTCAGTCAGGGAGGGGGAGAGGATCACTCCCTCCACAGACCCATCTTTCTCTCCTGCAGACAGGAGGTCAGGAAGAGGCTCACTCTCTTCCTCCACCCCGTCATCTGTCGCTAGGAGCATGGATAGCTCAGTTCGCTCAAAGTGTGGTTTGAGGCGGTTGACATGTAGGACCCTCAAAGGGTTCCTGGGGGATTGCAAGTCTACCAGATAGGTGACCTCGCTCTTTCTTTCCACCACCTCAAAAGGCCCAGTCCACTTATCTTGGAGAGCCCTAGGCTCCACTGGTGCCATGACCCACACTTTTTGTCCAGGCTGAAACTCAACCAGAGTGGCATTCTGGTCGTACCACCGTTTCATATCCTCCTGGCTTGCTTCCAGGTTCTCCTGAGCGAGACTCCTGAAGCGGGCAGTCTGGTTTCTTAGTGCCAGCATGTAGCTAAATACATCCTGGGGTGGTTTACTAGGAGCTTTCTCCAAAGCCTCCTTCACCAGACTGAGCGGTCCCCTCACAGGGTGGCCATAGATGAGCTCAAAGGGGCTAAAGCCAAGTCCCTTTTGAGGCACCTCCCTGTAAGCGAACAGAAGGCATGGCAAGAGGACGTCCCACTTACGCCTCAAGGGCTCTGATAGGCCCTGAATCATGCCTTTCAAGGTGCGGTTGAATCTCTCAACCAGACCATTACTTTGGGGGTGGTAAGGGGTGGTGAACTTGTAGGTTACCCCACACACCTTCCACAGAGACTTCATATAAGTGGATATGAAGTTTGTACCCCTATCAGATACCACCTCCTTGGGGAACCCCATGCGGGTAAAAACTCCCATCAAGGCACGTCCCACCACGGGGGCAGTGACCGTCCTTAGAGGAATGGCTTCTGGTACCGCGTGGCATGGTCCACCAAGACCAGGATGAACCTGTTGCCCATGGCTGTCTTGGGATCCAGAGGCCCCACAATGTCAATTCCTACCCTTTCAAAGGGAGTACTGACTACAGGTAAAGGTTGGAGGGGAGCTTTGCATTTCCCCCCACTCTTGCCACTTGCCTGACAAGTCTGACAAGACCTACAATAAGCAGCTGACTGCTTGTGCATCAAGGGCCAGTAAAAGTGGGAGACAAGCCTCTTATAGGTCTTGTCCTGCCCTAGATGTCCTGCCAAAGGCACATCATGAGCCAAACCCAGTAGGAAGGCCCTGAAGCACTGGGGTACCACCAGCATACGAGCTGACCCAGGCTCAGGAACCTTAGGCTCACTATACAGGAGGCCATCCTCCCAGTAAATCAGGCGAGTACCTGGCGCCTCACCAGCCGCCTGGGCTGCATCCTGCTGCCGCAGCCCCTCAAGAGTAGGGCACTCCTTCTGCGCTGTGCAGAATGCTTCCCTGGTGGGTCCCCCTTCCTGCTGCCACTGTGACAGCTAAGGGACCTCCCCCAGTTCAGCCACCTGTTCCCCTGTAGGCTCCGGGGCATCACCCTCAGGCTCTGCCTCCTCCCGGACCGTGGGAACTTCTGGGGCTGGTTTCCCGCGCCCCCTGCCCTTCCTCTTCTTGGCGGTCCCCTGGGCCACTGTTTCAGGCTCCAGGGGCTCTTGACTACCCTGATTGGCTGCCATAGACCGGGTGGATACGCATACCCACCCAGGCAGACCCAACATCTCCAAGTGAGACCTGTGTTCCACCTCCTTCCAAGGGGAATCCTCCAGGTCGTTACCTAGCAAACAATCAACAGGCATGGTTGGACTCACAGCTACTTTCCAGGAACCTGAGACCCCCCCCCCATTCAATGGGAACCTGCGCCACTCTACAGAGGCGCTCAGAGTTGTCTACCGCAACTACTTGGTGAAGTAGCCGGGGATCAATCTGCTCTTCAGACACCAGGTGACTCCTCACTGTAGTCACACTGGCTCCTGTGTCTCTCAGAGCCTCTACCCTCTGTCCATTGATGGTCACCCATTGCCTGTACTTCTTAGTGTTATCAGGCACTAGGTTTCTCTGGACCATCTCACTGTCCCCTAGTGAGACAAGGGTCATTTCTGCTGGTTCCCACCCACCTGAAACTAACTCCTCCCCAAGCGCTACACTGGCCAAACCCTGGGACGGTGCACCAGTGGGTGCCGGTGTACTTCTGGGGCATTTGGGGTCCCCCCTCACATGACCCACCTGGTCACATGCATAGCACTTACGTGGGGGACCACCTGCCACTGGCTTCCCTTTGGACAACCATGGCTTCTTTTCACTGGGGGGTTGGGAATCCTTACCCTGGGAATCAGTTTGGGGCCCTTTAGAGAACTCCCCCTGTTTGCCCTTACCCCCCCCTTTCTTCTGAGAGGGACCCTGCCCACCCTTGGCGTGGTCTCCCCCATACCTCTTTTGGACCCTGGTGCTCTCCCAGCGGTCCGCTTCCTGTGCAAGCTTCCTGGGGTCAGTCAGCTTGCTGTCAATGAGGTGCTGGCGCAGCTCTGGAAAACATAAACTGTACAAGTGCTCCCAAGCAATTAAATTGTAAAGCCCCTCATACGTGTTTACCTTACTGCCCTTCACCCAACCATCCAGTGACCTGCAAAAAGAATCAACACATTCCAACCATGTTTGGGATTCCTTTCTCTTGTAGGATCTAAACTTCTCCTTGTACTGCTCAGGGGTGAGACCATACCTGGTAAGTAAGGCCTCCTTCATGACAGGGTAGGTGAGATCCTGAGCATCCCCTAAGGCTGTCAGTGTGTCCCTCCCCTCTGCCTCAAAATGCTTCCACAGGGCTGCCCCCCAATGAGCTTCAGGGACCAGGTTCATGTGGAGAGCTGACTCATAACCCTTGAACCACAAGCAGATATCATCATCCCTCTTATAATCCCTCACAAGGTCTTTTGGGATGTGTACCCTTCTCTCAGGCTGCACTGTAGGATTGCTCCCACCATCTCTACTGGACTGACTCCTCTGATCTATCTCTTTTAAACTGAGCTCATGAGCCATGGCTAACTTCCTTTCCTCAATGGCCAGCTTTCTCTGTTCCATCTCTAGACTGAGCTTTTTCAACTCCAATTGGTACTCCCTCTCTGCCTGTCTGTCCTGTAACTCTTCAGGTGTCAGACCCTTGGAGGATACACTGCTACTTGCCCTAGAGACTCCTTCCCTGGGAATAACAGGCCCCCCCAATATACCATTCTGTACTGATTGCTCTCTCTCCTCATCCTCCTCAGTGTGCCCTCCAGTGCTTCTGGTTGTCACCCAGGCCCTCAGCGCCTTTTTCAGCTCATCCTTCTTGGAAGAGCTCTTAATGGGACAACCAAAATTTTTACAAAACTGCTTTAGCTGAGCCTTGTTATAACTATCCAATTGCTTCAGGTCAAAAACAGCTTCAACTGGTGCATCTCCAAGTAGAGACATGATAAAAGGTTAAAAGAGTGCAAAGTTCCAAATGCAGAAAAGCAAGTTCTCAAATGAAGTTCCAGAAAAGTCAATCACCGGATCAGCGAAAAAAAGAAACTGAATGCAGAGCAAAAACAGTCCAAATAGAAAAAACAAAAATCACAAGACTAGTAGTATGTGGTCACGTAGTGGTCTGAACTCAAACAGTAGTGTACACTTAATTACTGTATGTCAAGCACAAATACAAGTCCAAATCCCGACCGCTGATCACCAATGTTAGAAATGGGGTCCTTGGTTGACAGTCAGGTTGCCCCCTGTTCAAGCAAAGACCCTCACTCTAGTCAGGGTAAAAGAGAATCACCCTCAGCTAACCCCTGCTTACCCCCTTGGTAGCTTGGCAGAGCAGTAGGCTTAACCTCAGAGTGCTAGGCGTAAAGTATTTGTACCAACACACACAGTAACCTAATGAAAACACTACAAAATGACACCACACAGGTTTAGAAAAATAGGAAATATTTATCTAAACAAAACAAGACCAAAGACAAAAATCCACCATA
Organism: Pleurodeles waltl; assembly: GCF_031143425.1. Lineage (NCBI taxonomy): Eukaryota > Metazoa > Chordata > Amphibia > Caudata > Salamandridae > Pleurodeles > Pleurodeles waltl. The sequence goes on along the minus strand of NC_090440.1, from coordinate 1,722,616,268 downwards.
CACAAGTCAAGTTATTAATTAAAAATCAAAAAGAGTCTTTAAGTAGTTTTAAAAACACACTAGCGCTGCTAGAGTGAAAATGTACCTGGTGTGCGTCAAAAATAACCCCGCACGGGCGGGCGTGCATCGAAAATAACTCCGCACGGCGGTACTCGAGTCAAAAATCGAGCCGCACAATGAGTCGAAGGTCAAGCCGCGCAGGTTGCGATCTCCCAGCCTCCGTCAGCGATGCTGCGCGTCGTTTCTCCTGCTCCGTGCGTCGATTCTTCGGTCGCGTTTCCTGCGAGCGTCGTTTCTCAGCTGCGGAGCGGGCGGCGCGTCGTTTTTCAGCCTCAGATCGGATTCGCGTCGATCTTTTCCCCGCAAGGCGCTCTGTGTGTGGATTTTCTTGTCTTTAGACTCCTACTCTGCCCTGTGGTGCCCATCCAGTTCCTGGGACCCTGAAAGGAGAAGCTGGCAGCCTAAAGACAAGAAAATCCACGCACAGAGCGCCTTGCGGGGAAAAGATCGACGCGAATCCGATCTGCGGCTGAAAAACGACGCGCCGCCCGCTCCGCAGCTGAGAAACGACGCTCGCAGGAAACGCGACCGAAGAATCGACGCACGGAGCAGGAGAAACGACGCGCAGCATCGCTGACGGAGGCTGGGAGATCGCAACCTGCGCGGCTGGACCTTCGACTCATTGTGCGGCTGGATTTTTAACTCGAGTACCGCCGTGCGGAGTTATTTTCGACGCACGCCCGCCCGTGCGGGGTTATTTTTGACGCACACCAGGTACATTTTCACTCTAGCAGCGCTAGTGTGATTTTAAAACTACTTAAAGACTCTTTTTGATTTTTAATTAATAACTTGACTTGTGTATGGTGGATTTTTATCGTTTTGGTCTTGTTTTGTTTAGATAAATATTTCCTATTTTTCTAAACCTGTGTGGTGTCATTTTTTAGTGTTTTCATTATGTTACTGTGTGTGTTGGTACAAATACTTTACGCCTAGCACTCTGAGGTTAAGCCTACTGCTCTGCCAAGCTACCAAGGGGGTAAGCAGGGGTTAGCTGAGGGTGATTCTCTTTTACCCTGACTAGAGTGAGGATCTTTGCTTGAACAGGGGGCAACCTGACTGTCAACCAAGGACCCCATTTCTAACAGTGGGCATCTACATGATACATAGTAACGGTACTTTGGTCTGGCATTTCCCAAATTTCTTGCCATAATTCTTTTTACCACACCTCCTTAGAATGTATTTGCCAGTTATATGCAAGCCATGTGGGAAGCCAGGTGGCTAACCCATTGGCAGTAGACCAAGAATCAGTGTAAGTGTGATAGGTCCCAGGCAATTCTTGTTTCAGGGCCTGATATACAGCATACAATTCTGCATATTGACTACTCTTCCCTTCTCCTGTAGTGGATAGCAACTTCTTGCTGACTGGGTTTTATGACACTGCATTCCAATGTATTTGGCCCCCACATATTTGGCTGAACCATCAGTAAACTATGCATGCTTCCTATCCTCAGGGGACACGGATTTAAATGGCTCACCCCACCTCATTGGTGACTCTTATCTCTGGTACCTCCTGCACCCTCTCATCATCCTGCAGGGGGGCCTGTGCCACCTGTTCATGCATGGTTGGTGTACCTGCTTCCACCGAATTATACTGGCCTCTTGTGCATGTCCTATTCAGTGAGTTTTAGGTGAGCTCGTCACAAACTGCATTATTGGAATCTCAGGTCTCAGAATCACATTATGACCTATGGTCAGTTGCTCAGTATCCACTAGAGCCCAGTAGCATGCAAGTATCTGTTTCTCAAAGGGAGTATATCACTCTCCAGCATCTGGTAGCTTTTTGGTCCACAAACCCAGTGGCATTAATCATTCACTCTTTGCTCTGCACGAGTTCCACAACCCTGTCCAACTGAGTCTTCACCTGTTCTTGTGTCTCTGCCTGAATCATCACATCATCAATGTAATAAGACAATTGCATGACAGATACTTCATCCAGGTGTTCTGCCACCAGCCAGTGACAGATGGGAGGGCTATGTACATACCCTTGGGGGAGTCTTAGCATTCAGAATTGTCTGTCGTTCCACGAGCAAGTAAACAGCTCCTGACTCTCAGGGTGGATGGTATAGAAAAGAAAGCATTTGCAATATCAATGGTCGCATACCAGGTCCATTTATGGCTTTGTATTCTCTCAATCAAAGTGATAGTGTCAAGGACTGTAGCAGTCAAAGGGGGCATATATTTGTTCAATTTGCGCTAATTAATAGCCATTCTATAGCGCCCATCTGGTCTGCGCACAGGCCACAGAGGATTGTTCTATTCATTGGTGACTGGTGCCACCACACCTGCCTCCATCAACTCCTGTATAGTCTCACGTATTTCCTCATGCCCTCCCAGAATTCGGTATTGCTTCAAACGAACCACCTTGGTTGCTGGGGGCACCTTCAATGGGGCTATCTTCAGATGAACCTACCCTCACTGCTGCAACTGAAATGTATCACTTTGATCCAAACTGATAACAACCATCATTCAAATACAAAGTCATCCCCTTCAGAATATCAATACAAAGTATATACTTTAGAAAGGGTACAATAAAAACTGTATATTCTCTTTTTGGCGTTCTCCCTATTTTCATTTGAACAGTAGTCTGCACTGCAGGGTTTGCTTTCCACCCAACCCTGTGATGGTGTAGTACTGACCTGTAAACTTGTTGGGATTTCCATAAATTAAGGATGCCTCCACTCTGGTGCCAACTAAAGCCCGGACCAGTTGAACATTTTTATGCTTCCAGTGAATTTCTAAATCAACATGGGACCTGTTATCTTTATGAGCCCATCCCTGTACCAGAGCTTGGCCGGTTTCCTGATCTGATTTAAACGTGTACATTTTTGCATAAGTCAGGTCTGGATATATGCTCTCATATCTGTGAGTACATTCCTCTCCCTCCCTGTTGTCAGCAGTTGACCAATCGCTGTCCAACTCTTCTTCCTCTTTCCCTTGCAAAGAAACATCTTTCTCTGTCTCCTTTTTCACCTCCTGCATCTGTGGCTGGCCCCGATTCACTTGTTTATTATCCTGTTTATTCACTTGCCTGCTGCCCTCCTTTCTGTTCAGCCCTCACTTACGGTACATCTCCCACAAACCTTTGGTATCTATCCCATCAATCTGCTCCTTGTTGACACCATCCTTCAGTAATGCCATAAACATGTCTCTCCTAGATAATCTATTATCTGTACAACCCTCAGACCTTGAGGCTCTCTCAGGTTTTAACCAGTCTCCAAGCTCTCCTAACTCGCGAACTGCCTCCAGTACATCTTTCATTGCCTGCCCTGTCTGATTAATTAGGAGATTCATTATTACCTGCTTGTAAGCTGGAGGAGCAAGGCGAATAATCTTATTTCGCAATGACACAGAGAGCTGAATGTATAACAGATGGTGAGCATTACCCAGGAAAATAGCAGTTTTAATTCCCTCCTCCTTAATTCTCTGCATTGCATCTCAAAGTGTATCAAGGCTTGTCATTTTGTGGCCAGTCTAATTCTGTAGGATACTTATGGTTACACCCCACGACTGTTAGCTGCAGTAGGATGATCTGTTGGTTACCCTGATAACCCCTAAACTACTCCTGTATTATGGGGTCAGTGCTAAGAGTACAAACCTTAGGAGTGTCTCCTATATCTAACATTACTCCAGAGGCTCCTGTGTCAAATAATCACACCATCAATGTAAGTAATGTTTCTTCAGATCTCTGCTTGAATCGGTCTATGAAATCATTGACTTCCTGTTGTGCATAATCTTCTGGGGAGTGCATTTCAACTGCTGAAATACTTGTACAAGTGCCCTCAACTTTATGGCCTACAGGGCAAATGATGTAGGTTACATCTTTTCTATTGTTCCTGTAGAAATAAAGTTACAGCCTATGAAAAATATACCTGTATTTCACAATACCTTCTCAAGCCCACAAGGAAGCTGGAATTCGACCAGTCATCGTGGACCTAATCAGACAGGACATTTTGCTACAGTTTGTCAGCAGATGGAATATTCCTATTCTGCCCTTAAAAATGGAAGGAGAGACTGATATCACTACATTTGTTATCGATAATGTTGTTAGCCCAAGCTCCCCTGGGGTCCACAACCCCATTATCATCCTTCTTTGTATTGCTGCAAGTGCCCAATGGTTTACTGTGGTCCATTTGTATTCCGCCCTCTTCTATATACCCGTTCATGAAAGGAGAGTTTATTTTTGTATTCTCATTCTGCGGAGGACAACTGGCATGGAGGAAGCACCCTCAAGCCTTTACAGAGTCCTCCAAGCTTTAAAGAAACATTTGGACACCTTGGTCTTTCCTGAAAACTCTTCTCTGGTCCAATATGCTGATGATATTTTTGCTTCTGTTACTTTAGACCAGAAGTCTTCAAACTTCTTTACTCTAAGCGGCCCCCACCCAAAATGTTTTGAAGTCAGGGCTCCCCCTCCAAATCTTTATGGAGGGGCAGGCTGAGCATGAGGTCAGGGAGTATAGGATCATTTCAGGGGTACTTTTTCAGTATCCCATAAGCCACAATCATTTTAACACTTATACATGAGAAAATACAATAAAAAACCTGAAACACACAAAAACACAACTCCCCTTATTTGGGGCCTTGTGAACCCCTTACACTTGTGGGCCTTACTACAACTGTAACATCTGCGCTAATGAAAGCTGCAGCCAGAGTTGCAGGCTCTCATGTGTTGCCCATCTCTTTGCAGCAAGGGTGTCTTCAGCCCTAATGCTATTCACCATGCCTCGATTGTAAAGGAAGGCAATCATAATTGTGATGCAAAGAGCCTGTCACAGCCCTGGGCCCCAGTGCCACTGCAACTGTCTCACTAATGACAGCCAATGCCTTGTGAAACAGACAGTCCTCCGCCCCTTGTTATGCCAACCATCCTCCTTTCTGCCTTCTCAATCCCCAAAGAAACACAGGCATAGCAAAGGTGCACAGAGCCCTAATACAAGCAAGGAATTAATCTAAAAACAGACATAATATGGGTTTAGTTGGGCCCTCACACACCTGGGCCTCAGTGCCACAGCACCAATAATACCTACTCCTTTGCCCACACTACTAGGCCATAATTCCTAGTTGCTTGGGGCCTGTTCCAGGTGCAGAAAGGGGGGCTTGGGCCCTAATGTTAACAAGGAAAATTCCTCCCAACCCACCTTTTTTCTAGTAATATTTCCTTAATTAGGATGCAGTGGTCCCTCACACCATTGTCTCAGTGCCAATACAACTGTTGCAGTGATAGCATTTACAAAATGTCTGCATTTCTCAACACTTTCTTCAGGGCATCTCTGAGGAAGTGTGGAAGCTGTCTCTGTCCATTTGAAAACTAAAAAATTAAACCCCCACATAGCGCTCGTATAGACCATCTCTTTGACGATATCTATGGATTTTGCTCCGTTCAACTTTATCCACAGCCTGAATTCCAATGAAATCCTGAAAACACCACCTAGGCAAACACCTTTCCACTGCCAGGTTGTGCAATACAAACTCCTATTGTTTTCTGTCGCCCATATCATCCTGATTCTCTGCCCTGCCCTATACACCACATCTCTAATGCCTACCACTGAGGAGGGAGAGGTTCAGGACTATCATTTGGTAACTGAATATGTCACAAAGCCCCACACTAACCCCACAGATGCTTTAAAACCTAATTGTGAATTAAGTAGGGATTTGTGGAAGGATCATATCTTAGAAGTAATGAAGACGCACTTGTAGCTGGATTTGTTTCATGCGCTATATATAAAGTTAGGAAGAGCACCTGTTTATCCAATGTAAGATCTGCCTTGCTCAGGCGGTTGAGCATGTTTCCCTTACCAGAGCTTTTATTCTTGCTGAGGAAAGACTTTAATTGTATTCACAAGCTCAGTATCTCTTTGGTATCTTGCATTACTTTGGGCTTCTCTCGATGTAGATGGGTCTCCTGACATCTGCAGGCACCCCAATTAAAAATGGACGGTATATAAGGAACCTGCTGAACAAGTTGCTTCTGTTGGTCAACATTGTGGTTGTCAAATGTGCTGCCTACCAACCTTCTCATGACCAAGTTTCACAGGGAAATTCCCTTGATGACTCTACTGCTAAAGAAGCTCCTTGATTTTTAGTTACCAAAGCGGTTATGAATGCTCTGCAAACATATGTGTTTCTGTTCCCTTTTTGAAGGATGTGACCCTACTAGCGGAAAATAATACTGGACAAACCTAACTTGTACAAGAGACCCAGAAGGAGAATGGAGGGATAGTTCAGGATAAGTGGTCGTACCAACATTTTTGGCATCTCATTCTCCTACTGTTCTATCATGAAGGTGTCCATGTAGGAAGGAATAGTATGATTTGTGCCGCACACTGGAAAGGGAATCAAGTCCATCTATGCCGCACTTTCATCCCCTTAGGGGCTCCTTTGCCCATCTGCAGATGGAATTTATACGAATGACAAAATGTGTTTTGTATTCTTACATGTTTGTTACAGGGTGGATAGAGGCATGTCCATATTTACGAGCAGATTCTATAAACGTGGTGAAGCGTTTACTCAGAGACTTCATTCCACTACTCATATTCTAGGTCTCCTTTAGAGTGATCGTGGAACACTCTTCATTTTATCTGTAGCTAGGGAAATCTGCAAAGCTTTAGGCATAAAGCAACACTTCCACCATGCCTATCACACAACGTCAGGAGGGAAAGGTAAGCACAACAATAGTATTCTTATGAAGAAATACCGAAAATGGGTTTGGAGACCCAGCTGAAATGGTCTACCGACTTAAAGCACTTTCAAAGTCTTACGTCATTGCATATTAACATGCATTTTAAATATACTGCCATCTTGAATTCTGATATTGTACACTGTGCATTTGCCTAGCTGTTCAATTAGGAGTAGCCTTGTTCTGAAGTTGGCATAGACAGGTGAGAACTACAGATCACCTTTCTATGGTACCTTACTGTATCAAGTCTTAAATGTCTTCCCAAGAGAAGAGCTAGGTAAAAACTTGTTTGATGCTATCTAGAGATTTGTGTAGCATCATGTGTTCTATACTTTGCTTGCTTTATTATAGAAAATGTAGAAGAGGAATGTGAAACTTCAGTGAATTAAGTATTGTATGTTCCAACAGCTCAGGCAGTAAAGTACTAGTCCACTGTTTTGCGAATTTGCACCTATAATATTTTGGCTGCTTGTTAGATTTTCGCTATTTTACATTAGACTTCGGTGGGCTGCTTGGCGGGTTGTTTTACTTCCACAAACAACTATGCAAATGGTTGTACCATTCACTGTTCAGTGATCTAAATAAGTTCCTTTCAAAAATTCTCTGTTTGCAAACTGATGTACTAGCCTCCCTCCTGGGTGGACCTTACAAACCATTTAACATAGCAGACAGCTAAATCCATTCCTACAAGCTATGAATAAAGCATACGTGTGTATGAACAAGGATGTTATACAAGTAATACTTAGTTTAAAAAAAAAGTAAATTTTATGAGAAAAGATGATTAAAAAAATGAACTTTTTTTAAGAGAAGGATACTGAGTTTTTGAGCAGGAGAGTATCATGTGCAATCTACAGAAGCATTTTGCTTATTCAAAACAACCAAGGGTTTTGCAAACCAGTCATGACTAACCTTTTCTTAAATGTAACACAACAATCTGGCCAGGCATCATACGAATGTGAGGCCACGAAACAGTGAAACAATACAAACACAAATTAACATATGCCAACGACCCCAATTGAAGCGGGCGGGATCCTAATTTTGAAAAACAAAAATGATTTTATTTCAGCTGTCTCCCTCCTGAAATTGCCTCTACCGCAAAATCTATCAGTATAGTTCCATTATATTTTCAGAACCTCCCACTTTCCAGTATTAAACTGTTGGTACGCCCAGTACAATAACAAACACGGGAAATCACCAAATGCCAGTATTTTTCACCTTATCCTTAAAGATCCGTGGCCGATAATTAGAGTAGACAGAGAGATCATGTTGCAAATAAATACCAAACATGTTATGTAAAGTTCTACGCAAGTAGAATTTCCGAGCCTTTGCAGTATCTAAAACGTGAATGAATGACCGATGGTAACCCTATCTCGAACTGTACTTCAATAATCATGGTTAATTAGTTTGAACGAACTCTATCACACCACAATAAGATTCAGTTTCTCCAACTGGCGGAAGCACAGTGCCGCCTGCAGCAAACGCTCTGACCATACCAAGATGGCCGCCATGTTATCACCAGCTTTCCTCAGAAAGATGGCCACCCCCGCCAATCTCTGTTCCAACCTATTTGCTACCGGAGACAAAACAGCCCCTGATAAAGAAGTCATAGTTTTACCAGAGTGAGCACAGCAGCCTCTTTTCCAATAGTTCAAGTGCGGCACGTGTGTGTATCCACTCCCGGCGGGCGGACTGCGGGTGCTTCTCCTGCCAGGAAGACATCTCTTTTTGTCTTTTGCTGGGACTTGTAACAACGTTCCCACAACGGATTGCTAACGGCGGTGCCATCTGTGTACGCAAACCAACTTCTGTGCAAGACGTGCACGGCAAGCCGACTTCCAATCATCCGTAGCACCGGAGAAACATGTCAGAGTTGTTTCTGTGCTCTATGCACGAGTCTGGGCGGAGAAATGTCCGGAGACGCGGCCATATTGGGGCCAGGCAAATCGTGCAGGGCTCCAGTGGTGTTTTCGAAATTCCGCCTGGTTCAGTAATGGCAGACTGCTGTCTGTCAATTCACCATCTTTTCGAAATTACCGCCAAAACGGATATTATTCTCTATGTATACTACAGAGAGAAGGTGTCTCATGTCCCTTCAATAATTCAACTTCCATTCCACTAGTGGCACCTTTTTTTATACTGACCCACCCCTCTAAAGTTCATTAATGCTGTTTCCCCCTTTCTAATGAGACCAGAAAGATAAGGTACGTGGATGGCGCACACGCCGTCCACACTTGCAGGAATGTCCGTCACATGTAAACTAAGGCTGACCTGAGAGGGAATTCACTCGCGCAAGAAGGCTAGTGCATCATGCCACTGATTTCTTGGTCCTTTTGGATAAAGAGTACCCCCTCATAGTCCAGCAGATTTAGCAGGATGGGCAAACATATTTGCTATAGACACTCCATGCAGTCAATCACCCATGACGTTTAGAAGGTTCACCTATTGAACAGTAATGTTTTAGCGATTCTATGCCGTGTCCAGCCGACCACGAGGCCACTACATCAAGTGCCAAGAAAACTTTTTTTTTTAAAATAAAGCATCGGCCAATATTTAGTTATTTTGCTTTGCAATCAGTATATATTACAAACCAAGAACTCCGTTGCAGGCTCTTTAGTGCATGTAATATTTAGTATGTGAAACTATATATATATGATTCTGTTAAAGTTGTAGGGGAGTATCAGCTAGAGTGTCGAACCCTTTCTAAATAGTTATTCTTACAGATCTTTCTCTCTTTATCATATAAATTATGACAACTGCTATACTGTCAAACGAAGCCTATAAATCGGAGCATGGCACATGTCAGCGTGTAAATCCATCTCACTTTTACCTGCCCAGTGCACTAACTACTTGGATCGAGGCGGTGGAGTCCCTGTACGGATTTTGGTGTTCACCAAGAGAGAAGAGGAAAAGGTTAAAAACAGGAAAAAAGGTTTTGATAAAAGAAAGGCAGTAAAGAAAACAAAGGTTTGGGTGGGTGCCACACGTTTTCAATCAGTCATATCACGAAGCGTTACTAAGCAGTGCTCACCCAGCCAAAGGTAAGATTCCCCATGCAAGCTCGCACTCAGACTGCGTCACTATGCTCAAACGCAATGGCCGTCTTACGCTCCTCTTGAGACAGTAGGTTTGTTTCTTTGAGGAGGGAGAAGATTTAGGGGCACATTTAAGAAAATTGGTGCTGCACGCAGTGTAGCACCACTTTTCTTGCACCCCTTAGCACACCGTAACAACACAATGTGTGCACCATATTTAAAATTTGGTGCACAATGGTAGTAGTTAGGGGACTAGCGTCAGAATTTTGCTTCTAGTCCAGAGCTTTGCAGGATTCTCCAAACCCATGCAGGTCATCAAAACATTTAAGAATGCAGTTAAAACCCAGGACCATCATATATGGAACTTCAACAGAGTTGTTTTGTACAAAGTTAATTATTCCAAATGTTAGGAAACCTGTGATGGAAAAAGAAGAAACTGAGAAGAGTGCAATAACAAGGAAATCTCACAGAACATTACGAATGCCAGAATATTTGAAGGATTATGTCAAATGATGTTGCATGTTAAGTGATATTCCTCCACTTTGTCTTTTGGTGTATTACATGTTTATGTGCTTAAGTGTTTTAGTCATGTAAAAGTATATTCCTCCTCTCCTTCATTTGGTTTACAACATGTTTGGAGGCATAAGATTTTAGTCTGGTATTGATAAAAGAAAAGCAGTAAAGAAAACAAAGGTTTGGGTGGTTGCCACACGTTTTCAATCAGTCATATCACGAAGCGTTAATAAGCAGTGCTCACCCAGCCAAAGGTAAGATTCCCCATGCAAGCTCGCATTCAGACTGCGTCACTATGCTCAAATGCAATGGCCGTCTTACGCTCCTCTTGAGACAGTAGGTTTGTTTCTTTGAGGAGGGAGAAGATTTAGGGGCACATTTAAGAAAATTGGTGCTGCACGCAGTGTAGCACCACTTTTCTTGCACCCCTTAGCACACCCTAACAACACAATGTGTGCGCCATATTTAAAATTTGGTGCACAATGGTAGTAGTTAGGGGACTAGCGTCAGAATTTTGATGCTAGTCCGGAGCTTTGCAGGATTCTCCAAACCCATGCAGGTCATCAAAACATTTAAGAATGCAGTTAAAACCCAGGACCATCGTATATGGAACTTCAACAGAGTTGTTTTGTACAAAGTTAATTATTCCAAATGTTAGGAAACCTGTGATGGAAAAAGAAGAAACTGAGAAGAGTGCAATAACAAGGAAATCTCACAGAACAGTACGAATGCCAGAATATTTGAAGGATTATGTCAAATGATGTTGCATGTTAAGTGATATTCCTCCACTTTGTCTTTTGGTGTACTACATGTTTATGTGCTTAAGTGTTTTAGTCATGTAAAAGTATATTCCTCCTCTCCTTCATTTGGTTTACAACATGTTTGGAGGCATAAGATTTTAGTCTGATATTGATCAATTGTATATTATTATTTTATTTTATTCATTTATTTTTTGTTTTGATAAGGAAAGAAGGTGTGGGGTGGCTGTGTATTGAGAGTAATGGAATGTCATACATGTGATACAGAATGTCATGATGTCATATGGAATGTTGGGGGAGAAGCTGTGAGGAGAACTGTTAGATGGTTGGATGGAATCTTCTGTAAATAAAGAGCTTATATTTATCACACCTCTGCACTGGCATCTTTCGTGTTTTCTGATGCTACACCAACTTTCTGTTATCACTTTGCAGAAAACTTTTTTGCATACAGTGACACTGTATGACTATGGTGCCATCAGAAAATGTTTATTTGTTGGGTGAGATGACTATGAGTAGCTGAGCACTTTTTGGGGTTTTATTCCATAAGCCTCTCAGACCCTAGGTCCCTCCAATAGCTATAACTTTGACAGAACATTGAGGTTTCCTGTGTCATACTGTATGCATGTTGCAATCCCCCTACCTGCTGGGGTAGCCTTGGCTGCTCAATGTGATGTAGCTGGAAATAAAGTGCATACAGACAGTAAGGTGGTTATTGAATTGGATTAAAATAGTATCTTGGGCACTGGAACGACTATTGTAAACAGCAGTATCTGTCACAGATACAGCAACCTACTGCCCCAGGCCGTGAGGAAAGTTTAGAAAATCTCCATTCTTTATTCTTATATCTGCAAACATCAGGAGTGCTTAGAAACATGCCGAGTTCAAGTACTGAGTTCCATAAAAACACTCTCTCAGGGCCCCCTTCAAAATTGGTAATCTAATGGTGAGGGTAGACATCACCACTCACTATTAGATGTGGTACACTGGGGAAAATGTATGCATGGAACTATGGGACTTGAAATTGAAACCCAAAATGAGCTGACAATAAATACTACATTAAAAATCTGGTCAGGACTCCAACACAGTCACATTTCTCTAGAAGGGCAGTCCCTGGCTCTCACCATCAGAACCATCCTCATCCCAGTTGCGGGTTAGTCGGCAAATAGGAAACTGTGGAATCAGGAGATATGTTTTTTATTCTCTGCAACTCCAGGCTATAAAACAGTGAGCTCTCTCTTCTTTCGATATTCATTTTCGGATTCTATTTTTCAAAGAATAGGGGTTCTTGAAGTCTGCTGTAAGCATGTGAAGAGGAAAATGGACCGGAGCCCAATAAACATCAACAATTATCCCAGAGGAGACAGTGCCCAGTCTTATGGCTTACTCACTAAAATGTGTATAGTGGGAATCATATGGGCCTTGGATCAAAATTCCTGCATTGTAATTTTGGTTCTACTACTTCACCAAATTGTTTAAACTTGAACAAACTATGTTTCCCCTCTGACTTTGTCCCATTACCTGTTATTTATGTAAGAACTCGATTCAGGTTACAGAAAATTAGTACCAAGGGATAAGGCCTATTCTAAATTCAGGCCCTATGCACAATTTCTATTTATTCATGATTGTTAGAAATGGGGTCTCTGGTTGGCAGTCATTTTGCACTCTGTCCAAGCAGGGACCCCCACTCTAGTCAGGGCAATGAAGTTACACACCCAAGATAACCCCTGCTAGCTTCGTACAAGCAGACAGGCTTATCTCAAAAATGGACACCACACCAGTTCAGAAAAATAGAAAATATTTATCTAAATTACACAAGACCAAAACAACAAAAATCCGACATACACCAGTAAAGATATGAATTTTCAAAAGAATAAGAGTCTTACTCATGGAAATGTTGATTGTACACAAAGTACCTGGTTTGCGTCAAAAATAAAGCTTCACCGGAAAAGTCAGCAATGCATTGATTCTTTACTCGCAGGTGAGGCCATGCGCCATTTCTTTTCCGGTTGAGTTGATGCGTCGTTTTTCTCCCTTGCAAGAGAGCAATGCATCAATTTCCAGACAGGACAGTTCGGATCCGTGCAGGTTGACGATTACTTTGACGCCCAGCGACGATGTATGAGAAATCCGTTACAAATAAACAGGTTAACCCAATATTTCCCACAGAACTGGGTAATCTAAACTGTAAAACACACAGGGGGTCATTCCGACCCTGGCGGTCCATGACCGCCAGGGCCGGGGACCGTGGAAGCACCGCCAACAGGCTGGCGGTGCTTCCTGGCCAATTCTGACCGCGGCGGTAAAGCCACAGTCAGAAAAGGGGAACCGGCGGTTTCCCACCGGTTTTCCCCTGGCCAAAGGAATCCTCCATGGCGGCGCTGCAAGCAGCGCCGCCATGGGGATTCCGACCCCCTTCCCGCCAGCCTGTTCCTGGCGGTTTACACCGCCAGGAAGAGGCTGGCGGGAGCGGGTGTCGTGGGGCCCCTGGGGGCCCCTGCACTGCCCATGCCAATGGCATGGGCAGTGCAGGGGCCCCCTAACAGGGCCCCATAAAGATTTTCAGTGTCTGCTTGGCAGACACTGAAAATCGCGACAGGTGCCACTGCACCCGTCGCACCGCAGCAAATCCGCCGGCTCCATTCGGAGCCGGCTTCATCTTTGCTGGGGCTTTCCCGCTGGGCCGGCGGGCGATCTTTTGCAGATCGCCCGCCGGCCCAGCGGGAAAGTCAAAATGTCCCCCGCGGTCATCTGACCGCGGGGCGGTGTTTGGGCGGTTTCCGCCGGGGTCGGAATGACCCCCACAATGTTCAAGGAGGAATCATTTACATACAAATATTTTTAGCAATATTAAATACTATTAATGTATTTAACCATAGATCAAATTCCATAAATGAATACATCATCAAACAGCATGTAATTTGATTCTGGGAAAACAAAGAATTTTTATATATTCACTAATAACATATTCATCAATATAGCAATGCAAAAAATAGTTTTTTTGTGTGTTTTTATACAAACACACTGGTCCACTCCGCCCTCCACTCTAGCCCAGATGGCTCATCAGGATATGCAGGCAACACCCCAGCTCCCTTTGTGTCACTTTCTAGAGGAGATTCACAAACAGCCCAACTGTAAGTTTGACCCAGACAGGGAATCGACAAACAGGAGGAGTCACAGAATGTTTAAAGCAAGAAAATGCCTACTTTCTAAAAATGGGATTTTCATACCAACAATCTAAAATCCAACTTTACTAACAGATGCATTTTTAAATTGTGAGTTCAGAGACCTCAAACTCCAAATTTCTATCTGCTCTCAAAGGGAAACTACACTTTAAGAATATCTAAAGGCAGCCCCCATGTTAACCTATGAGAGAGACAGGCCTTGCAACAATGAAAACCGAATTTGGCAGTATTTCACTGTTAGGACATATAAAACACATCAGTACATGTCCCACCTTTAACATACACTGCACCCTGCCCATGGGGCCACATAGGGCCTACCTTAAGGGTATCTTACATGTATAAAAAGGGAAGGTTTAGGCTTGGCAAGTGGGTACACTTGCCAAGTTGAATTGGCAGTGAAAGACTGCACACACAGACACTGCAGGGACAGGTCTGAGACAGGTTTACTCATGTGGGTGGTACAATCAGTGCTGCAGGCCCACTAGTGGCATTTGATTTACAGGCCCTGGGCACCTCGGGTGCACTTTACTAGGGACTTACTAGTAAATCAAATATGCCCAACATGGAAAAGCCAATTACACATACAATTTCACATAGGCAGCACTTGCACTTTAGTACTGGTCAGCAGTGGTAGGGTGCCCAGAGTAAGAAAAACAGAGTCCAGCACACAGCAACAACCTGGGAAGTAGAAGCAAAAAGTTAGGGAAGACCACGCCAAGGATGCCAGGTCTAACAATGATTATGATTTCATGTTTTTATGGCTAAATGGGGGACTCTTGACAAGCAATAACCACCTGCTCAGCGGATGTACCAGATCAGTAAAACACCACATCGCTTTTTTTTAGTTCCATGTGCTATTTTTAATCCTAAATTATGTTAGACTAAATATATATGGAAATATCAAATTTGCAACACATCCCTGAGTTGTAAAAATAGATTCTAACAATTACTTTAGTATTTTCTTTTATAGACTGAACATTTGTTAAAAAGATTAATTTGAGTGACATTTAATTTGTGTAATACAAGAAAATGGGAGTGAGGGGAGGAATTTTAGGTCTCATAGGATCTCTGACTATTAATACAATATAGCTAATGCAAAGGTCCAGGGCAGTCACCCACATATTTATGGCCCCTCCCTTGCTAATTCAGGACCTCTTCACTGCAGGTGTTCACAGTGCTGCACCTTTACATATCCAAAAGTATATTTCTAGAACAGAAAGGTGCTGGTCACCTGTGCTGCAATTCCTGTTTAGTGTTATATGCTAGTCTATCGCATGCTGGGACATCATTCTGTGCCAAATGATGCAGTTTGCCCTGCTTATGGTATTGCAGTTGCATCTACAGAGTGATTTTACCATTTGTGAGGCCCCAAAGTGCTTTTGAACATAGATTGTACAGTAGTCTCCCTGCACAGTTGTAGGCCATGAATGGTTTTGTAATTAGTCCCCAGTAATTGGGAGTGAGGTCAGAAACGTTTGTGTTGTTGGTGACGATAGAAGTGGAGCTCATGCAGGTTCAAGCTCTGTGCTCTGGCCCTTAGCCTCCTCCCTCCAAGGTCACTCCATCACTACTCAGGCAGTGATGAGGTAGGACGTTGGGCAGGCTCCTAGCTAGGCCCTGCCCAACGTCCTACCTCATCACTCCATGAGTTCACACAATGAACATTTTTTCTAGGTTGGAAGGTCTGGAAGCGATTGGATTGAATACTGCATGACTGTCTTGTGGCCTACATGGGTAGTGTTTTGATGTCATGCATGAGGACCGCAGTAGGATAATTATTGTGTTTTTGTCGCTGTACATGAAACTGTATTGACCTAAAAACGAGCCAGAGATAATCTGCTTAAGTGTATGGATGGATAGAAATGGAAGAATGCAGAGAGGCCTACATGATGTTGTGCTTTTATGGAAGAGGCTGTTCATACATGTTGCAGTAAACGTGTAACTGCACATAACCACCGGCTTAGGCAGAATGTGTGAGAATAGATGTGACTGTGCATGTGGAAATCTATCATCCTTGGAGTGACCTCTATCATGCAGTTTCAATCACATTCACTCTTATGAGTATCCCAGTAAACCCCCAGGTACCTCTGCCCCTCAGAGTCAACTACAGAGGATGGAGTTACCAGGGGATTCAAAGCAGCACCCTGAGGGTCCTGCTTAGAAATCTGGAATTAGTTAGTAAATCCAGATCTGATTACATCCATAATTCGTCATTTAGTCGCAGAAACAGATTGTTCCCATGATCTTTTAATCCAAATGAGGCCATTAACTGCTGTTAAAGACTCAGACAGCAATAAAAAGAGCTTATAAAGAGTCCCATTGACGATGGAGCGGTCAGTTCCTGGGAGAAATGGGACAACCTATTCTGATGTACAGTATGAAAAACAGCCAGAGCATATGCTCTGACAAAAAAAAACCTAGAGCAGCAGGGAACAACCCATAGGTAAAGGCACCATACAAGCAGCCATGGTATTTGCTCTCAGAGATCCCCAGAGGTGCCAGTTGAATAATCTGTAGGACTACTCATTAATCATAAAAACACTTTTGATTCACTGTGTTACTGTGCTTCACCAGTGTGAATTCTAATCTGTGTGACTTCCAACACATTATGTCCAAACTTGAACCCATATTGAACCAGCATATATCTAAAATCCTTTTATAAAGTGCATGTCTGAGTTGAATAATTATAGGGTACTTGACCTTTCACATAACCCAATGCTAATAATAACAATCCTGTCCCTCTCATGAAGAGAGTAACTCTGGTCCATTTAAGTTACTGTCCTTCTGCTATGTTGCCCCATTGACCTCAATTATTTTAATTAAATAATGAACCTTCTCCTCAATTTAGTGTTCTCTCAATACATTTTGACCTCAAGGGCTGGGATACACTTCTAGCTGGGGCTTCATCAGAACATTAATCTGAATTGCTTGTGTTCAAGAAAATACATTTTATACAGTGCAAGGGTGTTTGAAATGTGGTTATTAGCAGGGCCACTGCAGTTATGTGATTATGCAGCTGAGGCGATTTTTGCATAGTTGTAGATTTGCCGAATAATTCAATATCTGCCACATAAACTGCAGTTTAGAAAAAAAAAAATGTGTTTCTAGTTTAAACGGTTCAAAGGTTAGTAAACACACAGCGACATGTGTTGCTGCGCTCTGGAAGGCCCTTTACAAAGGTTGACTTGGCCACTTTTCTGTAGCTTATTGCTATATTTGGGTGTTAAACTAGTACTAAAGAGGTTCAATTAATGCCCAGACAGTGTTCACAAACTTAAAAATAAAAAAAGAATGCAATAATACTTTCACAGAATTTGCTGCATAATGCCGCGTAATTCGCTTTTTCTTTTTTTACTTTTCTTTTTATTTTGAGCATAATACAACAATATTATAAATACTTACAATAAATAAGAAATTCTTCTAAACATTTGCCAGCCGACCAAAACAGACAGGTCCTCATTATCACCCTGGCGGTGAGTGATAAAGTGGCGGTAATACCACCAACAGGCTGGCATTAAGTACCACCAAATTATGACCATGGCGGTGATAACTCCCATAGACAGGCAAGGTACCGCACCAACCACCAGGGCGGAAAAAACACTCACCACAGCAGTAGCTATCAACAGCCAGGCGGAAGACAAAGTACCTCCCACCATATCATGACATACGAATCCCCCACCTTTTTCGGAGCATTACCAACGCCATCAAAAGCCTGGTGGAAACAGAGTACAGAAGAGAAAGGACTCCCCATCTGAGATACAGGGAAGAACAACGCCGCCATGGAACCGGAACTGCTAGTCTTCACGATGATCTTCTACGTTATGCTCCACCTGGAACACCAATGCCAACGAAGACGACGACGGTGAGTACAGCCACCTAGCACACAAGGGAGGAAGGGAGGAAAACAACAGTGACACACACACGCACAACACTTACCCAACACACACACGCACAACACTTAACCAACACACACACGTACAACACGCTCCCAACACATAGACGTAAACCAATGGCACACAACACACGGCATAATAACAGAAGGACCAGAGTACGAATGTACAGAAAATGTACTAGCATAGCAAAACCCACCACATGAACCAAATATATAAAAATGTTCACATGGGGCCAATGCCCGGTCCACATGGCAACAGGGCACAGTCCAAGGCCCAACTTGTATCCTGACACCATCCGGAGAGAACATTGCAGGGGCATCATTTTGCAAGTAGGCAGGCACCTCAGAGGGGCGGTGGGGCACCTCAGCTGAATACAGGAACTTCCCCACTGGTTCTGGAGGGGGCTCCATGACCATTTCCCATTGCTGGGGAGTGCAAGGTCACAGTGTCTGAGCTGGGGAACATGCCCACTGGTTCGAGAGGGGGCCCCTTGTGCAGCAGTCCCTGGAGGGTGGCCTACATCTCCTCCGCTGGTGGTGAAGGCTGCACTGTCACATCAGGAGGTGAGGGCTGCTCTGTGGCAACAGGTGATGGTGCCTCCTGGCCTGCCTCTACCTGTGGTGATAGCTGCACTGCCTCATCTGTTGGTGAGGGCTGCTCTGTGGCAACAGGTCAGGGTGACTCCTGGCCTACCTCTGCTGGCGGTGAGGGCTCAGTGACCACAGGTGGTGGTGGTGGTGGTTTCACCCTTCCAGCCTCTCATGGAGTTGAGGGCTTCATTCCCTCCATGGCAGGAGGTTCTGGCACCTTCCCCTTCCTGGCTGTTTGTGTTGTGGGCTCCTTCCCCAACCTGGCTGTAGGTGATGTGGGCTCCTTCCCATTCGTGGCTGTTTGTGTTGTGGGCTCCTTCCCCGTCCTGGCTGTAAGTATTTGTGGGCCCCTTCCCATTCCTGGCTGTTGGATTGGAATCCCTCACAGTCCTGCCTCTACTGTCCCCATGGACTGTTTGGCTGAGGTGCTGGGCTGGGTCGTTGGGACCCTGGTTCTATGGGCAGGACGGTGGGGGAGGTCAAGTTGTGCAAGGAAAAGCTTCTTAGGGACGGGAGGAGGGAGGAGGGAAGGGAGTGAAGGTTGAGGGAGTGGGTGTTGGAGGTGTACATCTGCTGGACTTGGGTGCAGGTGCATGGCCAGTGTGCATGTGTGAGGTAGAAGGATGTTGGGTGTCTGAGTGCTTGCGTTTGTGTCCTTTAGGAGGGGAGGACAGACACGGTGGGAGAGGACACAGGGGACGAGTGGATGTATGTTGTGGAGGTGTCTGCTAGTGAGGTGTGTGTGCTGCTTAGTGTGGTGATGCTGGTGGTGGATGTTGAGGCAGTGCATGCAGGTGTGAGTGTGGACATGACTGGGAGGGAGGTTGAGGAGGTGGAGGAGGGGGAGACAGTGGAGGTAGTGGATGTGGTTGTGTCTGCAACTGTCTGGTGTTTGCGTGAGTGCTTGTGGGGTGAAGTGTGGTGCTTCTGTCTGCCTGTGCTGTTCTTAGGTGTTGCATTGTGTGCATGCTCATCAGTATCTGTGCCTTGGATGGGTTGGGGTTGAGGAGAATGGGGCTGGGAAATGGTAGTTGGAGGGGGGAAGGTAGAAACAGGGACAATGGCTGCCATTAGAGAGGAGGCCAGAGTCTGATTCAATCTCTGTTGGGCCGGCAATCCACCATGAATGGGGGGTGGCGGCTATACTTGCAGCTGGGGTGGTCACAGAGGTGTCCTCCACCACCAGGGAGCTTCCATCTAAGGAGGTATCTGAGTCTGTGTTGTCTAGTATAGTCTCTGCCGTGATGGTGCCTTCGCCCTCCCTCCCACTGGTTCCATTGGCGTCAGTGGACTCTGCCTCCTGGGTCCTGTGGGATGCAGCTCCCTTGGTCGCCGGTGCCCCTGCTCCTCCGCCAGATTATGCTAATGCACACATGGACAGGATGACAAAACAAGAAAGGGGGGGCGACAAAGGATACACTGGGTCAGTGACTGCACGCGGGCCATCAGGGGGGTTAGGGTCCGACGGGCACCCCTTCCACGTTGGGAGGCCATCCCCAGCTGGGCCTCCGTGGTCTTCCGTGCCAAGCGTCTCAGGTCCTCCCACTGCTTCCAACAGTGGGTGCTCCACCAGCCGTAGACCCCCAGAGTCCGCATTTCCTTTGCGATGGCACACCATATTCCCTTCTTTTGATGGATGCTGACCTGCAGAGGCAATACAGACAGGAGAACACCATTAGACAAACAGTCCAGCCTGTCACACAAATGGTCCACCATACCCATTTCCATCACCATTGGCACACACATAGCCCAGCACACACCATGTACACCGCCACTAGACATCCCACACACCCACCCCACCCCCTTACACGATGCTTGCACACACATCTCCATGCACCATTCCCACATGTATCGTGCCCAAAATGTACTCACCTGTTGGTCTGGAGGCCCATACAGCTGTCCGTACTGGGGTAGGACCCCATCCACCATTCGCTCCAACTCCTTCGAAGTGAAGGCTGGGGCCCTTTCCTCGGTCACACGGGCCATGGTAGGTTCCAGACACAGGTCACAGCAGCAAACGCAGTGTAAGTGTTCTCTTGTTGAAAGTCAGGAAACAAGTGAGGAATCAGATAGAAAATGGCGGTCACGTCCGTGGCGGTGTACACCGTCACCACCGGCGTAGATCCCCATTGGCCACTGTACTCCATAGAGCCCCATATTATCCAATGGGGAATTGCACAGCGGTGCAAGAACGCCTTCTGCCATGACAGCCAACATCGGCGGAATTACCTCACTTCCACCTGTCCCTCCATACAGGACAGGCGGTCGCCATTTTAGAGGGGGGAACAGGCCTATCAACAATTACTGCGTCACAAATTAGATTGGCACATACTTCGCCATTTACACTGTCCCAATACATAAGTGCACCACGTGGACTGCAGTTGTGGTTTTGTTGTTCCAATTGTGACACCCTACTCACTCTTGTGTTCCTTAGATACCTACCGCTCCAGATGAATAAGAGGTGGAGACATACTCCCGTGTACAGACCTCTGGTGGACTTGGCTACACTGGAGGACAGGCACATAATACTCACCTATAGACTGGACAGGGTCACAATCACAGAGCTGTGTGCCCAGTTGGAGCCTGACCTGATATCAGCTATCCGTCATCCCACTGGGATCCCCCTTTTGTGCAAGTTCTATCAGTGCCCCATTTCCTGGCAACTGGTTCTTTCCAAGTGACAGTGGGCTTGGTAGCAGGAATGTCACAGCCAATGTTTTCAATCGTGCTGGCAAGAGTTGTGTCGGCCCTGGTAAAACACATGTGCAGCTACATAGCTTTCCCTCAGGTGGAAGACTTGGCCAATGTGAAGGCCGGTTTCTATGCAATGGGACCTATCCCCAATATGGCGATTGACGGGACACATATTGTGTTTGTCCCCTCCCTGCCAGAATGAACAGGTGTTCAGGAATCAGAAGAGTTTCCACTCAATGAATGTGCAGATGGTGTGCCTAGCGGACCAGTACATCTCCCACATCAACGCTAAGTATCCAGGTCGGTGCATGATGCCTTTGTTCTGAAGAATGGCAGCATCCCAAATGTGATGGGCCAACTACAGAGGCACAGGGTGTGGCTAATAGGTGAGCCTTGCTCCCCACCCACTGTATGTTTGTGTATGCCTCTGGTGTCAACCCCATAGGATTGAGTGTGGCTAAATGTTGTCCCTCAATACTTGCAGGTGACTCCGGCTACCCAAACCTATTGTGGCTGCTGACCTCTGTGAGGAATGCCAGGACAAGGGCTGAAGAACATTATAATGAGGCACATGGTCGAACCAGACAGATCATCGAGAGGACCTTCGGCCTCCTGAAGGCCAGGTTCAGGTGCCTCCATCTGACAGGTGAATCCCTGTGCTACTCACCCGAGAAGGTCTGCCACATAGTAGTGGCATGCTGCATGTTGCACAACCTGGCCCTCAGACGGCATGTACCTTTTCTGCAGGAGGAGGAGACTGGTGATGCCCCTGTGGCATCAGTAGACCCTGATGACAGTGAGGATGAAGAGGCTGAGGATGAGGACAACAGAACATCAGTTATCTGTCAGTACTTCCAATGGTATACATGTGAGACAGTGCAACTTAACATTTCTATGACTATTGGTGTATTCTGTGTGGCTGTGGCACAATGTCATTCACTTCCTTCTACCTCTACTTACTGTCACCCAGGGTTTGTCATTTTGCAGGTGTTGGTGATATAACAACTATGTACTGATGTGCTGACTGCAGCCAGCTACAGGTCATTACTTCTATGCTCTCACAATGTGTACAGTACAGTTGCAATGGATGAAACTGTTTCCATGAATACACATTTTCAACACATGACATACAAGTAGTTGAGTTGTGTCCAAGGGTGATTATTGTAGTGCTAAGAAATTGAGGGGAAAGTGCAATGGAATGGGGTGATGATGGAGGAACATCCAGGGTATTGTTCCAGTCTGTTTGTAGCACAGGCCCAGTGTCCAAGGGGCCATAGAAAGGGGAGCAACGGCAGTTCAAAGTGGACAAGGTGACAGTGTGGGATATAAGGGGGACAATCTGGAGAGTCTCATTTTCTGGCGGTGGTCTTGGCAAGTGTCTCTGGCTTCTGTGTGGGTCACAGGGAATGTTTGTGGGGTGGTTCACCTTCTGCAGAGGGAGGGGTGCTGGTGGCCTGTGGGTCCTGTGGTGTGGCGTCCTGCCCATTAGTAGCAGTGGAAGTGGCCGGCTGGTCGATGGACTAGCTAGTGGTAGGGGCCCGCTGGTGTGCTGATGCCTCCCTCATGATGTTGGCCATGCCTGCCAGCACCCCTGCTATGGAGATCAGGGTGGTGTTAATGGCCTGCAAGTCCTCCCTGATCCCCTGATACTGTCCCTCCTGCAGCCGGTTGTTCTCCTGCACGTTGTCTAGGATCTGGCCCATTGTGTCCTGGGAATGTTGGTAGGCTCAATGATCTCGGAGAGTGCCTCCTGGAAAGTCCGTTCCCTGGTCCTGTCCTCCCCCTGGCGCACAGCAGTCCTCCCAGTGTCCCTGTTGGCCTGTGCCTCTGTCCCCTGAACTGTGTGCCCACTGCCACTGACCCCAGGTCCCTGATTGTCTTGGGGGTGAGGTGAGGCCTGGGGTCTCTGTACAGGGACAGAGGTGTGGGGACACTGGGTTGGTGCTTTGGTGTTGGATCCTGATGGGGGAGGCTCTGTGGTGGTCTGTGAGTGGGCTTGGGTGAACAGCTGTCCAGTAGTCCCTGATGGGCCAGGTAGGTCATCCAGATCCAGAGTTACTGTCATCACTGGGGGCATCCTCTGTTTGGGGACTGGATAGTCGTGGCACCTCCTCTCTGCTGACATTGGCTGGGGCGCCTGTGGGGATGTAAGTGATGTATTTTGCCGCATGTGTATGACATATTGTACATCCCTGGCTTCCCCTCTATGGTTGCTGTTGCCCTGCCACCTTTTGTTTGTGTATGGTGATGTTTTGTGGGATTGTTAGTTTCCCTATGCTGTGCAAGCTTTGGTGATGGGTGTCCATGCAGGGCTGGGAGGGCTTGACGTGTATAGCATGTAGGGGTTGGCATTGGGGTTAGTCATATCTGTAGGTGCAGTGCGTGGGATAGATTGGAGTGATGGGAGTGAGGGTGTGAGATAGCATGCCGGTATGGGGTGTGTGATAGGTAGTAAGTGTTGATTTACCAGTGTCCAGTCCTCCAGCTACTCCAGCGAGTCCCTCAGGATGCAGTAATGCCAGTACTTTAGCCTCCCATGCTGTGAGCTGTGGGGGAGGAGGTAGGGGTCCACCATCAGACCTCTGTATGGCGAGTTGGTGCTTTGCTGCTATGGAACGTACCTTCCCCCGTAGGTCGTTGCACCTCTTCCTGATGTCGTCCGTTGTTCTTGGGTGCTGTTCCACGGCGGTCACCCTGTCCACGATTCTCCACCATAGCTCTATCTTCCGGGCAATGAAAATCTGCTGCATCTGTACTCCAAAGAGCTGTGGCTCTACCCTAACAATTTCCTCCACCATGACCCTTAAGTCCTCCTCAGTGAAACGGGGGTGTCTTTGTGGGGCCATGGGTGTTGTATGTTGTGTATAGGTGAGAGTGTGTTGAGTAACGTGGTGGAATGTGTGATGTGGGTGTGTGAGGGATGTATGGGTGTAAGTGGTGTGTGTGTGTGTGTAGGAAAGTACCATCTTGCCTGACATGTTACCCCCATTTTTACATGTAAGTAAGTTTGTTTTTGCCTGTCTCACTGGGATCCTGCTAGCCAGGACCCCAGTGCTCATAGTTTGTGGCCTGAATGTGTTTACCTGTGTAGTGACTAACTGTGTCACTGAGGCTCTCCTAACCAGAACCTCAGTGCTTATGCTCTCTCTGCCTTTAAATTTGTCACTTTAGGCTAGAGACCACTTTTACCAATTCTAATTGGCACACCGGAACACCCTTATAATTCCCTGGAATATGGTACCTAGGTACCCAGAGTATTGGGGTTCCAGGAGATCCCTACGGGTGCAGCATTTCTTTTGCCACCCATAGAGAGCTCAGACAAACCTTACACAGGACTGCCACTGCAGCCTGAGTGAAATAACGCACACGTTATTTCACAGCCATTTTCACTGCACTTAAGTAACTTATAAGTCACCTTTATGTCTAAACTTCACTTGCTGAAGGTTAGGTGCAAAGTTACTAAGTGTGAGGGCACCCTTGCACTAGCAAAGGTGCCCCCACATAGTTCAGGGCCATTTCCCCGGACTTTGTGAGTACGGGGACACTATTACACGCATGCACTACATATAGGTCAATACCTATATGTAGCTTCACAATGGTAACTCCGAATATGGCCATATAACATGTCTAAGATCATGGAATTGTCCCCCCCATTTCTGGGGAAATACTAGTACTTTACTCCTACTTTCCAGGGTCTTGGGGTGGGGTATCTTGGACACCCTTAGTGTCTTCTTACACTCCCATCGACCCTCTACCCACTACACTAGCCTAGGGGTCCATTCGTGGTTCGCATTCCACTTACTTAGTGTATGGTTTGTTTTGCCCATAGGCCTATTGCATCCTATTGTATTTTACAGTGTTTGCACTACTTTCTGGCTGTTTTTCTTACCTCATTTTGGTTTGTGTGTATATTTTGTGTATTCTACTTACCTCCTAAGGGAGTATATTCTCTGAGATATTTTTGACACATTGTAACTAAAATAAAGTACCTTTATTTTTAGTAACTCTGAGTATTTTCTTTCTTATTATATAGTACCTATATGATATAAGTGGTATAGTAGGAGCTTTGCATGTCTCCTAGTCCAGCCTAAGCTGCTCTGCTATAGCTACCTCTATCAGCCTAGGTTGCTAGAACACTACTAATCTACTAATAAGGGATAACTGTACCTGGCACAAGGTCTAAGTACCATCAGGTACCCACTATAAGCCAGGCCAGCCTCCTACATTGTGTAGTTGTCTCTGTGATGTTGATGGCTAACTCTTGCAGTCTTTTGCTGTTAGCAAAGGGTTGTGGGTAATGTGGGTGTGTGTTTTATAGTGGTGTGGGTGTGGTGTGTGTATGAATGTCAGGTGTGTGTTTTTGGTATTGGCCAGTGTAGTGTTGTTTTGTATGTGGGTGTCCATTCTGAGTGAGGTGGAATGTACCGCCAATGGTTTAGCGCCATTGAATGTCCGCCGTGGTGATTCGTGTGTCATAATGTGGTGGACATTGTTTTGTTGGCGTAATGGTATGGGTGTTGGCACTGACACTTTACCACTGATCTTTGGGCTGGGAGATTTGTGTGTGTGGCAGAATTCTGTCGGATTGGTGTTTGTGTGTCATAATATGGAGAACAGATATCCACCACCATGGCAGTATGTTGGCAGCCGTCAGTGTGGCGGTAAGCCGCATTTACCGCCAATGTCATAATGAGGGCCACAGTTCTTTATTCCAAATTACCCATGTATCTCTGTCAACCAATCGGACAGGGGGACCAAATACTCAAGCCACGCTTCCTTGCAGCTTTCCCTTTGCAATCATTTAAAGCCTTTTCAACATTGTGCATATTAATCAACCTGGAAAGTCATTGTTGTATGCTCTGAGGCTCCTCATCCTTCCAAACAGAAGCAATTAATAGACGTGTAACTGCCATAGAGATAGACATAATATAGGCCTGTCCTCTGTCCCCTGTAGCTGAAGAGTCCACCCTGGAGAGCTTCAGAGGCAGAGTAAAAGAAACCTCCTTCTTGAACCACCTACTCCACCAAGCCTCGATACCTTCCCTTAATGGGACCAGATTAACGCATTCAAAAAACATATGCTCCAAATCTGCCGGAGCACACCGGTACCGAGGGCAATGACTATCTGCCCTTCTGTCCCATCTATACAGTTTGTCAAGGGTATAATACAGCCTGAAGATTAATTTATAATGCTGGGTCCTGAGAGTTGAAGTCAGGTGCACTTTCTCTAATCTGCAAATATTTAAAAAACAATCTTTTCTCTAAGCCGTAATCCCACTGTAGATCATAGAAGGAACACATCTGGCCTTGGCTAAATAGATTGCCCAAGTGGGCTATCCTTGTCTTCTCCTATCCACTGTACGTGGCGCCATGGAAAACTGCTGGAAATATCGGGGAATGCCACAGGGGGGTATATTGATTATAGTTAGTAAATTTAAACATTTTCTTAACCTTAAACCAGATCTTGGCTGCTGCCCCAATCACCTTAAATTAAATTTCACCTTTTTGTAGAACCTGGGCTCAATCTCTTGCAACAAACAACCTGCAGCTGCCACACCCAACACCAGCTCATATATATAGAGGATTGTCATGGAACCTACTTAAAGAGGCCTGATCTTTAGGTGCCAGTAAAACTCCCATAGGCAGTAATAGGGCAGCCCAGTAGTAGAGTCTAAAACATGGAACCGCCCAGCCTCCCGATTTCTTGGGAGAACCATGTATTAAAGAGCCCATCTGGCTCGAAATACTACCATAAGAAGTTGGTGCACGAGGCATCCAGCTTTTTAACCCACTGCCCTTACAAATCTAACAGGATTATTCTAAATAGGTAGAGAATTTTAGGCAACACACTCATCTTCAGCACGTTACATTGGCCAACTAAATTTAGATGTAGCCCATTGATTCTTCTCAATTACTGACTGATTTTCCCTAACAGGGGTTTGATATTAAGTTTATAGATAGAATCCACTGCTGCTTAGATTCTAACCCCAAGATAAATGGAGTTATCAACCCGGCAATTAACCACCAATTCCACATTGATTGTACAGATCAACTGCGTCTTTCCCTTCTTAAGAAGATACACTGACAGTAACTCCAAACTCAAAAGCTAGTTTTGCCACTTACTGAAGTGCTGTCTGAGGCTCTGACATTAGCAGAGCAACATCGTCCACATATACTAAGATTTTTATGTCAAACCCATTCAAGCTAACTGGCAAGATTGCCTGATTATTTATTATTTGCCTTATTAGAGGATTGATACACAAAGCGAATATGATAGAGGAACAGGGCCAGCCCTGCTGTGCACCCCACTGAATTTCGATCCTTCCGTACTGCTTCCCCATAATCTATCTGCAGTTGTGCATATGGCTTATGATATAACTTCTGCAGTGCCTTGACCATTCTGGGAAAACCTGGAAGTAGCAAGATGGTGACCCTGTGAGTTGGCCGATCGGAGCTTCGCCCAACTAGCTGCCTCAGAGATTGCCATGAAGTATGCTCTCTGCCCGCGCCTGGAACATGGTGTTCTGGACGACAAGAATGGAGACTTTGATGTCTGCCCTTGAGTGCCTCCTCCGCTCCTGGGTGTTGGTTACCCGCTTCACAGAGGGCTATCTGCAGGAACCTCAATTTTCGGCGGCGCAGCAGATGGGACCTGTTAGAAATGGGGTCTTTGTTTGGCAGTCAGGTTACCCCCTGTCCAAGCAAGGACCCTCACTCTAGTCAGAGTAAAGGAGAATCACCCTTGGTTAACCCCCGTTCACCCCCTTGGTAGCTTGGCCCAGCAGGTAGGCTTGACTTCAGAAGCAATGTGTATTTGTACCAACACACATAGTAACTCAGTGAAAACACTACAAAATGACCCAACACAAGTTATGAAAAATAGATCATATTTATCTAAACAAAACAAGCCAAAACGTCAAAAATCCAACATACACAGGTCAAGATATGCATTTTCAAAAGAATAGAGTCTTAATCCTCAGAAACCAGTAAGAACGCTGTTATTTCACAAAAGTACCTGGTAGCATCAAAAGAAAGCCTCACGGGTGAGTGTGCGTCGAAAAAGGCCAGCGATCCATTGATTTCTCATCCGCAAGCGAGAACGTGCGTCGTTCCTCCTTCATTTGGGTCAGCGTGCATTGTTTCTTCTTTCCCGCAAGAGAGCGATGCGTCGATCAGGGCGGGCACCTCGGTTCTGGGCAGGCTTTGTGTTGATTTTCCACGCCCCCCGATGTTGCGTTGAAAATCCGGTCGCACGGTAGGCAAACTTAAAAGGAAAGTCTCTCTTGTTTGTAAGATCGTGCCTTGCCCAGGCCAGGCCCCAGACACACACCAGGGGGTTGGAGACTGCATTGTGTGAGGGCAGGCACAGCCCTTTCAGGTGTAAGTGACCACTCCTCCCCCCCAGCCAGATGGCTCATCAGGATATGCAGGCTGCACCCCAGCTCCCTTTGTATTACTGTCGAGAGAGAGGTGCAAACAGCCCAACTGTCAAACTGACCCAGACAGGAAATCCACAAAAAGGCAGAGTCATAGAACACTTTAAGCAAGAAAATGCCTACTTTCTAAAAGTGGCATTTTCAAACACACAATCTAAAAAACAACTTCACTAAAAGATTTATTTTTAAATTGTGAGTTCAGAGACCCTAAACTCCATATTTCTATCTACTCCCAAAGGGAATCTGTGCTTCAATAATATTTAAAGGCAGCTCCCATGTTAACCTATGAGAGGGATAGGCAATGCAACAGTGAAAAACGAATTTGGGAGTATTTCACTGTTAGGACATGTAAAACACATAAGTACATGTCCCACCTTTTACATACACTGCACCCTGCCCATGAGCTACCTAGGCCCTACTTTAGGAGTGCCTTACAAGTATAAAAAGGGGTGGTTTAGGCCTGGCAAGTGGGTACACTTGCCAAGTCGAATTAGCAGTTTAAAACTGCACACACAGACACTGCAATGGCAGGTCCGAGCCATGTTTACAGGGCTCCTAATGTGGGTGGCACAACCAGTGCTGCAGGCCCACTAGTAGCATTTGATTTACAGGCCCTGAGCACCTCTAGTATCCTGTACTAGGGACTTACTAGTAAATCAAAAATGCCAATCATGGAAAGCCAATAACACATACATTTTACATAGGAGCACTTACACTTTAGCACTGGATAGCCGTGGTAAAGTGTCCAGAGTATCAAAAACAGCAAAAACAGAGTCCAGCCCATATCAACAACCTGGGAAACAGAGGCAAAAAGTTAGGGGAGACTACACCAAGGATGCCAAGACTAACAGGACCTAAACCAGGGAGTGCGAGCGGCAGGGGCAAGTCACTCTTCGCAACCTTGGCCCTTTCATTTTCGACCAGAGGGAGAACCAGTAACTCTGGCATTACTTTTGCTGGCAGATCTTTCGGCACAACTAAAGTGACTAAAGGCCGGGGAAAGGCTGGTACAAAGGCTGAGGTACTAAAAGAGGCCTTAAAAAAGAAGGTGCATGCGGAAAAAGCTGAGGTAGTGCTGCCTGCCCTCAGCACCTCCTGCCTCCTGCCGTTATGGATTGACTGCAGCAGCCTACACAAGGAGAATGTCCAGAGGACAAAGGCATTAAAGGAGAGTCCACAACTGTGGCCATTGGGCCCTCTGAGCCCCTGGAAATACAGCGCAAGAAGATGCTAGATGAACCAGGAAGAAGGAAGGACCAAGATCTGGTAGGTGGCAACCTCGATATCAGGCGTCCTTTTTCTGCCGGCGCAATGGAGCAGGCTGGCCGAAGGTAACATGCTCCCCCCTTGCGGTCACTTCTGAGACCCCCGGTGATAGTAACTGTGCAGGCACTGCTGGGGTTTGTCAGGGGACGATATATCAGTGGATTCTATACTGGTGAAGCCTTGCATATCTAGTAAAGAGGCTCTATAAGCTAAACAGGGCGAAGCTTGTGCTGCTCTGGGAAACCCAACACGGCTAGAAGCTAAAGTTTTGGATCATTTCTTTTCACTCTCTGATAAATCAGGGGGAGACGAGGAGGGGTCTGAGTCCGATTTGGAGATGGAACCAGGGTTCAAGAGCCGTGGGGGAGGTAATTGTAGTGAGACATGTGAGAGTAGCGATCTTAGTGATTTGCCAGCACCAAAAGAGGCAAATTTGTGTCCAGAACACCTCAAAGGCATTTAAAAAAGTCCAAGTTAGACTTAAAAAGGGACTATAAGCATAGTACTACACCCCTCATGGCCTAAACTGCTGGTATTTCTGGGGGTGCTGTGGGCACTCAGGCCACAGGTACACCCACCCTAGAGCTGATTTAAGAAACTCTTCAGGCCCACAGGGAGGAATTGCCCATGGAGAGCCAGAAAGCCAGATTGGCAACTTATAAACTTGCGCAAAATGTCTAGAGTGCGCTCTACTTTTGCAGTTAGATTAGCCAATTTAGAGTTGCGAGCAGAGACTGATTTAGGCACAACTGAAGGAATCTCAGGGGAGCACGAGTATCAGCTCATGGACATCCAGTGGAAGTTGGAGGACCAGGAAAATCTGCAAAGGAAGAAGAACTTGTGGGTTTTGGGGGTCTCGTAGGGTAAAGAAGGCGAAGATAAGCTGTGGGTATTTAGGAAAGGTAACTGGAGGAATAAGTGGAGGGTGTGTGTCACATTAATGGGAGCTAGGAAACTTCAGCCTAAGGATTATTTCACCTGGAATTTCTTCACTTTTTACGCAGGATTAACAGAGAATTGGAGCAAAGAACCTTGTTTGGTAATAATGTTATTTCACAAATAAGGGTGGATAAGTCATAGAGCACTTTGCGGGGGGCAGTTAGGTGGAGCTCAACCATTATACAGACTAATGCTGGTCTGGAAGCTTCACTTGGATGGAGAAGGTAAGGGAGGGAGAGATGGGGGGGGGGTGGCCTGTGAGGCAGGGCAGGAGGTGGTGGGAGGTCACAGTCTGGGATCAGAAATAAAAATATTGAGCATAGTAATGACAATAGCTGGGGCATACTGGTGGTGGTATATCGGTATTTGAATCATAGCTGGGTCAGTCAGAGAGCACGGTGCGTGATTTTCTTTCAATGCAGAAGGGTGATTTGAGTATCTGTTCAATAAATGTGTCCAGGGTTGAATGACAAGAAAATGAGGACTAAAGTAGCTGAGATACTCAGAGCTTGGGGGTCAGCTATAAAATGTCTGCAGGAGACTCATACTCCGTGAGCAAAGAAGGATTTGCTGCAAGTTAGAGGGTATTCTCTCACCATTTGTACCTCACAAAGTGTCATGGCCAGGAAGGTGGCGATATTGGTGGGAAAAAAACGAGATGTCTATTCGATCGCTGGCAGACAAGCACGGACGATGGGCCATTTCTGAGTGCCCGGTAGCCGAAACTAGCTGCATACTTTGCTCGATTTATGGCTCTAATCTTGACGAGGTAAACATTTGGAAGGATCTGACAGTGGAACTCGGGTGGCCGATGCCATTAATAGTCTGCAGAGATTTTAGCATCAAATTGGAATTAGGTATGCTCGTTGGAGCCCCAAAAAGGTATGGGGGAGGAAGCCACAGGTACACAGAGCAATTGCCCACATGATGGAAAGCCACGGGTTAGTGGATGTTTGGGAGTGAGTGAACTCCTTGGATCCTGGCTACACATGTTTTTATTATCCCCACACTAAGTATGCCCGTCTGGACTACTTTTTGCCCTTGGCTGGTCTGGTTGCTAGCGCAGTTGTTAGGAAATGGTTGTTAGGATCCTGGGCCCAGAATACTTGGAATATATGAAGAATTGGATATTGGAATTTATGAATACTAATAGACATAGTGCTTCTAAAGGGGTGGTGTGGGATGCACTTAAGGCCCTGGTCCGTGGTGAGACAATTAGCTTTGTGTCCCACTCCGTAGACAACAGGAGAAGGTAATAGGGGAATTAAGCACTGCACTATTGCAGCCAGAGGCACAGCATGCGACCCGGGTACAGACCGGGCAGGATGGGAATGACATTCAGCAGGCAATTGCCATTAAGAAAAGTATGATATTATTCGAAAAATGTGGTTAGGAAGTTTGAGGCTCACAAATCCCAAGTATATGAATATAGTGAGTCAGTGGGGAGGATGCTGGCCCTTTGTATTCAGCAGCGTGAGGTTGATCAGAATATTGAGGCAAATGAGAAGGGCGATGGTAAAAGGGCCACGGAACCTGGACATATCATAAAGATACTTCAGGAGTATTATACAAAGTTTTATAAAGCTGATTGTCAACCTGCTCATGACCTACTGAGTGATCTTTTCCGGACAGGGGCATGTGGGTACCTGGGTGATGGGGAGTCAGAGCTCCTCAAAAGAGGTATTGCATTGGAGGAGCTTATTGAGTACCCTATCAAGCTTACAGTTGTGCTTTTGGGTGCACCAAGAAGGGGCTCCTCTCGGCTCGTGCCAGGGCACAAATATTGCAATATTTAGGAAAAAAGGAAAACTTCCTGAAATCCTGGATCTTTTCAGCCAATATCATTAATGAAAGCAGATACTACAATATATTGTAAGGTTTTAGCAATGTGATTAGGGAAACTCATCACTAGACTCATCTTGCCCTGGCAGCATGGGTTTATCACAAAAAGGGAAACAGTGGACCATGTGAAGCATGCTATTGCCATGTTTGATAGTGCAGCTGTCATAGGGCCCCCTCAGCCATGATTCTTTTAGATGCTGAGAGGGCATTCGATTGGGTGGCCTGGGGATATCTTTGGAGAGTTCTGGAGCATGAGGGGTTTAGGCCTTTTCTTGACACATAATCTACACAGCCCTGCTGCATAATTTGACCCTCCCCTGCCACATAATTCCAGTGGCCCTCGTTATTAGTTGATGGGAGCACATGTCAGGGTGAATCGCTAAAGTCCTAAAATGAATGTGAGCGCAATGCCCTGGTAGCTATGACACAGATCAAACAGGCTCACCTTAGAGACAATGTGCAAAGTATTTAGACAATACTAAAACAGTAATAAAGTTGAAATGTAAAACAATAAAATTTCCAAAATGAATTAGAAAAATAGAGTAATATTTAAGAAATAAAGTGCCACAAAGATGACAAAAATCGAATAAGGGAAACAGGAGATATGAATTTGTAAAGTTTTGAATAGAAATACTACCTTGAAGCAAGAAGTGTAGATGATAGTCCATGGTCGTGGCAGAACAGGCTCTAGGAACAATTTGCCACTGACTGCAAAGGAGTGCGGGTTGGATACAATAAACAGGTCTGTCCTGGTCATAGATTTTACCTTCTGACTTTATACCACAGAGGAGGCACTTGGAGACCCACATGGCGCAGGCAGAGGCCAACAGAAGGGTCGTGCCTGGGTACAGTTCACACTGGTTAGCTGGGGAGTTGCAGGTAATAGCTGCTTGTTGAGTCCCTGTAGCTTTAACACGAAGTCAGTCATATGTCCCTTGAGTCCTCTTCTTTGTCTTGGGTGAAAGAGGGAGAGCCGGTCCAGTCTTTAAGCTCTGCTCAGGTCTCGGAGAGTAGATTCAGTCATATTCTGCTCTGGTCCAGGAGTGTTCTGATTTTGGCACCTTCAGATAACAAATTTATGCCTGGCACAAGCTAGTGGGTGAGAACAATCCTCAGGGGCAACCTAACCGAAGGTGCGAAGCTTGGGCAATCCTACCCACTATGGGCATTTTCAAGACGGAAACAGCCTTCAGACACAATTAACATGAGGTCTGAGGGTGGGTGTGTGTGTGTATGTGTGTATGTGTGTGCATGTGTTTGCGTGCATGTGTGCGTGTTGGTGTGTGTGTAATGTACTATGGTAATCTTAGTGCCCTCCCACATCTAGCATTAAAATTGAGTTTTAAGCAGATCCTGTACCTATGGCAACTTTGTAGACAAAAATCTTGTAGAACAAAAGCAAAGTTTTCAGCAACCAGACCGTGCATGCATACGAATTGTTTGGCAGCCTATTCTCTTCTTTGAAATGTGTCCCAAATGTTATGTATAAACCCAGCAGACTTTTCAAACAGGCTTTAATACTGTAATGTCAAATGGAGGCCCATTGTAATTGGAGCCTGCCTGGCTTGGGGACAAAACAAGGGCCCTACCCAAATGACTGTTAACATTTGCTCGTGACAGGGGAGGCCTCTGTGAAGTGTCATACGCAAAGCCCCAGCAGAACTGTTAAGCAGGATGTGATGTTCAAGCAGGAATTTACACTTTAATGTCAAAAAGGGTCCTCAAATCACCACCCAGCATATTCTGTCTGGTTCAGATGAGTCATCGCTGCCTATTCAAGTCAGCCTAATATTTGCTTCTGGGAGCAAGTTCACACCTCATTCATACCTATTGAAATGACAATTACTGATTTAACTTCTGAGGACACTTGACAGGGCAAAGATAGCTTTCTAATAGCCCCCTTTCAAAATATTTATT
Organism: Pleurodeles waltl; assembly: GCF_031143425.1. Lineage (NCBI taxonomy): Eukaryota > Metazoa > Chordata > Amphibia > Caudata > Salamandridae > Pleurodeles > Pleurodeles waltl. Next base: position 1,722,581,470 of record NC_090440.1, on the reverse strand, counting down.
GCAAATCGAACATCACCAGGAAATTGGGCTTCTAATAAATATTTGAAAAAGTCCAAAAAATGAAATTTGTATCGGTTTTCTAGCTGGAGATAACATTTACTAAACTTAATGGTGTATCCCAATGCTTTCCTTTAGCCTATGCTGCCTCAGTGAAAATTAGGCATTTTCACTGTAAGGACATATTTACCATTAAACTTTTACATATCCTACTTTCAAATACCATGCACTATGATTTATGGGCATTAAGACCTACTTAGAAGGGGTTTAATACTATTTAAAAGAAAGGTTTTGTAATGTTGCGAGAAGAGCAGCGACATGAGGGTGCTAGGACCTCAGGGGACAGTGAAGTGTCCAGGGAGGGAAAGGGCCAGGAACCAGAAAGGGGGTGGAAAAAAGACACAAATAATGGATTTTAGAAGAGGAGAGAGGTCAAGGGGCGAACGGGCTCCAGGGTAGAAAAATAAAGAAGCGTGCAAATACTCACCCCAGCTGTATGCTGCATCTCGTCATTCATCAAAGTCCTGACACTACAACTGGCGACAAGAGGGCAAACCAGGGAGCCCACCCCAGTGCAGCACACAAACATTGCGTAGCGGCATGAACAACCACTCCCTACAGCGTGACATCAGGAGCCGACCCTGATTGCGCAAAAAACACGGGAGTGAAATCGGGGGCACACCCCGGTAACGTCCACTTGCTGCATGCTGAGATCATAGTGCAATGACACGAACTACTGCCAACTGCAGTGTGATATCGGGAGCCCACCCCGTTCATGCAGAAGACGTCTGGGTTTGGGAGGGACGTCAGGAGCCCACCTCAGTCGCGTCCGCTTGCCACGTACCACAGCATGAACTACTGCCGACTACAGAGTGATGAAGACGTCCCGGAGCAGGAGCAACACTGGGAGCCCACCCAAATTGCATCCACATGCCGTATGCCACCAGAAGTCCACGTCAGCGGCACTCCGAAGGAGGTAAGCAGAGCTCTGTTTACTTCCAGCTCCCTGGACAAACCTGAAAAAGTCCTGAGAGAGTACGGCTTGTCCCCGCGGCTTATCTTGGAGTCAGGTAGCTCAGCCAATGTGCTGCGAGAAACGGAGAACGGCCACCTTAAGGTCAGGTGCCCATACAAAAAACCCTGCAGAGTGAATGTTGAGGAGGCACAAAGTATGGCCCAGTTACTGGAAATTGCGAGGCCAGTACCGTAGGAGCCATTTGCCCTTCTAGGCTCCAAGCATACCCTGCCACGGCCATTGTGTCACTACAAACACAATACTGCGCACACTTTGTGAGCCTTCAGTGCAATCACTTGCCCGCCCAGCCTCGCACCTCAACACCTGGCAGACTCAACACACTGAATATCACGACATATCCAAGTCACGAGATTACTTACAAGAAACGGGCCATAACACAGATGGGTCCACGTTGGCGTCACCCAGCTCTCCACTTCACACTCTGCACAGACCAGCCATACTGGGGGTCTCATTTCTGTGCCCGCCAGAACCCCTCACACTCGTGTTTGGAGGTGGCATGGGTTCCGCTGGAAGACTGGCTGGAAGATTTCAAAGATTTCAAGAAAGGGCCACAAGTCACTGACCCTGTACAATAGCTAATTGCTTTACGTAACCTCATGGGAAAAGAGGTTGGCCAGATCATTAAGGAACTGCCGACAGACACTGCGTTGTCCTATCAAGATGTCTTTGAGGCACTCAACAGGAAATGTCTTCATAAACGGAACATCGATCATGAATGCTACAGCTTCACCTTAGCATCCAAGAGAGAGATGAATCCACAGGGGAGTTCATTTTGTGTCTAAAATGCTTAGCCCGTTAATTCGCTTTTGACACTTTCATGACTAAAGACGAGCTCCACCTGCGGATCATTGAAAGGTGAAAATCCGAGTCCCTGCGCAGACTCCTCTTAAAGAAGCTCTACTCATTCGATGAAATAGAAGAAATGATGAGGTTTGTTTAAGCAGAAGAACATGCAAGGAAGATGGAAGCAGGAAAGCTAGAGAAACGGGAACAGGCATTCAGGCTTCAAACTCATCAGAAGTAACGTCAGTCACTGGAACGCCGGAGGACTCCAAAACCCATTAACTATCCCAGTGAACAGGGTGTCATCGCAGCCCAACAAGAGGGCCCGAGAAGGGAGCAACAGTTGAAACTCTATTGCTGCGACCAAGACTTCCCGCACACAGATCCATGCCCAGTGTTGGGCCAGTACTGTGTTGCTGCGTAAAGGAATATCACTTCAAAAAGGTGTGCCAGGCCTCACAGAAGAATATTCAAAGGAAATCCAGGAAGCCCAGGTCACATCACCATGCAAAGGCTGTGTGTGACCAACAGGAACGCTCCACTAGCTCATCCAGATCAAGCCTTTACTCGTGCAGCACATACTGATCGCGACGTTCTGCATACCGTGAGTCAAGGTCCCTCACACCAATCTCACAAGTCAGTGAAGTGCATGGTGACTGAACACAACAGACTAAAGAAATACCCAAGGCTACATCTCCAAATAGGAAGACACATTCATGCAAGACAGTGGTGCCTCCCTCAATTACATCAGTGTCACAGAATACAACAGAAGGCATCAGAAGCCTAAATTACTCAAAGGGGCTGTGCGAGTTTAAACGTGGGTATCCAAAGACCCTCTTCCATGTTTAGTGTATTTTCAAACACCCTTCATATACAAAGACAGAACTGTACAAGCACAGATTCACGTTGTCGAAGGGCCCGACGCAGACTGCCTCCTCAGTCTACCCACCGCCAAATGACTAAGGCTGGTAGAGATGCTATATCGAGTGGCGGCTGAATCAGACATTGTACACAAGTTTTCAAAGCTATTCATGGGGCTTGGAAAGCTGGCTCATTTTCAAGTCCACCTGCACATAAATGAGCAAGAACCGCCAGTGTCCCATCATCACAGAAAGGTACACTTTCACCTCCAGCAGGCGGTTGAGGATGAACTGCGGGACCTCCTCCAGACCAACATCATAGAGAGAATCTCTGGACCCACTCCGTGGGTGTCCCGAGTAATAGTGTTACCTAAATGAGAATCCAGCTGCAAAGTTCGTCTATGTGTGGACATGAGGGCCCAAACACTGCCATTAAACGAGAAAGACATCCGGGGCACCATGTCAGCGACATGATCACACTACTGGATGGGACAAAAGTATTTTCCAAGTTGAATCTCAACAAAGGGTACCACCAGCTCAAACTCTGTGACAGCTCACGTTATATCACCACATTTTTGACACACCAAGTGCTTTTTTGGTACAAACAGCTCAGTTTCGGCATTTTATTAGCAGACGAGATATTTCCAGAAGTGATCAGGAGGGTAATCTGACATATTCCCTATGCACTCATTTACAGTGACAAAATCCTCATATTTGGCACCACGGTCAAAGAACATGACAAAGCTCTGGATCAGGCCCGTCAGGCACTCCTGGAAGCCAACCTGACCCTCAACAAGGACAAGTGATAATTTCACTGATCCACATTGAAGTTTTATGGACACATCTTCTCAGGTCATGGTAGGAAGCCAGACCCGGAGAAAGTCACAGCCCTGACTGACATTCCATACCCTCAAGACGCTGGGGACATTCGGTCGTTTCTGGGAATGGCCAGTTACTGTGTCTGGTACATCAAAGACTATGCTACCATCAACTGTCCCCTCAGGGAGCTGACTAAAAAAGGACAACCATTCAGGTGGTTGGTGAGATGTGATCAAGCATTCAGTGCAATCAAGGACACTATTGAGTCAGCCAGCAATCTTGCATACTTCAACCCCTTCAAAAAAGACTGAAATCACTGTGGAAACCAGTCCTGTGGGACTCGGAAGCATCCTAGGCAAATATGAGAAAGAAGGCGATCAAAGACACCAAGAGAGCATACTTGCAGCCGGAAAAGGATAGTCTGCCGGTTGTCTAGGCCTGTGAGCACTTCCACATCTTTTATATGGGAAACACTTCACTCTCATCACGGATCATCAGGCATTAATAACCATGTTTGGAAATCCCTGAGCAAAGATGCCTCCCAGGATGGAGCAATGGGGAATTTGTCTGCCAGAATACATGTACACCATCATACACAAACTGGGAAAAGCGGCAAATTCAGCAGACTACATGTCACGGCACCCTAGAACATCTTCTACAATGAAACCATCACCAGCAGAGGAGCATATTCACTTCGTCGTTGCTCAAGCAAGACCACCAGCAGTTCCCCTTGAAGCCATCATTGAGGACATTGCAGCCGACGCCACATTGCAAGTTGTAACACGTCACATTCAAATGAACTAGTGGGACCAAATGGAAGTACACAAAAGCACCCAACTCATCAACATCAAAGAACGAACCTCCTTTCGACACGTAAAGGATGAACTGTCCATTGTAAAGGATGGTCTACTGCTGAGAGAAAAAAGGATTGTCATTCCAAAAAATCTACGTCCAGGGGTAGTCAACCTAGCCTATGAAGGACATCGGGTCATAGTAGCCACCAAAAGAGCCTTTCAGGATTGTGTCTAGTTCCCCACCCTAGACATGATGGTTGGAGGCAGGCTCAGGGCCTGTCCTCAATGCCAACTTGTCAGCTGAAAAGAACCTCCCTCGCCGTTGCGAATGTCTGAACTACCAGATGGAGTCAGGCAGTAAGTTGTTGTAGACTTCTTTGGACCTCTAAAGTCTGGCAAATACATCCTTGTCATAATGGATGAATATTTCCAATTCCCAATCGCACAACAAGTATCATCCACTAGGGCAGTCACCACTGTACCTGTGCTGGATGAAGTCTTTCCCGCATGGGGAATCCCCAAGGTAGTCAAAACAGACAATGGCCCTCTGTTCAACAGTCAAGAATTTGCCGAATTCGCCAGTCACCTCAACTTCAGACATCAAAAGATCATTCTCCTGTGGGTGCAGGCTCAACCAGCCAGAAAGGTTGTCCAGAAAGCACTGAATGAAGTGCTGAGAGCGTACAGAACCACACCGCACAACACCACAATCGAATATCCAGCCACCCGAAGCTAGGCCGCACCATGCGCACAAGAATACCCACCTGGGAGATATCAGCCCGCTGTGTCCGGCAGGCCACTGATCACGACGAGCTGGCAGAGCTGGACAGAGCCTAGGAAGCAAAAATGAAGGCATACATGGACAGGCATCGGAGGGCCCAGCCATCGACAGTCCAGGAAGGAGATTGGGTGCTCGTCCGGCAAGAACAAAAGAGAAAATCTGATAGTCAATACCATGAACACCCACTGCAAGTAACAAACCTAAAAGGCGCCATGGTAACGACTGCTTCAGATGATAAGAGGATAACTCGAAACATCACACACTTCAGGAAGTGCAACCCACTGCTCAAAGAGGCACCTTCAGGGGTGGATGGTGATGTCACCGAGGGTACTCTGGTGCCAGTTTTGAAAGAAAGTTCACCCCTATCCTTGGCTGCCGGGGAACCTACGCCTCCAACTGCAGCAAGTTGGCCACAGCGTGCTCGTCGAAGCCCTGCACATCTCACATAAGAAATATAATGGACGCTTTCCTGAACTGAGCTCATTCATGCAAGGGGGTGAGATGTAATGTTGCAATAAGATCAGCGACATGAGGGCTCCAGGCCTTTGGGAGACAGTGAAGTGTCCAGGGAGACCCGAGGGCCAGGAACCAGAAAGGGGGTGGAAAATGAATGCAAAAAGGGGATGGTAGAAGAGGAGAGAGGTCGGGGACGAACAGGCTCCAAGAGTAGCAAAATAAAGAAGCGTGCAAATACTCACCCCGGCTGCATCCTGCATCTCGTCATTCACCAAAGTCCTGACACTACAACTGGCGACGAGAGGGCAAACCCAGGAGCCCACCGCAGCGCACCAGCATCACGTAGCGGCACTAAGACCTCTACCTTCAGCGTGACATCGGGAGCCCACCCTGACTGCGCAGAAAACACGGGAGCCACATCGGGAACACCGATGGTAGCAAAATAAAGAAGCGTGCAAATACTCACTCTGGCTGCGTCTCGTCATTCACCGAAGTCCAGACACTACAGGTTTCGGCTGCTAAAAAAGGGTTATTTTACTAGGTCGAATTTGGAGTTTTAAAACTGCTCAGCCACGCTACAATGGTGGACTTGAAGACCTGCTTTACAGCGCGGCTGAGGTGGATATACCTCTTACTACTTTTTTATTCCTGTGCTCATTTTTATCCTCTCAAATACATTCCAATCCTCTCTTGTTTTGTTTGTAGCAAACATATGTTTTCAGTACTTGCTGGATTTTTATCCATCAATCTAAAAGCACATTTTCAACTCCCAATCACATTTTATCTTTGGCTTCCCTGTGTCCACAAAGCATTTCAGTCTCTAATTAGGCCTTTTTCAGGAGGTCATCTTATCTTGTATAGACCTGGAAACAAAATCAAGAAAAATACAAGAATAATGACCAACACATTTAGGGCCATATGTACGAAGGCATTCTGCATTTCCTAAAGGTGTTAATCGCAGTTTCGGGGGGTTAGAAAATGCAAAATGCCATTTCGTCATGTATGAAAGGAATGTGTGATGGTGCAAAATGTCATTCCTACTTGTAGAAATCGTATTTTGGAAATCGCAAACTAGGAAATCACAAACAGGGATTTCCTAATTGCAAATAGTTAACTGCATGTAAAAAGGATTTCCTAATTGTGACTAGTGGCAAATTATGCATTTAGGAAATGCATTTAACATTGAATCAGGATTTAGGTGGCAACCAGGTGAAAAATATAAAAGGGCACCCAAAATGCATTAGGCTCTTTCAAAATGGTGGTTTTATCTGTCCTGGTGAGGAGGATGAGGATTTTGGCTGAGAGAGTGAAGGAGGAGGAGATAGGAGAAGAGGTTTAGGGTGAGGGTCACCCTTTTTGAACAGACTGAGAAGGAGATTTATAAGAGGTATACATTCAGTAGTCAGGTAATTCTTGATTTAATTGTTAAGACACAACCTCAGCTACAGGCCCCAACACTCAGAACCAACACAATCCCACCACATGTGCAACACCTCTTAGTTTCTGGCAGTTACCAGGTGTTAATTGCAGTGGCTGGTGGTAGGGGGGGACAAAGGGGGAAGGGGGTCAAAAATTCCTTTTCTAGGTTCTTTCACAAGCTTCTGGACATCATGGTGCGCAAACTAAACCAATATATGCTTCCAAATACCCACCAATTAGTGCACCAAACCAAATTGATGTTCCACAGTGTAGCATAGTTCCCGAATGTCATAGGCTCTCACCAAATGAGTTCATTTACACGCACAGGAAAAGCTCACACTCACTCAATGTGCAGGTAGTGTGTGATGCCTCCTGTAGCATAACAGACCTTGTGGCCAGATTCCCAGGTAACATCCACAAATCATTCATGTTCTGCCATAGTGGAATACACAACCGACTCACATAGAGTGAATTTGGCAATGGTTTCCAACTAGATAGGAAAATTGCACACTCAATGAATACAGTAGCCAGGATGGTGTGTGTAATGCGACCAAATGGTTTCCCTGCTCTTGCTCTTAAGGTGACAGTGCATATGCTTCCCTTCTCTTGCTCTTAAGGTTAAAGTGCAAATGCTTTGCGTCCATGGATGCTCACACCATACCTGACTCCAAGAACAAGAAGTGAAAGGCAGTAAAAAAGGGCACACAGGACAACGCATGCAATCATAGAGAAGACCTTTGGGATCCTAAAGTCCAGTTTTCACTGCCTACACAAGACCTTTGGCACACTACTGTAAGACTGGAGATATACTACACGATTATTGTGACTTGTGCCATTCTGCACAATATTGCAGTGAAGAATGGTCTGACCAAGATCCCCATAGAACCTGATTCTGACTTGTTACCACCACTACAAGTGCAGCAGGAGGGTACTCGTGCAACAAAGGGCTGAGCACTACGCACAGAGCTCACAAACAACTATTTTTGAGGTAAGAGTAATTAAAACGTCTGATAATGAGACACCATAACTGATGGTAATTCTTGGTGCCTAACTGAGAGATCACCTTTTATTCAGGTAGCAACAGCATTGTTTCAATCAAGGATCAACTGTATCCTTGTGGATGTAATAGTGTGACAAACATGCAACAAAGTATATAAGGCAAAACAAAACAAAGGTGACTCATTCCTCTGATTGTACAGTGGCTCACTTCTTTCGGCCTCTGGGGTTGGATGCATTTTCAGCAGCTGTAGGCTGTGGGACTATTGAGATGTCACTCCAAGAAGTGTGTCGGCTTGAAAGCCTGTAACTGCATGCCTCCTGAATGGATGTGCCACTGAGGCTAGAACTCTCTTCACTCGCAAGTTGGGGCAGGATGTTGGGGATACAGCTGTTGTGGCTCAGTATATTTTCAAGAACTGTGGTCATCTGCACTAGCCCATGTACAACGTCCTGACAGCAGTGCGCCCTGTCAGTCTGTATGTTCACAGTTGCCTTGGTAGTGTGTTGATGTCTACTGCCAATCAGTTGATGCACCATGTGATGGAATCAAACCTTGCCAGGTACTGCCTCTGTCACTGTACATGGTGCTCCTTCACCATTGCAGCTAGCCACAGTTCCTACCCTTTCTCCAATTGCTGCATTGACCTAGACATTAATTGCAGATCCTTATTCACCATCCTTATTTGTTTGGTTTGCAGAAGATGGACCTCTCTAAGACACCAAACACAGGAGAAGTCTCTGACATGTCGTCTGACACATTCTCACCGTGGTCTGTTGATTGCTGGCCTCTGCACTATTTGTGTGTCCTGCCCACAGATGTTGCGGTGTTCCAGCTCTGCTATGGTTCCTCGTGACTGTCCAAAGTCGGGCAGTGGTGATATGGTTGTTCTCCTGGCAGTTGAAGTTGGTGTGAGGGCCCACTAGATGGTGATGTTGTGTCCTCCACATCAACATGTGTTCTTTAGGCCCTTCAGCATCACATGCTTCTGACACATTGTGGGTGTGATCTGTGGAAATGCATGTATATGGTTAGTGAAATAAATGGTTTATTTTTGTGCACAATAATGTTGTAAATGTGCTTCATGTGTTCATAACATGTTTATGATGTACATATGTGATTGGTGTAGTCATCAGCACACAGTACAGCAAGCAACATATGTGTACTACAACTCCCAGGATGCTTTACCTTGGTAGGGAAATCATCTCATTAGAGCTATCTATGCTGTGTTTTATTTTTGGATTTGCTAATTATGTTTAGTAAGTAAAGGGAAGATAACGTACCATGGCAGGTGCCTGCAGTATCAAAGGTGTCAATATCAGACACTCCTGAACACTCTCTGATTCCAGGATCCCCTTGATTAGTGTCTCTATAGCAGTGGGAGTGGGTTATTTGAGGGGCCACAACCTGTCCCATGACCCTCAGCCATCCTGCTGGCCACCTTTTCTGTAGTGTGAGACTGCAGGCCATACCATCTCTTGTGTATCTCTGGGATTGTCCTCTGGGTGATACCTAAGGCATTCCCCTTTTCCAGGATGCTGGTCCATATTTTTGTCTTTTGGCTGTGGTACAGTGAAGGAGGCCTTCCCAAAACGTTGTTCCACATCGGAGACACATTACTGAGTCAGGAACTCCAGCTCTTACTTGGAGAATTTCACCTTTCTATTCCTGCTAGCCGAATCCTTGTCCCCATCTTCTTCTGCCATGGTGTTCTCCTGGAATTGCCAAAACCACTGCAGGTCATAAGCCGGGCACACTCCTCACTTACAGCAGCTTCCTAGGCTTCAGGGTATTGGCCGCACCCTGTATTTGTAAACTTCATTGTCTGACATCATCATTCTGCATCACAAATGTGACTTTTCCTAATTAGCGATTTCCAAATCAATAGAAATTGCTATTAGGGCAATTGGAGGGGTATATACGTACCAGTTCATGATTCCCAAATAGCGATTTATATGGATTTTATATGGATTGCAAAACAGGAATTTCGAACATATGACCCTTTAGTTCACATGCTTTGTTGTTTATAAATGTATTTATTTCATATTCACTTAATTCCATTAATGCATGCCTTCCAGGACATTACAATTTCTATATATTTATGGTATGGTGTGTAATCCATCTGTGGAGTCCCCATACAGTCTCCATACTGTCATCTTCAACCTCTGCATGGAGCCACTTGGTGCTCCACTCACAGACAATAGCATCAAGATTCACCAATGTGCTGAGAATTCACAATTCGACTTGAAAGTCTCCTCTGGTTCTGACAAACCTGGATGCAAGGGAGTAGCCACAAAAATAAAATACCACCCCCTCCCCCCACTTAGACCAATATATAGCAATAAATGCACAAGTAAAGTGAGTGATCCCAACTCTTCTTATGGAGTGCCATGGGAATTGTACCACTGGGGAAAACTTGCAGAAATTAGTGCAAAATTATTAACTTTACAGAAGATTTTGAAAGAATTTGGTCAAACGCTACACATTAACCAGGACTGGTGTATGTCTCTTATTTATCCTTTCCACTTTCTTTCTTTCCTTTAATGCTTCTTTCCTTCATTCTTTCCATCATCTTTTCTTCATTTTTATGCCTATTTCATTCTTTCTCTCCATCTCTTTCCTTCTGTCTATTCTTCTTCTATCATTCTATCTGACCTTTTTTAGCTCTCCATCCTTTTCCTATCCCTTTATTATAATCATGCCCATGTTGTTTCTTCACACCTTCTTTCCATCTTTTTTTGTTTGTTCCATTAATCAATTATTTTTTCTCTTCTTTCCTTTAGTTGCCCATCCTTTTGTCTCACATTTCTTCATTATTTCAATATGTTTTTCTGTTTTCCTTCTTTTTTTCCTTTCACTTTTCTTATGTTGTTGTTCCTTCTATTTCCTCTTTTCATCCTTCATATTTTCTTTTCAGTCTTCTTTCTTCCTTTTTCTTCTTTGACATTGTTTTCCTTATTCCCTGTGTCCCTTTGTACCCTCTTTCCCTCATGCTTCTTTTTCTTTCCTTCTGTGATTATTTGCATTTTACTTTTCTTACCGTGTGCTGTCTCACTTCATTTGCCTCTATCCTGTTTTTTATTTGCCATTTTGATATTTTTGCTTTCTCTCTGTCACTGTTGCTCCTGACTTGCATTAACATGCGAGCCAGAGGTTAAAATTAAGAAGGGTCAGAAAACAATTGAATCTGCTCCTGTAACACCCCTGATAAAGCTGGTAAAGTGGGTGGTTAACTATGCCATTGCCTGAATGTCTAGCCCCTACCAGAATATCAACACTAGAAAGGCAACATTCTTGAAATTTGCCAAGAAAAACAAACATGAAAGAGTACAAACTTGTCTAAATGACATGAACCAGAAAACTGTTGTGGGTACACTAGCACATCCAGTAGCTTGATGACAGTAAGATGCTGTTGCTTGCATCATTCAGACTTATTTGGGTATATTGATTACATCCTCGAAGATCAAGTTTGCAATAACCTTTGCTTGATAAATGTGTCATTTATTATAACCAATGCTTGTTGATTATGCACATTGTATCCCACCAGCTAAACTTGTGCCAACTGTAACTGCCAAAATATGCACTCTTCACAATGTATTAAACATGTGCCACAATCAGGAGAATAGTTGCTCATTTCCTTAACAAACATCCAACTGCCTTTCCACCTGCTCCAACTGTAACTGCCAAAACATGTGCTCTTCACAATGTGATCTATATTGAACATGTGCCACAATCAGGAAGATAATTGCTCACTTCCTTAACAAGCAATCAACTGCCAAAATGCACATGTACACATTTGATTATTTAAGGATGTTTGTGAATCTCAGGCCTTGCTTGGTTTCATACCTATTGTTCTGCCCATCTGTTTCCAGTCAAGTCAAGTTCCTTGTCCTCCAGACTGCCTCCAGTCAAGTTCCAGTGCAAGTCAATTTCCTTGTTCTCCAACCTGCCTCTAGTCAAGTTCTATTGTTCCTCGTTCTCCAACCAGCTTCCAGTCGAGTTCCAGCATTTCTTGTGCTCCGGACAGTGTCCGGTCGAGTTCCGGCAATCCTTGTCCTCCGGTCGGCTTCCTGCAGAGTCCTGGCTCTCCTTTTCCGTCTTCTGTCGATGGTATTTCCTGTAAAAGAGAGAAAAGAAGAAAGGTAAAAAAAAACAGTTTGGGTTGTTCTGAAATTTTCAAGCTAGTAACAATTTCAAGGTGAAGAAAGATTAATCGCTAAAATGAAACAAAACAGATCTCTGTCTTTTAAATAATTTATGACAATAAGAATTTGCATGATTTATCATTTGGGTGGGAATCCAAGATACCACTAAACAGACATTAAGGAAAGATGTATTTCCTGTAACAAGCGCTCCCTGGAGAATTAGGAGTTTGGAAATAGAGCACGTTTATCAAAATTATTATTGGCAAGAGATTACACCAGAAAACAAAGAAGCCCTTTAGTCAAGTTGATTGTTTTTGAGTTTGGACATTGCTTCAGAGACTCTGAAAATATTATAAAAAGAGGAAGGGACTTGTTCAGCCTTATAGAAACATATGCACAATGTGTCAACAATAACTGACATCACACAATGTATAATTTCACAATAGTTTATGCAAGTTCAATGTATTAATGAAGTAATTCTTTTGCAGCCCAGAATCCTAAAAACCAAGCACCCAGTATTTTGAGAAATCAGTAGTCCAAACGCCAAGCACGACACGCTGTCCAGGGTCCAGCGGTCCCATTCTGCAGCCCAGGAAGCAGAAGCTGGTATTTTCTTTTCCCAAAACCCCTTTCCGTTTTAGAAGTTGAGAGAGGGCTATGTACTCTTCATCGCGGTCACGTTAGTCCTCATCGGGATTGGGGAATTGCCTTCGCCCCATCAAAATGCCTGAAAATTCAGGTGAGTGGCTTGCACAAAACAACGACTTAGAACCCCAACTTTCACTGAATGGCGAGTCACTTTGATATACCCTGGACACAAACCTCACCCTCAAGGAACACATTGCCAAACAATGGAAACAGTTTCTTCAAGAGAGCAAATTCAAAATTGCTGTTCAAGCCCTCAAACTCTTTCATCTTGATGATGGAAACGCCTTGCTCCAGGGCCTCTCAGAATTCACAATGGCACCCCCTGAGTGCATCCTGCACCACTTCTCATCCAGGGCCTGAAGAACTATGATCATATCGCTCTCCATCCTGATGGAATGCCTTTGGCTCCGCTTGTGGCCGTACTGTCGTCACAGCCAGCTGGATAATTTACAAAGCATTCATGACCAGCTTCCCTGCTCATCTCATTCAAGCTGGAGAATCTCTCTTGGTTTGCGCACACCTGCAGGCAGGACACAGACTGCACATTATTTCTAACAATGTTGCACAAGAACAACGATATCTTGACAGTGGTTATTCTCTAGTGTATTGGAAACCATGTCTAAAAGTAACAAAAACTCCGAAAGGTGGACATTTGTAGTTAAGAGATCTCTCCCACTACGTAGATAGCAAAAGTCAGGTAACACTCTCTTTCATATATTGAAACCCCAGCCACTTCAGCCTACTAGCTGGCTTTTCTATTAAATGGGACTATTATCAAAGGTAACATACTCTTGTGAGCAATTTACAATGTTCTACATTTAAAATAAATACACACAATTAATTTGCATTCATATTTAACATAAACATATTTTTACTAATTTGTTACGTTTAATAAACTTTTCTAATTTCCTTATACATTACCATGGGAAGATTTTTGCCCCGCCTATGGAGCCCCCCTATGCCAAAGTGGATGGAAATGTAGAAAAGTGTATTCAAATAAAAATGAATAAACATATTTTAATGTATATTAATATTATATACTTATTGTAAATGTACAACATGATAAAAAATGCCACAGCACTATTAACTTAATTTTAAATTAAATCCATACTTAATATAAATATATTAAATATGAAAATATGTTTCTGAAGTTTAAATAATAAATAATAAATATCAATGTAAAATAAAAAAGGAAATACACTTATTATTAAAAGTGATGCTAAAACTTAATTAAAAGTAATTTAATTATGTTACTAAGAATTAGTGTTACATGAATTTATAAATTCTAAAATGGTTGCAGAACTATTTTAACATTAAATAATAAATATACTTTATTTGTAGGCATTTCTTTACAATAAATTATATTTAGTTATGTTATGTTTTTAACTGTTTTTCAAACAATAATTTAATTTAACATTATTTACTATGAAGTTTTATCTTAAGTCTCTACCTCCATTGTTTTCTATGGGAGGGTTTGAAGTACTAGTAGTTGGCCATGTGTGGTGCTGGGCTTTCTGCACTTCTGAGCTGGAGTAATGTACTACTGGTTTGGGGGCCTTTTTGGATGTAGTAACGATAAAAGTACAGTTTGTGAATAGCTGTGGGTGAGTAAATTCCCTTCCCAACTCTCCTTAAATTCCTCCTTACTTCTCCCTAAACTCTTCCCATTTAGTTGTAAGTATGCTCCTTTTTCCAGCCACTCCCTCAGTCCCTCACATATTTTCTACTAAATATTACATTTACTGATGTGAGGATGTTCCCACAGAAAAGGTAAGAGAGGTGTATAAGGAGATCTAGCCTAGTAGCAGATCTGCCAACTCACACGGTGCCACAGTGGGTCGCATGATTTTGGCTGCCTTCATCTGGTCACACGGTGAGGAGCCAAAATCACATGGTGGCAGACAAGGCAAGCTGGAAACCACTGCAGAGAGTGGATTTCCAGCTTGTCTTTTGAGGCCGCAAGCAGATAATGTCCATTAAGGGGTGTGAAAACACCCCAGGACATCACTAGGAGCCTCAACATACAAGTGTTTTAGTTTTTTTATGGTGGAAGGAGGAGGTTGATGGGGGCAGGGGATGGGCAGAAGGTCCCGTCGGGAAGTTCTCTTCAGAAAGCCCTGCCCCCTCCCGAGCCACGCTCCCTCCTCATACATCTGATTTTCTTCTCAAGTTTGCAGGTCTGTAGTAGGTTTGTGAAAAGCATTTTGTAGTATTTTTAGTAGTACTACTGTCTTACTACTGAACATACTACAATATGCAGGTTGTAAATAGACCCAAATGTCTTTGGCATTAAAGCTTCCATTAATGCTGCTCAAAGTGTGATCCTAGTGGTTTACCCGGAATCCTGTTGATAACCAGGCCTATCTCTGAAATCAACAGCGCTATATTTAATATAAGCTTCAAGTTCGCCCCAAATTATTGAGGTCAATCCCAGTAGAACCCCTAAACACCAAACGATAACTGCAACATCTTCTGAGAAAAGGCAACTTGAAGGAGTCTATCACTCCTCATCTACAGATTTATGCTGTGGTAGGTGGGAGTGTTAGCAATCAGACCTGTATGATAACGTCTCATCTGTATGTAGTATACTTAGAGCTACATCACGGACCCTTATATCTGTACTCATCCAGAATGTTTGGTATTTCACACAAAAAAGCGTATTTATTATATACTCTTCGTCCACGAGTCTTATGTATTAGAATTATTGTAAGTATTATTAACAGCTCACTTATATTGTTACACAAGATAGTTGAACAGTGCTTCATGTTCAAAATATATGCAGAAGCATGGAAACTGACTGTTACTTTTCTTCCTTTCCCACAAGACAATGCCATCCTCACTTGCAGCCATATCTCAGCTAACACACTAAAGAATGGAAATTTCCCTTCTGTTTTTCTAGAATGAATAATAAAAACACAGCAGTATAAGCACACATTTATTTAGCTGCACAAACCACATGTTAGTCTGCTTTCAAGACTGTGTAGTTCACCATTCACTACACTTTTTTAAGTACATAAAATTATTCAACATTCAACCATGCATTTATTGTAGGCCATAGATCGTACAGGGTTGGTTCCAATAAGTTTGCTTCAAATTCGGGAGCCTATGCTCTTTCTCATAAGCTGATGGCAGAGTGATCTAACGAGGTTCCTAATGCAAAGCCTCTAAGCTCCATGAGGTCTTCTAAGTAGACCTTGTGACAACTCCTTCAGTTTTCAGTTCCAATTACTAACCCGAGCTGACTGACACATAGCTTTTCATCAGCTCTATGTCAATACTGCAGCTTCTGGCTAGCCCTAGAATGTATCCCTGAGTGAAAACAGACACCATTCACAGAGCCAGACCCCAGTCCAGATGTACAAACCCAAGTTACATATATCTAGAATATGATCCAAATACACCCTATGCCTTAAACCAAAACAAAGTAAAGTCCATCTGCAGCCCAGTTCTACTCTTGCCATGCAGCTTCATATCACAGTTTTCAAGGAACTGCAAGAAGACTTGGGAGATGGCAGAATCTATGATCTTGACAATTGTAGTTTGGTGAGGTATTAATAGGAGAGCTGATGGCATTTGTTTTTAAACATATTTTGTCAAACTGTTTTGTTCTGAAAAGGAACAAAAAGATCAGAGAGTGATAACTGGGAGTGAATGTATGTTGTGCTGTTTAGGAAGTCCCCCTATGGAAGCTTTATTTTTTAATGTCATAGTTATTTCAGATTAAAATCGGGTCATATAATTTCTCAAAGGCTGTCAGAGCCAGTGTACGGTTTAACATATTTATCAATTTCTGTTATGAATAATAATGTTTATTTTACTCAGCTAATGAGTATATCATATATCTGTGAATACGTTTTGCCCATGTTTCTAGGCTCTGAATATACCCCAAGTCTGAAAAACCTTCGTAGCTCTGACCTATAAATATGGATGCATAATATGGAAGCATAAGTGATGCCGCAGTGCTTATAAAAAGAAATGCTCTCTGTGTCATAATTTGGCAGTACTTACCGCCAGCCTGTTGGCGGTATTACGGCCACTTTATCACTCACTGCCAGGGTCGTAATGAGGGCCATTAATACCATAAGCAGTTATTGAACTGGACAGATGACCAGTTGCCTACAAATAGATCTGTTACTGGTAAATTTGAACCAGTCAAACTAAATGGCACTTCCAGTGTTGGACCACTAATGGCATTAAACTGAAGTTTATGATTGTTAGGTTATGTTATGTCATGATATGTTAACAGAAATTTGCATAATGTTGTAGTTTTATTATTGTAGCCTCATAGACCAGTCCACTGACTATTATCCATACGATTCCGCTGGAGGGGCAACATGGTGCAGAGAATACTAATTGTCAAAAGACTACTCTATATAAAGATTCATTTGGTTAGATTACATTTTCTTGCACTGAACGTATTTTACAAACGAACCTTACCACCATGAGTAGGTGGTGCTACCACTGTCCCCGTGGACTGTTTGGCTGAGATGCTGGGCTGTGTCCATGGTACCCTGTCCATATGTGCAGGACGGGGGGGAGGGGCAGGGAAGAGGTTAATTTGGAAAAGGAAAAGCTTTGTAGGGACGTCGGGCGGGAGGAGGAAGGAGTAATGGGAGTGGAGGATGTGGGAGTGGTTGGAGGTGTATGTCTGCTGGATTTCGGTGCAAGTGCATGGGCTGTTTGCTGATGTGAGGTGGATGGCTGTTGGGTGTCTGAGTGCTTGCGTTTGTGTCCCTTATGAGGGGGTGGGACAGACACGGTGGGAGAGGACACAGGGGACGCGTGCATGGTTGTTGTGGAGGCGTCTGCCAGTGACGTGTGTGTTCTGCTTGGTGTGGTGATGCTGATAGTGGATGTAAATGTAGTGGATGCGAGTGTGAGTGTGGATGTGACTGGGAGGGAGGTGGAAGAGGAAGAGGAGGGGGAGACAGTGGAGGCAGTGGATGTTGTTGTGTCTGCAACTGTATGGTGTCTGTGTAAGTGCCTGTGGGATGAAGCGTGGTGCTTGTGTTTGCCTGTGCCACTCTTGTGTGTTGCCTTGTGTGCATGTTCATCTGTATGTGTGCCTGGGATGGGTTGGGGTTAAGGGGAGTGGGACTGGGAAGTGGAAGTTGGAGGGGGGACGGTAGACACAGGGACTATGGCTGCCATCAGAGAAGAGGCCAGAGCCTGAATCTATCTTTGTTGGGCCGCCAATCCACCATGAATGCCCTCCAGGAGGGCACTGCATTGCTGCATCTGGGATGCCAGCCCCTGGATGGCATTCACAATGGTTGACTGCCCTACAGAGATGGATCTCAGGAGGTCAATAGCCTCCTCACTGAGGGCAGCATGTCCCACTGGTGCAGGGCCTGAGGTGCCTTGGGCGAAGGAGATGCCCATCCTCCGGGGTGAGCAGGCATGGGCAACTCCCTGAGGGGCTACCGGGAGCGCAGTGCTGGTACTGTGGGTGGTGGTTGTACCTGCAGCTGGGGTGGTCACAGAGGTGTCTGCCACCACCAGGGAGGTCCCATCGGAGGAGGTATCAGAGTCTGTGTTGTCCCCTCCAGTTTCCACCGTGGTGCTCCGCTCACCCTCCATCCCACTGATTCCCTCGGCGTCAGTGGACTCTGGCTCCAGGGTCATGTGGGATGAAGCTCCCTCTGTTGCCGGTGCCCCTGCTCCTCCGCTAGATGATGCTAATGCACACAAGGGCAGGATGACAAAACAAGAAATGGGGGAGAGAGACAAAGGATACACTGGGTCAATCACAGCACCAACATCACTGTTGGAGTACACAGCACCCTGAAACACAGGGAACAGGCCTACGCAATATACATTGAACTACCAGTGATATGGCTAGTCACGAAAGCATGATGAGGAGCACAAACCGCCAACTGCAGCACACCTGGGACCCACGCAGCCCTGCCTAAAAGTGACTACTAACAAGCTAGGTTACCTGTATTTGCCATGCAACCATTACCCTTCAGAGGACCCACGCTGCAATGTCTGGCCTGGCCTTAGGGGCACCCACTAACACACAACCACCACCCAGATACCACCCCACCAGCCAAAATTTGAAATGATACCCACTGTACTCACTCCCTTGTGGCTGCTGTGATTCCCTCAAGCGCCCATCCAGCTCAGGGTAGGCCACCACCATTATGTGAGCCATCAGGGGGGGTCAGGGTCCGACGGGCACCCCTTCCTCATTGGGAGGCCATCCCCATCTGGGCCTCCGCAATCTTCCGTGCCCAGCGTCGCAGATACTCCCACCGTTTCTGACAGTGTGTGCTCCGCCTACCATAGACACTCAGGGTCCACACCTCCTTGGCAATGACATGCCATATTCCCTTCTTTGGATGGGCACTGACCTGCAGAAGCAATAAAGAGAGGAGAACACCAATAAACTAACAGTCCAGGCTGTCACACACATGGCCCACCATACCTGTTTCCATCACCATTGGCACATACATTGCCCAGCACACGACATGTACACCACCAACAGATAATTCCCCCCTTACACAATGCCTTCACACGCATCTCCATGCATTCATGCCACATGCATCGTGCCCACAGTGTACTCTCCTGTTGATCTGGAGGCCCATACATCAGTCTGTACTGGGGTAGGACCCCATCCACCAGTTGCTCCAACTCCTCCGAAGTGAAGGGTTGGGACCTTTCCCCGGTCACACGGGCCATGGTAGGTTCCAGACACAGGTCACAGCAGCACATGTAGTGTAGGTCTTCTCCTGTTGAAGGTCAGGAAACAAGCGAGACATACCCCCGTGTACAAACCCATGGTGGACTTAGCTACACTGGAGGACAGGCACATTATACTCACCTATAGATTGGACAGGGCCACCATCACAGAGCTGTGTGCCCAGTTGAAGCCTGACCTGATCTCAGTTATCCATCATCGCACTGGGATCCCCCTCTTGTGCAAGTTTTATCAGTGCTCCATTTCCTGGCAACTGGTTCTTTCCAAGTGACAGTGGGCTTGGCAGCAGGAATGTCACAGCCAATGTTCTCAATCGTGCTGGCAAGAGTCTTATTTGCCCTGGTAAAACACATGTGCAGCTACATTGCTTTCCCCCAAGTGGAAGATTTGGCCACTGTGAAGGCCGGATTCTGTGCAATGGGACATATCCCCAATATTATTGGTGCGATTGATGGAACACATATTGCGTTTGTACCCCCCCCGCCAAAATGAACAGGTGTACAGGATTCGTAAGAGTTTCCACTCCATGAATGTGCAGATGATGTGCCTGGTGGACCAGTACATCTCCCACGTCAATGCTAAATATCCTGGGCGGGTGCCTGATGCCTTTGTCCTGAGGATTAGCAGCATCCTAAATGTGATGGCCCAACTACGGAGGCACAGGGTGTGGCATATAGTTGAGCCTTGGTCCCCACCAGGTGTATGTTAGTGTATGCCTCTGATATTAACCTAGTAGGATAGTGTGGGGCTAAATGCTGTCCTTCAAAGCCTGCAGTTGACTCTGGCTACCCAAACCTACCATGGCTACTGCCCCCTGTGAGGAATGCCAGGACAAGGGCTGAAGAATGTTATAATGAGGCACATGAGCGAACCAGAAGGATCATTGAGACAACCTTCAGCATCCTGAAGGCCAGGTTCAGTTGCCTCCATCTGACAGGTGGATCCCTGTGCTACTCACCCGAGAAGGTCTGCCAGATAGTAGTGGCATGCTGCATGGTGCACAACCTGGCCCTCAGACGCCATGTACCTTTTCTGCAGGAGGAGGTGAGTGGAGATGCCCTTGTGGCAGCAGTGGACCCTGATGACAGTGAGGATGAGAAGGCAGAGGATGAGGATTTGGACAACAGAACATCAGTTATCCGTCAGTACTTCCAATGACACACAGGTGAGACCGTGCAACTTCACATTTCTAAGACTATTGTTGTATTCTATGTGGCAGTACCCACTTGTTACCTCTACTTACTGCCACCTATGGATTATCATTTTAGAGATGTTGGTGATATGACAACAATGTCCTGATGTGATCACTACAGCCAGCTACAGGTCATTCTTTCTATGCTCTCATTATGTACAGTTCATTTGCAATGGATGTAGCTGTTTCAATCAATACGCATTTTCAATACATGAAATACTAGTAGTCAAGTTTTACCAAGGGTGTTTATTGTAGTGCTAAGAAATAGAGGGGAAAGTGTAATGGAATGGTGTGATGATGGAGGAAAGTCCAGGGTATTGTTCCAGTCTGTAGCACAAGTGCAGTGTCCAAGGGGCCAGAGGAAGGGGAGCAATGGCAGTTCAAGGTGGACAAGGTGACTGAGTGGGACACAAGGGGGACAATCAGGAGAGTCTAATTTCCTGGCTGTGGTCTTGGTAAGTGTCTCTGGCTTCTGTCTGGGTTGCAGGGAACGTTTGCGGGGTAGTTCACCTTCTGCAGGGGGAGGGATGCTGGTGGTCTGTGGGTCCTGTGGTGTGGCCTCCTGGCCACTAGCGACAGCAGATGTGGAGGGCTGTTCAGTTGACTGGCTAGTGGTAGGGGCCCGCTGATGTGCTGTTGCCTCCCTCATGATGTTGGCCATGTGTGCCAGAACCCCTGCTATGGAGATCATGGTGTTGTTAATGGCCTGCAAGTCCTCCCTGATCCCCTGATTATCTCCCTCCTGCAGCCGTCTGTTCTCCTGCACGTTGTCTAGGATCTGGCCACTCGTATCCTGGGAATGTTGGTAGGCTCCCAGGATCTCGGAGAGAGCCTCCTGGAGAGTTGGTTCCCTGGTCCTGTCCTCCCCCTGGCGCTCAGCAGAGTCCTCCCAGTTTCCCTGTTGGCCTGTGGTGCCCCTATCCCCTGAACGGTGTGCCCACTTCCACTGACCCCGGGTCCCTGATTGTCTTGGTATGACCTGGAGTTCCTGTACAGGTGGGCACACTGCTGATTGACATGTCCTGGGGGCAGAGGTTTGGGTACGCTGGGTGGATGCTGTGGTGTTGGTTCCTGATGGGGGAGGCTCTGTGGTGGTCTGTGAGTGGGCTTGGGTGACTGGCTGTCCAGTGGTCCCTGATGGGCCAGGTAGGTCTTTCAGATCCAGAAGTGCAGAGTTACTGTCATCTCTAGGGGCCTCTCTTGTTGGGGGACTGGATGGTGGTGGCACCTCCTTTCCACTGACATTGGCTGGGGTATCTGTGAGGATGTAAGTGATGTATTATGCTTCAAGTGCATGACATTTGTACTTCCCTAGCTTCCCCTCTAAGGTTGGTGTTTCCCTGCCAGCTTTTATTGTGTATGGTGATGTATTGTGGGATTGTTAGTTTCCCTATGCTGTGTATGCTTTGGTGATGGGTGTCCATGCAGGGCTGGTCGGGGTGTCCATATATTAGTATGGCATGCAGGGCTTGGCATTGGGGTTAGTGAGATGTGTAGGTGGAGTGTGTGGGATGGAGTGGAGTGATGGGAGTGAGGGTGAAGGTGTGAGATGGGAAGCAGGTATTGAGGGGGTGATAGGTAGTAAATATTGACTTACCAATGTCCAGTCCTCCAGCGAGTCCCTCAGGATGCAGTATTGCCAGTACTTGTTCCTCCCATGCTGTGAGCTGTGGGGGAGGAGATGGGGTCCACTGCAGTCCCTCTGTATGGTAAGCTGTTGTCTTGCTGCTATGGAACGTACCTTCCCCCGTAGGTCGTCCCACCTCTTCTTGATGTCGTCCCTTGTTCTTGGGTGCTGTCCCATGGCGTTGACCCTGTCCACAATTCTCTGGCATAGCTCCATCTTCGTTGATAAAGTTATCTGCTGTACCTGTGCTCCAAAGAGCGGTGGCTCTACCCTGACAATTTCCTCCACCATGACCCTTAACTCCTCCTCAGTGAAACGGGTGTGCCTTTGTGGTGCCATGGGTGATGTGTGATGTGTGCTGGTGAGGGTGTGTTGCGTCATGTGGTGGGGTATGTGATGTGGAGTGCGTGAGGGGTGTATGGGTGTAAGTGGTGTATGTGTCTAGTTGTCTCTGTGCTCTTCTTCTCAGTCTCCAGGTGGCAATGTTGGGTAATGTGGTGGAGTGTGTGATGTGGCGTGAGGGGTATATGGGTGTAAGTGGTGTGTGTGTCTAGTTGTCTCTGTGATCTTCTTCTCAGTCTTCTGGTGGCCATTGGTGTTCATAAGGGGTTATGGGTAATGTGGGTGTGTGTTTTATAGTGGTATGGGTGTGTGGGTGTGGTGTGTGTATGGATGTAAGGTGTGTGTATTTGGAATAGGCCAATGTTGTTTTGTTTTGTTTGTGTGTCATAATATGGTGAACAGATATCCGCCACCGCGGCGGTATGTTGGTGGCTGCCAGCGTGGGGGTAAGCAGGATTTACCACCAATGTCATAATGAAGGCCAATATGTTAATATGTTTTTATGCATGCCCACATTTTGAAGATGTTGGAATTGAGGCACAGAAATGAAGATTTGCCTGGAATCTTGCAATTTTGGTGAGCTGGAGAAACCAGGAATTACTGACCGCTGCAGAGGCAAATAATATTATTTAATCATTCCTTGTTTTTCCAATTGCAGCTTCAAAAGAAAAACGCATGAATCTACAAATCCCAGTAGTCTAGGGGATAACAAACTATAAACATTTGACTTAAATAAAGCAATCACTATTAACCAAGTCCACAACAACATATAGGGGGTCATTCTAACCCTGGCGGTCCAAGACCGCCAGGGCTAAAATGACGGGGGCACTGCCAACAGGCTGGCGGTGCCCCGCTGGGCATTCTGACCACGGCGGTTTGACCGCGGTCAGAAGTGGAAAACCGGCGGTCTCCCGCCGGTTTTCCGCTGGCCATTTGAATCCTCCATGCGCCGCCATGGGGATTCTGACAGCCCATACCGCCATCCTGTTCCTGGCGGTTCGCCCGCCAGGAACAGGATGGCGGTATGGGTTGTCGTGGGGCCCCTGGGGGCCCCACAAAGAATTTCACTGTCTGCATTGCAGACAGTGAAATTCGCGACGGGTGCCACTGCTCCCGTCGCACCTTCCCACTTCATGGAACTCTTGCCATTTTGCTTATTCCATTCTAGAGAAGTGACTACATCATTGAGAATAAAAAAGGAGATGGGAAATACAGAAATATTAAACAAAGGTGGCCGAAATATCCCCTCTAACAACAAATAACAAAGTAGCACACAAGAAAGTTACTTAACATTGCTAAAATATTTTAGAGGTTAAAATCATAAATATCCTTGAAATTTCACAGCAGTGTGCTTGATTCGTGCTGCATCTTAACCCTAATTGACTAGCTAGCTAACTCAGCTAAATCGAGTTTAGAGAAAACAGCCACTCGCGCTAAAGCTGACACTAATTCATGTAAATTAGGTAGATGATGATCAATCCGAATCTCTCCAATCAGACTCCTCATTTTGACACGTCTTAGCCTGTCTGATCTTTTTAATGGGAGCACTACTGGAGAAACCCAGGGAGAATAGTTCAATGATTTCTTTGTCACATAAATCATCCAAAATAGATTTAAGTTTGGGTCTGCAAATTAGCTGAACACTGCAAACCCTATGAAGCACAGGCATCGCATTAACATTCATTATAATTTTATGCTTGAAGCCAAAGATCTTTCTCGATTTATTGCTGAATACTTTTAGGTAACTGTATTTCAATAATGTTCTGTATGTATCATTTTCACTTTTAATCCCAACAGAATAAACATTTGGTAAGGCCATCCGAGAATGGGATCATCCTTTTCTGCTATGTAAATCTTCCCTTTGGCTTTCCTGCTAGAGAAATCTAAATTATCCAATAAAATCAGTTTTGTGGCCAGTTGGATATCATTTTTCCCAACCCTGACTTCTATCTTTTTTTTGTGAATAATGCTGTACCACACACAAGAATGAACCATCACCTCCACCTCCATTCTTAACACACATTTAGTTATATCACATTTGACACACAATACATGTTTGGAGTTGAACTCATCATTCATTGTTGCATTATACTGTTCCTCATTGCTAACCATATTAATTTGGGCATTGCACTTGCTTGACAGGACACACCAAAATGCCCTTTGTGTCTAGAGTGATCACAAATTTTGTCTATTGCTGGAAATCCTTTAAAATTTCCAGCATGGTAAAACTGCCACAGTAGATAAGGGACTTTTTGTCATTTTTCTCTTTTTCTTCTCATGTGTCCCAGTCTCACCCTATTTGTTTTACCTTTAATCTACCATCTCTCCTTAAAGCATTGATCTCAGATGGGATGTCCGGTTTCTTACAAATACTCGCATTTAAGTCAATGTTCCCTCTAATTTCACAAAAAAATTTTTCTGACTGTTTGATAAATTTAGCTATGTTAACAGTAGTATTTAGTGCACACTAGATTAAATATTGTACCTATCCATTACTACTTTCACCTTTGTGCCAAATCATTGAGATTGACTGTCTGGTGGCCTAGTCAAAGTATTTCCAGGTTGTTCAAGAGGTGTAAGATGTAGTGTCTTGCATGATTTAGAACAGAACCTTTCTGACTCCCCGAGGACTCTCTATCAGTGTGATGTGATCGCTAGAATAGAATGAATGAGAGCTATGTGTCGAATGTTGAAGTTCACAGGTACACATGTTGGAATAAAGATGTGTGATTTGCAGCTATGTGTGTGGCCTAGTCATTCAGCAGGTACCCAGCTGGGAAGACACTACGGGGGTTATTCTAACTTTGGAGGAGGTGTTAATCCGTCCCAAAAGTGACGGAAAAGTGACGGATTTACCACCAGCCGTATTACGAGTCCATTATATCCTATGGAACTCGTAATACGGCTGGTGGTATATCCGTCACTTTACAGTCACTTTTGGGACGGATTAACACTCCTCCAAAGTTAGAATAACCCCCTACATCTGGCAACGAGATAGGGAATATGTACCCCAAAAAAGAAAGTGCTCTTCTGGGGAGTTTGCCTTTGTGCAAGCAAATTCCTTGTGCATGCCACATGTGCGCCTGTCGAAGTGCTGAGTCGAAGGTTGGTGTTTGTAGAGTCAAAGCACAGCTCCAGCCAGCGTCAAGTATGTGAATGGAAATAGTGCTTCACTGAAAAATCTGCGCATCGTTGGTCAAGAAACTACGAATAAGATCCTACACAAAGGTATGGCGCTGCCACGCAGCATAAAGTAATACAGTATATGGAGTGTTAACGTGGAAGGTGGATTCAACCAGGTTTACAAAGCGACCATGGATGCGACCATGACTTTGACCAAAGAGGACCTCCTTTCATCTCTCCGAACCTTTAAAAATTAATTTAGGGATGAACTCAAGGGTGACATTGTTGCTTCCTTTGACTCTTTCAAGACGAAATTTAGGGCTACATATATCAAAGTATTTTGCATTTGCGAATGGTGCAAATTGGTAAATTCCACCGTTTGCAAATTCAAAATAGCCTTTCACAATGTATGAAAGGTATTCGCAGTGCATTTTTAAGGAATTGCTAAAATAGCGATTCCTTAAAAATGCGACTAGTTTTTGTGAATTGCAGTCTGTGATCCGCCAATAAGAAATCGCAATACAATGTATCGAGCATTCACAAATTGCGATTAGTCGCAAATTGGGTTTTTGCATGTGCAATTACCACAAATTGAAATCAGGTGGTAAACAGGTGTTATCTAAATAAAGAGGCCCAGAATGCATGAGCCCCTTTCAACAATGACTGCACTCTACGTCATGGCGAAGAGGGTGAGGATCCTGGCAGGTTTGAGAAGAGGGAGGAGGAGACAGGAGCGCGTTTTCGGAGTGCGCATTACCCTTTTTGATCAGACAGAAGAGGAGCTATATGACAAGTACAGGTTGAACTCTGCCATTATACTTGACTTAATAGCTGAATTACAACCCCTACTGCAGCGACACACACACACACACACACACACACACACAGAACCAATGCCATACCCATTTGTGCAGATATTATGCTCCCTGCACCTCTTAGCCTCGGGAAGCTATCAAGGGTTCATAGCAGCAGCTGGAGGTGCATCACAAAATGCGCTCTCATGCTTCTTTAATACATTCCTCAATGCCATGTTAACTAAACTTCATCTGCACATAAAATTCCCCAACACCCCACAGGATTTGGAGAACACTAAATTAGATTTCTACCAGGAAGCCCAATGTCTTCACATCATTGGCTGCCTTGATGGGAGACATGTAGCAATCTGGCCACCATCTGCAACAGAGTATATACATATATATAGGAATAGAAATAAATACACATTCTGTGAACATTCAGGTCATATGCAGTGCCTCCAGCATCATAACTGATCTTGTGGCCAGATACTCTGGTAGCACACATGATTCCTACATCTTCAGGCACAGTCGAATACACACAAGACTTCTTGCTGGGGAGCTTGGCAAAGGATACCTACTTGGTAATATAACAGAGAACAATGTTGCATAAGCTATATGTGAAGCCACAGATAAGAATAACTCTTTTTACACTCCCGTCATTCTAGGAGACAGTGCATATGCAGTGCGGTCCTTCATCCTGACACTGTACCTCAACCCTGCCACGCCAAGTGAACAGAGATACAATGAGGTACGTAGGAGGACATGAAGCGTGATTGAGAGGACCTTTGGCCTGCTGAAGAGTCATTTCGGATGCCTGCATAAAAGTGGGGGCACACTGCAATACAGTCTGGACACCACCTGCAAGATCGTTGCCACATGTGCAATGCTGCATAACATCACAACAACAAGAGGCATACCAGTCGAATCCACAGAGACGGACTCCGATGAGGATAATGACCCCTTGCCGCCCCTTCACCCAGCAGACAGAACCAGAGCAGCAGAGGGCAAGCAAAGACGTGCTGAGATTACGCAAAACTATTTCTGATGTAAGTAATGACAACACCACGTCTACTTTCTTTTTTTGCTGCATGTATCACATTTATTGTCTTGTCCTCAGGACATATATGTGTGAATAGGACATAGGTACTCAAAAGACACAATCAGGTCCCAATTACAGTGTAATACTGTTGACATCATAGTATCAATGCATTGCTGCAAAAGATGCAACTTCTCAACATTACTTTTTACTTCCACGCACTCTGCTTGAATGCTCAGTAGTCTCAGTGGCACCTCTTGTTGCGGCTTCAGAGAGAGAACTGTGTCTGGAACTGCGACGCCTAGGATCTATCACAGGGGCTGTGACGCTGCTGAGGCTAGAGAGCTCCTCACAATCCCCACCATCCAGATCGCTGTTTGCAGCACTCCGGGCTGTCTGCATTGTCTCCAGTACATTGGTGACTTGCACCAATCCTCGTGCAACGTCCTGACTTTAATGTGCCATTTCTACTTGCATGCCCACAGCACATCGTGACAGCAAAGCAGTTGTGTTAGTGAGCCGACTGACAGATCTACTGAACCCATCCAACCCACCCACCCATCAATTGGTGATGGCTCCTATGTTGGGTGACATGCTCCTGCTGTATTACAGTGCAGAGTTCCTCAATGGCATTTGTCATCTCCCTTACGTGTTCTGTTGTAGCTTGCTGTCCCTCATGCAGCTCGTGCACGTTGTGATTGATAGACACCAACTCCCTGTGCATTGATCTCATGTGCTTACATTGCAGGCGCTGCACTTTTAACATGGATGCCTCAATACCACCGAACAGTGCTGGGCCCTCACCTTCCTCTGTGCTCTGTCTGCCTTCTTCACAACGCCTCCTGAGGGAAGTAGACTGACTCTGGAACAGGGACTGCTGTCTGTGGGTGCTTCTACCCTCTAAAGGTGGTGTGGGTACATCTTCCCGTAATTCATTGGAGTCCAGAGTAAACTCAGGGAGGGGTTCCACTCTTGCTCTGCTCTAGTTGGGGCTGGTATGATGGACTCAATGGTGTATGAATCAGACTGTGGGTGACTTTCGTCATTCCCCCCGTTTCAGTTTCTGCTGCGTCAGGGCCGGGAACATCTTCAACAACAATGCGCAACATGTCATTCATGATGTTCTCCTTGCATGTGTAATTTCACAATTACTTTCATGATAAACATTTCCCCTGGCATAGTGTCTCTAATTGTCTGTTATGTTGTTTCTCTGTTTGGTTTTATACCATACTGCTATTTATGTAGTAGATACACTTTTGGGGTATGGACTTTCACTCAGATAAGGCATTGTTGTGTTGAATGGAAAATGTGACATGGACTATTTATCACAGTGCATAGTGCCATTGCAATTTTCTAAGGGACATTTGTATATGCTCATATGGTGGTTCAACTCATTACTGCCTTTACTGTGCTGTTGCCGGGTGTGCTTGAGGTGTCTATGTCAGTGACATCACCTACTGCTTCAGGCAACAGTGTTGACTACACCATGTCTTCCAAGGGGGTGGACGGTGTCTGGATGGGTGGTCCACACCAGTGCTCCTTGCTTCCTTCAGCCTGCTTGCTACCCTTTCCTTGGCACAACATGCACCGCACACATTTTGGTCTGAACATCAGTCCACATTTTCCTCTTCTCACTTTCTGGAACATGTAGTGTGTGTTTGCAAATAATTGGTCATGGTTCCTGACCACCTTTTCTGTGAGCACCTCCAATTCCTGCTCACTGAATTTCAGTTTTCTTTTTCTCCCTCCTGTGTGCTTGCCATTTCCATCAGTGGCCATTGTGTTCACCTGGTCCTGGCTGACTCTCCTGAGTGCCTCCCTACTGAGTCTCTCTGCCTGCTCCTGCGGCTCTGGCTTCTGGAAACAGCATGCACTGACTGACTTCTTGTTTGTGATGTCATCATGCTGCTCCAGAATACAAAAATCGCAATTTGCGATTTCCAAATACCGATTCGCTATTTTATCAAATCGCTATTTGGTACTCGCTATTTGCAATTGCAAATTTTCCGAACTCAATCTTGAGTACTGGTGAATGGCACCATTTCTGACTTCTTTGAATTAACCTGTGGGACGCGGCAGGGTTACCCCCTGTTGCCACTACTCTTTGTGCTCAGCATAGAACTGATCGGAATTAAGATACAGAATATAGACTCCATTTCAGGCCTCTTGTTTGGCTCAGATGAACACAAAATATCCCTGTTTGTCGAATATATTTTATTGACTATCACATCCCCTCAAAGGTCTTTATCAGCCAGGCAGGAATCCCTGAACTTTTTGAATCAGTAGCAGATTTCAAGGTCAACCTCCAGAAGTCATATATGCTTAATCTGATTATTCCTCTAAAGTAAATGGAGGGAATAGCGACACCAGTCTCCTTCCAATGGGCAAAGAAAGAGATCACATATCTAGGCATAAAAATTATTCCCAAACTGACTTATAGATAGCTAACTACCCACCCCTACTTCAACACTACGGCTAGACTTTAAACCCTGGGCTCCCCTGTAATAACATGGTTAAAATGACAGTACTACCACACATTTTGTATCCCTTTGAGGGACTCCCTGTCGAACCACATAAAGATTGTTTTCCGGCTATTCATACATTAGTCACTAGATTCATCTGCCAGAATCGCAGAGCTCACCTCTCCCAGAAACTACTGGCGCTTCCCAAAGAGGCCGAGGAATTGGAGTTACCCATCCTTGTCTCCTAGTATAAAGCGACCCAACTAAGAGTAATCTCTGAATGGTCCCTTAGGGAGTCCGATAAATCTTAGCTCCACATGGATAAGATGGTGATGTTTAAGACAATCTGGCATATCCTATGGAATCCAAAACATGCACCCCCGCGCTTAGCACCCCAACCACTACTACTTTGAATGTATGCGATAAAGTGACAAAATCACACAGAATTGCCACCTTCCCCTCTCCATATATACCTATTCACAATAATGTAGCATTCCCACCAGTACTATACCCTGGGACATTTGATCTTTGGCAAGAGGGCGGCTGCTTGATGATTTCTTAGTTTTTTGCATGAGAGTGACATCTTAACTTTTGAGAACTGCTGTAGAAATTTCGATTTACCCCCTTCCAAGCTTTACAGATATACTCAATTGAAACATTGGGTTTCACAACCCACCCTTCGCTTGTCAGCCACCAGAGATCATCTTCCTATTGAGCAGTTCGTAAGGCACGCAGGCTCCACCTGTGGCAACATTTCCTTTTTATATACACTTCTTATATCAACGCAACTCATCATCATTCCTCCCCACATTTCCTTTTGGGAATGCACAATTAATATACTGATTACAGATAAGCAATGGCAGACCATCTGGTTAGATTTCTAAATCTAACCACTCACTAGGCCTTCGAGAAGCTCATTACAAGGTCCTTTATGACTGTTATCTTTACCCAGTCAAACTTCAGAAGATATTCCCAAATATCTCAGACTTATGCTGGAGGGGTTGTGGTTTACAGGGAAATTTCCAGCACTTTTGGTGGGATTGCCCAGCGATTCAGACCTACTGGGCTGAAATCCTGGCTGAAATTAAAGCGATTCTAGGTTACCCGATTCCCTGTACTCCTGAATTCGTCCTATTGGGGCTTTTGTGATCCCTCCCTCAACCTTCATACCCTGTGGGACCATTCTATCATGTGGCTTTGCGCAGGTAAGATGACTTTGGATGCCATGTGGAAAAAAACGTAGGCTTCTTCTGTCACACAATGGCACGCATGCCTCTGGCATGCTTTAACAAAGGAACACATGACTGACATCCTCTATGACACTTGGAAGGGATTTGGCTACATTTGGGGACCCCTGGTACACATCTTGTCCCACGGCTTTCCACTATTCTCCTACCCCACCTGAACTAGAGCATTGCATCTCTTCCAGATATAATGTATGACCATTCCACCCTACTGCCCAGACACACTCAGGTGCCCTGTGCTCAATCCCCCCCACCCTGAATTTACCAACCTTACAATCCCATCCACACCTTGTTTTAGTGTTATAGTTACCCTCCAACAACCCTTCTTTGAAGAAGGGCACATACGAATAATTCGACAATGCCTCGGAGATGTTGTTTATCTATATTATATGACAATGTTATGTATATCTTTTCTCATTTTCCTCCCTTAGTTTCTTATTTTCCTCTCTACTCATCTCAACTTTCGATTATACTCAGGCCTGATTTTCTTTTTGATACAGTACTTCTCATTTCCCTCTGATTCTTTTTAAAAAATACAGCCTACATAGTGATTTCATTTATGTGATTCGTTTGTTAACTCTGACTGTGGGAAATTATAATAAATATAATTTGATGAAAGGAAATGGATGTTCAATATTTTTCATTACTGATAGTGGTGCCTCAATAAATATAATGCCTGAAGAAAAGTACAATGAACTGTCTCCTTTACCATGGCTTACGCCGTCAAAGACCAAAGTGTACACTTAGGTTGCATCGACACCTCTGAAAAGTCGAGATTTGTTTATAGCATGTCCTTCAAGGTACAGCGGCAAATGCCTGCCTGCTCATTTTCAACATGGCCTCTGATGTGGGACTGATTTCGGTGAATTACAGCATGAATGCTCATCACAAAATAGTATGTCAATCCCCTTCATTTTTTCATGGTTTAGGAAAGTTAAAGGCTATAAAAGTAAAGCTGCATATTAATGAGGATGCATGTCCTGTTGTTCAGAGACATCGAAAAATTACTTTTCATTCACAAGAAGCAGTTGAAAAAGAACTTGAATCATTACTTAAGCATGATATTATTAAACCTTTCACTGGTCCAATGCCATGGGTTTCGCCCATAGTAGTGGTGCCTGAAAAGGACAATGAAGGAGCTGTGTACATATGCATTGACTTACGCCAAGTGAACTAAGCAATTGAACGAGAACAACATCCAGGGCTATGTACTGCTGACATGATCACGCAGTTGAATGGTGGCAAAACCTTCTCTCGACTTGATTTTAATAAAGGTTATCGTCAGTTAGAACTTGAAGAAAGCTGCATATATCTTACAACCTATTCTACACATGTTGATTTGTTTGGATACAAGAGACTTAAAACCTGAATTAGAGTTTGACGGACGGGTTATTCCGTCGCAAACGTGGCGGACATCCATCCACCGTATCATGATGTCCATAGTATGTAATGGAACCGTAATACGACATACGGGATATCTGTCATGTTTGTGACGGAGTAATCCCATCCGCCAAACTCTAAATCAGGCCCTTAGTTTTGGTTTGTCATCAGCCGCAGAACTTTTCCAAGACATCATATGACCCATCAGACAATCTGTTGTGAATGCATTTAACTACAGCAATGACATTTTAATTTTAAGAACAACACAGAAGGAGCATGATAGAGCCCACACACAAGTATGTCAAATATTCAATGATGCAGTTTGATTTTAAATGCAGACAAGTGTGAATTCAACAAAACAACATTTTGAAGTTCTTTGCCCATATCTTTTGGGATGGGGGCATGATGCATGAGCCTGCAAAATTACAAGCTTTAACACATGCTGAACCTCCACAAGATGGTTCCATGCTACGTTCTTTTCTTAGAATGGCCAGTTACTGTTCAAGATACAGAAATGACTTTGCCACTGTTAGTGCTCCCTTACAAGAGTTAAAAATCTTTCTTTTAAATGTTCCCGAGAATGTGAAAAGAGTTTAATGAGAAACAAACTTGCCATCAAAAATGCTACAGAAATGGCGTACTTCAGTACAAAGCTCCAAACCGAGATTGTGATTGATGTTAGCCCTGTTGGGTTAGGTGCCATAAATCCACAGCATAGTGGATGCCCAAATGCAAGACAACATATTGTGGACTATGCTAGTAGAAGTTTGTCTCAAACTTAACATTCTTACTCACAGCCTGAGAAGGAAAGTTTGGCTGTAGTCTGGACTTGTGAACATTTCAATGTATTCCTGTACAGAAAGCCTTTTATTATGGTGACTGATCATGAAGCTTTGCTGACCATCTTCAGCGATACAAAAGCCAAGATCCCTCCTCAAATTGAATGACAGGGACTACGATCACAAGAGTACAAATATACAATTGTGCATTGACCAGGAAAGGATCAAAATCCTGCTGACTACTTTTCAAGAGTGCTTATCCAAGGTCATGGTACTCCCTCCAAGACAGCTGAGGCTTACATCAATTTCATTGTCAAGTACATCAGCTGCTGTATTACTAGCCCACTCTGTCACTTCTACGAGTCTTGTTAGTGACCTGCTAAAGATAAAAGACAGAGGCCCTCATTACAACCCTGGCAGTTGGTGTAAAAGTGGCAGTAATACCGCCAACAGGCTGGCGGTAATTACAGCCAAATTATTAACATGGCGGATAGATCTCTGATATACAGCCACGTTAGCACACCGACCGCCAGGGTGGAAACAACAGGCACCACGGCGGTAGACGCCTACAGCCAGGCGGAAGTCAATGTTCCATCCACCATATTATGACATGCCAAACCGCCACCTTTTCCGGAGCGGTACCAACGACATCAAAAGCCTGGCGGAAACACTGCACAGAAGGGAAAGGACTCACCATTGGAGACACAGGGAACAACAACACTGCCATGGAGCCTGAGCTGCATGTCTTCCCCATGGTCTTCTACGTGCTGCTCCACCACGAACAGCAATGCCGGAGAAGACGACGACAGTGAGTACAGCCGCCTAGCACACAAGGGGGGGGAGGAAAACGACAGTGACACACACACATGCAACACACACCCCCCCCAACACCATACACACAATCAGCTGCAGTACTGAAACATATTTACCCCATACCTCAGATGAATAATGCCAGATCAAAACTTTTTAGAAAAAATGAATGTAATGAGAGCAACACATCAGGGTAAATAAGTGAGGCAAGATCATAGATATATACTGTACATATATACATAAAAAGGGACACAGCCCAGTCCACAATGTGCGGTGTCCACATGGCAACAGGCCAAATTCCAAGGCCACACATGGCACCAACCTCAACATGGAGAGAACACTGCAGGGTCATCAGTTGGGATATAGGCAGGCACCTCAGGGGGATGGGAGACGTGGGGGCACCTCAGCTGGCAGATGGAACAAGACCACTGGTTCTGGAGGGGGCAACATGCCCTGTGCTTGGTCCTGGGGAGTGCAAGGCCACAATCTCTCAAGTGGGTGACTTGCCCACATGCTCTGGAGGGGGCAACATGCCCTGTGCTTGATCCTGGGGAGTGCAAGGCCACAGTCTCTCAAGTGGGTGTCTTCCCCACATGCCCTGGAGTGGGCAACATGCCCTGTGCTTGGTCCTGTGGAGTGCAAGGCCACAGTCTCTCAAGTGGGTGACTTGCCCACATGCTCTGGAGGGGGCAACATGCCCTGTGCTTGATCCTGGGGAGTGCAAGGCCACAGTCTCTCAAGTGGGTGACTTGCCCAAATGCTCTTGAGGGGGCATCGTGCCCTGTGCCCTTGACCCTGTGGAGGCAGGGGAAGGTGGGTGTCTTACCCACTGGTTCTGGAGGGGGCATCGTGCCCTGTGCTGTTGATCCTGGGGAGTGCAAGGTCACAGTCTCTCAGGTGGGTGTCATAACCACTGTATTTGCAGGGGCAGGATGCACAGCAGCCCATGGAGTCAGGATTACATACCGTCCGCCTGCGGTGATGGCTGCTCAATGGTGGTGGTGGTGCTGCTGCTGTTGCTGGTGGGGGGAAGCTCCAGCTCATCCCCTGCAGCCTCGGACAGCTGCCCACTGGAGGTGGCAGTGCTGCTGCTGCTGGTGGGGGGAGGCTCCAGCTCATCCCCTGCAGCCTCGGACAGCTGCCCACTGGAGTTGGTGGTGCTGCTGCTGCTGGTGGGGGGAGGCTCCTGCCCATCCCCTGCAGCCTTTGCGGCTGCACAACCATGGTTGGTGGTGGGGGCTCCATCAGAGTTCCTGCCCCAGGCCCCTTGACTTTCCTGCCTGCTGGTGCTGGCTCCTTGCTCTTCCTGGCAGCTGGGGCAGTCTCCTTAGTCTTCCTGGCAGCAGTTGGGGCAGGTTCCTTTGTCTTCCTGACAGCAGCTGGGGCAGGCTCCTTTATCTTCCTGGCAGCAACTGGGGCAGGCTCCTTTGTCTTCCTGGCAGCAACTGGGGAAGGCTCCTTTCCCTTGAGTCTGCCTGGTGCAGGCTCCTTCACCCTCAGGACTAGCGATGCACTGCGTGGAAAATAAACAGATAATGTAGTCCAGACCCCAGACTCAAAACATCGAGCCTCGAATGTTTACCGGTGCTGTGTAGGTGGGCTAAACACTGGAAAAGGCATGCATGCCTTTCACAAATGAAAGCAAGCAGATTTTAAAAGGCACGCCCACGAACCAATGTAAGTGACTGACGTGACATGGGTGTGGTTTGAATCCCAAGGAGAGATTACTGAATGGACTGAGTGCTTTGCGCTCGCCCATAGAAGGGGGGAGAGACAAAAGATAAACTTCATCAATGGCTGCACCAACACCACCGTTGGCGTACACAGCACCCTCACACACAGGGAACAGGCCTACCCACTATGCATTGCACTACCAGTGATAATGCTAGACACCAAGGCATGGGGAGGGGCACACACCGGCAAATCCAGCACACCTGGGACCCATGCAGCCCTGACCAGTAGTGGATGCCTACGAGCTAGGTAGCAGGATTATACCTTCAGAACCCTTGCCACCAGGGGACTTACGCTGCAGTGTCAGGCCTGGCTTAGGGACACCCACTGACACACATCCCCCACCCGGATACCTCCCCACCAGGTGTTAGTAGTAATGATGGGCACTGTACTCCCTTGTGGCTGCTGTGATGCCCTCAAGCTCCCATCCAGCTCTGGATTGTCCACCGCCAGTATGTGGGCCATCAGGGGGTCAGGGTTCAACGGGCACTCCTTCCTTGTTGGGAGGCCATCACCAGCTGGGCCTCCGCTGTCTTCCGTGCCCAGCGTCTCAGGTCCTCCCACCATTTCCGACAGTGGGTGCTCCACCTGCCGTAGACCCACAGGGTCCGCAGGTCCTTGGCAATGGCCCGCCATATACCCTTCTTTTGATGGGCGCTGACCTGCAGAGGAAATACACACAGGACAAAGTATTAGTCAGACAATCCTGCCTGTTACACTTATGGCCCACCATACCCCGTCACATCCCCATTTCCACACACATGGCCCAGCACACAACCTGTACGCCACCCAAGGGACATCCACCCACTCCCCTTACATGAGGCCTACACACACCACTCCATGCCTTCATGCCACATGCATTGTGCCAACAGTGTACTCACCTGTTGGTCTGGAGGCCCATACAGCAGTCCGTACTGGGGTAGGATCCCATCCACCAGTCTCTCCAACTCTGCCGAAGTGAAGGCAGGGGCCCTTTCCCAGTCACACAGGCCATAAGGTCACAGCAGCACATGCAGTGTAGATTCTCTCCTGTTGAAGGTCAGGTAGCAAGTGAGGAATCAGATAGAAAATGGCGGTCACATATGAGGCAGTGCATACCATTGGCCACTGTAACCCATAGGGCCCAATTATAACCAATGAGGAGTTGCACGGCAGTTCCCTACCACCTCCCGCAACGGCGCACAACATCAGCGGGATTACGCCCCTCCACACAGGACAGGCAGACGCCATTTTGGGGGGGGGGGGCAGGGCCTGGATAATTTCTGCGTCACTGTTTAAATTTGGACATACAGGTCAATTGACACTGACCCATTGTAAGTTAACAGAATGCAGTGTACTGTCGTTGCCCTATTGTTTAGTTTGTGACCAGCTCCTCACTCATTTGCCCCATAGATTCCTACGGCTGGGGTTGAATAGGAGATGGAGACATAACCCTGTGTACAGACTCCTGGTGGACTTGGCAACAATAGAGGATAGGCAAATTATCCTCAGCTATAGACTGGACAGGACCACAATCACAGAGCTGTGTGCCCAATTGGAGCCTGACCTGATATCTGCTATCCGTCACCCCGCTGGGATCCCCCCTGTTGTGCAAGTTCTATCTGTGCTCCACTTCTTGGCATATGGTTCTTTCCAAGTGACAGTGGGCTTGGCAGCAGGAATGTCACAGCCAATGTTCTCAATAGTGCTTTCAAGAGTGTTGTCTGCCCTTATTAAACACATGTGCAGCTACACTGTATTTTCCCAGGTGGAAGATTTGGCCAGAGTGAAGGCCGACTTCCATGCAATGGGACATATCCACAACATAATTGGGGCGATTGATGGAACACATATTGCATTTGTCCCCCCATCAAAATAAACAGGTGTTCAGAAATTGTAAGAGTTTCCACTCTAAGAATGTACAGATGGTGGACTTGGCGGACCAGTACATCTCCCACGTCAATGCTAAGTATCCAGGGTCGGTGCATGATGCCTTTGTCCTGAGGAGTAGCAGCATCCCAAACGTGATGGCCAACTACAGAGGCACAAGGTGTGGCTAATAGGTGAGCCCTGGTCCCCACCCAGTATATGTTGATGTATGGGTATGGTGTGGGCCATATTGGATAGTGTGTGGCTAAATGTTGTCCCTCAATATTGCAGGTGACTCTGGTTACTCCAAACTATCTTGGCTGCTGACCCCTGTGAGGAATGCCGGGACAAGGGCAGAAGAACGTTGCAATGAGGCACATGGGTGAACCAGAAGGATTATTGTAAGGACCTTTGGCCTCCTGAAGGCCAGGTTCAGGTGCCTCCATCTAACAGATGGATCCCTGTGCTACTCACCCAAGAAGGTCTGCCAGATAATAGTGGCATGCTGCATTTTGCACAACCTTGCCCTGAGACGCCATGTGCCTTTTCTGCAGGAGGAGGAGGCTGGAGAT
Source organism: Pleurodeles waltl (assembly GCF_031143425.1). Lineage (NCBI taxonomy): Eukaryota > Metazoa > Chordata > Amphibia > Caudata > Salamandridae > Pleurodeles > Pleurodeles waltl. The sequence goes on along the minus strand of NC_090440.1, from coordinate 1,722,543,095 downwards.
GCCCTTGTGGCAGCAGTGGACCCTGTGGATAGTGAGGATGAGGAGGCGGAGGATGAGGATGAGGACAACAGAACAGCAGTGATCACACAATACTTCCAATGACACACAGGTAAGACAGTGTTACTTCACATTACATTGTCATTATTTTGAAATTCATTGACACTGCCATGCTTTTATTTCCCACTTCCATGCCCACTTACTGTACCCTTTGGCAATTCATTTTACAGATGTTGGTGCCTCACAATAGCTCCTGGTGTGATCACTGCAGACAGCTACAGGTCATTCACATTTGCTCATTTACTGTGAGTTGAATTGCAATGTTTGAACCTGGTTTAACGAATACATACTTAAAAGAATTGTGACATACACCATACTTCTATTTTTTCTAAGGGTGTTTATTGAAGTGCTTAGATATTGAGGGGCAAGTGCAATGAAATTGGGTGATGATGGAGGAAATTCCAGGGTATTGTTCCAGTCTGTTTGTAGCACAAGTGCATTGTCCAAAGGGACATAGGAAGGGGAGCAATGGCAGTTCGAGGAGGACAGGGTGACAGAGTGGGGCACAAGGGTGACAATCAGGAGAGTCTCATTTCCTGGCGGGGGTCTTGGCAAGTGTCTCTGGCTTTTGTCTAGATTGCAGAGAATGTCTGCAGGGAGGTTCTCCTTCGGCAGGGGGAGAGGTGCTGGTGGCCTAGTGGTCCTGTGGTGGGGCCTCCTGTCCATTAGTGACAGCGGAGGTTAAAGGCAGTTCAGATGTCTGGTTAGTGGCAGAGGCCCGTTGTTGTGTGACTGCCTTCCTCCTACTCCGGCCAGGCCCTCAGGATGCATGATTGCCAAGACTTGCTCCTCCCATGCTGTTAGTTGTGGGGGAGGAGGTGGGGGTCCACCGCCATTTCTCTGGATAGCGAGCTGGTGTCTTGCTGCTATGGAACGTACCTTCCCCCGTAGGTCATTCCACCTCATTCCACCTCTTCCTGATGTCATCCTTAGTTCTGGGGTGCTGTCCCACGGCGTTGACCCTGTCCACGATTCTCTGCCATAGCTCCATCTTCCTAGCTATCGATATCTGCTGCACCTGTGCTCAACCCTGATGATTTCCTCCGCCATGACCCTTGGCTCCTCCTCTGTGAAACGGGGGTGTCTTTGTGGTGTCATGGGTGTTGTGTGAGGTGAGTGGGTGAGGGTGTGTTGGGTAATGTGTTGGGGTGTGTGATGTGGAGTACGTGTGTGGTGTATAGGTGTGAGTAGTGTGTGGCTCTGGTTGTGTCTATGGTCTTGCTGTCTCTCTCTGGTGGCAATTGTAATGGTAAAGGATTGTGGGTAATGTGGGTGTGTGTTTTATATTGGTGTTGGTGTGTGGGTGTGGTGTGTGTATGGGTGTCAGGTGTGTGTTGTTTGAATTGGCCAATGTGGTGTTGTTTTGTTTGTGTGTGTGTATTTTGAGCGCGGCAGTATGTACTGCCAATGGTTTACCGCCATTGAATGTCTGCAGTGGTGGTTTGTGGGTCATAATGTGGTGGGCATTGATCTGTTGGCGTAACGGTGTCCGTTTGGATACCGCCAGTTTATCACTGACCATTGGTGTGGCGGAATTGTGTATGTGGCTGAATAGCGACGGATTGGTGTGTGTGTGTAATAATATGGTGAACGGATATCACCCACGGCGGCGGTATGTTGGCAGCAGTCACCGTGGCGGTACGTGGGATTTACCGCCAATGTCATAATGAGGTCCATAACTACACGTCACCTGTGGAATAAACTTGTTCGACCTCTGAGTAATGATGGAGAAGATCAAAAGTTCAAAAATGTCAAAGATCAACTGTTTGTAACTCAAGAAGGACTTATATTGCGAGGATCAAGAATTTTGATTCCGGAGGGTCTACAACAAAAAGTGATAGATGTGGCTCATGAAGGAGATTGTGGTGCTGTTAGTACAAAGAAAGCTCTCTGAGACTCTAGTTTGGTTTCCATGCTTAGATGAAAGTGTTGAAAAGGAATTCAGGGCCTGTCACATATGCAATTGCCTGGCAACCAACGTTACTCAACATACTCTGAACATGTCAGCACTACCTAAATATGTTTGGGAGAGATTCGCAATCAATTTTGTTGGTCCACTTGATAATGGACATCTTTTAATGGTGCTTGTAGATGAATATTCATGCTTTCATTTGGTCGAAGATCTTTCATCCATGACACATGTGCGAGTAATTGAAAAACTTTATGGCATTTTGCAACATTGGTCTTACCAACCATTGGGAATTCTAAAATGCTCTACCCTTCAACAGTAAAGAATTTATGGAATTTTTAGAGCATCTCACCATAAAGCATCAGAAGATTACATCTTTATAGCCACAGGACAATAGACTTGTTCAGCGTCTTATGAGTACGCTAAAGAAAGCAGTGCAGTGTGCAACTCTTGAGAAGCTCAGTTTAAAAACAGTACTGGACTCTACTTTACAAACTTATTGTTCAACATCCCACTCAACCACAAGTGAAAGCCCTGCGACTTTGATGTTCGGGAAAGCAATGACAACCAAATTTCCTCAACGGACCACAGAAAGAGATAGAAGTGGCAATATGATTCTTACAAAAAACTTGGTTCATAAACAGAAAATGAAAGTCTCTGTAGACAAAAGACAGCATGCAAAAGAACTCTCATTCAAGCAAAGAGATTTGGTGATCGTTCAACAGATACGTGAGAGAAAATATGATGCTCCTCACGATGCTGAACCTTTCCAAGCAGTGTCTACCAAAGCACACATGGTGACTGCCCAAGATCTGGGAAGTCCATTACCATGGACCCTTCTCACTTCAGTCCTGTATTTTATCGGTCTTCAACTCAAGATGGTGAAAGAAAGACTGATTTTGAAAACTCAATTACTGTTGCTGATTCCCTTCTATTATTGGCAGTTTTCAATATTGAAGACAACTGCTTCCAGCTCCCAGATTGGGTGGACAGATCAAAGCTCGAAGAAGATTAATTGAAGAGCTATAGTTGTGCATGTTTCAATGTTTAAATATTTATGTCTGTCCAATGACTTTAAAAAAAATTGCAATTTGTTCATTTAACAGATGGGGTAATGTAGTGTCTTGCATGATTTATAATGGAACATTTCGGACTCCCCGAGGACTCTGTATCAGTGTGATGTCATTGCTAGAATAGAAGCGTGGTTTCGAATGGTACATGCAGAGGAATAAAAATGTGTGATTTACAGCTCTGTGTTTGGCCTAGTCATTCAGTGGGCACCTGGCTGGGGAAGGCACTACAGAAGATTTCCAAACTCCTTAAAACCAACCCCCACCAAAACAATGTTTCAAGAAGGACAGTCTTCTCTGTGGCGTGCATTAGTTCCTCTCAAGTAAACTATATCCGTGGTGGCTTTACTGCCTTTTACTGGAACAGTGGAGGAGATGGTATGTTGGCCATACTTAAATTAGTAGAAAACGTTTTTGCAATACGCTCCAGAACATTAATAAACAAGTGGAGAATTGGTACAACAGAGCTTTGTCAACTTTCTTGCATGACATATACTTGCTTCATACTGTTACTGCAGTTTTCTTTCCAGCTTCATATAAAACTTGAGCGTGAAGTCATAAACCTTATAAAATCCTATAACATACCTGCATTGGAGAAAACACGATCTGTAGACTGTGTAAACGTGTTGCTAAGGACACGGAAGTCTGTTTATGGTGCGGAGACTGCTTACACTCGCTGTCACATCTTGAGTGTCAAACACTAGGCTTATAAAGATTCTTGAGCTAGAGTGTACTAGAAGGTTCCTGTGAACTCAACTACTTAAAATAAATAAACTTCCCCCTTCACTTAAGGGTCATGCCTGGAAAAAATCCAGAGAAGTCACTGTACATACCCCAGAGGTGTGCTTAATCACATCATACACGTTGCTGCAAGCACCAACGATATCCTAAGCCGGCCAGTTGCTAAGTTAGGTTTTCTTTATCAATTCATGGGCTAGCTGGCTTCTGTTTACCTTTCGCTTATCACCAATGTGAAAAAGAGATGCTGACATCAGGAGAGCTAGATTTCTAGTTAATTTCAATATTAACAGGAGCAGCACATCACACAAAGCGTGGTCATCACTGCTTCTTTGCCTGCTTCCACTGGCCTTCATGGAGCCCTTTCACGTTCCACATTCCTTTGGAGAGAAGGGATTAAATAGAATTCAACACTTTCTTTGCAGATCTCCCTTTACAGGATTGCACTATTTGCAGATCCTTCCTGCTCAAGCTCACGGGCAAGCCAACTCCCAGGTCGTGGTGAGAGCACGTACAGGTAAGGGACGCAAACTGTCTTCTCCCTAGTGCAAGGTACCATCATTTTGTGAATTTCCACAAAATGCATCAAAGCAGATGAATGATTAAAAGAGCTGACCTTGTTGCATGTTCATCATGCCTCTTATCTGAATCAGGCTTTGATGTGGAGAATGGGGATTGCAAAACGTAGAGCACTGGCTCTGCATTCTTGAGGGGCTGAGTCTGGCTTCCTGACTACAGGTGAGCTCGTCAGACAGGTAACCCTTTCCCACATGAACCATATTAGGCACCACCAAAAAGTGACTAAGACTGAGGCTCTAAAGTAAGTGGAGTACTTTAAGACTCTAATAAGAGCATTATCATTTGCCAGGTGCCTTCATTTTCTTGTCCAAATGGCTGCCAGGCAGTTCATTTCAGATGAAGCGGACCAGTTATCATAGACATAATAGGGGAGAAGCTCACCTAGGTTATTGAAGTCACCGTAAACGATATTGTGGGATATATTTTTAGCTGCCGGCAAAAAAAACTCTGCACACTTTAAGGAAGGAGCAAGCTAAAAGCTGTCTGAATGCCCCGGGGGAGCACAAATGCATAAATAGAATCATGCTGTGGAAAGCCAAGCTGGCAACCAAGAAAGGCCTTCCTTTTCAAAGACTAGAGGAAAACTAAATACGACTCACTGCAAGAAAACCCTGGCGGAAAGGCTAGCGGTGACAGGAAATGTCTTTCCTGTCACCAGCAGACAACTCCCCTACCCCCCTGCAAGCTCAATATCCCCCACCCCATTCAATATCAGAACCCCCCTCCCCCACAACAAGTACAGCGACCCCTCCCCTTACCAGTATAGCGCCCCCCACACTTCACCCTCCCTCCCCGAATACACACACACACACACACAGACACCCACATGCACCCTGCATACACTCATTCAAGCACCCCGCATACACTCATTCACGCACGCTTACATTCACACATTCACTCACAAGCATCCATACACACACTCACTTCAACAATCATACACGCATTCATACATGCATTCATACACACACGCATACAAACACGCATTCATACATGCTTACAACACCCACTCACACACGCACACACAACACCTCCCACCCTCCCATCCCCCCTCCCCTGTCGCACACCCAACTTACTTTGTCTGGTGAGGAGGTTGTCCAGCAGGAAACAGGAACGGGCGCTTCCACCACCGGCAGCGCCCCGCCATCAGGACACTGCCAGGCCTTATTACAGGTCGTAATACGGCTGGTGAAATCCTTTTGGTGGGGCGCGGCCGGTGGTGGAACCGCCCATGCGCCTCCGACTGCCAGCACGCCCAAAATGTGGTGGAAATCCTGCAGTACTCGTAATATGGTGGTCGAAAGACCACCAGTGCTGGCGGTCTTCTGGCACCCGTGGCTTTGGCGGTTTTGTAAAAAGACTGCCAAAGTCGTAATGAGGGCCATAGTCTTTCAGGTATTTTGGTAACACCGTGCTTCTCCTATAGAATTTTCTTTTGTCCAAGCCAGAGGACTCAAAACCTTAGATTTCAATTAAGTGATTCATAATATGTGGTACATCCTAATTCAAGTTTGTATATATGTCACCATGTTAGCGGTCCCCACCACCCATTAAGCCTTCTCTATCTCGATCACAGCTTGAGCTAGATTCCTAGCTACACTCCCTCCTGCTGTTGACACCTTCCTCACCCAACCACCTATTTGTAATCTCACTCAGGTTCCCCTGGGCATACAGCCATCCATCTCTCCAATACCAGTTGAAGTTTTAACTAACGCGGCACATCTTTTGCTCCACCATTTACCATTCTCAACTGTAATGGCAAGGTTTATTTCCATAAAGGAACAAGACAACACACGACCTTTGGGACAGCCCGTTCTCTGACCAAGCCCAACTGCCGAGTCTGGAATGCACCCTCCGAACATCGTGTGCATGTCACTTTCCAATTCCAATTCACAACATAACAGTGTATTGTAAGAAAATGGGTTATTGGTTGAATACTGCCCTGGCCACTGCAGGTGCAGTCACTATTCTCAGAAGTATAGCCTCTGGGTAATGTGTGTCATGGTCCACTAAGACCAGGATGAACCTTTGCCTCAGTAAATTTCAGTGTTCAGGAGACCAACAATTTTGATGCTTACTCTTTGAAAGGAGTGTGAACGACAGGAAGGAGAACCAGGGGGCCTTCCACTTTCCCTTTGACTTTCCACTGGCTTAGTATTTGGGACAAGACCTGCAGAATACATCTGAAGCCACTCTCATCCAGGCCCAGTAAAAGTTGGTGACAAACCTGGCAAAAGCGTTGTCTTTCCCCAGATGACCTGCCTGGGGTACATCATGAGCCAGACCCAGTAGGAAGGCCCTGTAACACTGGGGGACCACCAACACATGGGCTCACTATTTGACAATCATTCTTCCAGTAAATCATGTGATCCCAGGGGTGTCGCCAGCTGCCTTGGCCTCTGCCTACCACTGTAGGCCCTCAAGAGTATGGCAATCTTTCTGAGCTTTACTTCCCTGGAGGGTCCCCCTCCTAGTTGCTAGCTGGCCAGGTCAGGTAGGTTCCACCTGGATGGAAATGTCCTCTCCTGTGGGTTTTGGGGCATCACTCTCAGGCTCAGCCTTCTCCCGGTCCATTGGAGTTTAAGGAGCAGGTTTCCCCTGGCCCCCGCCCTCTCTCTTCTTGCAGATAACAAGGTCATTCCTCCAGGTTCCAGCTCCTCTTGACTTCCCTCTCAGCCCCTAATTCAAAGGCAGCCAGAGCCATGGGATTGTGACTCTAATGGCTGTCTGCTACTACAACCTGGTAGAATACATTAAGGACTACCTACACTGAAGACACCAGATAACACCTAACAGTAGTCATGCTGGCTTCTTTGACTCTCAGAGCCTCAACCTGCTGCCCATTGACGGTGACCGACTGCCTATACTTTGATGCATTGAAAGGCATGAGGACCTTTGGCACCATCTCTTTGTCACCTACGGACACTAGGGTACCCTCTGAACTACCCCCATGATAACTGGGACAACCTTATCCCCAAGCGCTACACTAGCCAAACCCCAGTGTCTGGTCACCACCTTTTAGGGCATTTGACATCACCTTTCATGTGTCACACCTATAGCACTCATAACATTTAGGGGAAACCTTCCCTGAGGTTTTCTTCTCTGGAAACCCACTCTTCTTTTGGTCAGCTTGGAAATGGGAATCCTTCCCCTGAGAAATATTTTGGTGGTGGTTAGAGAACTCCTTGTTTGTTTTTGTCTCCCCCTTCCTTCTTCTGGTGTCTATCCTTTTTGATGACCCCGAGATACCTTCTTGTGGGTCCAGGTGCTGAACCATAGGTCTGCTTCCTTAGCAAGCTCACTGTAAACATTAAGCTTTGAATCAACAAGGTGTTAGTGTAGCTCTGTAAAATAAAGACTGAACGTGTGCTCTCTGAGAATAGGATTGAACAGCTCGTCATACTTACCAGCATTGCTGCCCTTCACTCAACCCCCCAGCCCCTTCTTGGAGTAATCCATAAAATAAACCCATGACTCTTCTGACAGCTTATCGCTGTCCCTAAACTGTCCCTAAACTTCATTCTATAATTTCCAGGGGTAAGATCGTACTTCTTAACAAGTGTGTCCCTTGTGAGGGGATACATCATCCTGTCCCCCTTCCCTAGGTTCTGTAGTGAATCCCACTCATCATTGGGAATGTCCCTCCAGAGACTGGCTCCCCAATCCTCCTCTGGGACCCTGTGCATCTCTAGTCCAAACTCTTATGCCTCAAACTATTTGTCAATATTACCCCCCACAATAAAGTTAGGCACCACATCCCCAAAATGTGGGCCCTCCTGCTCCTACCTAACACTGGATTATCACTGCTACCATTGCTACTAGACCCTGAGTGTTTCTTGGTTTCAAATCTATCTCCTTCAGACTCACTTGATGGGCCATCAGAATTTATTTTTTTTCCAAAGCCCTTTAAGCAGCTTCCTCCTGCACCTTGAGTTTAGCTGGCTGTAGCTGGAACTTTTTCTAATCTCTCCTATCCTACAGTTCCTCAAGGGACAGACTGTGGGAGGACATCTGTAGGGTAGGTTTCCTCTTCCTGTTGCAGCCCTGGGCCTATGGCCAGGTCATCACATTCTTTATCATCCTCTTTTTCCATGTTTATTTTCTCCTCCTCAGGGTCATCCTCCCACTCTCTGTTGGGAACTTGCATCCTGTGAACATCCTCATAGGTGCTGAGGGCTATGTGGAAGTCCACTTTAGTGCCCCCCTTCTCCAAGGCTAGTCCCCGCTCCTTGCTGAGCTTACCAACTCTACCATTTTGTTGCTGTCAATGATGCTAAGATCCAGTTCCATTTTCTCAAGCAGGTATCACAGGTGAACCATATGTGAATCAGTAATCAAATTTGGAAAGAGAAAAAAATATGGCCAATGACAGAGAAATTACAAACTACTTGAATCTTGTGTCAGATTATTGATATGGGATTTTAGTTTTGCACAAAATCACTGAGTGACACTGCACAAACAACTACTGTATCCCACAGCTGAACACCAATGTAAGAAATCAGGTTATTGGCTGAGAGGGGTGGAAAGCCTATTCAGGTAACAACCACAATCTTTGTTAGGGTGAACCACAAGAGTCACTAAATTAACTTGTTCTTAACCCTCTGGTACCTTGGAACAAAGTAGTAGCAGTCAGACTTAAATTAGAGGCAAAGATTAAAGTATTCATGCAGCACACACATAGTAATAAAATGAAAACATAATAGAAGAAACATTCCAACCCAATTTAGAACACAACAGAGTACATTTTAATAAATAAAATGATACCAGACCGACAAACATCCCATCAGTAGAACCAGAGATATGCAGTTTCAATGTATAAGTAGTTATAGCTCCTAAAAGCACAAAACACCACTCATGTTCATCTGGTCGTGCTACACCAGGGGAAAGTCAAAAGTTCCAGCTGCCCACGAAAGACTGCAGGAGGCATATAGGAACAGGTTAGCCCCGATGGAAAAATTACCTTCTCAAACTCCAGTGTGAAGAGTTCCATTTGCGGTGGAGGAGGCCACAAGGAGAGAGGAGTGTTGTGGATGGTTGTCTCTGTAGTGCAAAGAGCAGGACCTGAGGCACAGGCTGGCGTCACTGTAGCACAAAGATCCAGTCGAGCATTGTGGACTGTTGTTGCTGGAGTTTCGCATTGGAGGTTACTGAGGGCTGTTTTTGTAGTGCAAAGTGCAGCTCTTTCACTGTGAGTCATCGCTGGAGGTTCATTGGCAGTCGCTGTAGTGCTGAGTCAGGTTCATTGCAGCTTTACATTCAAAGTCATTGTGGGCGGCAGAGTTAGAGTGCAGATGGGCTCTTTCACAGTAGCAAAGAGCCCAGAATTTCACCTTCTGTAACAGGAGGAGCTCTACCGATGCCAGCCAAGGGACGATGACCTGTAGAGGGGCTTCTTGGGGATCACCAACTCCCTCCAGCAGTGGCCAGCAGAGCTCAGGCAGGTCCAGTTGCAGGTCCAGGTAGGTCTAGTAGAACAGGTTGACCAGGCAGTTTATGGAGACCCTGGGAGCACTCAAGTTAGCATAGGATGAAGGGAACAGGGCCAACCTTCCTTCTCAGAGAGCGAGCAAATCAGTCCTCAAGCAGCAGGACAGTCTTCTGGTAGCAGCAGGGCAGTCCTCTGGGGTGGGGGGGCAAGACAGTCTTTCTTCTGTAACGTCCACAGCTCCAGGAGTGTTCTGAAAAGTGGCTCTGGAGGTCCAATTTTTATACCTCATGCTAGTCTTTGAAGTGGGGGATTCCCCATAAACCCCTGCCCCTCCGACACACACACCTTGTTCTTCCCTTCACCTGTCAAGGTCCCCAAAAAGGCTGGGGTTACAAAAGACAAGGCATGCCTGGTGTCAGATTTCTTTGTGTATGCAGAGCCATTCACTGTCATGTGACCCAGAACACTGGCAGAAGGCACAAATGACAAGAAAATGCAAACTTTATAAAAGAGGCATTAGAGAGGATTTCAATTACAATTCATTTGAGCGAAAACACCATGGGGGTCATTACGACCCTGGCGGCCAGCGGTAAGTTGGCGGTAACACCGGCAACAGGCTGGCAGTGTTCCGCCAGCAATTATGACCGTGGCGGAAAAGCCACGGCCATACCGCCGGCCCCTCCACTTTCCCGCCAGGTTTCCGCCTGGCAGTCATAATCCCCAGGGCAGCGGTGCAAGCACTGCTGCCCTGGGGATTATGAGTCCCCGACCGCCAGCCTGTCTGTGGCGGTAAACACCGCCATTGAAAGGCTGACAGTAAGGGGACTTGGGGTGTCCCTGGGGGCCCCTGCACTGCCCATGCACTTGGCATGGGCAGTGCAGGGGCCCCCAAGCATAGCCCCGTCGCGCATTTCACTGCCTGAATTTCGGGCAGTGAAATGCGCGACGGGTGCTACCCGCTGCACATCAGCATTGCCGCCGGCTCTATTACGAGCCGGGCGCAATGTTGATTTGACATTTCCGCTGGGCCAGCGGACGGTAACACTGTTACTGTCCGCTGGCCCAGCGGAAATGTCATAATAGGGAGACAGGAATACCACCAGCAATGGCGGTATTCTGTCTCCCGGGGCCTCGGTGGTCTTTTTCAAAGACCACCGAGGTCTTAATGACCCCCCATATCTCTATTGCTCCCACTTAAAAGTTATCACTTATTAAATGTAATAAGGTGACCCCGTGTTAATCAATGGGAGCGATAGCCTTAAAACAGTGAAAAATGACTACAAGTTTTTTACTGCCTGGACATGTAAAGCTCAACCCACATGTCCTACTTTTAAAATATAATGCACCCTGCCCTACGAGCCTTTATGGCATACAGGTGACTTGTACTAACAAGCATTAGCAATGCAATAGATCTCTAATTTTCCTGAGTTAGAGCTATTTGCATTGTAAATTAATAACTGGATGTTTCTTGCCATATAAATTGGTCAACCCTTCCTCATAATTTCATCTCTTCCTGCCATATAATTCCAGTGGCCCAGAATTTAACTAAAGCACTTCCATTAACCCTCTTCTTCTATCTTAAAACATATACAATTATCATATAAACCTTTATCAGAAATAAACTTTTGACATTAGAGTGTAATGCTCAAAACACCATAACAAAAATGTAATTTGGGCAGTTTGGAGGGTGAAAGGAAAGAGGGAGTTGGGAGTAAAATGGAGAGGAGAAGCGGCATAGTAACAGTGTCATTGGCCCTAGAGTAAGAAAGGAAAATGGTTGACCTCAATATTGGTAGGAAAATACAGCAGTAACTAGAGTTGAGTGAGGTCCATAGGTCTCTGGGCCCCGGTGCCACTGCACCTGTTGCTCCATTGATAACGATGCCTCAAGAGAGAAAGCGGATGTGGCAGAAAAAGAGAAGCAAAAAGAATACAACAGACAAAATGAAGAAAAAGAAGGGGTTGTAAAGAAATAAAAGAAAGAAGGGAAAGAAAGATAAAAAAATTAAAACACAACTAAGAGAAGAAATAGAGCAAACCTGTGAGACAAAAGGAAAAAGGGAAGGAAGCTAGCTGAATGAAAATTAAAGAGGAAAAAATAATGAATGAAGTGTGAAAAGAAAGAGAAAAATGAACATTCGAGAAAAAGAGAGATGGTGAGAGAAACAAGCAGTGAAAGAAACAGGGCATGTATGTTTTGACATATTTCCCACAGACACAGATTGGGAAAACCACTTTGACACTTGGGGTGCAGACAAGTAACTTGTGGCTTCCACATACAGATGGGAAAAAGAGGGATCTACAGTAAAACGTGACTTGACAGACAAAGATAAGAAAAACACCAGGGAAAGGAAGGAAGAAAGATCTAAAAAAAGTAAAAGGATGCATGCCAAGGCAAAGGAAGGAGCAAATAAAAACGAGAAAGAAAGATTGAAGGGAAGAGAAAAAATAGTGAAAGAATAAACGCCTGATGAAGAAAAAAGAGAGGAACAAAACAAGGAAAGATATAACCATGTTTTTGCAAGTTTGAAAGAGGAGGTAGCAAGAGGGAAATAAAAAAACAACTGAAAGAAAAAGCAAGACTGTTAACGTGTGGCTATTAAGGACTGGAAAGAGAAAAGTGGGAGAGAAAGAAAACATTGAGAGTAAACAAAGTAAAGGGAAGAACGGAGTGAGATAGGTGACACAGACCCTCCCAACTAAAGATGGCAGCTAAGAATAGATTCAGTTGGCTCCCCCACGTCCTCAAACAGAAGTCAGAGTGTGGAACAGCAGGAGGCACTGCAGAACAGAAGGAGGTGCATTAGCAGAGTTGTATGTGAACCCCAATTCAGCAATAATGGGGCGCTTCAGATCCGGATTGGGAGTATAGACAGAGCTGTGTCTCGGCCCAGTGCTGGAATAACAGAAAGGCTGCGGGTGAGGAATGAGAAACCGAGCGTCATGTAATTCTTGGTACTGGAATAATGGGGCGCTGCAGGTTAGAGTTGAGGTGCACTGACAGAGTTGTATGTGGGCTGCAGTACTGGAATAGAAATGGGCACACAAGATCAGAAGTGAGGTATGTTAATGGTGCTATGTGTGGAACCTAGTATTGGTGTGCCAATGTTGCCATGTGTTAGACTGTAGGTGCCCTTGTGAAGCTGTGAGTGGGGCCCAGTTTGGAAATTGCATTGCCTCTGAACCACAGAAGCTAGGAATCCTGCAAGGCATGTGTGTGACCCTTAATACTGACAAGAAATGTGCACTGAATGTTAGAATTGATGGATTCTGGCGGAGCTGTGGTGGTCCCATCAACAGTGGCGTTGGGTGTTAGACTTGAGCTGGCTGACCTGTGTTTTGCTCTTTTGGATCCAGTATGTGCTTGCCCGTGGGACTAAATATTACAACTGAGCTGCTGTAATGGAACTGTATGTGACCGGGGTCCCAGTATAGGAAAGGAAGTGACCTCGCCGGGGTAGAACTGAGGTGCACTGATGGAGCTGCACCCGAGGTCCTAGCACTGGAGCAGCAGAGTGTACTGACTGTAAGAACTGAAGTGCTCTGGCAGACAGGGTGTGTGAGTTTCCTGGCACTGGCACGGCTCAGGGCTTGGAGTGTGTGAACTTCAGTACGCTGATGGAGCTGTGCCTGAGGTCCCAGTACTGGAGCAGCAGAGTGTACTGACTGTAAGAACTGAGGTGCTCTGGCACACAGCATGTGTGGGGTTCCTGGCACTGCTGAGAGCTTGGAGTGGGTGAACTGCGGTGCACTGATGGAGCTGCGATTGGGATCCCAGTATGGATAAGAAGTGGGCACTGTCTCTAAGTATTGACAAGCCTTGGTAGAGCTGGGTGCCTAGTCTACAAGCAATTACAAGCAATCCTCTGCCCTTGCTCTCAGCACACAGGCAGGCACACTTGGGAAAGAAAATCCAGGCCAGGGAAAGGTGGGAGCCAAGCAGCTGAGAGAGGATGCAGAGAGCCCATAAAGACCAAATGTGAGCAAGATAGCCTTGTTTATAGCTAAGCTCAGAGGAAGAATGCTCTGCAAATGAAAAGGGAAACTTCCCTGGACAGGAGCAGGAAACAAAGTACAAAAAAAGTCCCCTACATACCAGATACACAGGACAAAGCGTAATTATACAGTAGTTGGTCCCTGCTCCCACGCAGAAGAAGGAGGGGCAAAGTGGCATGACTAACCACTAGCAAGCAAGGATTTTTAAATTACATTGAAACTAACAAATGAAATAGCTGGAAGTCCACAGAAGAAGTATACTTAAAAGTATTCAAGAGGTTGTATGCTTACGCCCAACCTAATAAAAATGGCAGTTTAGTACTGCACTACAGGTTGCAGTGACAGGCCTGAAACATGTTTTACAAGGCTACTACAGTGGGAGGCACAATGAGTGCTGGAGGCCCACTATTAGCATTTAAGTCCTGGGTACATGCAGTACCATTTACTAGGGACTTACTAGTAAATGTAATGTGCCAATGGCATGTAAGCCAATTTTACCATGTTTGTAGAAGAGAGCACAAGCAGTTTAGCACTGTTTAGCAGTGGTAAAGTGCACAGAGACCTAAAGTAATTGAAAAAGAATTCCATAAACAGGGTTAATGAAGGCAAAAGGTTTGGGGGAATACCACACCAAGATGTCATGTGTAACATACATGATTTATTATGTTTCCCCATAGAGCCACTTATTGAGTTGGATGATGAACCTCAGTATGACCAACCACTTTTGGACAAGGATGGCCATTCTAATTCAAATGGCTTTATCTCCTTTCATGAGGAAGACCACCAATCATGACTGCCTCAGAGCAACAGGAGAAAGAAGGGAAATATTGGGGTGAAGATAACAATACGCAGCTCTTGATAGCCTTGGTGTCCCAATTTTTGGATTAATGTTTGACACCAAGAGATTATACGCCTACAGTCCTCTGTATGAACTCCATTACCATGTACTGACACCTATGTCCAGACAAGGCTAGAAGTTAGGAACTGACAGAGCAGAATGCCTTAGACCAATCTTGGGCAGTAAGGTGTCCATCACAGATGAAGTGAACCAAGAAATGTCCACATTTATTAGGATATACTCCTTGGGCCCAAAAGCCACTTACATAGGTGGAGATGGCAAAACAACTGCTGGACCTGGCAGGTCATTTCATATTGGCTTAGGACATGGCTCTTACAGCTGAAGACAACCAATGCTATAACTCTGATATTCTGGCATTTTGAGCCCAGGGGTTTATTTGCTTTCTAGGAAACTGAAATTGCACCTTGTAAGTAGAAGGGCATAATCAGATTAGATCCCAAACTGAACAATTTACTACCCAGACCTTTGATGGAACGACTCCTATGCAGAGTCCATTTTGTGAAAGAACTGGGACGTTTTGTGACCACTTTCACAGCCTAAGACACCTCTCAACTCTCACTAAACAAATCTCCATCCCTTACTGGTTTTCTAGGGTTTGATGTGGCAGGAGCCTCACCTCTCGGCTTTCACAAGCACAAAGTTTCATAAGACTTTCTCACAGGCAAGCAACAGGGTGGATGGAACGAAAACAAGTAAGTCACTCTCTTTCTCCAGAAGGCGAGGCATTGGAATCCATTTCTGAGGCAACAAAAGCCGCGAGAGAAACATTCAGAAGAGAATTAGAGGTCAGTTTTCTAACCCCAGATCAGATGCACCTCGGTGGTAGCAGAACAAAAGAATTCCTGTCAAATTGGAATCTAAAAATGACAGACATATGGGTACTACAAACGGTGCTTTGGAATGTCATGGCACCCTTATCAAGGTAGCTTGGCTGTGAGATATCTACTTTGTGAAGTAAGAAAATTCTAATAGAGGCAAATGCAATCTTACTTCTACAAGAAGAGGGCATAAGGCAGTCCTATTATGACCCCAAAGGCTTTTTGAGAAATATCTTTCCAGTAGGAAAGAAGGACAAAGGATTCAGACTGAGCCTCTATTGACATTTCAATAGGTAATTCGTATGCACTGCACTGCCTGGATCTCAAGGATGCTTGTCTGTCCATCCCAATAGTTCACTAGCATTCCAGGTTCTTGCAGTTTTCCTGGCACTGTTAAATCTTCAAATTCTCTGCTTTTCCAGTAAAGAAATGATTCTATTGCTGGAACCATAACGCATTTCAGCCATGTTATTCTGCTCATGCTAGCAAGTGCCTAAGGGAAGTGTCCATCTTTGAAATTTTGAGCCTCTCTTTCACATCTTTGCTCCTGAGACGAGAATGTGTTAATTAGCTTGCTCAGCTGAAAATGTATACATTCCTGTTTCAACTAAAGTTACCTTCTTTCTTTCTCCTGCTCACAGTCTCCAGGTATTGATATGCTGTGTTGTTTGGTTGTGACTGGGAAATCCATCATATGTGGGACCAAGGCCAGAGTTTTTGTAAGCTTGGCAAAAAAATGTCTGGGACTAGGACTACTGCCTAGAACACTGGGGCCCATTCACAAATTGCATTTTTAATATGCTTATTAGTACTACAATATTACTACAAAATGGTGTTCACTAACCTGCTGATAGAGGTCCACACCGATTCTTATCCTTTCATTTATGTGAAAGATCTCCACAAACGTAGAGATATGTTTTAGATGTAAATGTGGGAGGGATAAACCAGTAAACCCATTTCCATTCACAACCTGCACTTGATGACGCAGAAAAAGAAGGTCCGACATATATTCATACATATCGTGTAATCAAAAAACATATAATGAAGTGTGATTTTAGTAAAGAAAATAATGTACGAGGGAAATT